>NC_088780.1:168948725-169573725 GCF_958450345.1 Calliphora vicina
AAAATAAGATTATTAAATGTTTGTTTCCATCTTACCGTAGGTGATTCAATTACAAATTTATGTGACAAGGGTTTTTCCTTTTTTTGGTTTTGCATTTCTAATGGAACTTGAATATTTTCAGGTATTCCCGTTTTGTTTTTAAGATGCTGTCTTGAAAATGTGCCAGGTATGATAAGATGAACAAAATCTCAGCAATTGGGATGCTTAGACATGGGATGCTGCGAATAGTTTGCTTCAGATAACTAATAAAGCGGATTATATTCAAGGTATTTTGAAGTATTAAGCATAAACATTAGTAAACATTTACAAATATTAGAGCAGCAGTAAAAATATTCCCAGGATATTATTTAACCAAATTAAAAACTTTAAAAAACAAATCAGCAATATTTCCATCATATGTTAAAATAGTCTATAAAAGATCCTGTAGTAAATTATAGATCTCAACATTTCGGACTCATACTGTCAGTGCCAAATATTTAAGAAATATTCAAAGGAAAAACAGATTTATCACATGTCAAATCTTTATACACAACAAGTGTTGATTGAGATTGCAGTTTTGTGAAGTATTTCTTGAAAAAATTTCAATTCCTTTGTCTTACCTTTTGAGTTGTGGGCGTTTTTTGGTTTGATAGCGATTCTTGCACAAAACACACCTCCTTTCAGTATTGTTAGATTTTCTATTCCTTATTTTTTGCATTGTGCAGGTTACTTAAATATTATTATTTTCTATTGTTTGTGTATTTGTTTTGCACCAAAACATTAGTGAAAAGTCAATAATAAGAATACGTGGAAGCCAAGGATTAAAAAATATTTAAGTAGATCCTTGCTTCAGGTCCGTCTTTGTTGCTAGCTAGTGGCAGGTATTGCACAAAAAAATCCTAAAAGTGATTATTCTCTTTCATACGTAAAACTCAAATACCTATTGTTCTAATATTTAATTATTGGTTATCTTTATAGTCAAGAATGTAGCCAAAGAGCTGCCTTCCACTACACAAATGATATGATGATCTGTGGTAATCGATCAAAGATCTTGGAAAATTATCCGACTTAACGGTCATATTATGTATGAATGTATTTATGAAAAACACACGTAATAATAATGATTTTATAAATTAAATATGATTAAGTAGAAAATTGAGATTTTAAAAGAGGAAAATTTAGTTCTCATATGTTTGAGATCTATCCGGATTATAAAGAAAATTAGATAATTTATGGTATTATTGTATATGCTTCTGAATTGATAATTGAATCCCATGAGTTCTGTTTTTAAATGTTACAAATCTAATAATTTCTATTACAAATAAATATCCAGAGAGCATGATCGATCATGCATTCTGACGAGTTAGTTCAACTCTAATACTCACACAAATTGAAATTAAAATCGAAATGAAAATATTTCTTTAAATAACAGTTAAATTCTATTTTAGAGCACAATTGAAGTATAAACTTAAAACACAGCTTGAATTTTAGTTCAGTTTAATTCATTCTTTAATAATATTGAATGAAGTGTTTAGTCGCAATGAAAAATAATGAGTTTGAATGAAGAATATTACCCGCCAAAATTTGATTCTCACTGGCATGTACATTTATACTAGAATGCAACAATAACCTGCTGTGTGGGAACCCAAGATAACAAGGCAATTGTTTGATAATTTCAAAAGGACACTTTTCTATCTCTACATTCAACTAAATATCACAACATGTGTCAACAAAAAGGACATTAGCTCAACACTTGTACAACACATTGTGTTTGCAAATTTTCGTTGTTTTTTTTTATTTGTTTTAAAAGTTCCAGTGTGTTGAGGGTTTCTATGTTGACAATTATTGTTAAATTGTTTTCTTATACAAAAATAGAAACTAAAGACACTTGACTATTTTTTTGATTTCGATATAATAGCTCTACGATTCATATTGAGTTTAAAAGTGGCCACCCTACCGTGTTAAACCACTTGAGAGAAATTATATCTAAGACTGTTGCAGTTTTATTTATTTATTTGCAACAAAAGCTATGAACAAATGCTGGTACTTGAATTGACCAGTTTTAAGAATAACTGAACTGAACTCCATCTCACATCCTTTCGAAAAATATGCAAAATGTCTGCTCAGCATCTTGTAATTGTTGCCTTGGAAATGTCAAACAAAAGAACACTTGACGGTCTATTGTCCACAATTGTTGCCATAATTGTCATTCTTTTATATTTTTTTAAAGAATATTGTTCTAAATGTAATTTTTTGTGTTCCTATACAGATACCAAACAATAAAATAAACCTAATCCAGCAAATCTTGTTTTTTTTTTCCTTTGAATAAAAAATCTGTTACTGATAACACTATGCAACAAATGAAGACTTTTGGAAAAACACAAGATCATTATAGTATAGGTTCGACTCTACTACCAAAGGGTAGTAAAACCCTATACTCAGTTTGTCCATTTTGGTGACAGATTTTTTTTTATGGGCCCCCAAAGTTTCTGAAAATCAGTGGGCCCTCTAAAAAAGGTGTCATCAGTTTTGGGTTAACAGCTAATTCAGACTTTGTGTTACGGCTTAACTTTATATGCCAATAATATAGCTAAGAGTCCGCCAAATAAATTTTGTTAAAATCTGTTTCCAAAAAATAGCTTTTTCGTGCACTTTTGTTGAAAAAATATAGGAAGAAAAATTTTTTTTTTACTTTTTTTAGAATAACTTCCAGGGACTATTAATTTTTCAATAACAATATTTTGCAAAGTTGTAGCTCTGGTAAATCTGAATAACTCTTGTGAACATATCAATGCAATCCGAACATATCTAGGCATTCTAAATAGCTGTCAAAAATCACTTTGTAGCTTAAAAATTTTAGTTTTTTACTATTTTTCGACTCTAAAACTAAAATTTTTTGTTAAAAATGTATGCTCGAGTGTATACTTCTCTATTGTGCTGGAATAACGAATAATGGGTAAATCATTATCGGTATAATTCGGGCGCATCACTTTATCCAATCTTGATCACGCAAGACCGGCTTGATACAAGATATGAAAAAACATTAAACATTTTTAAAGTGGGCATGGTTTGTGGAGCTTCTGAAGAGTAATTATATGCTTTTTATATAAGTTTTTGATATCGGTGGAAACCTTGTGACTTGGAGATTGACATTTTAGTGAAATGAATTAAGTTTGAGTTTTTTCGGACGTATTTTACCTTAAAAACTAACTATATTATAAAATAGTGATTTTCCATCAAGAAAAATAAAAACATTGAATTAATGTAAAATTTGAACAGTTACAGACATCACAATAAAATTTGGAAGTAATGTAGATCTAAATGATCTTAAGTCAATGGCATCACTACTGTTGCCATTCTTTGTTTTCAAACATCGAAATTACCAAAACGGGGAAATGTGTTCCAAAAACTGAGTTTTTTTTAAAAATAGCCCACTTTGACGTTATTTACAGTAAGATAGTAAAAACGTTTTGTAAGTATATAAACAATATATATGGCTATACAAATATGACGAGCTTTTGAGGATCGGTGCTATGCGTTTTTAGAATTTTTTACTCAAACCTAAAATTTTGTTTCAAAATTTGCCAAGTTTGGATAGGGCTGGGGGGTACAATGTCCGCTTAAGTTAGTCAAATTTTACTTTATACGTTTTTGCATTAAGTTCTCTTTCCAGATCATAAAAAAATGTGTATAGCCACGAAGAAAATTAGTTTTTTATAAAAGAAAAAATATGGGGACTTTTTTGGGAAAAAACTTAAAAAACACACGCCTACAAAGTTGAAATATATAAAAAGATGCTTCAACTTTGGATGCGTGTAACTTTTTATAGGGACGAAATAATTGTTATCAGGTTGATTTTATTTTCTTTAGAATTTTATCGCAAATATACGTCGTATATAAAAAACAAATTTCGACCTTTCGTAGGCCCATCATATATAAAATACAAAAAAAAGATCGAGCAAAATTTAAAAAAAAAATTAAACTTAAATATCTCTTGAACTAAAAGAGATACCTACAGCTAAAAGCATATTTTTGTAGATCTTCTCAAGGACTATCTACATTTTAAATTTCAGCTCATTCAGATCATAAATGGCTTTTTGGCGATTTTTTTTTAAATGTGTGACATTGAGGGTCCACTCACTGATCCCCATTCCGAACACCTCAGCCGAGAAAATAATACAGCACAACATAGAAGTGTGGACTTGATCATACTATTTTAATAAAAAATCTTTGTTTTAGCGTAAAAAAATAGTAAAAACGAAAATTGTTAAGGTACAAAGTGATCTTTATGTGCTATTTAGAGTGACTAGACACGTTCAGAATGCATTGATATGTTCTCAAGTGTTGTTCAACTTTACCGTAGCTACAACTTTCCTAAATAGTGTTAATGAAAAATTAGGAGAACCTGGAAGTAATTCTAAAAAAAGTAAAAAAAAAAATTTTTTTTCCTATATTTTTTCAACAAAAGTGCACGAAAAAGCTATTTTTTGGAAGAAAATTGTAACAAAAATTATTTGGCGGAATCTTAGTTATATTATTGCCATATAAAGTTAAGCCGTATCACAAAGTCTGAATTAGCTGTTAACCAAAAACTGATGACACCTTTTTTAGAGGCCCAACTGATTTTCAGAAACTTTGTGGGCCCATAAAAAAAAATCGGTCACCAAAATGGACAAACTGAGTATAGGGTTTTACTACCCTTTGGTAGTAGAGTCGAACCTATATAGTCATGATCGTGTGTTTTTTTCACTGTTGCACTGTGTAACCATTGAATGGAATTTCAATTCAAGGATTCTTAATAAGAGATTGTCTTCAAATTAGTTAAATAGTGTTTAAAATGCATGATATTTTAAAAACTATTCCAAAAATTACTTTTACACATAAGGTTCAAATATTGTCTTTAATTGTTAATTATTTATCTATTTAAAATTCAAAAAGTACCATTGTAATTAATTCGGGATAATATGTCTCTAATTTCATGTTTATTGGTTCATTGTAACGGAAAAATAGAAATGCAGCATTAAGTCCATATTTGTGGAGATTGTAATTCATTCAGGATCATTCTTGTGTGTCTGATTTCATGATTCTAGGTTCGTTATTATAGAAAATTAAAAAAGAACCTACCGTTTGAAAGCAAAAAATTACTTCTTTGTGGATTCTAACGCATTCACCCTCACATGTGTTTAATTTCATGATTCTTTTCATTTCTCATGAAAAATAGTATCATTTTTACCCCAATGTGGTTTCTCATTAATTCAGGGCCATATATGTTACACAGAAAAAAATTACGACAAATCAATTGTCATATTAATTACCATATTCGTCAAAACAATTATTTTTTTAATTAAAAGGGCACCAACAACTGATTTTGTAGATACAAAAAATATTTTTGTTACTTAAAATTATTAACTTTCAACAATATATTTTAACAACGAGTTTGTGAAATTAAACAAAAAATTTGTTAATAGTCAACAGTAAAATTTTAACAATAGGTTTGTAACATTGAATAATTATATTGTTACTAATTAATTATATATATCTGCAATAGCTTTTTCTTATATTAACTAAAAATGCATTTGATGGTTTTAATTGTTGTTTTTTATTTTTATAAACAAATTTACAATTTATTTTAATAATGACATACATACATATATGGGGCATTTCATGTCAAGTGAACCAACTTTTGAAATCGATGTCTTCCGATCGGGATGAAATTTGCACCAAGGTTAGCTCTATTGGATAGTAACTCAGACACAATTTTTCAACAACATCGGTCGAGAACTCTCTGAGTTATAGGGGGTAAAATTTTGACAATTTGGTCAAACAGGGTTTTTTTCTTATCCATGTAACTTATTACCTATTGTTCTTAGCAAAATGTGTCCCAAATAGTATAGATAGCTATTTCTTCGATCTTTCGAAAAAAAATATTAAAAAAAAAAAATAAAAAATTTTTAATATTTTTTTTCCGAAATCAAAAACTTTTTTGACTTTTTTTTAAAATACGTCCTTTTTTTCTTAAAATAAAGTTTAGATATTTTCCTTGAACACCTACTTGGTCGCTTAGTGGGATGCGAGTGGGATATCTATCAAAATAAATATTTTGTAACTCAAAACATAAAATTTTTTACTTTTTTTTTGCAAAATCAAAAACTTTGTTGACTTTTTTTTTTCAAAATGGACCCTTTTTTAATCTTTTTTTTTAGGTCAAACAAAAGCTTAGATATTATCCTTGAAGACCCTTTTGGTCGCTTAGTGGGATGCGAGTGGGATATCTATCAAAATAAATATTTTTTAACTCAAGACTTAAAATTGTTGACTTTTTTTTTTGCAAATACGATTTTTTTCCAAATGGGCCCTTTTTTAAAATTTTTTTTGTAGTCAAAAGAAAGCTTAGGTCCATTCCTTTAAGATATTTTTAGTCCCTTAGTGGGATGCGAGTGGGATATCTATCAAAATAAATATTTTGTAACGCAATACATACAATTTTTTATTTTTTTTTTGCAAAATCAAAATTTTTTCCAATATGGGCCCTTTTTTAATTTTTTTTTTTTGCTCAAAAGAAAGCCTAGGTCCATTCCTTTAAGATATTTTTAGTCCCTTAGTGGGATGCGAGTGGGATATCTATCAAAATAAATGTTTTAACACAAAAATTGTATGTCTTGAGTTACAAAACATTTATTTTGATATATATCCCACTCGCATCCCACTAAGCGATCAAAACCATCTTAAAGGAATAGGCCTAAGCTTTCTTTATAGCAAAAAAATAATTACAAAAAGGGCCCATTTTAAAAAAAAGTCAAAAAAGTTTTTGATTTTGCCAAAAAATCAAAAATTGTATATCTTGAGTTACAAAATATTTATTTTGATAGATATCCCACTCGTATCCCACTAAGGGACCTAAAATATCTTAAAGGAATGGACCTAAGCTTTCTTTTGACTAAAAAAAAATTTTTAAAAAAGGGCCCATTTTGAAAAAAAATTCGAATTTGCAAAAAAAAAGTCAATAATTGAATGTCTTGAGTTACAACATTTTTACTCACATCTTCCTAAGTGACAAAATAGGTCTTAAAGGAAAAGACCTAAGCTTTCTTTTGAGCAAAAAAAAAATTTTAAAAAAAGTCCCATATTGGAAAAAAATTTCGATTTTGCAAAAAAAAATTAAAAAATTGTTACAAAATATTTATTTTGATAGATATCCCACTCGCATCCCACTAAGGGACTAAAAATATCTTAAAGGAATGGACCTAGGCTTTCTTTTGAGCAAAAAAAAAATTAAAAAAGGGCCCATATTGGAAAAAAATTTTGATTTTGCAAAAAAAAATTAAAAAATTGTATGTCTTGCGTTACAAAATATTTATTTTGATAGATATCCCACTCGCATCCCACTAAGGGACTAAAAATATCTTAAAGGAATGGACCTAAGCTTTCTTTTGACTACAAAAAAAATTTTAAAAAAAGGGCCCATTTGGAAAAAAAATCGTATTTGCAAAAAAAAAAGTCAAAAATTGTAAGTCTTGAGTTAAAAAATATTTATTTTGATAGATATCCCACTCGCATCCCACTAAGCGACCAAAAGGGTCTTCAAGGATAATATCTAAGCTTTTGTTTGACCTAAAAAAAAAGATTAAAAAAGGGTCCATTTTGAAAAAAAAAAGTCAACAAAGTTTTTGATTTTGCAAAAAAAGTCAAAAATTTTATGTTTTGAGTTACAAAATATTTATTTTGATAGATATCCCACTCGCATCCCACTAAGCGACCAAGTAGGTGTTCAAGGAAAATATCTAAACTTTATTTTAAGAAAAAAAAAAAGGACGTATTTTAAAAAAAAGTCAAAAAAGTTTTTGATTTCGGAAAAAAAATATTAAAAATTTTTTATTTTTTTTTTTAAATATTTTTTTTCGAAAGATCGAAGAAATAGCTATCTATACTATTAGGGACACATTTTGCTAAGAACAATAGGTAATAAGTTACATGGATAAGAAAAAAACCCTGTTTGACCAAATTGTCAAAATTTTACCCCCTATAACTCAGAGAGTTCTCGACCGATGTTGTTGAAAAATTGTGTCTGAGTTACTATCCAATAGAGCTAACCTTGGTGCAAATTTCATCCCGATCGGAAGACATCGATTTCAAAAGTTGGTTCACTTGACATGAAATGCCCCATATATATAAATTTAAAATATAAAGCTGAAGCTTGTTATATCCATTATCTCACCTTTTGGACTGGTACAAAGTACAGGTCAGTATCACCTTCCACGAACAGTTATACAGATTGTTCCACTAGAATTGTCCTTAAATGACGCATTCTTATTAGACGCATTTGATATTGACAAGAGACCACCAAAATCCTGTTGAAAAAAAAGTTTTTTATATGAAATCTATGTCCATTTTTTGCCTATTGCTGTATTATAGTTACAGATTCAACCTACCATCTGGAATACACCAATTTCTTTATAATTCGCAAAAGAAAACATATTTTTTATGAAACAACAAAATGTTTATATTTTTCTTTAATTTATATTTTCATGACACGTTTATTTTTGTTACTTTCAATATAATATTCCTATTGAATTTTAACAACTGAAATTGTTAATAAATATCTAAAAGAAATTGTTGATATGAGTATTAAAAAAACATATTCAGTTAAAAAATTATTGAAAATTAAAATGACATTTCAAACAAATTTTTTTCAATTGATTAATAACTGCTACCATTTTTTTCTGTGTAAATTTTATATGTACTTCTAAGTCCATTATTATATTAAATTCAAAAATTATGTGTGTCTAATTTCATGATTCTAGGTTCATTCGGAAACATACACGATTCATGCTCAATTTCTTTTTTGGTACCTTAATACCTATATCCTAACTTTTATGTCTGTAAGTTAAATAATTTAAAATATGTAATTAAAAAGTACTTTTGAAGAAAAAGTGCAAATTTCATGTTATCCCCGTTATCTCCCACCAAGCTTCAAATATCAAAACTTCTTTCTTCAGGCGTTGGGCGTTTGGGCTATGCGAGATCATGCAGTCAGTTACTCAGTAACAGTTTTATATATATAAGATATATAATAATGAGTTTCGTTCAAGAATCAAATCGGATAACACTAACATAGAGTTTACAAAAAACCGGAAAAATTCAGAACCGCAGTTTCGGGTTTAAAATATTTAAAACCGAAATAGCGGTTTTGACTTGATTGGCGTAAACGTCATACGTCATACGCCTGCGACAGTTTCGTACTAGATTAAAGAAACAGCATTTTATCTTTAATCTAGTACGAAATAGTCTAGGCGTAAGACGATTACAAAAACCACTATAAAGGTGAGTATGATAATTTAGACACAAAAATCATGTGATATGCTACGTTGATCATATGATGATGACCATTTAATTACATTTACTGATAATTGTTAAACAAATAAAATACATTTTATTATAGTTTTTCCAAAAAAAATATCATTGAATATAAATTTTCTAATAATTCGATTAACTCCAAGGAATTCAGATGTCATTATATTTTACCGTTTCTCAGTTTTAATAAAACAAATTCCGAAATATATTGAGTGTATGACTTAAAAATGCGAGATTTTTACAAATTTTTAGTTTTTAATCCCAGAGCGTATCCCAGAGAGCGTTCTGCATCGATCTGCATAGTAGCCGGACGAGGAAATGTCTTGATTACAAGGCGGGTTTGAAATTGCTGACTGAGTAGTTCCCAATGGTTTTGCAAGCTCTTGTTGGCCTGGGCGATCATTGTCTACCGTGTTTTATTTATTTATCTTCTAAACCACGAAAATCTTTAAGATTGTTTTATTATTATTACGAGAACAACTTTTAACCATGTCATGCTGAAATTTTTTTGATATATGGATCGCAAATATTTAGAACTCTAATAAATTTTGACAGTTCCTTCACAATATGCAAGTTAATTCAAAATAAACACACTATTTCCCCAACATTATTAAATATTTTCAGGTGGAAAAGTATCATAAAAAATGCGAAGAATCGTTTAAATAATTAAAACACTTGATAAATAAAGTAGTAAACTATAGTACATACTTGTATGACACCCCTTAGGATCAACATGCATAAATAGAGCATAAATTAAGTCTTCAAATATGTAAATGACTATTATGAATATTTTTATGCTAATATTCACTCATTAAACTGAAAGCTTTTTAATAAAATTATGAATATTGAACTGTTTACAATTTCAATGCGATTGACTGAGTGAGTGAGTATTGAATAATTGAATATCGATTTAATTAAAAGATTTATGGTGCTAAACGATATGGCCAAACAATTTTCAGCTGTATGATCAAAACGAAGGGGGGAAATCAATTGGTACGAGTATTTTGGATAGAGTATTGTGGCGAGTTACGTGTTGGGGGTTTGCAGATGTTAATTAAAATATTGATTATTTGGCATTTGGTTGAAAGAAGGGGTTTGTTTTACATCGCATGTACATGCAGTTACATTTGAAAATAAATTAACAACTACTATTGAATAAATATTGACAGTTCTGTTGAAGCGATTGGAGCTTAATGTAAACGACAAATGAATATAAGGGTTAAATCCAATTGTAGGGAGCCAGGGGCATCGGTAGATAGATTTAGGTATTCGCTGTAAATATCTAGAATAAACAACAATGAAATCGTCAGCTGTTTAGTTCTTTGTGGTGGCGTCAATTTGTAATGTTTTGTAGAGCAAAGTAGAGCTTAACACGGGCATTACAAAAATATTTCTTAAATACTGGTAGTTTCTTTTATTTTATTTTTGTATATATTAGTTGTTGTTTTCGTTGGCAAGACATTTGTCGGATTCCTTCAACGGCACGAGCTAAATCTATTAATGTTACGTAGGGGTTGAATTGAGTTTTAATGCAAGTAAAATGTGTCACATTCTTATTATTATTATGTTCTGCAGAAGAATATAGAGCAGCTATACAAAACAAAATATTCAAACCAAAACCAGGTGAAGAAAAAAAAATATTGGCAAATATTATCTGTATTGATACTTATAGCCAAACCAACCAGTCAACCATCCACTTTAATATTTATGTGACACATCATCAATGGTCTGCTATGGACCGGTGTTGTGTCCGTCTGTCCGTCTATTTGCCATTTATGTTTGTATTTATTTACGAGCATTAAAAGTTACAATTTATTTCATTACAAACAAAAAAAAAATAAAAATTCACCCCTAAACTACGGTTGTATCAATAATCATCAACAATAAACGGAAGAAATCTTTAAGATTTTGTATTGACTCAAAAAAAAAAAAACAATGGACAGCCGGAAGATTACGGCGCATGCGTGTGTGTATTATGTGCGCACATTTCGAAATCAATGATGTAGAAAGTCAAACAAACATTATATTACATTCGATAGATAGATATATTTTTTTCTTTTTTGAAAAATGCAAGATGTTGCATTTTCAGCGCAATTTTTGCGTAATTTAAGGTATTGTAACAATTTAGTAGTAAGATTTTCATTTTCATTTTTGTTGCTTTTATGTGTTTAGCTCGTGCTCTTGCGTGGAGGGAGGCCCGGTGTTTTCATATTTATTACATACAGTACGCTAAAGGTGTGTTTTACTTTTTCTTTCACTTTGAAGATAGTTTATGTCCTGTCCTTAATGTCCTGCTGATGCTGTGGTCAGTTGTGATTTGTATGAATATTTTATTAATGATCATATGAATGTATTAAAGATGTTTGAATAGAATAATACAAAGTTTTATATAAAATTAGCCACAGTAATGGAGAGTTGGCCAGCTGTGACATCTTATCTTAATATAATACATTTATTATAATTTGCAAAGAGCATCAATTCTTAATAATGACCAATTGGGAATGCATCGTAGTGAGTGTGGTCTAAAATTTTGAATTATGGGAACAAAAGATTTCCAAAAAAGTGAGATCTTAAAGTTGTCTTAAATCATTGAGATTTTGGAAACAGATTCTTTCTTAAGAACACCTAAAAGTATTTTCTTAGGTCCAAGTCTTAATGTTATGACACACCAAATATCGTCAAATCGTACATTATGACATCTTCAATTATAACAAGTAAGAAAGTATGGTCGGTCAAGCCCGACCATATAATACCCTACACTAAGTAAAAGAGCAAAAACATTTTTCTTTCAAAATTTCAATAATTTATATTTTTGAGTGATTTTCGGAAGCGGGTCTATATGGGAGCTATGACTAATTATGGACCGATCGCAACAAAATTAGTTGACATGAATTTTGTATATATAAAACTTATTTGGAGCGCAATTTGTGGAGATACATATGTATATGTATAAATTAAACATTTATGACCGATAAAGTCCAATTTCGGAAGGACATTTGTATGGGGGCTAGGTGAAATAATCGACCGATTTCAGCCAGTTTCAATAGGCTTGGTCCTTGGGCCGAAAAAGTAATATGTAACAAATTTGATCGAAATATCTTCAAAATTGCGACCTGTACTCTGCGCACAAGGTTTACATGGACAGCCAGCCAGCCAACCAGACGGACGGACATCGTTTAATCGACTCAGAAAGTGGTTCTAAGTCGATCGGTATACTTTAAGGTGGGTGTTAGACTAATATTTTTGGGCGTTACAAAAAATTAGACTTCTGGACTGAAAAACTTATGCAGCATTTTCCAAGCAGAAATAATAGCGGTTCTGAAGCAGGTAAGCTGATGCCCGCTTGGACATTTGTTCAAGCTATATCATCATTTTACCCCGTAAAATTTTTTATATTTTTTCCATACACTAGAAAATTCGATATATACGTGAAAGTAGATAGCAAACATAACGCTGCCTACTCAGTTTTTCTTCGCAATTATTCAAATTATTATTATTTTCCAAATAAATCCTAAAAAGTTCAGCAGTCTATTGAAGTTATATGTTTTTCAAAGGAATCAAAAATACAGACAAACATTTTTATAATTTCTATGGTTATAGATAGGGGTCCGATATAGCCATGTCCGTCTGTCGGTCGCTATATTGAAATCAACTTTCCAAAGCCTCCAAATAATTCTTATATCCGCTATAGTTGTTATTTAAATTAGCGAAAATCGGACCTCTATATCTTACTAAGAGCTAGTTTCTTACTTGTCAGTTAAACTCAGCTTAACACGCTGTTATATTAATCCTGAAACATATTTTGCCGGAATTTAACCAATGATTGTGTTTCTCACTAGTGGATTAATTTTGTTAGCATTGCCATACTTTTCAGTCAAATCACATGTTTATTCTTCATATTTTTTCATATAAATATGGCAATACTATACATTTTATAAGAAAAAGCAACCGCGTTACATAACTTTTTTTGTAAATTTTAACTTTCTAAAAGAAAAAGCGACATAAAAGTATATAAAATGTATATTAAAAATTATATTGATGCTGAATTGTTTATTTTATTTTCCATCTGTTTGTGCTTTGGCATTTATACTTAGGTTTAACTCACCAATGATGCTCAGTTAAACCTAGATTATATAGCATATAAACAATAAGTGAGAAACACAACTTTTAGTTTAATTTAGGTTTAAGCGAAGAATGTAGATTATCTCTATCCCATTAATTTAGACAATATGGATATGTAATGATAGGCATTTCACAGACTATAGAGAGCCTCAAAAGTGAGTAAACACCATAAATTATTTGATTTTTTTTAATATAATGAAAATCCTAAATTCTATCCATCGATTACAATTAAAACTTTCGGTTTTGGAGATTGAGCTGAATAAAAGATTCGGTTCTGAAAAAAGAGATATATGTAAGTCGGACTATAATGATTTTCCTGATCTTAAAAGTATCAACAGTGTTTAAACACTTTTCAGGCTCTCTGATATATTAATTCAGATCTACAACTGATAAAACTTTTTTAAATTTTTTTTTACCAAAAAATATTTTCAATATTTATCCTAAAAAAGTTTAAAATTCGCGCTAAATAACTTTAATTTCAAATATTTTTTATTTTTTGAATACTGCTGGATATCAGGTCACAATAATATGAAGGTGGTGAAAGTGAGTGATGTATCTTGGATGACACAGGATATATATCACGGCCTAGATTCTTGTTGGAATCTATGGGCAACAGAACATTGAAGAGAATATTTGACAAATATTGCCTAATGATGATTCAACTGTGTGGAGATGATATTTGCAGATGGTGTGGTGAGTATGAATTCCTCTATCAATGGCCTTCGCTATCGTGCAATCCCCTTATATGTTTATTATTCAGAATCTAGAAGACTTGAAAAGTATGAAAGTATTAAAGGATCGACAGATGATTATACTGCACCTATGAAAAGGACGCTATCAACCTCTGTTTAGTTACTATGGATCAACGATAAAAACTAGACCTCAGCCGAAATCAAATACATACAGTGTTTTTGTCAGAAAATCTAATCGAAATCGGTGACTAATGTAGTTGGATGGGAGTTATTAAAAAGTCTTATTCGAAATTTTACTATTAAAATGTAATAGAAAGAGCAGCGAAAATAATTATGTAGTTGAAAATCGTTTGTGCGCATTCGAATGTCGTCTATTCAGATTGCAAAAATGGACTGGCGTTTCGTGAGCAGCTGCTTTGGTCCAAATTCATGTGATTTTATGTTAAAATAATAATAATAAAATCTCTTTGAACTTGCAAATGTAAATTCAAATAAATATGAATCTTAAAAATAAAAATTAAAATAACATCTATCTCAATCAACAAAATAAATCCATTATAAATAAAAACACTCCTTTGGCTGCTTTAATCAATATTTATAAAAATAAAATTTTTATTTACCAGCAGACACGCGACAAACAAAAATGCATCTGTTCTGCAGAAAATTAATCAAATTGAAAATAAATTTACGAAAATCATTTCATCAAGGACACAAGGAATTCAATAGCAAAGGATTTAAACAAGCAAAGGGGAGAAACTGCAAATACTGAATACTGTGCGCAGGCGTAAAATAAAGGAAACATAAAATCACTGTTCAAGAGTTATGAATGAACATGCATGTCAGTTTTATAATAGTAATCATAATAAGGATGGCAAGGACCTTACTCTTACATGGTGGTAGAGTACTGGTGGTAACAATGCTGATGATGGTGGTGGTGCTGGCTGTAAATCCCACAATATCCTTTACATTTGATTATGGTTTATTTATATTAGAGAAGAAACACATTATGAAAATAGCACGTGATATACGAAAGAGAACTACTGCTAATACTGACGCCGCCGCCTCTGCTGTTGCTGCTGGTGTATGAAATCAAGCACAACTGCAATGATGTGTTTACTGAAACAACACAAACACAACAAACGATTGATTCATTTAGCAATGCTTTCACAAAAAGGATATTTTATTACAAACACAATAAAGAGGATTTAAATTGAATAGAAAGCCCTTATTTTTGCATGTTTGTATGTGTTTATTACAAACACTACCACTACCACCACCATCATACAAATTTACACAAATACAAACAAACAAAAACACAAGTATCTAGTAGAATTGCTTTTTCCTATGGGGAGTTGAGTGAGTCAAAAACAATTCTGAATTAGAAATTATAATAAAATGAATTCGAAATACAAATCAAAACAAGTGCTGAACAGCAAAGGCAGCTGTTACGCATGCCATCCTTTCAAACACTGCCACATACAGAAATACATACAGTATACGTTAAGTACAGTGCACACTCTGGCAAAACGCTCGCACAACTCAGCTTGATTGTTGTCCTGAATCCTGGAGGGTGGTGGTGCAGTTGTTGTTTGCTGACGTTTCGCTGGTGTAATTTAAGGCATTAGAAATGATGGTGGTTGTCTGGTGCTTACAAAATTTCATATTGGGTAGTAGTTAGTGGTGGTGGTGGTGTAAAAGCAACCCCAACTCCTCTGTTAAAAGGATGAATTACAAAAAACAAAAAAAAAAATATGATAAAAACAGCTTTTATCCACAACACACTAAACAGGGACAGGTGATAGAGAGAAACAAATCTGTAACGCGTGCTTATTACTACTACAAAAGTTGCCAATTAATGCCGAGTGGTTTACTAGAGGGATAATGTTAATGCGGGCTTTTGTTAAAGTTTTTCGTTTTTTTTTTATAACAAGTTCATACAATCCCTTTAATTATCCTATTGAAAATCTCTTACGCTTTTTAAACATGTTTGGAAATTTGTTAGACCTTCATGGGCAGCGTTGTAATGATTTACAATCTATTTTTTAATTGTTTGCTGGCAAATTAAATCAAGTGTTCTCAATGATGTGGTACAGTTTTTAAAGCTTTACTACAGCAGCTGCACAGATTTTGAAGAACTTTTACTAAAACTAGATAGGAAAAAAATATGTGTTACATATTTATTCAAACAAACTACAATACGTAGATGCTATACATTTTTCTTTTTTAATTTTTCATCCGGAATAAAAGTTTCACCCAGCCAGGTGAAGCTAGACAAATATAATTCAATAGCTTTGTACTGAAATATTGCATTTAGATAAAATAGATAACAAACTAAAAACAAATTGAATTAAGGAGTGAAATCGAAAAAATCTTAACATACATAAATGTTAATTAAAAATAAACCACTGAACCTACAATTTTGATTTTTTATTTGATTGAAATTATTATTACTATTGTAATTGAAACAGCGATACGTTTATCCAGATAGATACAATAAGTGTGAAAAGTATATTTGAAGTGATCGAAAATTTTCATTTTACAAAAACCATATTTAACAATAAAAACTTGATCAAATTCATTATGTTGAATACAAAGTATTTTACAGTATATAACAACATGCCTCCTCAACATTATGAATTTATAATTCCAAAATTATTACAACAAAATACATGTTTAGGTTTAGGTACAGGTTTAGTTAAAACATCGGCTAACATTTTATCAGTTGGTAGATATTGCAATTTAATTATATTTTGTTCTATGGCATCCTTCATAAAATGATACTTGTAATGTATATGCTTAGTACGAGAATGATGAGCACCAAATTCTGCCATTCTTTGAGCACTTTGAGAATCTGTGTTTATCATCACTGGAGAGTGGTTGGAATAGCCAAGTTCATTCAAAATATACCCTAAATATGAGGCTTCTTTAGTTGCTTCGGTAAGTGCCACATACTCAGCCTCTGCACTAGATGTTGCTACCACCTTTTGTTTCTTTGATTCCCAGGAAACGAGACCACCTGCGAGAAGAAAACAAAAACCAGATTGAGATTTTCTATCATTTACATCTTGAGCCCAATTTGCATCACAAAAACCAACAAGTGGTAAACCACATTTTCTATATGTGAGCACCGCATTTTTAGTATGACTTAAATATCTGATGATATGATATGCTGAATTAAGGTGTTGTTTACGCGGTTCCTTACAAAATTGCGAGAGCATATTAACAGCACACGTTATATCAGGTCTACTATACAGTGACAGATAAAGTAAAGATCCAATAATTTCTTGATAAAACTTTTCATCAACTTTTTCTGCTTCTCCGGAAATTGTTGGCTCTTTTTCCAATTTAATACCTGGATTCATCGGAATTTTTACAGGTTTGCAATTCTCCAAACCGTATTTCTTAATCAAGTTTGAAATATATCCTGGTTGGGAAATTGAAATTTCTCCATCCTTTACATTTACTTCCAGGCCAATACAATGTTTTGGAACTCCTAAGTCTCGAATATCAAAATTATGTTTTAATTGACTTACAAAATCTTCTATAAAATTCGTATTATTAGAAGCAATTATAATATCATCGACATATAAGGCGACAATCATCATTTTTCCATCTTTTTTAACAAAGTAAATACATTGGTCATATTGTGATTGTTGTAAACCAAAATCTTTTATAACAGAATCGATTTTCTTGAACCACTGCCTTCCAGCTTGCTTGAGACCGTAAATGGCCTTATTTAATTTGCATACTTTTTCTTTTGTTGCCTTCTCAATAAAACCTTCAGGCTGTTCCATATATATTTCCTCTTCCAAATTTCCATTCAGGAATGCTGTTGATACATCTAATTGACGCAATTGTAAATCATGTTCAACAGAGAGAGCATATAACAATCTGAGTGAGGTTTGACGAACTACAGGAGCAAATGTATCTACATAGTCTAATCCAAATTTTTGGGAATAGCCTTTAGCTACTAGCCTGGCTTTACGTTTCTCTATTGTTCCATCAGGTCTTATTTTTGATTTGAAAACCCATTTGCATCCAACTGCCTTTCGCCCATTTGGCAAATCTGTTAAACACCAAGTATCATTTTTTAATAATGACTTGTATTCATCTTCCATAGCTTCTTGCCAATCTTTAGAACAATCGGATGACAAAGCTTCTGTTACTGTTTTAGGATCTATTATGTTCTCCTTTACTATTTGAGTTGTCTCTTGATTTTTTCTACTTCTAAGTCGATTTTTAATAGAATCTTCGGGTTTGTCATTAGCTTTTGGTTGCTCTTTCCGATCACTAGGGTTTGTAGATTTGTTATTTGATTCTTGTTCAATTGTATTACTCATATTTGGGTCATCTATAATTTTATCTGATTGATCTCGTATTTTATCATTAGGTACAAACTCATAAAAACTCGGAATATTATCTACTGTAGAATTGTACATCTGGCTTTCTATAAATTTTACATCTCTACTTGTTACTATTTGTTTGGTTCCAGCTTTCCACAATCTATACGCTTTTGATTCCTCTGAATAACCAACAAGAATGTGCTCATTGCTTCTAGGATCCCACTTAGATCGTTTAGTTGTTTTATCTAACACAAATGATATGCAACCAATGCATCTAAAATATTTTACATCTGGTTTTTTGCCTGTCCACAACTCTTCTGGTGTTTCAATTTACTAGTTGATATAAGATTGCATCGTAAGTCGGGGACATACAGAGTGTTACATAGGCCTATGTCTTGCTTTTTTCCATTTGCATATACAGTTACTTTGACCTTTCCAATACCTTTTATGTTTAGTTGATTGTCATCTGCTAGTCTGATTTTACCACTAAACTGAGAATCTATATTTTCAAATAATGATATTTGGGTGCACATGTGAGATGACGCACCACTATCAATAATCCATGTTTCACAAGAACTAGTGAAAAAAGTTGCTTCTGTCGTGGTTACTAATACTTCATTGGAAATGCTATCTTTGGTTTCCTGTTCAACATATCGAGCGTTTTCACTAGTCTTACAGTCTCTAGCTTTGTGACCTTTTCTTCCACATCGAAAACATTTATAATTAAATTTATCTTTGGACATACCTTCTTCTTGATTTTTATAGTTATTTTGTTGATTATGGGATTTCTTTTTAAAAAACTTAGCTTTAAATGCTGAATTGCTTGCATCGTTATCATCCTTGTCTCCAATTTCTAGTAATTTTGATTTTAAAACAGCTACTTTTGGAAATTCGTTTGCAGTATCCACTGCAGCTTTGACTGCCGAAAAACGATCTGGTAAAGCATCAAGCATTACAACAACAAGAAGGTCTTCATCAATCTCAATTCCCATTTCCAATATACATGAAACGCATACATCAAAATCAATTAAAAATTCTGAAATCGATTGATTCTCTGGCATTTTCATATTCAATAACTTACGGTAACACTCTATCTTCTTCCTTATTGACTTACGATCAAAGGTTTCTTGAAGATATTGCCAGACATCTTTGGAACTTTTCAAATTTTTCACCATTGTCACAATATTTGTCTCTATGGCCATTAAAATTTCTGCTCTTGCATCCATATCCTTATCGATATACTGCTGTAATGCATTCATTTCTCGTTCAAACTCACATTCCTGTTCAGCCGTTGAATTTTCTGGAAGTTTTCTTACTCTTGGAGTCTTTTCTTTACCTAACACGATATTCAGCAATCTGTTTTTGTGTAGTACCGCTTCCATTTGAGCCTTCCACGTTCCATAATTTGATCCATTTAATAATGGAATTCTACCAGCCATTGAATTCATTATTGGATTCTTGAACTCCGTGTTGAGAAATTTCTTAAATAATTTTAAATTATCAGCCTCTTTATATCTTCAATTTAAATTTCTTTATTGTATCCGTATGGGATCTGGGCCCATAACTATTGTAATTGAAACAGCGATACGTTTATCCAGATAGATACAATAAGTGTGAAAAGTATATTTGAAGTGATCGAAAATTTTCATTTTACAAAAAACATATTTAACAATAAAAACTTGATCAAATTCATTATGTTGAATACAAAGTATTTTACAGTATATAACAACAATTACAACTTACAAAAATATTATTTTCAAAATAGTTCTAATCAATAGTTATGAATTTATGAAGCTTTTCCGGAAACCTTTCAATTAAGGTTTTTGTTCGTACGGTAGTATATATCTCCACTGGCTTTAGCTCCAGGCAGTTTGGAGGATTTGCCTCTATTGGTACAAATACCACATTATTGTTCTTGTACCACTCAAGACCTTGCTTACTATAGTGACAGGATGTCAAATCAGGCCAACAAAAAAGTGGACACATTTTTTGTAAACATTACTTGATGAAAATTTCGGTATTTATAAAGCCCTTTATAACAAATGTTTAGCTTCTTTTGCAGTAACTGAATATTGCTTGCAATATCAAGAACTTTAAAGGGAAAATGTTCTGCTTTTGGGTGCTAAACTTTTCTACAAAATTTCCTCGAGCATTTCGCGTAAATGCTATTTCGTTCAAAATAGCATTTATTTTGAAACATTTCAACCATATAAATTTCATCAAAGTATTATCCATTGTTAGCTATGACATTTTTCCATCTTTCTGAAAATATATGGATTCCGAGCCAATAGACGAATCAAGCCAATATCAGATAGCAACATGGATATTAGGCTTTGGTGTGGATTCGGCTGGTTGGCCGGGCTTCACATACGATCTCTTACGCTTCGGGTTATCATAATGGTTACATTCTGCATCGCAAGTGAAGATTCGGTTAAAAATTATTTTTTTTTATAGCGTTGAGCAGCATTTCAGACCTACAAAATCGTATTTCAAAGTCTCTCGGCTTCAATTCGTATGGTACCCAATTTACCTACTGCTTGAGTAGCTCCCAATGATTTTGCAAGCGCTTTTTGACTTTGACAACAATCTTCATGGAGTAATGCCTCCAATTCCTGGTCTTCAAACTTTTTTAGCTGGTCTGAGCGAAATATGTCTTCTGAACAAACCATCTCTCGCACGTTGAAACCAAACTATCTCTCAGACGTTGAAACCAACACATTTACCATAAGCTTTGGTGAGGAATCGGTGTGCTTCAGTGGAACTTCCTTTCAATTTAAAGAAGTAAAGCAAAATTTTCCGCATATGATGTTCAATAACTAAGTGAGAATAAATGTCAGATATGTACCAAAAACGTTATATCGCTGGTTTAACATGCAAAGGCTCTAAGTCCACTTTTTTTAGAAATTGTGATTTTAATGCAGTAATGTACAACAAGTAAAAATACATTGATTACAAAGAAAAAAATTTCAGTTATCCCGTTTTTTGTTGTTGGTTTGTAGTGATGAGCAAAAGCGCTTCGTCCAATTTATCACAAGAAAAAGCTCTAAGTCCTTATAAAAAGTACAGTTTAAACCATTTATGTCAAATGCACACCAGATGATGAACTTAATTTTAAACTTAAATTTCCTGATGAATTGAAAAATCTCCCCAAAAAATAAATAGAAATGTTGTAGCACTGGAGTGGTAGGATTTACACCAACTTCGTCAAGAAAAAGGAAAAAATAACTACCAGAAAGTACGAAGACTTACAATTTGCTAATTAAGCGTAAACAGCTTTATTCACAACTTTGGTGTCTCAGGTGACCGGCAAAAATTTTCCTAGAATATTTTAGTCCTTAAATGTCCTTTTTGAGAGGACTTTTTTGGATTTTCTCGACAAAAAGGGTAAAATTGACCCCTAAAGAGAGGAACTAGAGGGATAAGATCTTCCACAAAAATGATCCCCATGAAATTCAATAATATAACTCTGACAATTAGAAATCTCTCACACATTAACTTACACCTTTTTTTCATTTAGTATAATGCTCGCTTCGATCAGAAAATTAAATTTTTGACCCACTGTAAAAAAAACTCAGACCAGCTAAGATTATTATACAAAAATGATCTGCTCGACATGCCGTTTTAGAATTATAGGGTTGCTATTCTGTTCCAATCAAAAAGTCTTAATTTGCTGTTCATATTTCTGAATAAATTATATTTATTTTTTAACAATAATCAAAACAATTATTACTTTTTTACATATTATTAGCTTTTTGAATAAAAACAATAAAAATGCTAAAAAAAAGAACAATACTTTCATTGTAGTAAATAGGAAATGAAAAAATACAAACTAAGCAATAGAAAAAGCTCTAAGTCCAAAAAAGCTTTTATCTCGGCAAATACTTACTTCTTCATTTTGCTTTTAGGCAGCAAGAAAACAAAGAAAAATATAAAAATAAATTCGTTTACAGAATTTAAAAATGTTTACGCAAAAAAAGTTTGATTGTTTTCTGTCTCTCCTGTAAAATTTTAAAATATGGACTTAGAGCCTTTGCATGTTAAGCAAGCGATATAAGTTCAAACGACACGCCATATTTTAAAAATCCCGCACTTTTTATATTTCAATAGAAAACCTAGTACAAACAGCCTCAAAAGTGAGTAAACACCAGTAAATTTTTTGATTTTTTTAAGGTCATTAATAGGGGGCGGATTTATATGCAAATGCATGTTTTTTCTCGAACGTCCAAATACAATGTAGACTAATTATCTATCCGAATCGCACATTTTGCTGCAAAATGGCATCGATTTGTTAGTGCATATTTTATTGATAATGCATATTTTGTTATATTTTACCTCAAATGCATATTTATATGCATATTATGGCAATTTTTAATAAAAATACAATTTTTTGTCGTTAATGGGCAATACATTGTTTCGACAAAAAATTTTTTGTAGCATTTGTCATAGAAATAGCAGTAAATTTGATCGACTAACTTTTTTCGACATCGAGAAACTGAAATTTAAAAATCCATTAAATGTGTCGAAAACATTCATATTTGTTCTCATTGCAAATTCGATTTATAAGAGATTTCGTTATCGAAAGATTTTGTAACTTCACCTACACAGTAACCGCTCCAAGCCGTTCTACGAGACTGTCGTAAACTAGTGATTTTTGATAACTTAGAGACAAATGCACTACAAAATTAACGTTTAAAGTCCCTACACTATAGATTACATAGAGACACTTAAGTGACAATTGTCTTTATGATAGATTACATGGGATGTATAACGTAACCAATTGACTTCTCTCTGCATTACAAATAGCGCGTCAAAATATATAAATTGAAGTCAGCCAAGTGATCAGACATTATTAACAATTTCCGTCTATAAGGGTACATTTACTAATTGCTTAATTGCTGGATTATTACGAGATAAAAATTAAGGTTGGATGCTACTTTACAGCATGATCAAAATATTGATGATTTTAAAAAGAAAGTCACAATATAGAAGCTCTATGGCTTTAAACAAGTATTCATACCAAGACATTACAATTAATATAAATATCCATCGTTTTTTCAGAAGAAAAGTTATTTTAAAAATAGTTTTAGAACTTTAATTGTTTAAATCCTGGTATAATTTAAAGAGTTCTAACTGCTGGCAACAGTGTTGTGCATTTGTTGGACATTTCGAAATCCATACTTAATTATTTTATGTTTTTGCACAAAAATATAAGTGTATATTTCTTAAATTTTTAGGTCATATTTTGATTTTTTTGAAGCATATTTTAGGCGCATATTTTCCAATAATAAATGCATAAAAATCCGCCCCCTAATCATTATAGTCCGACTTAAATCTAATTTTTTCAGAACCGAATCTATTATTCAACTCAATTTTCAACAAACAGAAACTTTAAAATTTGAATCGATGGATAGATTTTTTTGGATTTTCATTGTCTTAAAAAATCAAATAATTTGAGGTGTTTACTCACTTTTGATGCTTTGTGCATTTGATAAAAGGTCCTGGCACTGGTAGTGAATATGATGGAAATGTATTAAATTAATCTAGGGTGCTTAGAAATCAAGTTTAGTTTTGAACTAGTTCAAGTTATTCAAAATTATTAAAAATACTTGGAAACATTATTGTGTTTGTTCAAAATCACTTTTCTGAAACCAAGAACATTTGTCTTAATTTAATTCAACCAAAAGTACAAAGAAGAAAAAATTCTTCTATTAAATAACCTTTTTGACATTCTATTTCCAAAAATATTCCCATAAAATTTAACGAGCAAGAGATTTAATAGAAAATCAAATATTGATTTAAATTGATTTTTTATAGCTGTAAGAAATGAAAATAATAAAAATTAATGCGAAAAAAGGTAGAATCTCACCCAAAATATTCTTATATAAAGGAACTAAAGAAGATGCTTAACAAAAATCGTTAATAAATTAAAAGAAATTAGAGTAAATACCTGGGAAATCTTTAATACATTAATGAAGGGTGAGTTTCAGGCAGATCAGTGATCAATGATGAGAACATTTTCAGCATCTTTACATTTTCAAAGTAAAAAAAAAAGAAAAACTGATTGGTGGTGCTAATTTGATACAACAACTTTTGGGATGTTCAGAATTATTAAATTCGTACTTATATTGCATAAATAAATATGTAAGTAAGTATTGCAAATAGGGTATAAAGATAAATTTGCAATAAATCCTTTTTTGCCAAAAGTTACATACATCCTTTAATGCAATACTGTGATCCTCAAAAAAGGGACGTTTGAAATTTCATTAATACCCATTTTAAATTTATATGACAGCAAAGCCTTCTATTGTTTGTGACATATTTTGCAAGGACAATAAAATAATGGAAACAAAATTTAAAGCACATCAAATTTGCTTCATTCTCCCTTTTGCCTATGAAGAAGAATTTGATCTTTAAGAAGTTTGAAATTTATTGATATTTGCGTTATCAAAAAGCAAAAAAAAAATGGCAGATGAGTGTCAAGAGAAGATAATGCAAATTTCAAATTACAAGAAATTTTCTTTGAAAAACGTAAAATTTCTTACATCTGCTCGTTGTTGTATTTTTCAAATATGTATAATTGAAAAATTTCCTTTGAAAAGCACTTCAAAGTTTGAGTAAGTTTTGTGTAAATAAGAGTTATAGGTGCGCTACCTAGAGTAAAAGGTTATATCTAGCTTTGTTTAGGGTTTGGCAACTTATAATCATATTGAGCTTCTTGAGACTTTAATCAAATTTCCAGCGATTCGAGATTATTTGTAGGGTAAACGGAATTCGTTTCATCGAAATGAATTAATACAAATAAGTTTCTATTTCATTTAACTTTACCAAAGAAATTTGTTATATTGTGTTTACTTCCTGCAAATTTCGTTTAGCAATCATTTTTATTTTTCCGCAAATCAATTGCGAAAAAACACAAACAAAACCATAGGAGTTCTGTGTTTTCCTTTAAACAGCTTTCATTAGTAAAAGAAATAAAAATTAAAGAAAACTTTGTTCTCTAACCTTTTTCTTTTCTCGTTTTCCCTTTCCTAATCCATTCATCATTCAACGAACTAAAAACATGTTTACCACAATGAAAAATTTGGCACGAAGTTCTTAAAAAGGGTTTCCTTAAAGAAATCATTGCAAATAAAAAAGAAAAACAAACAAAACTAAAAAAATGCGAAAGAAAAGAAACAAATGTATCAATAGATTTTTCTTAATTGAAACCTTTGCGCTTGCCTGCACATAATTTGCACAGCCAACACACAAGCAGCAAGCAGAAGTGCGCATGTGCAAGCAAATTAAGATCAGAAAGAAAGAACCCTTTTCTTCATGAAAGTGAGAGTGAATGCGAGCACAAACGCAGAAATATTGAATCTTAATCGAATGTATCGATTTTATGTAACCCCCTGAAGTAGCAGACATTCGTGTCAACCGTTAGAAGGACAAATGGAAAGAAATATTTACAACTGGTGCAAGCCTTTGATTATTGGCAATGATTGTCATGTTAATTGTGCAAAATATAAATTTTATTGCCCTTTAACAAAAAATTTCCCTAAATTTCCGTATTAGCATTTTATGTATTGAAAATCCTTTAATTGTGTAAAAGAAAACAAAAAAATGTTGTTGGCATGGAAAGGGCAGGATTAATTTATACCAACAATAAATACATTAATCACTATGGAAAGGAGTTTAAGGTTAAAGTGAATTTTATGCTGATTTCTTTTGTATGCTGTTTTGAAAATTTGCATTTTCCAATTCGTTAAACTTTTACAAACGAAAATATTAAAACTGACAATTTGATTGACTTTTTCTTTTCGAAAATTCAAAACAACAGAAAGCTTATTTGGCTTATCGCTCTATATGATCGTGAATTTTCTTTTTTCTTTTGAAAGAGGGTATTTCTGACACACTTGAATTTTCTTGCAAAATTCGTATGCTTAGTTTTTATTTCCAGGATGTAACCGTGTGTTTAGCTTCAAGCGGATTAGCTTGTTTTTGTTTAGGATAAATGGAGCCTTGCTGTGTTTTTCACAGCTCCTAATTAGTTAAATTTGCATATCAAATAAAAACTCTAAATACAAAAATATATTGTATTTAGATTTCAGTTAATTATTGTCACTAGATTATGAAAAGTTTTTAGTATTGACTTTTTGACACATTCAAAAGTGTTACACAAACAGTAGGAGTTTTCTTGTGTTTTGAATTGAAAGAGAGTTGTTTCTTTTTAAGATTTGAATACGAGTGCAATATTGTTTATAGAAGTGTAACATAAAAAGTTTTGGTAAAATAATAATCCCTAAATTAGTAATACATCAAAAAAATAAAATAAAAATGAATCCAAAATGTTCAGATCCAAAATTCAATTGAAAATAAATACAAAGTATATGGAATTCAATCATTAAAAAAACTGAAATTGTTGAAGATAATTGAACTGAGAATTAAAAGTAAAATTATTATTTGTTACCATTTTGGATGGCCGAAAGCTGTTTATTTGAAACCAAATATTGGATCAAACTGCAATTATTTTAGATGTAAATTAATAATTTATAATGACTTTTAAGTTTTTATTTGTTTGAATTAAAATTTGAAGTACTATAAAGATGATAAAAAACATTTTTCAAGCTCTAAAAAGAATAAAATAAACAGTTAAAAAAATAACGTTACAGAGTGACTGACTGTTTTAATAAGCGCCCAGCCCAAATTCCAAAATTTAAAAACATGAAATTTGAACTAAAGGGTAAAAACGGTAACATTATATCTTCTAAACTAGCAGAGATACAAAAAAAATATACAGTACATATTGGTTTATTTAAAAAATGAACAGACTGGTGTTTGGTACTTTTTTGAAATTCGAATCCTTTTGAGCAGAAAATGGATAAAAAGTTTATTGTGATACTTTTTAGACACTATGTATTTTATAAACTATTAAACATATAAATAAACTTTAAATAGTTTCTTTACTTATCAAAAAATATAAATTTGTTACTTTTCGTAAATTCAAACTATTAAGGGCTAAAAAGTTGTATATATTTTTGGTACTTCTTTCATAAAATATGTGCTCTATAAAATACTATGTTTCATATGACTATTCGTATACTAACAATTAGTTCAGCAAAATTTGTATTATATCAACGAGGAAAAAGTACCAAAAACACCCCTTTTTGGTAGGGGAAAATACATTTTATTAAATATTAAAAAAAAATCATACAAATTATACCACAAACTCGGGTCCCAAATAACAGCATGTTAGTTAAGGTGTTATTTGGAGCACGAGCGCGAAAGTATAGATTGGGCCAAAACCAAGGTATATTTAACCAGGTCGCAGCGTAAAGCCAGCTGACTATTTTTTGCTCTAAGAATTAAAAGTTACCTTTTCTTTTCTTTATTTTAATTTTACTTTTTTAATATTTTATAATATAATCTTGAAATTAGCAAATATAATCCTGAGGATTTCATGGAAATTTGTCTTTTATTTAATGGTACTTTGAATTAAACTAAATTAAAATTAAATTTAGCTTTTTATATTAAAAGTATTCGGATTTCGGGGGAGGAAATTTCTTTATTTTCACCCCCTGGATCCGCTTTATTTCTAAGTCTACTCAAGATGATTTGAATGATGAAACCGTACGAAGTGAGAACGTACAAATAAACCCCTTTTAATTTTTCTATATTAATGAATGTGGAAATATTAAATGGTACTTTTCAATAACTCATTCGTGTGTGAGAATTCAGAAATGGAGACATACTGGTACTTTTTCCTTAATCGAAACATTAAAATAAATACATATTAATGTTTGGCCCTTAATAAACAAAAGTTGGATTTTGGCCAGTCTCACCCACCAGTTTGGTGAACATTGGTAAAAAAAATCATCCTGAAAAGGATGACCAGAAGGGGAAAAAATCCATTTTTTTAAGTTTTTGTAAAAATGTTGCCATTAAAATATTGCTTTTGAAATTTAATTTAAAGGAATCGCAATGTGTACGTAATTCTCGTTCTAATGAGATATAAAAACCAGAAATTGGTTAAAAAATTTTAAAGTTATTAAAAGCTTAAAATTTTGCGGTCATATTAACCTCAAGTGCTGTCATTATAAATACTAAACTTCATGTTATATTTTTCTTAAGTTTAATCAAAATCGGCCCACAAATATATAACATTTCGCTATCTTTCCATTAGAAATTCCAAATATTAAAAAATTTGACCTTTGACCTTCACGATTTAAGGTTTAACGTTTTTTAATTTTAGTAAAACTTTCAGAGTATATTTAGAATTATCTGGACCATAATATTGTAAGGAAATTGATTTCATTCGCCAAAATATGGCCAAATAATTAGTTTTTCTCGGAAAAACTATAGGAGATATCATATTTTTATTCCCTTTTATATTCTCAATAAATCCCGAATGAGATAATCAAAAAATTATTTTTTTTTGGTCTTACCTGCGAATAGATTAACGGTATCCTACGAAGCCAAAAACTCATATAGAAGTTAATATGGACATATTTTAAGTAAAAATGAGCTTTTATTTTAATATTTCTCAAAATATGTTAATTTTGTTCCTACATTTCTTGTTCTAGTGGCCTGAGACACGTTAATGGCCTGGGAAATTTTTAATAACTTTAACATTTTTTAACTAATTTCTGGATGATTTTTTTTAAAAATGTTCACCAAACTAGGGGGTGAGACTGGCCAAAATCCAATTTTTGTTTGTTAAGGGCCACTCTAATGTATATGATACTGAATGAGGAGCATTTATTAATGGCAAAAGCTAAATACTATTGGGGTAGCGAATCGAACCGGATCAGCTAGTATCATATAAATTGCATAAATAATTTGAATTAATATAAAGTTTATTTTCTTCTTTTTAGAGTATTTAATTAAAAGCTTGTTTAAAAATGTTTTTAATTTCCAACTGATATTTTTCTAAGTTAAACAGATTGTATAAACGTACAAGTATAAGGCTTTTAGAAAATAGTAAATATTTGAAGATCATGAAGTCAGAATTTAAAATTCAATACTTTGTTTTTTTCATAAAAGTTTCGGAAAAATATTCAGAATATTTGATCGAATTACAGTTATATTTTTAAAGAAGTTTCACAAAGTTTTCGATGACTTTTCTAGTACCTGCTGATTTTTTAAAAATTTAATTAAAATATTCTCCCGTAAAGTTGGTTTTGCAAAGTTTTGTGTGGCTTTTAGATATTGTAGTACCAGCTGTCAATTTGTATTTCAAATTAGCATTTGCTGTATTAGACATTATGACTAATTTAGGAAAGCCTAATTTACACATTGAATAATTAAATATTGAAGCGTATAAGAATAAATAATATTGTATGTTTTTCATGAATTTTATGTACAAATCAAGAACAAACATCTGAAGGAAAAACTAAAAACTATATATATTTATGCATGTAGGGTGAAGAAATAAGGACTTTGAGGTAAGGATAAAAACACACATACTCTTATACTAATGCATATAAGTACATGAAAAATAAGCATTAGTCATATTTTTATACTCTCCTTGAATTTTGTGCATAAAAGCATGAAACGTAAATATCGATTTTATTTTATACGAATATTTTTTGGGAGAGCGCCAGCTGTGCACTTTTATTCCATGCCACTCGTACTACAAACAATAAGTAGTGCAGGTTTTGCTCAGAAGCCTCCTTGAAAACACTGTAAAACGAAAGCACAATTGCCACCACCAAAAAAAAAAACCTACGAGAACTCAAAATGTTCCTTTACATAGATCGAATGAACAGTCGCAATATCGCACAACCACCCGATAGATCACATACGAATACTTGCAGTGAGTAATCAGTTTAGGGAGAGGTGTCTGTCTGTCTGCGAGTAATTTTATTGCATACGTGCACACATACACGACAAATTGTACCTTTGATTAGTGGAGGACGACTTTCTTTTGAAAAAACTCCTGACAACTGCCTGCCTGTCTGTCTGTCTTAAGAATTTCATTTCTTTTCGGGGTCATACAATTGAACTCCTAATATGTTTACATGTTCTTCATTTAGGGTGGGGGTAGGAACTTAAAAATCATCCTCAACCAAACTAAGAATATTTTGTACCTTCTCCCCTGAAGATGCAATTTCGAAGAAATCTCTAAGACAATTGCCTGTATCTTGCAGCAGGCTTTTATTCAAATTGAGAAAATATGCTCATTAATAATTTGGGAACTGTAAGGAAAAACAATAAATGTAAATGAGGATTTTTAATTAAGAAACTTCTATTTGTAGAAGATATTCATTAAATGGGATTATGGTTATGCATATGGATTTTCACTTCACAAAATTACCTAGACATGTGGGAAAAATTTAATTTTTTTTTTGCAAATGTGTATTGTATTAAAATAATAATGAATTTTATTAATTATGCAATGTGCATGTAGAGTAAGTAAATCTACAACTGTTTTTAAAACGTATGTCTAAACTGATCCTAGCATTTGTTCTTACACAAAGAAAACAGATTCATGATAGCAACCGAATTTGTTGCCAATCGAATGATTTGGTTGCACACATAGAATTTTTCGGTTCTATCAACAGAAAGTATGTTGATAAAGAAGAATTTCGGTTAAAGCAGCCAAACTTTGGTTACCCTTTTTAAAATTTTGTAGCCACAACTGTAAAATTCGGTCACTAATGTTGAATCATTCGATTGGCAACAAATTCGGTTGATATCTCTCTTCTCTGTGTAAGCTAAGAAGAAATCATTTTTTTCTTAAAAGTTATTAGTGATCATTTCTGAATTTATAACAGCTCACCCAATTATGTTTATGCACTTTTAATAATCCAAATTAGCGTTACGATTACCTTTAAACCGTTTCAAATCGGTAGCCAACCTAGATTTTCTCAGAAACATATATGTTTAATACAAAATTTATTGGAGTAACGTTGCACTTTCTCCAAAGTTCTCAAAATAGGTATCTTTTGTGAGATGATTTCATCGTTGGAGTCAAATCTCTTTCCGCAGAGACATTTCTTCAGGTTTGGAAACAAGAAATAGCATAATTTATGGATTTTTGTCATGGAAACTCCACATGTGTCTACCCTTTTGTGCACCCGATTATGTATAAACGCGGTAACCCAAGCTTTCTCATATCCAAGTGATCATTCACAATTTAAACCACTGAGCCATGTGAGATGTCTATGGATTACACAATCATTCGTACTTTCAATCTCCGATCGGCCAACACCATATCGTGATTTCATAGAGACACAAAGAAATTCAGTAACTCATCTTTTTTACCATTGAAATTGATGGTGCAGAGTTCCCATAGTATTTATTTCCGCCAAAAATAATGCTTTATGAGCAGACGAAATGCACTTTCTTCCAATTTCTCTTCAAGTCACGAGGTAGTTTTCTATCAATTGCTGTCAAACATAAACTTAATGAAGCAGCTTGTTAAAATTTTGACAGGAGGAGTCAACTGGCAGATGCCTGTTGACAGGAGTAGTGTTGCCCTTTCAGTTATGAGCCCGGAAAATCAGAAAGTTGTGAACGAAAACAGCCAACCAGCCGAATCGATACGAGCTTGCTCTAGGGTACCAAAAGGGTCCCATCTATTATGAGCTGCTAATATCTGGCCAGACCATCACAGGGAACTTGTACCGAACACATCTGATTCGTTTGAAGCGAGCATTGGCCGAAAAACGCCCAGAATATACGGCCACACAAAACTGTAATGTTGGAAATGATTGGGATGATTTGCCACACCCGTCTTATAGTCCAGACATTGGCCCGTCCGACTACTAGTTTTTTCGATCGAAGCAGAATTATTCTCCGAAGCAGTGATACGCTTCACTATGGAACAGTGTATCTGATAATGGCTTGATTCGTTCTTGACCTCTAAAGGTGAGCAGTTATTTTGGTTACGAATCCATATATTGCCAGAAAGATGGGTAAAGGTCATAGCTAGCAATGGCCAATACTTTGAACAAATTTATATTGTATAAATGTTAAAAGCTAAAAATTTCAAAAATTCCCGAATCATTATGTCATACTCTCAATAATAGTGGGATATGTGAAGTGAAAAGTCATAATTCGCGAGATACCAGTAGCAATGCTGGAAAGAGTAATCGACAATCGGACCTTCCGAATAAAACACATACAGCGTAGTCGCGGCCAACATTTGAATGAAATTATGTTTGAATAGCAAATGACAGAAATTGTTCTTTCCTACATTCAATTCTATTTTAAGAGTTTTATTTAAAATTAAAAAACGGGTCTAAATTAATCATTCCATTAATCATATCATAGTTTTTCAAACTTAATAGTTTGAAAAATATTTAAATCATAAAACGTTGACTCACTAAATTTTATTTAGATTATTAAATATTAAAACCAGAAATTAATTTTTGGCAGTTTTTTATATATACAGAGACACAAATTGATAAGAAAAGTGAAAAAAACATTTGAAATTAATTTTACGACTCACGTTAAAAGCATAAAATACTAAAACCTTAAACTTAACAATGAACCATACAGTATGACTATGGAAAATGCACAATTACTGCGCAACACGATAAACGCCCAGATAAACAAAATGGATCATTTACATTAACTATTCATAGCGATTGCTTGCTTAATATTTTTAAGATATTAAATCTTTTATTATTCTAATTTTTTCTTTCCTTAAACTGCTTTGCAAAGCTAATTTAAATAAAAAAAAATTAGGAAAAAAACAAAAAGAAAATGGGTAAAACTGTGTTCATATATCGGTTACAAAACAATTTAACAAAAAAAAATTATAATAATTCTATAGTTTTTACAATAAATTAAACAAAACAAAATCGTATTTCAAGTATAATGTAATTTAGAAATAAAAAGTATTTTTTTTCCAAAAAAAAGTGTCATAAATCCTTAAAAAAAATCTCAGGGGTAAAAAGAGTTAAAAAACAAAGAAAGAAAGAAAAAACTATTGGTGTGAAAAACAAATACGTTGCAACCACATGCTTACAAACTGTTCTAGGTGAAGATATTTATATAGAAATTAAAAAAAGGGTTTGAAATTACAAGACGACACATTATAGAATTTATAAAGAAAAAACTTTTTATAAAAAAAAATAAAAAAAAATCACCCAGTGTCATTAATACAACCCCCTGTAAAGCGTCTTTAGAATTAAAATTGTTGATTCAGGGTGCTTATTTTATTTCATCGCACAGTGGCTCTCTAATATTATGAATTATTATTCATTAATTTTTTTTCTTTTACAAAATTTCGTTACAAAAGAGAAGAATAGACCCAAAAGAATAGAGAAATTATGTTGTAGAAAAAGCCATTTCACACGTCAGTACTACAATTTTCACTATTCACCATCTCAATACAGAAACCGTGTACAATGGTAAGGAAAGTCATAAACTTCTAGAATGTCTTGTTTTAGAATATGTACAATGATGGTTGCGCGGCTTTAGGTCTTTGTTTTTTTGGTGTTAGACAAGCAAGTTTCTATAGTAATGTTGCACTTTTTATACTTACTACATGGGATTGGCGTTGATGTAATAATATTATTTTTAGCAGTATCCCTTTTTTATGATGTGACGCTTCGCTTCACTGCATCACTGCCATTCATTTCCATCAATAAGAAAACTCTAAAGAAACAAAATTTGAATAATACCCTCATCATCTCAGATCTTCACACGCACATTTTTTTACATTTGATTTGAATTTTTTTTATTACAAGCATTATTTTAAAAACACCTTAAGAAGCGGCAGCATCAGCAGCAAATTTAGCACCCAATATGTAAAATTTTACTCAAGATGCTGCAAAGAAAGCCATTACTCACAGCAGGGTAAGTGTGAAGATTGGTTGGTTGGCTGGATGGATGCAGTAGACAAAAAACATGAAAAAAACCTCCGTGTTTTATGATTTTTTTTTTCTTATCGGGAATTCACAGTTTTTATATTTTGTTGCATGTACGCGTACATACAACATACCCTGGGTGCGGCCTTTACATGTATGAATTGAAAAACTCACATAATTAAACGAAAGTTTTTAGTGTGTAAATAACTTCTCGTAATATGCTAAATAATGTCTCACCTCACCTCATTTCATCCACATCCCATCCATCCCATTCAAAGAGATTATTTTCAAGGTACCAGTACGAACAAATGTACCAGCATTACTTTATTAGGTTCTTCTTTTTTTTTTCCTGCTCAGACGAGTACTAAAACATAAAAAACCTTTAGGATGATGACAGTTACATATTTAGCCACTTTTTATTGAGATAATTTTGGTTTCAATTTGATAGAGAGCAGGAAATCGGAAATAAGCAGTGGTTTTAATACCTAAATTAAACAATTTGGTGAGTCTGAGAAAAAAGAGATAATATTGAAACAATTTAGTTCCAAGAAAAAACTGTATGTTATTAATGTTATTTCCTGCATTACTTTCAGAATCCACCAAATAATTTTGCGGAGAATCCCGGAGAACGGGGATTTGGAGAATCCTCAGATGGCTTGTATTTCTATTGGGTTTCTAAATGAACAAAATCAGTGACACAAAAATGACCAAAAAACCTGTGAATCCGTAATCTTAGGTTGCTAATCTTTCTCCTCTTAATGTTATTATGCCATTAAAAAGAACAAAATTAAGAAATAAACTGTGAAACTTACAAGTTTTTTCATTAATTTGATATCTGTACTAACCAGGGTTGTCAGATTTTTTTTACTTCCATCGTCAAAAGCTAAACGAAAAATTGCCAAATATCGCCAAAATAATTTTTTGGAGTTTTTAATTGTAAAATACATACATACTAATTTTATGTATTATAAAGTCAATTTATTTAGTTTTAAATCTAATTATTATTTAGTTATTTATATTAAAAGCATACATTGTATTACAATTAAACATTTTATCTGTTTTATGAATTGCAACAAAATTTATTAACATTCATATAACTTACTATTCTTATCAATGAATATAAAAGTTCATATTGAAATTCCCTTTCTACGCAAGCGTTGCTGGTTGGTAAAATTAACATATTAAGAACGGCCAATGCTAAATCTTTAAAGTGAAATGTTCCACCATCTCAATAATTGTAAACTTGTGGCCAAAAATCTAACAAATTTTGTTGGAATTTCACCTTTAAAGATCTGAGTCCAATTTATATATGCTAATTTTGACCATTGCAATTCATATTCCCTGCAGATACTTTAGGATTGAAAAATAAAGTTAATGAATTTTGAACTGCCTAAAATTTCCATTTCATTTCAATATTGAAAATTCATTATATACTTTAAAAAGAGCCATATTCTCTGTAACTGTTTAAGCATTTCTTTTAAAAGCTTTTTAAGTACAGCCTGGTACTAACAGTTTCTAACTTAAAGAGTGAGTCAAACAGAGCTTATACACACTATTCCAGCCATTCCTTGGTCCAACAAATTATTATTATACTCAAATTCCAACCTGGTACCGTTGGGTCAGCATCAGCCAAAAGATAAAAAACTCATAGATTTTTGTTTACATTTTGTTAATATATTGATTAGTTTTGTAACTTTTATAAAATATTCTATTACAAGCCTATTTTATGGTATTTTACGAAACAGTATTTTTATCATTACAACATAAATAAACACCACAATGAGACTATGAAATTCACCGTTATTCTGGGTAAGCGAGTTTGCCAATAGGCAAAAAAAATATATTATTCCAAAGATGATAGTGTACTTCAAAGTACTTTTGGGCAAAAATGGTCAAAATATATACCGTCGGTCGACAAAGAGTTAAACAGTCTTGAATATTGAAAAGTAAACCTGGTTCAGGAAGAACAAGTAAGAGAGCTATATTCAGCTGTGCCGAATCTTATATATCCTATACCAAATTATACTTCAAAATAAAAATTTTAAATATTTTTAGGTAAACAAAATTTTTTTTTTAGGTAAAAAAAGTTGTTTTTTTCAAGGAAAAAAAATTTTCGAATTGTTTTTTAAAATATTTTTTTTTTTATTATTTTTTTTTTTAATATTTAGCGAAAAAAAACTTGGTAAAAAAAATTCGGGTTAAAAAATATTTTTTCCGATTTTGACCCATTGTAGGTCCTACTTACTATGGTCTTATATACATACGTCGTTGTAAAGGTCTTTGAAATATCTATCATTAGATATCCATATTGTCTATATTAATGACTTAGTAATCCAGATATAGGTCAAAAATCGAGGTTGTCCTGTTTTTTCCTTATATCTCAGCCATTTGTGGACCGATTTTCTCGAAGAATTCCGGAGATATTGATGTATGAATGGTGTATGTAAGTTATTTGGGGGCTTCGGAATGTTGATTTCAACAGACAGACTCACGAAGGTGAAGGGTATAAAAATGATGTGGTGGATGATGAAACTTATGTACTGGCAAACTTTTCACAACTACCGGATCAAGAATTTTATGTGGGTGACAAAAAAACAAACAAAATTTCCCCAAAAAGTTTTTTATTAGCAGTTGTGTCAAAAATATTGTTTAACAATATTAAAAATCTATATACTTATTTAAAACTTTAAATTCGTATAATATTTTAAGTACAAATACTTAAATTGCTAGATAACAAAACGATTTTGTCTAAATAAGTAAAGTTAAAGTAATTTAAGAACAAGATTATTTCATTTCAAAAAAATATATCATATAACACTCATAATTCAAATTTTTTAAATCAATTAAAAATGTATAAAATTTAATTTTAAACTAATAAATCGTGCTTCATTCACAAAAAAAAGAAACAATTAATTTCAACTAAATTCCTCACTTAAGAAACTGAAGAACATAAAGAGGGATTTGTGTTCCAGAAAATAACAAGTGTCGTTCGTTGCTCATTAAATATGAAAGAATTGAAAAGAAACAAATGTTAAGCTTCAAAGTCGTCTTAGATTTGAGGCATCTAAATAATAATAACAAATTAAGAAAACAAAAAAAAAAAAAAAACATTGGGTTTATAACTGAAAAGCCACATATGGCAGAGTACGTCCAACCAACATTAATTCATTCATTCATTTATTTACTTATGTACGTACGTACGTCTGGATACACTTAAGATAGGGTTGAGTGCTGGGCTTGTTGAGTCTTTCTAAGCTAAAGAAAAGAAATATTGAGCCTACTTGAGATTATGAGCTTCAATATTGTTGTATTATTGTATTTTTGTACTTGTAGAAGAACTTCCAATTGTTGTTTTTTTTGTGTGTTATTTTTAAATCTTATGTACAAGTACCAAATCGTACATAGTTATGTACATATATAATGTATATACTACATATTTATGCTACAATATTAAAAAAAATATAAGTTTTAAAAATTATAATTATAACTAAACCTCTTTGTACGGTTCAAATTTAATATCCAAAGAATTTCTATACAAATTTCATTCAAATATTATCAGTATTTGAGTCAATTGTATTCACGATTCATATTATGTTCACAGTAATTATTTATATGATTACGGCAACCATTTTTATGATGGAGGATTCATCATGAACATGATTGCCATGAACACTTATCATTACTACAATCATATACATATATGATTGCTACTATGATGTGAATGGCAATTTTAACATATTGTGGTTGCGGAATCATGTAAATAATTGCAGTGAACATAATATTGTTAAAAAAAGTTGTACAAATTTTGAAATGGTTATGGTAAACATGTTCAACTATTGGTTTTATCTGGGTGTATATAAATCAGACATAGCGCCTTAGCGCCAAATTATCGTAAGCGATAGAACACAAATTTTACAGGGGAAGGATTTTTTTTGATTATTTTGAAATTTATACATAGAATTAAAAATGTTATAATCAGGGAAACCGGAAATATACTCTAAACAAGTAAGAGAGCTATATTCAGCTGTGCCGAATCTTATATACCCTTCACCAAATTATACTTTAAAAAAAAATTTTAAATATTTTAAGGTAAACAAAATTTAAATTTTTTTTCCAGTTGTTTTTTTAAATTTTATAATTTTTTTTTTAATTTTAAAAAAATTTTTGTTTTAGTTTTTAAATTTTTATACCCTTCACCTTCGTGAGAAGGGTATACATAAGTTTGTCATTCCGTTTGTAATTTCTACATTTTTCATTTCCGACCCTATAAAGTATATATATTCTGGATCCTTATAGATAGCGGAGTCGATTAAGCCATGTCCGTCTGTCTGTCTGTCTGTCCGTCTGTCTGTTGAAATCAGTTTTCTGAAGACCCCAGATATCTTCGGGATCCAAATCTTCAATAATTCTGTCAGACATGCTTTCGAGAATTTTGCTATTTAAAATCAGCAAAATCGGTCCACAAATGGCTGAGATATGAGGAAAAACCCAAGACAACCTCGATTTTTGACATATTTGTTTACCTATATCTGGATTACTAAGACATTAATATAGACAATATGGATATCTAATGATAGATATTTCAAAGGCATTTGCAACGACGTATATAAGACCATAGTAAGTTGGACCTACAATGGGTCAAAATCGGGAAAAAAATTTTGAACCCGAATTTTTTTTTTTAAAAAAAAAATTGAAAAAACAAAAAAAAAATTTTTAAAATTAAAAAAAAAAAAAAAAATTTTAAATTAAAAAAAAAAAAAATTTTAAATTTAAAAAAAAAAAAATTTTAAAATTTAAAAAAAAAAAATTTAAATAACAATCGAAAAATTTTTTTTTCCAAAAAATTCAAAAAACAACTGGAAAATTTAAAATTTTTAAGTATAATTTGGTGAAGGGTATATAAGATTCGGCACAGCCGAATATAGCACTCTTACTTGTTTTTTTTTAATATTTAGTGAAAAAAAAATGTTTGTTTAAAAAATTCGGGTTAAAAAATATGTTTTCCGATTTTGACCCATTGTAGGTCCAACTTACTATGATCTTATATACGTCGTTGCACAGGTCTTTGAAATATCTATCATCAGATATCCATATTGTCTATAATAATGATTTAGTAATCCAGATATGGGTCAAAAATAGGTCAAAAATCGAGGTTGTCCTGGTTTTTTCCTTATATCTCAGCCATTTGTGGACCGATTTTCTCGATTTTAAATAGCAACCGAGCCGGAAGAATTTTGGAGATATTGATATATCCCTCATGTATGTAAGTTATTTGGGGGCTTCAGAAAGTTGATTCCAACACACAGACAGACATTATTGAGTTTTTGCAAAGATACAAAATTTTCAAATTGAAATAAAATTTTTATTTATGAATATTTTTTAATAAAATTTTAAAGTTATATAGATTTTGGAAATGGAAAAATAAAAACCAGATTTTAAATTTGTTATCGTGAAAATGTTTATTGTAAACTAAGTTAGACGAGGTCTAAGTGTAGTATGGTCTTTCTTATCTTAAGATTTCTATACTGTTTTGTTAAATAAAGAATTGTTCATTTATTTCTTAAAAATGTCTGTTGTTGTTGGTACTAAAGAAAAGGGGGACGACAACGATACACAAAATTTATATATATTTTTTTTATTTATTAATTTATGAACTGTTGGAAATTGTTTTCAAAACATGATTATGATTTCCGATGATGATTAAAACTAAATTCTTGTTGTTCCTGCGCTCTAGATGAATTTATACTAAAACCCTAGTTTGAAAACATATCTTTCATGTATACATACCACACATACATACATATCTACATATTTATTATTTCAGAAATTATGATGAATGAAAAGCGACACGTTTGTTTTGTTTCACTCTTTAAGTTTTTTTTTTAAAAGATTTTTGTTTAAGAAGAAACGGATGTCGCTTAGATATGAACATTTAAAACAAAAAACTTACTCGAATTGGAATAAAGTGACAACAATATACATATAGCAACTATAAAAATTCAGAATCAATCTACAGCAGACGACTGAAACTGAAATTTAAATATTATGTGTTTTTTTTTGTTGGTTTTTGGGGCACATTTTTTGTTTGCCATCCAAATCTTTATGAATTTGTGAAGGAGTTGATTTTTGATACTTTTTGGTTTTTTGACATAAAATATTAAGACAAAAAATAAAAAAATAGCAGCAATACTTTAGCATGTGCTGCTGTTGGCAGTTTTTGCTGTCAGTCTGTTCCTATTTTCGGTTCATTGTTTTAAATTTCGTTAATTATGTGGATATATTCATAACAATTTTAACCTTGTCCCCAATTTCTTATGTCGAGTGAGTCTAAATAACTTTAACGTATTTTTTCTGGTTTAATGATTTTTAATAGAACAAAAATTTGCCCATAAATTATGAATTTAATTTTATTTCAGAATATAACGGTTTTTCCATATGTCCTGTAATAGAATCCTTTTCAAAAACGCATTTCAAATAAAATATATACAAAATTAATTTTCATAGGAAATTAACCAAAACAAAAAAAAAGGGGCCTGTCAATAAAACTGTGTATACTTTTGCGCATGCGCCACTTCTTGGTCTAGTTTACAGTTGTTGTTTTTCATTAAAGTCGTAAAGGCTGCTTAATCATCATCCCCCTCGCCTTAATTTATGTATGTAATAATTTCTTTACACTCACATGGTTGTTGTGAGCCCACAATAGCACGAGCCACCTTCGAATTCGTAGATACAAATAAACATACTGGTACTTTCGTATACTGAAATGTATAAATATTTATATTTGAAATGTACGTACATACGTATGTCTATCTGTATTTCTGGGATAGAAAACTATTTGTAAAGCAATCAATTTAAAGTGCAACAACCTTCAAGTCGTTGATTTGCGTGTCGTTGTTATATTTTCATTATTAAAACCAAATAAAAATACATATGTACGTTCGTTTATACTGACTAACATCGCCTATTTATGTATATGGTTTAAGAAAAGGTATTTCATTTCTGTTGGTCCGTCTGTCTTTGCATATGCGTTGGTGTCTTAGACTATCGAAAATAAAACAACCCTTCTTCCAGTGTTAGTGCTTATTCGTACACTCACACATTTGTTTGACAGAAGTACAGCAGCTAGCTGTACTTCTGTCTGTCCGACCGACCCATCTGACGTTACAATAAATTTCACCTATTTTTAGGCAGAGTTTAACGCCCTCACTGTTGTGAATTTTATACAAAACATGATTTTTTTTAATTGAAGTTTAAATACTTTTGTTTTGAAAGACAAAACATCTATTTCAAATAAAACTAAATATATGTACGTGTATAATGGCACAATTTCCAATGTAGGTTTCTTGCTACAATTCAGATCAAAAAGAACAGAAAGAAACTAGTTTTATTATGACAAACTAATTTACATTCATATTGGCTTTTTTATATTTATGATATTTTCAAATTAATCAAATATTTGAAAAGCTAAACTTTTTTTTAAATTTCATCAATCGATCAAAATGTATTAATATTTTACAAGATTGGCTACCGATTCAAAGCGGTTAGAAGGTAACGGTAGCTTAGCGGTAACGATATTTGCTCTTAATTCGGTATCGGTATTTTAATGATCCTGAATTAAAGCAAGTAAGAGGGCTAAAGTTGTTTATTTAATTTTTTGTAAAAAAAAATTTTCGAATTGTTTTTATTATTTAGCGAAAAAAAAACTTGGTGAGAAAGAAATTCGGGATAAAACTTACTATGGTCTTATATACGTCGTTGCAAAGGTCTTTCAAATATCTATCATTAGGTACCCATATTGACTTAGTAATATAGATATAGATGAAAAAAAAAATGTAAAAAATCGAGGTTGTCCTGGTTTTTTCCTTATATCTCCGCCATTCCGCAGATTATCTAGATTTTAAATAGAAACCGAGCCTAAAGAATTCCGGAGATATTGATGTATGAATCGTGTATGTAAGTTATTTGGGGGATTCGGAATGTTGATTACAACAGACAGACAAACGTACAGACGGACATGGCTTAATCGACTCCGCTATCTATAAGGATCCAGAATATATATACTTTATAGGGTCGAAATATTATATTGTGGAAATTACAAACGGTATAAAAACCTAGTAGTTGATGAATAGTGTCCAAAAAACCGGCTTAACCGGTTTAACCGAGAAAGTCTATTTTTGAAAAAACCGGTTTTGATTATTCTCTTAAAAAAAAACGTTTAAACGGTTTCGGTTTTTGTCTTCAAAAAAACCGGTTAACCGGTTTATATAAAATTTTTATTTAATATGAAAAAGGTCTCCTTAAATTTATTTTTATTTGTGGGCGCTAATAGGAAATGTGTTAAGAATTATGTACTAAATCTTCGGAAATTTAGCATTTTTGAATTCTTAAGGCTCTATTTTTATGCAAATATTTTATATCTTTTACGAAATATTGTCAAATGCTATAATTTTCTATAAAATAAATCAATGTTTTTAAAAATGGTATCAAAGTTTTTCATAAATATGTTTGAATGAGCTTTAGAAAATATATTTTATTAAAACCGGTTAACCGTCTTACAAAAACCGAAACCGGTGCACAGTATGGTAGATCGCAAATCTAACTGGACAAAATTAATAAATCACGTTGGGTTCACTTCTCATTTATGAATCATATCAAAAATGAGTTCAAATATATAAACGATTATAAAAAACCAACTTTTTTTCGCAATGTATTTTGGGAGTTTTTACCCATTCTTCAAACAAATTTTTCGGTTTTGGATACTCTATTGATGAAGGTAGTGTATATTTATTATTGATATAGTTCTTAGTGCCCGTCGGAATATTAGGATTTGGTTAAAAATAAGCCTATCATCTAAATATTATACAGATTATGGAATTTAGAAGGAGAAACAGTCAATCAATAGTTGGTCAAATATTCAAATTTACTATGAATTAGTTTTGAAGACTAAAGAACAAAATTATACCCATTTAATGTCTATTGTACATAATTCAAAATGGCGTGTAATGAAATTGAAACTATTAATTTTTATTAAATAGACTCAAGTTACTTTACACAAACACCTAAACATTATTTATCTTTTCATTTTAAACATACAAATTCTCAACAATGAAATTCATACAAAGTAGGACATTCCATCATTCTACCGCTAAAACTTAACATCACAGGATATAAATACAATCAAAGGGATTATTTTGTAAAAACCATTAAAAAAATTAGCATAAGTTTTGTATAGAGAAAAGAAAAGCAGTTTTCCCTCAAAAACCACCAAAAACAAAATTATGATATTCTGTCAAAATAATAAATGTGAAACCATAAATTCTTCAAAAAGACTTTAATTTACAAAAGGATACAAAGGATCATAATAAAAATATAATAAAAACTTTGAAAAAAAGATAGAATTTCCTTATAATATGACAGCATTTTCCCTGAGTCCTGTATATTAGTTTTTCTTTAACAAGATCACTTTATTATGATTAGCTTGGATGGGCTGCAGCTACATGTGGCCCAGTTTGTAACAAATAACTGCTACAATAACATGTTTCATTTACATTTAATTTATTTTTGCTTGTGAATTGAAGAACAAATTACATAAATTTTCTTTAGATTTGCTTCATGGACCAAGAAACAATTAGAGATGAGGTCACATTGCAGGATGATTGTTAAACATTAAACATCCTTTATAAAAAAATACAGAAAAATAAAATGGAACATAAAAAAATCCTTAGAGATTTATAACTAAGATTTGCTTTTCTTCGTCAGTGAGGAAAAGGGGTGGTGGTGGTTTAATGATCGACAGCAATGATCACATACATACGAGCACATGCAGACATACGTGCGTACGTACGCACATATTTGTAAATATCCCGGATAAGAAAGAGAAAAGACCGCTAATTTTCCATTTGGCGGATTTTGTTGTAAGCTTCACCACCCAAGGGCACTGAACGATCGACAGACCGACCGACCGACTGACGAAAACAACACAATGAGATTTAACGATGGGAATTGTTCTTAAGCTTAAGTAAAAGGGGTGTGTGTATTACTTTGCGCAGCATCATCTTATCTGGCCGGATGAGCGTAAGATATCGCGCTGAACTCTTTCACATATGAATGAATCTACGAATGTGTGCTAGCGCTTCCTTTATCTGTGCCGTTTTGTAACTGCATCTTATTGTCGTTTGTCATTTTCAAAGGCTAATGAGTGCATATTTAACTCTTGGTTGTTACGTTGGTTTGGTCAGGGTTACGAGGACGTCGATGTTGACAAGAGGAGATTTTATGTCCTTTCTTAATGTCGCTAATTTGCATTTTAAATCGCCTTACAATGCACATGAAGATGGCTATTTATCTTTAGCATCCTTTACAAAAGGAAAATATTTAGAGGAAAATCTCTTTGTTTCCTTTGGGGTTCACAAGTTCTAATCAAGTGTTTGTTTCTTTTACGAGTATTTCTTTAAATTTATTCAGACGCAAATTTTATTTTTATTCTTTGTGTGGACATGTGCGGACATTTTTATAGTTCTTTGATGGGATTTGCAGGCAATTGTTAAAAAAATATTTAGAGAAGCTGCGTAATTTATTTTCTTTACTCGTCTTTGTTATATTAAATAATTGACCCAGTTTTATTTTAGAGAGTTTTTGTTCAACGATTAAACTGCATAAGAAGGGGTTAATTTGTTGTTTTTGTTTTATTTGGTCCAGTTAATTTGAAATTTTGACAAATTGATAATTTATAACGGTCATGTTGATATTTATAACGATACTGTTGTTTATTTAATTTGAGTGAAAGGTTTAAAACTATGATTGCAATTAAATTCTAATTTATGATCGAAACAAATGTTTTATTTTAAGTGGATTTTCTCGAGTTTTTCCTAGTGACGATGGGGATGAGGAAGAATATTTATGTTACTGAGCACGCGCCAAGTAAAAGTTGAACATAAAAACCGGAAGTGGTATGTTTTTCAGTTGGCGTTTAATTTAAGATGCTTGGCAACATTTATTAAACACAATCTATGTAAATCTATTTTTGGATCTTATTCTGTTTAAGGTGGTGGAGTGGAGTTCTGTGTGGCTGGGTGGATGAGGGAATGGATGGATGTTGCGCATGTGTGGAGGCATTTGTCATCGCAATTGTTGCTCAATAATGATTATGTGGGTTTGTTAAGATCATGTCCTGAGAGGCTTTAAAGTATAGTGATATTGTTATTGTACTCATTGCTTTTCCAATTTTGATTAGCCCCAAAAGTTGTATAAAATTGTATTATTTCATACTAGATATCATTAAGTAAGTATAAAGGAGGGGAGGATATAAATAATGAGGGTGGAATTTTGTATTTTATATTGTTTAAACATTAGAGCCAGCCATCTGTTTTATATATTTCTCTATTTCTTTAGAGTTTTAGTGCAAGCAAAGTATATTGAACTTATTTCTAAAAAGTAATTTTAGTTAGAGCATTAGTATGGATTTAAGGAAAAACTAATGTTTTTATTTATACTTATCCTTATAAGAAATACAAATAGCATCAGAATCGTTATAATTATGTTATGAACTTTGAAAGGAGAACTTATATAATAAGTATAGAAGGATTTTTTTACAACCTTTTATTTAACTTGCAGTAAAAATAGTCTGAAATTAGGAATTCATCCATGTACCTGGTGACAATGCAATATTATGTTCAAAAAATCGAAAACAAATCAGAAAATTCGAAGGTTTTTTTTAAAAAAGTTTAAAGATGTTAAAATAATCTCTAGATCGTGCATGAACCGATGATAATGGAATATTATGTTCGAAAATTCAAACTTAAGTTCGACAATTTTTTAAAGCTGTTAAATAATCTCGAAATCATTAGGATTCTTTAAAAAAAGAGTTCCCAATAAGCATTTTTGTTGGAATTCAAGTGTAAAACAACTTGAATTCCAGTCATACATTCAAACTTCAAGGGTTGAAATACAATTGTATTACACTTGATTTCAATAGCATTCTGCAGTGAAAAGGAAACTTGAATTCAAGTCGAACATTACACTGTTAATACAGTGGAATTCCAGCCTTGAATTACAATGAAATTCAAGTAGGAATAATAATTGAATTCAAGCTTTCAAATACAGTTTAATTAATGTATAATTCAAATCGAAAAAGTAATTGAATTCCAGTTTTAATCTGTTTTTATTTTTCAGCTGTGCAGTTTTTTTTAGATTGACTTTAATTACTTCTTATTTTTTTTTACAAAATTGATTAATAATTATTATTTGTTTGACAAAAACTCAAAATCATTTTATAACTTGAAGAGTACTTGAAAAAGGGGCTGAAATTCAAGTTGAATTAATTTTGCTTCGAATTTTCGATATGCGGGAAGTTTTGCTTTACTTCTTTAATTGGAGTAAAAGTGACGCCGAAGCACTCCAAAGCTTATGGTGAATGTGTTCTAAGTTAGAAGAACAAGAATAGGAGGCATTACTCCATGAAGATTGTTGTCAAACTCAAGAAGAACTTGAAAAATCATAGGGAGAGGATTTTCCATGTCCGAAATGATGTTTCAACACTATAAAAGAAAATAATTTTTCCACCGAATCATTCCATGAGATGAAAAATGGATCCATTTCGATAACCCAAAGCGTAAGAGATGGCGCTAAGGTAATGATCTGTATTTGGTGGGAGAAAAAGGGTATTTTCTAAGCATCACATGGAACCTGTACCGAATACTATTTCTTTCGATTTTAATTTTAATTTTAAAAAAAATGAGTCCTGAAAAATCTATAGCTCAAGTATTTTTTCTTAGGCAAGCGTTAAAATGTTATTATTGCCAACATTTTGAGTTGGTATATTTAACTAATTTCTTGTAACACATTTTCAAACTTTAAAGACGATGCGTACTGATTCACATTTTTCAAAGTTCAACATTGAAGTTTAATAACTAAGTGTGGACCAACTTAATAAATTAGAGAAATCAATCAATATTTTTTTGATCTCGTTATACATAGTTATATTTCGATGAATAATATACATACTAATGTGTGCATATAATATATAGTGGAAATCATATACATATCTACTCTCTGAATCAACACGTTCAAGGAAGAAACCTTAAAATTACTTTTCTGCATAACTATTATCATTAATTCAAATTTATAATTTGAATTCTGTTCTACAATTAGGATTCTTTTTTTTTGTCTTGTCCTTATCATTAATTCTAGTAAAAAATCTCTTTACATGACATAAAAAGTCAATTAGTACTCATTACAAAAAGTTAAATCATTTTTCAGACAAAAACGAATAAAAAAACAAACTAAAAAAAAACAAAGACAATTAAAGTAAAAGAAAGAGTTCTATAGTGGAGACAATTTACACAAAATTTCATTTATTTACAACAAAAGATGCTGACCGACAACAATAAAAATAATAACAACAAAATGAATGAGCTAAGTGAGTGAGTATGAATGAAGATCTGTCTGTACCATACTCGGTCTGTCCGTCGTCACTTTAAATAACTCAACAACAAACAAACAAACGGAAATGATTACTGACTGAAAACGACAATTGCCAGTTATTTGTTAAATACACAACAATATTACACGCTCGACAACGAACTTATTTAATGTTAAAAATTACATTAATTTTGTGCACATAAGCACAAACCCTAACAACGAAAAGTTGCAAACTTATTCATACAAACAAACAAATGTAACGATCGAACGAACGAACGCATTTAGTGAACAAATTGAAGCAGAGCTAAGAAAATGAAGGCTCAACCAACAACAGTAATATTTGTTTTTGTTTTGTTCTGTTTTTATTTACAAAGCCAAGTGTAAAATAAACTTCATTCATTGTTTTTGTTTTTAAGGTTGAAACTAAAAATAAAAAAAATTAAATAAAGGAGTTGTATAGTAATTTTCTCATTTATGAACATTTCCACACACATAACATATGTATTTCCTTGCTGCGAAGGGGCGTCAGAGGGAATACCCCTTTGGTGACCCTTTAAATAAGAGCAATGAAATGATAAGTGTAAAGTTTGCTCTTGTTTCAATGATTGTTATGACTTAAAACTCATTAAAAGCATCCTACTCTTTCATCTGTATTTAATGTTAATGACGTCGATCATCATTATGATGATGGTGATGGTGACGACGATGATCATGTCTCTTTAAAACTGAAGACAACAACCAAGAACACATGCAGCCGAGGGGTGACCAGGAGGTGTGGGACATTTAAATAAATATACTACATCCATACAAACATTTCTGTATGCAGCAATGTAATAGCAGTACATACATATGAAAATAAAATATTTGCGTGGCTTGTTTTGATACGGTTTTTAACACTCTTCGTGCTCTTACATTTTGTCTGCTGTTATGTTGCACTGTGGAGCCGACACTTATATGCATACAGGTCGCAATTTTGAAGATACATATTTCGATTAAATTTGGTACATACAATTATTTCGGCCTAAGGACGAAGCTGATTGAAAATGGCTGAAATCGGTCCATTATTTCACCTAGCCCCCATACAAATGTCCTCCCGAAATAGGACTTTATTTGTGATAAATGTTTAATTCAAATAGGTATCTACACAAATTTCGCTCCAAATAAGTTTTATATATACGGAAATCATGTCACCAATGTTTATGATGATCCGTCCATAATTAGTCATAGCTCCCATATAAGGGCCGCTTCCAAAAATCACTTAAACGAGCATAAATCTCTTAAAAATGTTGGTATACTCATGAAATTCAACACGAATAACTTTAATGTAGATATAAATAATACGACCTAATTTTATGATGATCGGTCCGTAATAAGTCATAGCTCAAATATAAGGCCCGCTTCCGAAAATCATTTTAACGAGCAAAAATCTCTTAAAAATGTTGGTATGTATACATTAGGGCATTCAATAGATTAACTGTTAATCGGTTAACCGATTAATTTTTGTCGGTTAACTGCTCGAATAAATTAAAATTGACGATTTTCAAATAACGAATGAACCGATTAATTTATGTCGATTAACCGATTAACCAAAATGTCTTTTTTTGCACTTTATACAGAATTATTTTTTTAAATTTAATTTCTTAATTCCCTTCTAGCAATAGTTTTTTGAAGTATTGTGCGAAAACTGAAACTAAGGAATTTGGAAATGACATTTTTCTAGAATATTCTATGATGAACTTTGTGATAATGAGTTGAAGGACGACATGGTAATAGACGAAACTAAAGACATTACTGAAACGAGTCTTTAATCAGAACTTAACGAAACTATTAAAGTATTGGAAATCTAAAAAAATATGCTTAGAAAAAACTAAAAAAGAACTGAGAAATTTTATACTTTTTATCATGCCTTACTTTCGATTTTTCCAACATCTACAATCAGTGAGATAGTTTTTTCAAGTCAAGTTTAATTGAAACTAAAAAAAAATCGTTTAAAATTTAAGCATTTAAATTACATTATTTTTTTAAAATATTATTTCAGAAGATCTTCCTAAAATCAAAAAAAAAAAAAGAACTCACATGTGCATATTTTTATTTATTGTTTTGTTGAATTATGTATTGTTTGTTTTTTATCTTTTTGTTCTTTTTATTAACAAAATGCTTATATAAGTATACAAAATTCGTGTTTTTCTTTTCAATTTAAAATTAAAATAGAAATTATTTGGTTAATCGAATAATTTAATATTAACCGATTAAATCTAAACCCCGATTAATTATTTGCTCGATTAACCGATTAATCCAAAAACCCGATTAATTGAATAGCCTAGTATACACATACAATTCAACACGACTAACTTTCATATAGACATAAATAACATGATCTAATTTCATGGCGATCGGTCCATAATTAGTCATAGCTCCCATATAATGCACTCTTCCGAAATTCATTCAGAAAATAAATTATTGAAATTTTAAAAGAAAAATGATTTTGCACATTTACTTAGTGTAGGGTATTATATGGTCGGGTTTGACCGACCAGACTCTCTTACTTGTTTTTTCATGAAATTACAATTTGTCCCAAGATAAGATCTCACTCGATGGCTCTTTGTGATTTGAATTTATAAACGCATATTCCAAAATCAGAAAGAGTCATCAATAGAGATTTCACGAACGGTTGTCACTAGACCCAAAATATTTTGGGAGATAATATAAAACAAACGAATGTTTATCTGTGAGCCGGACTACTGTTTTTATTTAAAATATAAAAAAATATAGTTTTATTTAAATTCTTTTTAATGCTTATATGATACGTTATTATGGTTTCAGAAAACATCAAATCAAAATGACGTAAGATACGTAATGTGTACTTAAAAAACCAATTTTTCTAGTTTCATGACAATCCAGATTTGAAAGTTTTGATTCAATCAGGCCTGCACACATTTTGTTCGGAATGATTAAAATTTCGTAGTTTTTATTACGATCGATTTCTTTTTAGGTTCTTCAGATTCCGTGCAATTTGTTAATTCAAAAAAGATTTAATAATTCTGTATTTCAGAGTTTCATTTGACAGAGTATTTTTTATTAAAACAAATATGAAGTTTTTGGTACTGAAATTGATTCAACATTATGGAAAAACAAATAATTACAAACAAATATCAATTTCACTTTGAAAACTGAGAGTGGTTTCATTCTTATAGAAATTTTCGTTTTACTCTTTTTGAAGAAGCGAAATACGGAATTAATTCAACTTTCGATCGGAATGGAATTATGTGACAGGCAAACAGAACCTAGACCTTATTAATAGTAAAAAAAAAAAATTCCCCAAAAAAAATATTTTCAATCTTTATCTTACACTTTGGAGAAGGGTATATAAGATTCGGCACAGCTCTTTTACTTGTTATATATAATATTTAAACAAAATGTTAATTTAAATATGAAATGAATGAATCCCTATATAATCGTAAATACCGTTACTTGTAAATCTGCTATTCTATAAATATATATGTAATTTTAAATTAGGAAAATAAAAATTGTTTGATATTAATAATTAAATTTAAGAGAATTTAATATAAAATATAATACAACCTATATTTATTTTTAGTTTAATTTAAGCCTGACCGAAATTACCGTTACCACTAAGCTACTCTTACCGAATTGGGTGCCCCGATAGACCAGTCGATAGTGTGCTGAACTATTAATCTGAGGGTTGCGGGTTCGATTCCCGCCAGAGACTCTGGGTGTATCTGCAGACAAGCAAAACGCTTCGCAGTTTGTGTTTGTTTTAAATAAAAAAAAACAGCAAATACCATTACCGTTATAAACCAAAATATCGTTACCGAAATAAACCAAATTAGCGTTACCATTACCTTTTAAACATTTTGAATCCTTAGCTTAACTTGAAATACATATAAAACACTGTCAGATTGATATGTGAACTTTAGAACTTTTTAATGGATTTCCCCAAAATTAGTTTCGGTCATTTACCCAGTGCTGTTAAATGCTTAATTTTTGTATATTTCGAAAAACATTCAATTAGGTTTAGTTAGACCTAATTGAATAAATTACATAACAGTAATAAAAACCCAATATTTAAAATTTTTAATTTTGCGATCGGCCCTTAAAGCTTATTTTTAAATTTGTACCACTGTGCCACATGCATACATATGTATGTATGTCAGACTGTTTGTCTTTTAACATTTTTAACTTCAATCGATTTCCAAGGAATTTTTCGTAGTTTCTTATTTTGTTATTTTTTTCATTAATTCGGCATTTTAATACGAGTACGATCGTGGGTTTCATTTTTATTTTAGCCAGCCTACGATGTTTGTTATTTGTGTAACATAATCATCTCTGTGGGTTTGTTTTCTACAATAAGTAAAATCATGAACATTGCCAGAAATAATTACAAACTTAGCAAAATATCAGTACACCACCACCTCATACTCTCAAGCTGACTGTCTGTGTGCCAGTCTAACTCTCCACCTCCCGCTCTGTTCGTTCACCAGTTTAGAAAGAGTAGTGTGGTATTTTACTCATGTGACATTTTCAAGTGCAATTTTGTTGCACTGTTTTATTAGACTTAAATGTCTGCATTTATTTGTTTGCGATTGAAGCTTAGAATAAGTCGGCAAATTGTAATACTACGTAAGGCGAAATCTTTGGGTCTACAAGGGTTTACTTAATTGAAGCGAGATTGAGGCTTAAAAATATTATCTTCTATATATATAATTTTCTAATGGCTTTTATGTATGTTTGCTTTATTCCAGGGCTTTCTGAAGCTGCATACATTAATTTCGTATAATAATAAATAATAATATTACTCATACGGCTCGGTATGTTTACACTAGATATTTTAGATTATGTAGAAATTAATTCATTAATTCATTGTCGATGCCACTGATCTCTTGAAGTGTGTAGGGTAACTCAATGCATTACATACTTACAAATAAATGTATATCTAAAATAATGAATACAAACTTCAACATTAATTTCAATTACAAACTGTATAAATATACAAACAAAGGCTGAGGAAGGAAAACAAAAAATACTCGAATACTGCAATAAAATACAGCAATTTAATACAAACTTGTTCGCCTGTTTGTTTATTTGTTTGTCTTTCCACAACAAAGTCAGGAAATATTTTTGCCTTCTTTTTTCACTTAACGTCAGAACGAAGCAGCGAATACTTACTCGTATTCGCAAAAGAACTATTTATTTAATATGTTTGCGTTCATACACATTACGCCAGCCATGGCGTTCAAAATGTAGTCTTTGCAGAGGAGGATCGAAAACCCTGTTGTACATGTAGGAAGTCTGAATCGAAATTTATACATACTTACATACATATCGTTACCTTAATATAGAAACGCCCTAACTCGTTTTTTTCCCAAAATTTAGTTTTTTGCATACTTTGATAGATAATCCCGTAATACACCATTAATAAAATAAAATTAAATGTCACAACATTAAATTGTTTAAAAAAATTGCAACTACAGAACTTTAAGTTTTATTAAGTTGTTTCATTCTCCTCTAAAGTAATGAAAATGTTAGTTAGGGCCTTTGTATATTAAGGTAGCGATATATAAAGTACATACATACATATAACATTAATGCTTGAACATGATTTTTTGTACGATCTTTTATTTGCAATTCAATTCATTTGTTTGTACTCAAAAAATTGTTTATTGTTTTTAAAATATTAAATATAGACTGAATAAGGCACCGAATGGTTGTAGTGAAGAAAATATTTAGATGGAATTTTAACAATGGACCGGCAAAAGCCTTGTTCCGCAAACAATCTTGCAGCAATGTTCAATATTTAAAATAATTTATTAGAAGTGCGGTAGGAACCAACTTGGAAATAAACAAAAAATGGTCGCCAAATTTAAAAAAAAAAATATTCTTGTATTTAAATACAAAATTATTTATTTAATTTAAGTAATTTTCATTAAATATTAAGTTAAACAATAATTCTGGCAAAAACTTAAATTTATAAAAAATACTTTTTGGGAAAATTTTTCAAAGATGTTTCAAAAAGTTGGCACTATTACAAAAAATTATCTCTAATTATTGCTGCTTAAATTATTGGGTGTATGAATTAAAAATGTGACTTTTTTTTATAATTTTTAGCTTTTATTTTGGAACTTTTATATAAATTTATTCAAAGTATTAGCCATTCTTCATCTTTTTGGCAACATATGGTTTCCAAGCTCATCTTTTGAGGCCATGAACAAATAGTAGTCGGCCGGGGCTGGTGATGCACAACTTCCAACCATTTTATTCTAAAAACACTAATACCCTCGCTAATTTGGACTGGAGAAACGCGATGCAAACCGAAACGACGCAAACCGAAGCACGAATTTCCATACATTTGTATTGATTTTCATTTATTTGGTTCCGAGTAGGGATGCCAAACGGGACTGGGTTTTACAAATCCCGGGATTCGGGATTTTAGAAATGTAAATCCCGGCACCCCGGGATTTTTCGGGACTTCGGGATTTTAGTTAAACGTCAAAAACATCAAATTCAAGAATAAAAACTATTAATTTCATTAATATATTTAAGTAAAAATATAACAAATCAAAAACTAATGCATTGAATTAAAATAAAATGGTCCATGATTTTCCCTACCTCCATACAATTGTCACCCGGAGTACTGTTTGAGCAGTCCTAAATATCCTTATAAAATTTTGCACAAAATAAGTTGTAAGTACTCTGAAATTATACTGTAAAGTATTGCGGAAATCGGGCTACATTTGCCCCTAGTCCCCTTCAGAAAATAACTTAAACATAAATTTCGTAAAAGTGTAAATTGTGTAAAAGTCTGTCAATGCAAAGTAGATGTGCTGCTCCCTGATTCAAATGAAAAAATCTGGCTGCGTTTGGATTTGAAGCGAGATTAGTATTATAAATATGCTGAAATTTAGCTTTCTAGGTATTTTGGGTGCTTCAAAAATCTTCCTAAAATATCAAAAATCTCATAATATTCCGGTATTTGTTAATCCCGAAAAATCCCGGGATTCTTTTTCACAAATCCCGGGATTCGGGAAATCCCGATCCCGAAAAATCCCGGGATTTTAGGGATCGGGATTGGCATCCCTAGTTCCAAGATTTAAAATTTTAGTTCAAACAAGTAAGAGAGCTATATATAATCTTATATACCCTTCACCAAATTATACTTAAAAATATTTTTTTTTTTTAAATATTTGTATTTAAACAAAATTATTTTTTTTTCCAAATTGTTTTTTAATTTTTTTATAAAAAGTTTTTTCCAATTTTATTTTTAAAATTTTTTTTAATTTTTAAAAATAATTTTTTGATGAAAAAAAAAATCGGTTTAAAAAATATTTTTCCGATTTTGACCTATTTTAGGTCCAACTTACTATAGCCTTATATACATCGTTGCAATGGACTTTGAAATATCTATCATTAGATATCCATATTGTCTATATTAATGACTTAAGGTAGGGTCACACACATGTATGAATGGAGTATGTAAGTTATTTGGGGCTTCGGAAAGTTGATTTCAACATACAGACGGACATGGATATCTCGACTTCGTTATTTTTGTGGGGTCGCAAAGGAAAAATGTAGAAATTACAAACATGTGACCGTGCGTAGTCATGATGGAATATTACAGTTTCATGTCTGAACGTATATTTTGGGCGTTTTTCGCCCATTGCTCACATCAAACGAATAAGTTATGTTTCAGCAGCTCATTCCGTGCAAAAAATTGTTTATAGCGTTCAAGCAGAATTTCAGATATACAAAATCGTTTTTCAAGGTCTCTCAGCTTCAATTCGTATGGTACCAAATTTCCCTGCTTTTGGATGAAACCTGCTACTTGCAAACGTTTTCTATTGTTGAATTTGACAACAATCGTCATGGATTAATGCCTCCAATTCTTGAGCTTCAAACTTTTTTGGCTGGCGATCTTTGTCTTCCGTGTCAAAATCACCACATATTCACACATCATGAAATCATTTTGTAGTTAGGAAAATTAATTTAATACTATAAATAAAATTCTCTTCAATTTTTCTGTACCTTTCAATTATTTTTATTTGATCTATTCCTTGAAATTACGGCCTTAATACAATAAATAAAATCATGAAATTCTCTTAAATTTTTGTGTATCTTCTCATTTTCATTACGAAAAAAAGTTTAACCCAAATTTTGAGCAGTATACATAAATTAATTTCATGAAATTCAAGCAATTTTAAACATTTCTTTGGCAAAATGAAATGTTTAACAAATAATTTGTTAAAATGTTTTGTCGCAAATGTTTACCGACAAATTACAAAGAAATTCTTTTGTTCTCAAACAACTGAACAACAGGAAGGGCGCTTAGGCAACCACAAGAAAGTGACAAGAAAGTTGTTCTTAAAGAACTTGAGAAATTCTTTGGGGAAATTATTTCACTGTTTCACAAAAACAAAAGTCACTTAAAACATATTTCAAGTTATTAAGCAAAACAAAGTGACTGTTTTCCTTTCTAAATGTCCATGAGTGCCCTTTTTTTAAATAATTGAATTTTCTTGTTTGTCTCTTCTGTATTGCTGCAAATTACAATTCATTCAACAAGATTAAGATGGTTGTAATAAAGCTGATCAAACAAGCAACCATCCATCCAACCAAACAAACAAAACGAACGAGCCGACAGACAGACAGACCGACCAACCAACCAATTAAATTTAATTTTCTCTATCATAATTCTTTTCAATTTGTTGTTGCTGTTTTCCTTAAACATGAGACATTTATCTTAAAAAAGTTGAAAGCATGACAAAATGTTAATAAGACTCATTAACAAACTTCATACTGAAATATCTCTATACAAAAGTACGTTTGTGTTGCAAAGATTATACACAAATATAAAAGTTTGTTTTCATTTTCCCCAAAGACACCAACCATCCAACACACCCGCCAACAGTTGGGAGCACACACAGCTTAACAAGCAGCGCATTACGAGATTGTGAGCAACAACCAAGTTAAAGCTGAAGGTGTATAGGAAGGAGGAGGCAGAAACTAAGTAGAAGGATGTCTAAACTTAAATGTCGTGACTTGTAGCCGTTCTAGAGGAGGCAACTAGTATTTTGTTTCTGTTTTTTGTTGTTGTTTGTTTTGCTGTTGGTTGTCTACAAACCAGTTAAGTTAGTTTTACTATAATCATCGTAAGTTCGAGTACTACTTCTTATCTGGAGTCCTACACAAGATCGTCCAACGTATTCGTAGTAGTAAAAGAAAAACAAACTTGTGTTTACAAACATATTTTACTAGAAAATATTGCGACTACTTACAGTCGACAAAATTTAAATGTAGACACTTTAAATCTCTAGGCTACAATTTGTGCTTAACTATTTTACATTCTGAATCAAGTAAGAATATTATTGCTACAGATTCTCCGCTCCTTGATCAAAATTAAAAAAAAATCAGGCGTAGCTTTAAAAAGCTCTGGAAATATGGAGGATTTGCCTCTCTTGGTGCAAATAAGACATTATTGTTATTTTACCACTCAATACATTAAGAAGTCTTGCTAATAGAAGCATCCTCCTTTGTAAACATTCCTTGATGTAAATTCCGGTATTTATAAAGCCCTTTGTAACAAATCATTGGATTCTTTTGCGGCAACTGCATATTTCTTGCCATACCAAAAACTTTTTGGGAAAAATTTCTGCTTTTGGGTCCTAAACTTTTCTACAAAATTCCCTCGAGCATGTTCTCTACTTTTTTTTGCAGAGTTCCTGTCAGGAACTTTTTGAGCCTTGTATGTTTTTAAACCTGCATTGGATTTAACTTTTCGTACCAAATAGTCCGAGTACTGAGCTAACCGGGCTGCTTTCCTACCGGATGTGTTTGAATACTTTCTATTTATTGCCTTTAGAAACATAATGTGGACCATTCCTTCTACATGAACCAGGTTTTCTATCAACGGACAAGTTCTCCCGATATTGTTTAATAACATTGGAATCAGTTTGACGGCAGACCTTGGATTGTTTGGTCAACTTTTTGTAGGTCCAAGTTGGGTTTTGTTGAAAATATTTAATAATTTTAGTACGCACTTTTTTCTTGTCACTCATTTTCTTCAGATTAACAACAAATGAACATAATTGGCATTAAATATAATAACTGACATACTTTTCGAAATTAACTGGATCAAAAACAAGTAAGAGAGCTATATTTGGCTGTGCCGAATCTTATATACCCTTCACCAAATTATACTTAAAAAAAAAATTTTATTTTAAACAAAATAAAATTTTTTTTTGCAGTTTTTTAATTTTTTTTGTTTTTTTATTAAAAAAAATTTTTTTTTGTTTTTTTATTTTTTTTTTAATATTTAGTGAAAAAACTTTTAATGAAAAAAAAATTCGGGTTAAAAAATATTTTTCCGATTTTGACCCATTGTAGGTCCAACTTACTATGGTTTTATATACGTCATTGCAAAGGTCTTTGAAATATCTATCATTAGATATCTATATTGTCTATATTAATGACTTAGTAATCCAGATATAGGTTAAAAATCGAGTTGTCCTGGTTTTTTCCTTATATCTCTGCCATTTGTGGACCTGATTTTAAATAGCAAACTTCTCGAAAGCACATTTGACAGAATTATTGAAGATTTGGATCCCGAAGATATCTAGGGTCTTCAGAAAATTGATTTCAACAGACTGACAGTCAGACGGACATGGCTTAATCGACTCCGCTGTCTATAAGGATACAGAATATATATACTTTATAGGGTCGGAAAATTATATTGTGGAAATTACAAACGGAATGACAAACTTATATATATTCTTCTCACGAAGGTGAAGGGTATAAAAAATTAATAAAATAATACTTGGGTTAAAAGTTTCAAGGAAAAACCTTTAATGTTAGATGTTAATAAGCCTAATCTAATCTTAAAATGCAAAATAACGTAACATAAATAATTTTATTTTGCCAAAGAAATGTTTAAAATTGCTTGAATTTCATGAAATTAATTTATGTATGCTGCTCAAAATTTGGGTTAAACTTTTTTTCGTAATGAAAATGAGAAGATACACAAAAATTTAAGAGAATTTCATGATTTTATTTATTGTATTAAGGCCGTAATTTCAAGGAATAGATCAAATAAAAATAATTGAAAGGTACAGAAAAATGGAAGAGAATTTTATTTATAGTATTAAATTAATTTTCCTAACTACAAAATGATTTCATGATGTGTGAATGTGTTTCATCGCTTTCAACGTGCGAAAAATGGTTTGTGCAGTTCAGAAGTGTACAGTTGGAGGCATTAATCCATGAAAATTGTTGTCAAATTCAACAAGAGAAAACGTTTGCAAGTTGCAGGTTTCATCCAAAAGCAGGGAAATTGGGTACCATACGAATTGATGCTGAGAGACCTTGAAAGACGATTTTGTATATCTGAAATTCTGCTTAAAATAACGTAATTTCAAATCTAGATTAACATTAATCTAGAATTGTATTTTATATAAATAAATCTATTTTTTTGAAAGTACACATTATCTAAACACTATACTTATAGGAGTCTCAACAACTGGACCTCAACCTCTTGAAATTTTTACTGTATGTTCCCCTATATCTGGAAGGAACAATAAATATAATACTTTTTAAAATTTCAAATGGGAATGGAATTTACTTATAAAGTAAACAGTTATTATGGAATATCGCGGAATTTATTTCGGTACCATTGTGCGCTTTTATGCTGAAAATGAGCAGAATTTGAAAAATGGGCGTGGCACTTCCCATATCAAGTAATTAGCTATTTTTTAATATCTGCAGAACTATTATTGTAACAGTATTCAAACTTTATACGAATCAATTTCTTATCAGTGCATGAAGTTTAACCAAAAAAGGGATGGATAGGAATACAAAGTATATAAATAGTTATTTTCGAATATCTGGAAAACTGCAGTTGTGGTCTTAAAATTTTGCTGAAAATTGGCGGTTTATATTAGTGGGCGTGGCACCTCCCATACAATGTGAATCCTTAACACCCAGGAACATTTTCTTCACGCCAGTGTGTGTGTTGTAGGAAATACCTATTTTCTTTAAAATATATTTCTAAAGAAGATTACCCTTATTTAAATAAAACTGAGTGTGTTGCATCTATCTGTTTTCCAAGACGTAATAACATCTTCAGAGAGCAAGGACCTTTTGAAAAGTTTATAAACATTGAAAAGATTTGTAAGTCTGGTCGAACGTCCGTCGTTCATAATATGCCAGTATGTATCTGTTTTTCCTTGCCTTGTAGGGTATTCAATTAATCGGATTTCTGGATTAATCGGTTAATCGAGCAAATAATTAATCGGGGTTTAGATTTAATCGGTTAATAATCGGTTAATATTAAATTATTCGATTAACCGAATAATTTCTATTTTAATTTTAAATTGAAAAGAAAAACACATTTTTTAGATTTATAATACTTTAATAGTTTCCTTAAGTTATGATTAAAGACTCGTTTCAGTAATGCCTTTAGTTTCGTCTATTACCATATCGTCCTTCAACTCATTATCACAAAGTTCAATATAGAATATTCTAGAAAAAATGTCATTTCCAAATTCCTTAGTTTCAGTTTTCGTACTATACTTCAAAAAACTATTGCTAGAAGGGAATGTTCACGAGTTAAAAAATTCAATTATACAAAATAATTAACGGTTAATCGATTGAATACCCTATTGCCTTGCGAAGACTTAAAAGTTCCATCATTTAAGCTTTTCTACAACTATTCATTTTCGTTGTTTAGATATTTGTTATTGTTATTATTGCATTACTACAACAACAACGTTTTATTTTTTGTTTACTATTATGTATTTATTACTCCTTTTCATGTGATTCGGTTTTATTTTTTTCTTTTTTGCATTTTTCTTAACTCCTTAATGACTTCCGTTGCCGTGGAACTTGGTTAAAGCTGTCAAGGTTATTAATACATGGCCATCGTCCAGATGAGAGAGTCAATGAGTGAGTTTGTTTTCTTATCAGGGTATTATTTACAGATGACATATTAATACTGTATTAGTAGTGGTAGAATTTTTATTTTTTATTTTATTTTTATTTCATAAAGTGGTGGTCATTTGATCTTTATTGGTTGGCTTCATTTGTGGTTTTATACGAAAAATAACACAACAAAACAGAGTCACATTTTAAACATCATAAACTAAAGAGTTAATTAACCCATAATTGCTGTATGCAAATGCTTTACAGCTTAAATGCCACAAATAACTGTAATTTTGTAGCTAATTTTTAAACTATTTCCTAGATTCATGATGTGAAGGAATATTAAAAAATAAATCTTTATAAAAAGTTGAGTTAGCAAATATTTAGCTTAAAACATTTCTAAACATTAAATAGCTGTTTAGATTTAATCAAAATTTAATAGTAGCTCTATTAATGGGTTAATTTGTTGGCAACAATTTATTATTAAAGCGATATTTAAATTATATTTTTTATTACAATTTAAACTTCAGTTTGATACTTCTGTTTAGTTGGGGACTAATTTTGTGTTTTCGCTGTTTTTTTTTTTGGTTTCATTCATAATTTCAAATTCATTCCACATACATTTGATTTTTTTCTTTTAAATGGGTATTTTTGTTTAATGATGACGTGCAAATAAAGCAGAATCTTCAAAATTTGTTTTAATTTTTAACACTTTTATCTTGCGTTAAAAAGCCGACGACGTTTTCGTCTCACTGTCAATTGGCTTGACAAACAGATTAAAACGATGTTAAAAATGTACTAATTAACATGAAAACAATGAATGAGTTTGAATGAGATTTTTAAGATGAAACTATAATTAGTGTAGTGAAGACTATTGATATTGAGAGGGACTTTTTTTTGAGTTTGTCAATTTTGTGACCTGTGAAGTTGCCGTTTAAATCAAACAATTAAAATAGTGGACACACGCAAGTATTTATTATACTTATTATAACTTATTTCTTCTCATATTTGTGCGTAAGAATACTATTTTCTACCATTAGAGTAATTTAAATTATATTAAGTTCTTTTATATAAAACTATTTGTGTTTTAAAATTGTAAGAAGGCCTTAAACGCCATTTACTTTGGCCGTCATTACAAAGGACTTTGAAATATCTATCTATGCATCTATATTAATGACTTAGTAATCCAGAATAGGCCAAAAATAGAGGTTGTGCCATTTGTGAGCCGATTTTATCGATTTTAATTAGCAACCGAACCGGGTCTATAGCGGATGTATTGATGTGTGAATCATGAATGTAAGTTGTTTGGGAGCTACGGAAAGTTGATTTCATATACAGACGGACTTTTGGCAACCACGCGAAGGGACTTAGATTACCCTACAACGACTTCTGCAATTGTCCAAACAAGAAGGAGGATGAGACCATTTTTCATATTCTTTGTCACTGTCCGGCATTAGGAGATCTACGCTTAAGGTTTCTGGGACATCGTTCCCTAAATAGTCTTTCAGAGCTCTCGAATATGAGGCTAGAGGGCATTAATGCCTTTATAAGGAATAGTCTCCTTAGAGTAACGAAATAAACAACGCACTGTGGCTCATATCTCAATTTCATCGGCCAAAAGTCCAACTTTTTGTTAACTCCGATTTCCAAAATTTTAATGCCATTCTTTTGAAAATTACTGAAATCGGTCCACTATTTCACCTAGCACCCATACAAATGTTCTCCCGAAGTTATACTTTATCGGTCGTAGATGGTTAATTTATATATGTATCTACACAAATTTTGCTCCAAATAAGTTTTATATAAACTGAATTAATGTCACCTAATTTTATGATGATCGGTCCATTATTAGTCATAGCTCCCATATAAGACCCGCTCTTCACTTTAACGAGCATAAATCTCTTAAAAATGTTGGTATAAACATAAAATTCAATAGAAATAACATTCATATAGACGTAAGTCACACGACCTAATTTCATGGCGATCGGTCCATTATTAGTCATAGCTCCCATATAAGACCCGCTTCCGAAAATCATTCACGAACATAAATTATAGTGTAGGGTATTATATAGTCGAGCTTGGCCGAACATACTTCCTTACTTGTTTTTATCTGCTGATAACTTTTTTAATAAGTATAGCTGAATTTGCATTTTCATACTAAATGCTATAAAAAATTAAAAGTTCAACTTTAACCTTAAATTGCGCAACAACTGCTGAACCGATTTTAATTAAACTAAAACTGGAGAAAAATTCAAGATGTTATCTGTCCACCAACGAAAATGAGCCACTGTGCGCCGACTCATTGGTATGTAATTAAAAAAATCTCCTCTCTCTTTCTTCGGACATCTTCCTCTTAACTTTTCAATCTTTTAATCACATCTGACTGTCCCCCTCTCTCTTTTCATTTCTATATGCTCCTCTTTTTCTGTCTTTCTACTTTCAGGTAACACAATTCATCACTTCATCCTGGAAACCTAACATGGCTTCATCGACTCCGCTATCTATAACGATCCAGAATATACACACAGATATACTTTGAGGGGTCGCAAATGAAAAATGCAGTTAAAAACAGAATGACAAACTTATATGTACTCTTGCCGCTCATGTTAAAGGGTATTATAAATAAAATTAACAGCGACTTTCGTAAATAAAATCCATTTATTAATTGAAGGACAGTTTTACATAGGTCTGTCTTAGCGTCATGGATATTTGGCTTTGTCGTCGATTAGGCTGGTTGGCCGGGCTTCACCTATGATATCTTAATCTTCGGTTTATTGTAATGGATCTATTTTTCATTGCAAGTAATGATTCGGTGCAAAAATGATTTTCTTTTATAGCGTTCAAGCATCATTTCGGATAAGCAAAATCGTCCTTGTTTGGCAGGCATGGACAAAATTCGACTTTTTCGAAGCGATACAAAACTTTGTTGCTTACATAAACTAAGTGAGAATAAATGACAGATATGTACCCTTCAAAATGTCATATAAGTTATTAAAAACAAAAACCGCCTTCAACATTTCATTAAAAATGTTTGTAAATATTTATTTGCTTTAGAAATCTCCAACAAAAGTAATGAAATTTCATTAAATTTGTATGGCTCGTATATGCTTTGGGAATTTTAACAAAGAAAACTAAGAAAAACATTTAATTTTTAATTGAAAATTAAATTTTTTAAATTATTTAATGAATAGTTTCAATTTATACACATACAAAGTTCACTGAGAAATGTCTAAACATTGTCTTTATTGAACATAATTGTATTCAAAGTACATACTCGTAATTTAAATCAAAAGCATCTACACGTACTAGTACATTTTTATTTAAAAATAAACCCATATGACCCCAAACAAAGACAGTGTAGTTTAGTTTCAAACCACAACTATGTGATTTACTACAATTTGCCTCTAATTGCAACTTCATTTACAGAGTACAGTACAGCTCCCCTACATTTCTGAAAAGATCTTCAATTACATGCTATAGAGAACACACATTATCATCGTCATTCCCTTTAAATAGAATCCTTTAATGCAAGCAAAGTTAAGTTCAATAAACTTTAGATGAATAGATAGATACAGATATACAACAGACATCTTTCTCATCATCTGCACGACACAACACGATCATCATCATAATGTGCATTTAATAGCGCTCGCTCATACAAACACTTGAAGTTTCAACTAATCATGGTCTATTAGAATTACAAAGCAGAGGAATTGAGACGAAAAAAGAAAAATAACGAACTAAAAATGGAAAAATAATGATGCAAAACATCCTGCCATCAAATGCAACTCTTTCAAAGTACATACTACATACATATTTACGAGTATTTACGAGGAACAAGGGAGGGAAGTGGGGTAAAAATAATGTTAAACAAGTTTTAAGAATTTCCCCCCCTACATTGAAAGTCTCCAAAGACAAACTGAGCAAAACAACAAACTCTGAGTTTGTCTAAAGTTCAAAATACTCTACAACAAAGAGTTTTTCCTTCTTTAATTATAGATACAAGTACATATGTATGTATTGTATGCCTATACAAAACAACTACAGCAACAATAAATTGCAATTGTTTATTGTATTCATTGCACTTACAACAATAACTACAGCAACAACAGCGAGTACATACATATGCCAGTACTTTGAAGGGATTTCCCCCCAAACAGCATCCGCAATAAAATGTACACACGCAGACCCAACAAAGTCTCCAACTTGCAATTGAGTCTAACGACACCTCACACTTTGTATGTGTGAAGGCAACAACAACACCAACAATAACAACAATTGTAATAATACAACAATTACTGGGAATAAAATAGGAGTTGTAGAAAATAAATAAACATTAGCAGCAGCAGCAGCAGAAAAGACGCGCCTTATTCTCAAATATGTTTTGTAGTTTTCTTAGAAATTATGCACGAACGTATTCACTCCTCGCTGGAGCGTATGCATGTATATCAACTATAAGATCGACTGAAGAGATCCCCAACACGAAGATTTCTTTCTTTATGATTTAATTTATATTCCTGGTATTTAGAAACCATTTTTGATAGAGATTGTATTTATTGCTTTATTTTTTTTTTCCAGAAAACAAAAAACTAAAAAGTTTCAATAAATTAAATCGCATGGATCATCAAGAAAAAGTAGTGGAGTTGTATGTAAATTAATAAAATACCATCTTGTCAATTATTATCAAGGAACATCTTATTTTATTTAACATTGTACCACGATACGAACATACAACATACCCGTACTACTTACTTACTTACTGCCATACAAACAGTGTGAAGTAAAAATGCCACACAATCATTGTTGAAATATTAAATTGTATTACTATTGATGGCCATTGATGGGTTTTTTATTGAGCTTTATGTCACTTTGTTCGAACACGTAGTCCATCTTCGTTTAAAATCTAACACATTTTTAGACACCTTTTTTGTGCTCTTCAATTCTCTTTCAACAAGATCCCAATATCTCTCCCCTGGCCTTAGCACCAGCCAGTTTGGAGGATTTGAATCTTTTGGTACAAATAACAAGTCAAACCCTTACTTACCTTACTTACGATGCCAAATCAGGCCAAAAATATTAAATTGTTACAATTTATAGAGCTGTTTGTAACAAATGATTGGCTTCTATTACCGCAACTGCATATTGCTTGCCATAACAAGAACTTTTCTGCTTTTGGGTCCAAAACTTCCCTAGAGCAACATAAAAATATTGACCCGGAAACGTACGTTTTGACATCCATTATGCAGCAGGTATATTTTCTGTATAGAATTTGACTTAAATTTTTGTTCTCTGTCTTTGGCCTCTAAATTTTTTTTTTATAAATTTTTAACTTTTTGAGCCTTGTATGTTTTTAAATCTGCTTTAGTATGAACTTTTTGTATCAAATAGTCCGAGTACTGAGCAAACCGTACTACTTTCCACCGGATGTGTTAGGAGCTCTTGAAAAAGCTTTTTATTTATTGGCTTTAGAAACGTCATGAGGACTATTCCTTCTACCTGTACCAGGTTTTCTACCAAGGGACAAGTCCACCCGATACTGTTTATAATATTTTTACTGCATTTTTTTGTATTACTCTTTTAAATACATTGCATTTAATATTGTTTTTATGTTTTCGAAATAAAAAGTGAAGATTATTTTCAAACGCGCCTTTTTTTATTGATATATAACATTGGAATCAGTTATATCAGATTGTTTTGCCAACTTTTTGTAGGACTAAGTTGGATTTTGTTGAAAATATTTAATAATTTTAGTACGCACTTTTTTCTCGTCACTCATTTTAATCAGATTAACAACAAATGAACATAATTGACATTAAACATAATAACTGACATGCTTTTCAAAGGTAACTTGATACAAAATAAATCAAATAACACTTGGGTTCAAAGTTTTAATGAAAACAATTAAGAGAGCTATATTCGGCTGTGCCGAATCTTATATACCCTTCACCAAATTATACTTCAAAATACAAATTTTAAATATTTTTAAGTAAACAATTTTTTTCCGTTGTTTTTAACGTTTTTTTTTAAATTTTTTAAATTTAAAAAAAAAAAATTTTTTGGTGAAAAAAAATTCGGGTTAAAAAATATTTTTTCCGATTTTGACCCATTGCAGGTCCAACTTACTATGGTCTTATATACGTCGTTGCAAAGGTCTTTGAAATATCTATTATTAGATATCCATATTGACTATATTAATGACTTAGTAATCCAGATATATGCAGGTCAAAAATCGAGGTTGTCCTGGTTTTTCCCCATATCTCAGCCATTTGCGGATCGATTTTGCTGATTTTAAATAGGAAACGAAAGTATGTCTTACAGAATTATTGAAGATTTGGAACCCGAAGAAATCTGGGGTCTTCAGGAAATTGATTTCAACAGACAGACGGACATGGCTTAATCAACTCCGATATTTATAAGGATCCAGAATATATATACTTTATAGGGTCGTAAAATTATATTGTAGAAATTACAAACGGAATGACAAACTTATATATACCATTCTCACGAAGGTGAAGGGTATAAAAATGTGTTAAGGTTTTTTCGATCCCAGTCCTCAGTAGTAGACGGCACGGTCTTGCAACATGTAGCCGAGCGTTGTCATTATGGAATATTACGGGTTCATGTCTGGCCACATATTCTGGGTGTTTTTCGGTTGCGTTAGATAGGACCCTTTTGGTCCCACAAAATACAGAGCATTACCTTAGCGCCATGGCGTTGGTGTCGATTCGGTTGGTTGGCAGGGCTTCACATAAGAACTCTTATGTTTTGGGTTATTGTAATGGATGCATTTTTCATCGCAAGTTATGATTCTCTGTAATAGCGTTCAAGGCGTATTTCAGACATGCTAAATCGTCCTTGAAGGTCTCTCGGATTCAATTCGTACGGTAATATAATTCCTAACTTTTGGATGAATCCTGCTGCTCGCAAACTTTTTGAAATTGCGAAAATTGCAAGCACTCCAATTCTTAGTCTTCAAACTTTTTTGGCTGGCCTGGGCGATCTTTAACTTCTGTGTAAAAATCACCACTTCTGACCTGCACAAACCATCTCTTACACGTTGAATCCTATAGAACACATTCACCATAAGCTTTGGTGAGCAATCGGTGTGATTCAACGGAACATTTTTCAAAATTCGACATTTTCGAAGCAACCAAATCATTATTTTATTCTATCAAATATTCTGAATAAAACCGGAGGGAGATTACGAATTGCGCATGTATTTTTTTTGAGAAATAATAAATAAAAGTGATGTGTGTCAACACTTATGACCGCCACTGTACACATAGACATTTCGCTCATTCAAATAGATTTATAAGTTTGGTTTGATGTCATTTGTCAATTTGTGTTAATTGTTGTTTGACCATATAAAAATAAGCAAAAAAAAAAGAATTTCTTTTAACTGTAAAGGGTTTTTTGTTTAATTAATAATAAAACGGGAGTATGTGTATGGAATATTGTGTGAGTGTTAGTGTGTGACATATTATGTAAAAAAAACATTTCATATTAAAACTTCTCGTACTTAAAGATCATATGTTTTAATGTTTGATCTGTTGCTGTTCTGTTATTGTTATTATTTGTACCATCAGAGTATCATCTGTGTTTTAATTCCCACGCCAATACTTGTTTGTGTTAAAGAATACAAAAAAAAAAACTAAACACACACAGATACTTAAAAACAACAACAACAACAATAATAATTAAAGAAATGAGTTTTAATAAAAACTTATGGATATTGAGCTTCGAATGAACTGTAACAACTGCGACCAGAACAGAGCAGAAGACAGAATCCAGAATGAACATTGAATGGAGCAACAGAACACATTCAAATTCTCATATTCAAACATACGCGCGTACATTTGAGATACATCCATCCATCCATCCGAGTACATATTTTTGCAAATATTTAATATTCTGCGTAAATGATAAATAACAATTTCACACTAACACGCGAAGTTGTTGTGTGCAGATCAGTTGGTTGGCGGCCGTCTGATCTTGTACGAAATAGTGTTGTGTTGTTTTCAGATCGATTCAGTTCCTACTCTTGTCTTGTGTTGCTGTTATCGTTGTAGTTTTGTTTAAGTTGTTGTTTGCCTGCCTGCTTGACGGTCTGTTTGTTTGTTTGTGTATTTGAATTTTTGTTTCCAAAAGAATTTTCAATGTTTGCACTGCTTTTGTTATTGTTACTGCTCTCAATATTTCTGTGCGCTGATCAACGATTTTCATTTCGCGTTTTATTTTTATTTAGGCGATTTTCGTTTCATTTCCTTCAAATAAAAGAGTTTTTATACCGAATATCCGATTTGAGGCCTATTCTAAAACCAAATATATGGTGGAACACTTATCACTAATCTAACATTTCTCTTTGAATTTTGTACCAATAAAGCGTCATATGGGGGAATTTTTGCTTTACTTCTTTAATTTGAAAAGCTTATGGTGAATGTGTTCCAGCGTTTGTGTGCAGCAGGATACATCCGAAAGCAGGAAAATTGGGTATCATACCAATTGAATACTAGATATCCTGAAAGATATCTCGTCTCCATGCACGCAGAGAAAAAATATAATTGGTCATGGTTACTGTAACCATTTAAATAGGTTACAAGATTTTTAACTATATTATAGTCACAGTAACCATTTACATGATTGTGGTAACCATAATATGGTTAATTTATGATTCACATGATTGTATCAACCATATATATGGTTACAGTAAACAAATATATGTTTGTGGCAACCATATTTATGATGAATAATTTTATCATAATATGTTGTTCTCAGATTATGATAAGCCTTATGCCGAGAGCAACATAATATGATAAGTCCTTCATCATATGAATGGTTGTCACAAACATATATTTGTTTACTGTAACCATATACATATATGGTTGATACAATCATGTGAATTGTAAATTAAACATATTTGGTTACCACAAACATGTAAATGGTTACTGTGACTATAATATAGTTAAAACACTTGTAACAATATTGAAATGGTTACAGTAACCATGCCCAACTATATTTTTCTCTGCGTGTGAGGACAATTCTTTCTACCTGAACCAGGTTTTCTATCCATGAACAAGTTCTTCCGATACTGTTAATAACATTGGAATCAGTTTGATGTCAAACCTTTGATTGTTCGGCCATAATTTTGAAGGACCATGTTGGGTTTTGTTGAAAATATTTAATAATTTTAGTACGCACTTTTTTCTGGTTACTCATTTTAATCATATTAACAACAAATGAATATAATTGATATTAAACATAATAACTGACATGCTTTACAAAGGTAACTTGATAAAAAAAAGAAATCAAATAATACTTGGGTTAAAAGTTTTAATGAAAAACGTGAGTTAAGAATTTTTCGATCTCATTCCTTATTTTATTCGATCGATGCAGAACGCTCTCTTTGGGATACACTTCACATGGGAACAAAAGTGAATGTATAACTTAAAAATCCCGCATACCAAAACATTGATCATTAACTTTTTTTTAATCACATAAATTAATTCTAAGAATGTTTAAAAATATATGGAATCAAATATGGTTGACTATACGGATAATAGAAGTATCGAGATGTAGTGCATTTTGGAGTATTAGTTCAAAAACATTTCCCGTTCCATCGCATATGTAGTAAAAGTGGTTAAACCGCAATGTTAGCATCATTGCTGTTGATAGTAATGAAGTTACTGTTGTTGTTGGTGATGCTGCCCTACATGTTGAGTTGGGATGCGATGTCTTGTTAAAATGATAAATAAATATTGTATAATAAATTGCTAAAATATTTATAAATATGTATGTATACAAAAATTCTTAAAATAATCTTTAAAATGTCTATAAAGATCATTTCTACCATTTACATTTACATAAACATTTGTATGTATGAATATAAAAGAGACTATAAAAGAGAGAGAATTTTGAAAGAGAGAAAAAGCTTAAAATTATAATTAACCATTAAGCTGTTCTCACTTTACTTTAGTTTTTGAATCTATCTCATCACCTTGGCGTATGAGCAATAAACTAAACAAGAAATATAATTGACAAAATAACATCTAGTTAATTAATTTGTTTAAATCACACGTTTCACATTCACAATTTACTTAATGACACAATTTTGTTTTAATGTTGTAGCTTTTTAATATTTCTTCTTTTATTTTCAAGACATGTAAAATAAACTTGATGGGAGCAAGGATCATTTGATCTTTTAACAAAATGCATTCAACTTATGATTCTTATGCGCTCCAGCATTTTATTTAAAGCTAAAGTATAGGTGTCTGGCTGCTATTGTATGTGTGTGTGTGCAACAGTGGAAGAAGCTTCTTTCTCTGCATCATCAGGTTGCACATCTTAATAACCAATTAACAAATTATGATTGTAAGAGTGAACAAAACAGTAACATTAAAAATAACTACACCAACATCAATATTAACAACAGCAACTACAACAACAATAAAACTTAATATATACTAATAAAAGGTAAACTGTCAGGCAGTCTGTCCGTCCGTCCGTTGGTCTGTCTGTCTTTCTTTCTGTCTGCATGGTTATAATTTTACGGCGCTTATAGCATGCAATTATTAATTTTTTTGTTGTTCTCAGCCATTTGTTTGTCTCCAACGAAGTGTTGTTGGCAATAATTGAAATAAAACTCAATAAAGGAAAGAAAAAAACTTTTAAATGATGCTTGGCTGAGACGATTTTGGGTTACACTTCATAACGTTTTTTACAAGAAATTATTTTTTAAATAGAAATATATCAAAAAATCGCATTGTTTTGTAGAATCTTCACAATACATTACAAATAAGTTTTCAGAATACTGAAAATACAACTTCTTCCAATGTTAGGGTCAAATAACCGATCACCAAATTCTTATATTGTCACACTATGGTTTTAAAGTAAAAGGAATAAATCTAGATTGAACTACGATGCAACAGTGTGTCACCAAACAACTCAAAAATTCATAACATTTCCCTATTCTTTAGGATGCACAAGGAATGCTGCACAAATAAAAGGATATAAGTTTTGGAAAAAAAAGAAGAAAAATTAAAGAGTGATCACATAAAATATTTATAACTTGCAGCGATACAGATTTTTAAATGTTCTTTTCTTTTCCTTTATGGTTGCTGTTCAGCCATCAACTCCTTAAAATTACCCAGAGAGTAAGAGCATAAGAGGGAGGCAATGAAGCGAATACAACATTTTACCAAGTTGAAAATCTTAATGTCTACTTTAATCAATGGCACACAACAAAATAACCATTTATTTTTGGACAACTCTTCTTTTTTTTTATACCGCCAAAATAAAAACTCAAGTTATATGGGTCTGGAAATCATTTTTGATGTGTGTCTTTATGCTTTTTTTTGTATTTTTTTGCGGGCTTTTGTTCTGGTCTCTAATAACCACCATTCTGTATTGTGTGCTTGATACCTGGCTAAGGGTTGACCGGCAAATCAATGCTGTTAAACTTAAAATCTGTGTGTTAAAATAAATAAAACTGAAATTAGGTTGGGAATGTGTACTCAGGAAATGCAATAATTCAATGAAATATAAAAAGAATTTGCAACTAACTTTTTTTATACGTGATGCCTTCTAAATATATTAATTTTATCAATATTTTATTAGTGGACTAATGGTATATTCTTCTCGAACCGACAATTAATTTCTCTCAAGTATCTTTATTCGTCTGATACAGCTCTTTGGCGACTTTGTACTAATTCACTCTAGATGCTGGTCCAAAACGATTATGTAATTAACAAAACCGAAATATAAATTGAAAACTGGCAATTATTATAGAGGGTATATATAAGTTTGTCATTCCGTATGTAACATTGAGAAATATTCATCTGAGACCTAACAAAGTATATATTTTCTTGATTCTTATGAAATTCTAAGTCGATTGAGCCATGTCCGTCTGTGTGTCTGTGTAAAACACGCTTACGTCCAAAATACGCAAACAAAATTGGTAGACTTGCAAAAAATATGTTTATTGTTGTCCTAAGCAGTTTTGTATTGAAAATCAGCAAAATCGGTTCAGTAGAACCAGAGCTATGAACCAAAATGTGAGACAACCAAAAAAAATTGTTTGTGTAAATATATTGCTTTACATATATTAAACTTTACACACGTTATTTTTATAATAAAAGGACTAACTCTGGTGAAAATTATAAGAATCGGTTCATGATTTCTCCTAGCCCCCATACAAATTTCTTCCCGAAATATGGTTCTATGGTCTATAAATGCCTTCAGAATTGTAGTATCTATACAAAATTCAGCAAAAATAAGTTTCGTGCTAAAAGAAATCACAACACTAAATTATTTGTGGATCGGCCCATATTTGACCATAGCCACCATATAAAGTTCACTTCCGAAAATCAATTAAATTAGCATAAATATCGCTATTATGTTGAAATTCGTCATAAATAATCCCCATATATACCAAAATTGCTATAGCTAATTCTATGATGATCGGCCTATAATTGGTTATAGCTCTCATATATATCAACCTAATAAATATGTATACAGGTGGAGGGTATTTAAGATTCGGCAAAGCCGAATATACCGTTCTAACTTGTTTTTACTATTTTCAGTTGAAAAATTAAAAATTTTGAAATGTTAAGGAAACAGTTTATTGTATTATAATGTAATTTCAAAAAACAATATATTTGTATGGACAAAATAACAATTTGTTGTGAGTTCAACAAAGGAAAATGGAGAAAATCGAGAAATATGTTAACCCGCTGTTATCAAAAAACTGGAGTAGGATGGGTAAAAATCTTGAAAATTTAATATTCAAATGTGAATATCTCCTAAGCTATCAGTTCTTATAGCTTAGGAGACAAATTTTTTATACGCGTTTTTCATTAAAACTTTTAACCCAAGTATTACTTAATTTTTTTTGATCAAGTTACATTTGTAAAGATGTTTAATGTCAAATATGTTCATTTGTTCCAAATCTGATTAAAATGAGTGACGAGAAAAAAGTGCGTAGTAAAATTATTAAATATTTTCAACAAAACCCAACTTGGTCCTACAAAAAGTTGGCCAAACTGATTCCAATGTCAATAACCTGTATCGTGAGATCTTGTCCTGTGATAGAAAACCTGGTTCAGGTAGAAGGAATGGTCCACATGATGTTTTTAAAGTACACAAATAGAAAGCATTTTCAAAAGAGCTCCCAACACATCTGGTAGGAAAGCAGCCCGGTTAGCTCAGTACTTGGACTATTTGGTACGAAAAGTTAAAGCCAATGCAGGTTTAAATACATACAAGGCTCGAAAAATTTTCTGACAGGATCTCTGCGAAAAATTTAGAGGCCAAATACAGAGCACGGAAATTGAAGTCAAATTTCATACATAAAATATACCTGCTGCATAATGGATGACGAAACGTACGTATGGAAAATATTTCGCAGCTTCCGGGTAAATATTTTTATGTTGCTGATGCTCTAGGGAATGTTGCAGAAAAGTTTAGGTCCCAAAAGCAGAAAATTTTCCCAAAAAGTTCTTGGTATGGCAAGCAATATGCTGTTGCGGCAAAAGAAGTCAAACATTTGTTACAAAGGGCTCTATAAATATCGAAATTTACATCAAGAAATGTTTACAAAAGAGGATGCTTCCATTCATAAGGCTTTTTAATGTGTCCACTTATTTTTGGCCTGATTTGGCATCCGTCACTATGGTAAGCAAGGTCCTGAGTGGTAAATGAACAATAACGTGTTATTTGTACCAGGAGAGGCATTCGAATTATTCGATTTTTCTCTTGTTCGAATAAAACGAATAATTCGAATAAGAGATTTGAACTTGTTCGAATAATTCGTCACACGTTTAAAATTAATCGAATTATTCGAATAATTTAAATTTTTTAAAAAGCAAAGAATAAAATTTTGATTTCGGTTTTTTTTAATATTTTATTGTTAAAGAAAAGCAAAAAATAACGTTAAAGTTAACAATTCAAGTATTGATAATGTTAAAAACATTCGAAAACAATTGACTAGCAAAAACCCCATTAGTTTCCGTTTTGGAGCTATGCTTTAAAAAATTTGAGCTAGTTGGACATGATCCTGAATTCAAATACAATATAAACGTATTAAGAACTTTTTTATGTCGTTCATTAATTCGGGTTTTAAATTGAGTAACTAATTATTTAGTAAATTAATTTTTCACTATTTCTAAATTATTTATAACAAATTGTATTATACATCAAGCTCTATCAACGTTGCCGAATCTTTGCTTAATAAAGTGGTCTTGGGGAATTACACAATAAAGGGAATCTGTCCAAAATTTAATTAGAAGTCAGGCAGGCAGTGCATATAAGACGAACTCCATGCTTTTCTTGCAACAAAACGTTAGTTTGCAATAATTGTGTTTATCATTCGATTTATTAAATATTTTGCAACACTTACGTACGCGGATAATAACATCACTTATATACATACATTTTAAGATCATGGCCTTCATCTATTTCAATGTAATCATTATAAATGTCATCCTCAATATCACTTTCGACGACTTTTTCAAAATCACATTCTCCATCACATTCAACTCCACTTTAATCTAAGTTAATATTTTGATTATAAATTGTGATTCTTCTAATATTTCGCCAGCTAAATAACAAATATTTTATTCCGTACCTTTTATTTTCATTGGTTCAAGTCCTAAGTTAAAAATTTTGCAGTAATATTTATATATTTATAGAAGGAGCTATCGGAACACTCATCTACAGTGATAGAAAGTCCCTTTGTCTTTAGTTATTTGTCGCATTTCAGAAACAATACAATTTTTGTGAGCCATTATTACTTATTTAAATTTGAAATTATGAAAAATTTTAAGCAATTTAATAAATTTAAATACATATGAACATTTATTCGTTTTATTCGATTATTCTACATAAAATTGTTCGAATAATTATTCGTAAGAAATTATTGGATTAATCGAACGATCATTAGTCGAATGAATACCCTAATAGAAACCTTAATGGAAGTGTTTCCGGAAAAATTCATCACTAGTGATTAGAACTATAAAAAATAATTTCTTTTTGCAAATTGTAATGATAATTTCAAGCAAATAAAAAAATCAAATCTGTAAGTTTAGTGGTTTCATGTTAAGAATGTTTCGATCTCAGTCCTTATTTATGTAAGTTTTTTTTTGAAATCGCAACACAAACGAAGAAATAGGATCGTTTTAAAAATTTAACATGTCAGAGGTGTCCTACATTGGGGACCCTGGTGGGTTCGTAAGGTACAAGAATTAAACTCGACAACACTTGCTCTTTGCGAATGTCAAATTTCATTTAAATCGGACTAACCGTTTAGAAGTTAAAGACTTATTTCCCTCTTTTTCTCTCTTGCAAACGTTTTGAAGCTGCTGCTTGAGTAGGTCCCAATGATTTTGCAAGCTCTTGTTGAGTTTCACAACAATCATCATGGAGTATTGCCTCCAATTCTTGGTTTTTAAACTTTGTTGGCTGGCCTGTTATCCGTGTCAAAATCACCACTTCTGATCCGAACAGACCATATCTCGCACGTTGAAACCGATGGAACACATTCACCATAAGCTTCGGTCAACAGTGTGCTTCAGCGGCACTTTTTTTTCAAATTAAAGAAGTAAAGAAAAACTTCCCGCATATGACGATTTGTTGCCACAAAATTCGTAATATCTCCGAGGTTTCACTTAGAAGTCTGTTGTAACGTTTTTCTGCGACTGCGTTTTGAACCTGATATATATTTTTGTCATTGTCAGAGAAATAAAAAAAAACCACCAACTAACGATGAGAATACATTCCCTAGGAACAAAATTTGTATTCAGTCGGGTACTTGAATTATAAAACCGCCAACTTATCGCCAGATAGTGAGAGAGAGGAAAAGGAGTATGAGAGAATTATGGTTCGTTATACGAAGAAATACCATTTAGTTGTTTAGTAGGTAGGATGACTGGTTAGTTGGTTGGTTGGCTGCCTGTTTATGGCCTGGCTGGACGGTTGATTTAGATTGGTTTTGGTTGTTGCTGTTTATTTATGTAGATGTCCCTTGGAATGCAGAAATGCAAGTTTTTTTTTCGTTTTTTGCATCGTTTGTAATTTTGGCAAATTCCCAGGAAAGTATTATAAATTCATTTGTGTGCAAACGAAATAACAACCCAAAAACCAAAAAAATAACCTCCCAAAATAAGACAATATACGAATCAGTTGATTATTAGGAACGGATGTTTAAGAGAGGCAGACAAGAATTTGAATGATTACATTTGTGAGCCAAGTAGAGAGGTGTTTGGCCTAAAGGATTTCCAACATAAAAGAAAGAAACAACTTAAAGATGTATGGAAAAAGCCGCCTTCCACAGGCAGGAGGAGGCTTAACATAAACATGAAAACATTATAGTAAATGACTTTAACATTAAACGAATAAAAGTTTAAACAGTTTATAAAATCAGACAGCAAAAACAAGACAAATTTTAAGAGAGCGTTGATACAAATACCTTAAGGTTTGAGATTTGAGAGTCTCCACAAACTAAAAGAGAGATGCAGTGATCTGTTGTTGAAATACAGGTTTCCATATGACGAGCAGTAAACAAATATTTTGGCGCCAAAATTTCTACAGGTTACTTATCACCAACCAAAATTAAAAACCCCCCAGCCGCAATCCCTTGACCATTGAGGACATTGAGAAAAAGAGACCTGACAAAAAAAGTTTAAACAATCACAGACAGCCAGCCAGCCAACACAAACAAGTGGGTAGAAATATTTAATGTGTGGAATAATGTACGTACGAATGAATTCAAGTATTTTATGTGTGGGGCCGCAAAAAAATCACATTGAATAAAGTGGATTTTGAAAAAGGGAGGGAATTGAAATAAATTAAAAGAAAGTTAAGGTTGTTAAGGCAATTCCCACGCATTAAATAAGAAATCCTTAAATGTTATTGGCACTTTTCAATAAGGTGTGGTCCAGTTTTAATAAAAATAACACATGTTTTCATATAATTCTCTTGAATAGAAAACGGAAGCTATTAGAAACAATAAGGACAAGATGATACCCAATCAATTACTCTGATGATTAAGTTATAAAACAGGATTCATACAGCAACTAAAGACACTAATCCCCACAAAATGAACCGCAGAAAATCCTTTATAACAATATTGCTCTACAACAAACAAATGTTGCAAACTACTTTTACGAAATCCTAGTTTTTTTTGTGTTTTTTGATTGAAAAATAACACATCAAATGAGGCCACACAAGTGCAAGCAAATCTTCCCATTCTACCAACTCTAAGGACTGCAGTTTGCACTTGTTAATTTTATGAATGAATTTTAGTTGTTTGTGTGTTTTTCGAAATGTAACTGAATGGGAGGAAAGAAACTCATAATCCGTAAAATTACAGGTAACTTCCTGTGCAAAAAGATAGTATTGTTGTTGTTGTTGTTGCGATTTGTGCAATATTTTTGGCCGAACAATGATAAATGCAACAACACAGCCGAGTAGATTAGAATGTCCAGACATAAACAAGGAACAATTTTAAAAAGCATAAATCCTTGTTATTCTTTCATCAACAATCACAGTGATAAAAAATAATAAAGAATGTTATCGATCTTATTTGCTTGAATTCTTATTGAGATATTTCTTAACGAAGACCTACATCTGACCGTGCGAACTGAATTTATCAATCATATAACGTTTCTATCATCACATTATACGGTTCATTATAATTGTGGATAAGTCTGAACAGAAGATAATAAACAGAACTGTTATTGTTTAGAGTTTGCAACATTATCAGGATTCATAGTTTTATTTTTTTTTTTGGGAAACTCTTATCATTTGGTAGTGAAACGCGATAAAGAAAACCATAGGGGCGGCAACTACCCAACTTGTAGAAAATACAAAACTGCTATTTTGCCTGCAGAAATGGTTTTAAAGGACTGTTGCAGAAATTCAAGAAAAAGTTAAATTAATATTATTTAGAAATATAAGTATATGGTTAAAATCGGCCCAAATTTATAATATTTCGCTATTAGAAATTCCAAATATTGCAAAATTTAACTTCTGGCCTTCACGATTTAAAAGTTAAAGTTGTCCGATTTTAGTAAAACTTTCAGAGCATATTTCGAATTATTTGACTAGATTCTGTATAGGTTTTACATAAAATTCATAACAGTAAGGAAATTGGTATCATACTCCAAAATATGACCGAAAATTAGTTTTTCCCGAAAATTGTAAAATTTAAATCGCAGGTACGGATAAACTGTGGGAGGTTTTGACATAATTTTCAATATTATAATCTCAATAAATCCCAATGTGATGATCAATAAATTCTGGTTAGTTCTATTGTATAGTAATTCAGACACAATTTTTCAACAAGATCGGTGGAGAACTCTCTGTGTTAGAGTTTAGAAAGATATTTCTTCAATCTTTCAAAAAAAAAATATAAAAAAAATTTTTTTGACATTTTGTTTTCCTTTTTTTAAATGGGTCCTTTTTTTCTCAAAAAAAGCTTAGATATTTGCCTATTTGATCGCTTAGAAGGATGCGAGTTGGATATCTATCAAAATAAATGTTTTGTAACGCAAAACATACAATTTTTGACTTTTTTGCAAAATCAAAAGAACTGCTCATATTTTGAGGCCAAAAACGAATCAACCCAATTTCGGATAATTTGTTCTGAAGTGAAGCGTATTCCAGAGAGAGCGTTCTGCATCGATCGAAACAAATAGTAGTCGGACAGGCCAATGCCGGGACTATAAGGCGGGTGAGGGAAGACTTCCCAACAACTTCATTCTAAATAGTTTTAAACAGGTATCGGCCAATGCTCGCTTCAAACGAATTAGTTGCGTTCAGAACAGGTTGCCTGTGATGGTCTGGTCAGATTTCCATTACCATAGCGCCATGGATATTTGGCTTTGGTGTCTATGCGGCTGGTTGGCCGGTCTTTACGTACGATCTCTTACCATTCGGGGTATCGTATTTTATCCATTTTTCAAGGTCTCTCGGCTTCAATTCGTATGGTAGTCAATTTCTGTGCTTTTGGATGAATCCTGCTTGGGTAGCTTTCAATGATTTTGCAAGCACTTGTTGATTTTTACAACAAATTTCATGGAGTAATGCCTACAATTCTTGACCTTAAAATTTTTGAAATCTGGCCATATGATCAAATGAAGCCTGTACCCAATGCAACTGATACGTTCGAAGCGAGCATTTGCCGAAAAATTCCCAGAATATGCGGCCAGATATGAAACCGTAAAATTCAATCATGACATCGCTTGGCCACATGTTACAATACCTGTTAAAAGGAATTTAGAATGAAGTGTTTGGGAAGTGGTTGTAGTCCAGATTTGCCACGTCCGACTACTATTAGTTTCGAGCGATGCAGAACTCTCTCTGTGGGATGCACTTTACTTTGGAACAGAGTATCCTATATTGGCTTGATTCGTTCTTGGCCTCAAAATATGAGCAGTTCACTTGCCTAGGAATCCATATGATGCCAGAAAGATGGGAAATGATATTTTCACTTTTTCACTAAAATATGTTTTTTTTGGAAGTAATATGTATCTCTGGAATGTGGAATTTAAATGAAAATGCTAAAAACTGTTTATGGTTTTAAAATCTCGTCATTATTTCTTTTTTCACATTAAATTTTGTCGAAAATTGAAATAATGACGAGATTTTAAAACCATAAACCCTAATATTTTAAGATGACGCCCTTGGCAGTTTAGTAACTTTGTGACTTTTTGAATGAAACTGAGGTTTTTGTATAAAAAAATCATTTTATTTTTCAACATAGTTGCTTTTGAGCTTTTTTTTGTTATCCTTTCCAAAAAATAAGACATATCGAGGTCATCAAAATAGGTATTTGTATGTGAGATGATTTCATTGTTGGGGTCAAAGCACTTTCCGCCCAGCTATTTCTTCAGGTTTGGAAACAAGAAGTAATCACTCGGAGTTAAATCCGGATAATAGTGCGGATGAGGGTGCAATTCAAAGCCTAAGTCCTGAATTTTTGCCATGAAACCTGCATTGTGCTGGTGATAAAGAATCTTTTTCTTGGCCTGCTATGGAAAAAAAGTAATAAAACTAGTAACTTCTGAAAAAGATAATAAATTCACAATATCGTGAATTTTTTAATTTTTTTCGGGTGTAGAGGGCGTCCAGAACGCTTGGTAACTTCCGTGCTTGTATGGCCACAACGCAATTCAGTAAACCATATTCTTACCATTGAAATTGATGGTGCAGAGTTCCCATAGTATTTATCAAGCTTAATGACCACATGTATCACTTTTTGTCCATTTTCTCAAACGAAATGACGCAACTTGTTAAAATTTTGACAGGAGCCAGCTGACAGATACCTGTTTTATTGTTGAACTCATGCCTGAATAAATTTAATTATAATTAAAGAACGAAACGACGCAAAACTGCGATAAAAACTGTTAATTGAAAACTTAAGATTTAGCAATTTCCTTACACAATCCTGCAAACATTCTTAAATATTAAAATAACAAATGACTCTCAACCAAAAGATTAACTTCCATAGACTTCAAATCCATAAACAGTTTTTAAAACATTCAGTTTAATTCTACGTTCTTGAGGAAAATCTGTTAAAAAAGGTGTTTAAAGTGAAAATATCTCCAAAACTGCACGTACGATTTTAAACTAATGGACAGATTTGTGTTTTGCAAGAGGAGGCCTTCACAAACATTTGATTTTGTATAGTAGGGTTATTGGACATTGGAAGTATGAATACTAACACATTTGTAAGTGAATTAATGCATTTATATTTGTGATTATACGTTTAGATTATTTCATTGACACCTTTTCACAGGTGTCTCACACAGAAGAAGTGCTAAAGCCACAAATTATTTCGATCGTACTTCTGGTCAATTAATATTTACATCCTTGAGGCAGGAAATAGCTTAAGGTCAAAATTTTATCTCATTTCTACGAAATGATAAAATTAAACTTCCTCTGCAGATTCTTTCCTACATTTTTATACGTACAATAAGACTGGATAGTGTTTTCTAATCATGCTCCTAGACGCATTTTGCATTTATAATTATTTATCTTAAAAGTACTTTAAATATGCAATTTTAAGGATTTATGGTACAATATAAACGAAATATAAAAATCTTAAGATTTTCTATATTAAGGGGCCCGTAAATTATGCAATTTTTTTTTAGAAATTCCTAGAATAGTTTAATCGAAAACAACCTGATGAATTATTTATCCTTAAAAAATTTTCTTTTGTTTAAACAAAATTGCCAATTATCTTTCGAAACAATGCACTGAGGGAATGTAATTTCCCACCGATTATTTGCCTTTATTGATTCTAACAACAATAAATGCTAAAATCTCTCGAACATAATGGGAGGAAGAGATCTAACATGTTTTGAATTATAAAATAATGGAAAAGAAAAGAATTTTTGAAACGTGACCAAATTATTAATGAATTTCGTAGAAAAACAACCTGTTATAATTTTTTTTTTATATAAATTTAAAGTGTTTGTCTGTGCAGAGTCCTTTGAGGTGACACCAGTGACAAATATCCTTAAACCCAATTTAATATGAAAATGTCAATTTGTATGATTATTTGACTTTTATGGAGTTTCTTGTTTCGTTTAGGTTTTCAAAAGCATTATTTAAGCAATAATAAAATAAAAGGCAGCAAATTTATTACACATTGTAAGACATAAAGAGAAATTTAGAAATTTTTATAGGTAGAGTAGGTATTTACCATTTTTAAAATTTTCTCAAGAATGAAAAGAATGAAAACTAATGCAGGTCCTACTGTGATTGTTGCCATAAAAAATGTATATAAAATTAATTATTTTAGTATACGAGTACGAGAATACAATGAGTATTTGTGTTAAGACAACACAAATATTTACCTTCGATCTTAAAAATATTCGACATTTCACACGAATCTTTTTTTGCTGCTTGCAGTCAGCCAACTACTTATTCTACTACTCCTGCCTCAAATGAGGACGAGAAGACCATGATGATGAGATGGTGATGTCAAAGAAAAAAAAAATAAAATACAAAAAATCTTTTTAAAAGACGGGCCAACACTATATAGTGTGTATGTAGTACATACACTAACAATGTTTTAGGATACTTGTTGCAATATCAACAGTAAACAGTAAAAACAACACAGACAGTCTAAAGAAAGAAACGTAAAAACACAAACACTAACTATAAAAATTATGATGGAATTCTTGGAAATGCATTAAACCCAACCAACTAAAGATTGGGAAAGAAAACACAACGAGCTGAACTGAGGAGAGCAACAAATCACTGAACTTTGCCGCTTTTTTCCCTACAAATTTGGGATAATAGAGGATTTTTGACTTTAAATTTGTCTTCCTCTTTCAGTTTTTAGATTTGAAATAAATTTTTTAACCAAATAGAGATAAACACACACTCACAAACTAACAATAATAATAATAATAATGGCCCGGTCAGGTTATTTTCCCAACACGTCTCTGAGGGAAAATTTATTTCATTTTCTTGTGTCTGGTGTTTTAATTCACGAAAGATCCTTTTTCGTATTTGGAAATTGGAGGTTATATAAGGAAACTGACAAGAACAAAAACACCAACAAGTGTCTACTGATTAAGGAATTTTTAATATTTGTTGTTACATTATTTATACTTGTTTCTGGCCGTGAGAGTAGAACACTTGCTGTGATAAAAATCAGAAATGACAAAAACAAATTTCAAATTCTCTAGAAATCAGAGCAAGAAATCCTTTGTTGCTCTGATTTCAATTTTATTACCGTGTTTTTTGTTGTTGTTGTTTCACATTAATGCTTCAAATACAATAACCTTCCATTCGATACGATAATTGACAGCGGTTTTTAATGCTTGAAGTCGACAATAATGGCACCATTTAAAATGTATTTTATGGTCTTCGATTGCTTTTAGACATTCAAATTGTTTTAGTGAAGTTCAGACAAATTCATTGACTGAATTAATTTTTTTTTTTTTGTAATTTTTTGGTTCTCTTGGGTTTTTGTAATGAGAGGCCAGGCTAGCGGGAGAGATGTTAAAAAGGATTTAAGCCAGTTTTATTTTATGTTTTGGGTTTTGGGTCACACATGTGAATTGTGTTAATGTGATAACAACTGACATTTTATCATGCTCTTTTCTGAAATATTTTACTTTTTCATTCAGTTGGCGGCTTTGTTTTTCTTCTTTACCGAGGCGGGCCACTTTTCCTCTTACATTTTGTTTTGTTTGTAATTTTAAAATTCAAGGCTTTTTTTTAGATATTTAAACCTTTTAGTTTTAATGTCTTGTAATGATTAGAGTAAAACAAGTTGGTGGTGGGGGTAAGTGTTGCTGCTAAAGCTGTCCAAGCTGTGATGTTGACTGTTCAGGATGATCATAATGCTGACGATTAACATCAATATCAACAGCAACACTTAGTAACATGTTACAATCCATTAAAATACCATTAACTTGACTTCTTACTTACTTTGTAAGGTTTTTTGCTCTCCCTCTCACACTCTTTCTGTGGCTCTCTTTATGTGCAACTTTTTAACTTTAAACTTCAAACACGCAATTCATTCACAAATTTATAAAATCAAAATTGTTATGTAAGCTAAGGTCGAGGCTTTTCTACTTATTCAAGTATAAATTTCAATTCAATCTTAACCAAAACCACACACACATCACAACGAAACATCTCATCAAAAACCAAAAGAAAATAAGAAAAAAATAAAATATCCTTCAAGACAGAATGCCTCAACAGCAGAGAAGAACAGAACAGATCAGACCAAACCAAACCCTACCATAAAACAAGTAACTAAAACTAAAATTCAAACTAAAGTTGACTTAAAATATGGGTATTTAACCACAAATATTGGTTTGTCCAAAAGAAACCTTTTGAAAGCACCGAAATTCTTGTCATTTTAAGTTTCACTTCGAATCGAAAAATACCTTAAAGAAAAAGTCTCACGTTTGTAATCTGCATACTCACTGACAGATTGTCATTTGTCACCTCATTGTATGTGGTTAACAAAAACAAAAAGAGCAAAAACAATATGTAAATTTAACAACTTCAAAATTCTCATTAAAACAGAAAAAAAAGAAGTTTATAATCTGCAAAAGTTAACAACGAACCACACCCATCTCTGTACATTTTAGTGTTTTTCACTGGTTTCAAAGTCATGGTCAAAGAAGATCTTTATTTAATCGCGGTTCGTGAACAACAAATTTCATTCATTAAAAGGATACTTTTTCATTATTATACTTTATACAGCACCATAGTGGAGAGCGTATTTTCGGTTTAAGCTTCCGTTTGTAACGTAAAACAGCCACTAATATGTTTAAGATCACTTGCTGACGACACCAAGCAATGTTCAGCCAAATTTGCCATACTTTGGAAGCTTAAGGACGAAGTCAATTGATTTGGTTAGAATCGGCCCATTATTTATCCTAGTTCTTAAACTAATATATATATGAACCGCTCTCGAGAATTTTATAAAAGAGAGTAAACCTTAAGTCGGTCCATAATTGACCGTAGTTTCTATATATTTGGGAAAATCACTCCGAATAACTCACTTAAATGTGTTAATACGGAAAAGAAAGTAAATTTCTTACTGCATAAACAAAAATCAAATCAAATTTGTTGAGTACTGAGATTGGAAAATCCATCATGTAGTTTTCAGAATATTTAACAATTTTGGCACCCTTAAGAGCATATTAAGCATTGAGCATCATTCTGCATCGATTGAAACAAATTGAAGTCGGAAGGGGCACGGTGTGGACTAAAAAGCGGGTGAGGCAAAACTTCCTAACCAATTCATTATAAATACTTTTTAACAGTTATTGAAAGATGTGACCGAATGTTGTTGAATATTACAGTTGCGTTCACTACAGGTTCCCTGTATTGGTCATGCCAGATTTCAGCAGCTCATAATAGATAGGATCTGTTTGCTCCCACTAAATATAGAGCATTACCTTAGCGCCATGGATATTTGACTTTGGTGTAGATTCGGCTGGTTGGCCGGGCTTCACATACGATCTCTTAATCTTAGCGATCAAGTAGAATTTCAGACATACAAAATCGTCTTTCTATGTTTCTCAGCTTCAATTCGTATGGTATCCAATTTCCCTGCTTTTGGATGTATCCTGGTGCTACAAACCTTTTGAAATTCCTGATTGAGTAGCTATTGTTTTTATAGCATATTTTTTATACCCACCATCAAAAGAGATATTGATTTTGTCATTCCGTATTGAAATATTGGTCGTAGTACCAAAAAGTATATATATTCTGGGCCCTTGAGAAATTCTGAAATGTCCGTCCGTCTGTCCATCTATCTGTATGTCTGTTGAAAATATGATAGAGCCCAAACGAAAAGAGATAGATGGCTGAAATATTCCACAAATACCCTCTGTTAATAAGGTATATTTAGTATTGAAAATGGATAATAGCGGTCCATGATTTCACCTAGCCCCCATACAAATGTCCTTCCGTAATACTGTTTGAGCAGTTGGGCAACATTTATCCCTAATCCCCATTCAAATGAATTGAACATTCATAATTGTGTTATAATAAATAATATCGTGATGAAATTGGACATAAACAAGTTTTAAATGAACCTAACTTCTACCAACTTTTATATGGTTATATGGTTAACTATATATATTTGGCCGGGTCGATTTGCATGGATGACCAACAAGTAAAAAATCGTATAGCAGAAACGCGAAAAAAATCGACACACCCTAATATACAGTATTGGCAATAACTAAAGCACCCCCTCAATGATTTTTTTCATATGGTATTTTTTTGTATAAAATCATAGTTTTAAATATCTATTATGTATTATTTTCATTTGTTAATATGTTTAGTATTGATAAAAAAATACTTTAAAAGTTAACCTTTCTATAAGAGGTAACTTAAAATCAAAAAATATTTTAAGGTAGAAAATGAAACGGACAAAACTAAAGCACCCCTTCAAGGATAAACCATAAAAAAAAAATTTTAGTTAATTTTTTGTTGCAAATCCTTTGTTTTGGATGGCACAAGAACATCTCTTGGCATAGAAGATAATATGTTTTTATGGCGTTTTTCGATATTCCTTCCCAGGCTATTTTAACGGCATGAAATAAATCGTGAAATTGTCCAATCCTTATTTCAACAATTTTCACGATTTATTTTCATATTAACAATGTGCCATAAGTTCTCAATAGGATTGAGATCGGGAGATTGACCAGGCCAATGAAGAACTAGAATCTTATTGCTGTGAAGCCAAGTCTTACAAACTTTGGAGGGGTGCTTAGGATCGTTATCCTGTTGGAAGCTCCCTATAATTGGCATCTCTTCACTGGCATAAGGCAACATTACAGCTTTCAGTACATCACGGTAAATGAACCGATCCATAATCCCATAAATGTTATGATTTGGCCCAAATTCTTGACCAGAAAAGCAACCCCAGACCATTACATTGCCTCCTCCATGTTTAATTGTTCCTTTGCAATACCTAGGATTCAGTCTTCCTCCTTTTGGTCAGCGTACACGCCTTATTCCAGCGGAACTTTTTAAGTTGTATTTGGATTCGGCAGGGAACAGTACTGTCTTTAATTTTTGGACATTCCAGTCGATGTGGGCTTTGGCAAATTTCAGTCTAGCTTTCTTGTTCTTAGCTGATAGAAATGTTTTTTTTGCTGGTCGTCAGCTCAATAATCGGGCTTCTACTACTCTTCTAAGGATTAGCTGATGCTGTAGGGTCTTTTTGTATTGCTCTTTTGATCAAGAAATATCGTGTTTTTTTCGCGAACGACCTCCAGAATGCACCTTAAGACCTTTGAAACGAGTCTGGAAATAACTGATCTGTTAATTGAATATTTTTTACTAAATTCATGTAGTGATAAGCCCGTCTTCCAGTCTTCAATAACTTTAATTTTAAATTTACTGGAGTACTTGTTCCTTGTCATTGTTTTTTTTTGCAATAAACTCTAAAAAACTTAAATTTTGCACACTACGTCTTCCTATAATTTTATTTTTTGGAATTTGTAAGTCCATTCATTGTGATTCCCGATAACTCACATTGCAAATATGCAGTACCGAGTCAAATTTTTAAACATCTTATAAGAGGGTGCTTTTGTTTTGTCCGTTGAGTTTTGAGTTTTTATATGATTTATAATTTTAAATTAATTTTTAATAAAATTATCTTTTAATAAATGAATATTAAATGAACATTAACAATATTAGTTAATAAAATATATACAAAATACATCCCAAAAAATCCGTTTTTATCCAAAAAATTATGATTTCAAAAAATTCATTGAGGGGGTGCTTTAGTTATGGCCAATACTGTATATGGTTACTGTAAACAAGTATATGTTTGTGACAACCATTTATATGATGAAGGACTTACCATATTATGTTGCTCTCAGCTTATGGATATCATAATCTGAGAACAACATATTATGATAAAATTATTCATCATAAATATGGTTGTCACAAACATATAATTGTTTACAGTAACCATATATATCGTTGATACAATCATGTGAATCATAAATTAACCATATTATGGTTACCACAATCATGTAAATAGTTACTGTGACTATAATATTGTTATAAAACTTGTAATAATATTGAAATGGTTACAGTAACCGTGGGCAACTATATTTTTTCTCTGCGTGTACATATTCACAGTGGGTATACCAGATTCGACATAGACTATTACATCTTAAATTTTAAGATCCCATTTTCGGTTATTACAGAATATTTAAGAGCTGTTTTAGAGCATATTTCTAGTTTCCGGTTAATTCGTAGATCCAACCCAAACGCACAGCAAAGAGCTATTTTCGGATTTGAAATATCTGATTTCAAAGAATTTTCTCACATATATTTTGATTGGAAGCCCAGGATTGTCCAGAAGTCTTGAATTTTATATAAATGTAAAGAAATAATACCCCATAACAATATGGCAAAAACTAATCGTAGTTGCAGGATTTTCTCATACTAGTGTAGGGTGGTATCATATGATCGAGTAAGCCCGACCATATTTTCTTACTTGTTTGTTGTTGCTTTTGGATTTAAAGAAAAATATTTATGAGAATATTTGGCAAAACAAGTCTGTTTTTCTTAAAAGCGTTTTTTGTTATTTCTTTGGTTTTGGGGGTTTTATTGGCTCGTAAACGCCTTATTTAGGTTTTGTTCCTTCCAAACAGAGATTCTTAACATTTTAAACAAAACAAATGGAACGCAAATTCACTATAAAATGTGATAGAAACAACTTTGCCTTAAAATTTGTTGTCACCCTTTAAGAACTACTGCACTGTGATGTACACAGTTGATGAAGTTTTTGTCCATATTTTATTATTTTTTTTGCTTTCATTAGATCGTTTATCTTAACGTTGTTTGCATGATAATCACTTTTAAGAATTTTTAAAGAAAGACACAATAATTCTCTTTTAGGACTTTGTGGACTTGAAAAAGTATTAACTTTTATTTCGTGTTGCTGTTTTTTCAGATGACTTTATATTTTTATTTTCATGCACTACACTTTGGCAACGTCTTCTTAATTTTATGCTGCTTTAGACGACGACTCTGTGTGTGGTTCCAATGATTATCCAGGCGTCCTTTGCATTTTATGCCCTCTTGGGCAAAAATATTTGTGTACTAAAGTTTGTCTGTCTGTCTGCATGGTGTGTGGAGGATGGGGTTCCATAAATATAACAATTATCTTTGAAGATTTTTAGTGTGTGGTAATAAAGCAATTTAGGGAAAGAAACGATATTACAAAAAAAAATAAAAATACTGGGAGAAAATATTTATAATTTTTAAAAAAAAACAAGAGAAAAAAGTAAATTAGTACAAATAATGGTACCAATCACAATTGGTAAATATACTTACAATACATACTTTGTATTAAGTGTTAAGTTAAAGACTAGAAGAAAAGTTACTACAGAATGTATGCAAACAAATAACATTGTTGCAATAATGATCTGAATATACATAATTATGTATTTGTGAAATAACTGTAAAAAATCACTTAAGATGTCAAACAAGGAGATCTTCATCGAAAACAACAGCCTTATTCATATTACAAAAAAAAACAAAATTTCTCTTTCCTCTTTTTTGTTCACAATTCTCATCGATATAGACATTTATCAGCATTAAAATGTAACTTTAGCGAGTAGGATTCTCACACACTTTTTTACAGTTTTGTATAAACGTTAAAGTGATTAGGCCACATATGGGAGCTAGTGTCAAATATAGGTTGAATCTCACAGTAATTGATATCGAGTTTACACGAAACTTATTTGTGGTAAATTTGTCTTAATGCGAATTTCTATATGACTATGCATGTCTCTGATTATCTTTAGTAGATTTCTGGGTGGCATAATCAAATATGATTAAGTCTCCACAAATTTTTAAAGATTTATTTCCGTCTACATGAATGTTATTTTAACTTCTCTTGACCACTTCATTATTATCAGGATGATAATTTTATGGGAGTTAGTTATATTAACCAGTTTCAATAGCATTCGTACTAAATGCCAAATGAAGCTCATGTGATATTGGACGGGTACCGAAATCTCATACCGTCAAAATTTATGGATAATAAACCCATTATGACCGAATAAACAACATGACCGGAAACAAGTAGAAACAGGTTTCCAATATAATTAATAAAATAGAAAGACTTATTTTTCATTGTAAATGTCTAAAAAAAATCGAATGTAAAAATTGTTCCCTCAAAAAAATTTCAGTTCAGAAAAAACAAATATTAATGGAGTCCACAATGTAAACTGAGGATAATTGTAGGACAATTAATAGTACATTTGAAAAGTTTCGGTTTCTTCGGATTAAGCCGAATAATGATTTTTGGACCGAGTATTAGGTTCGGTTTAGGCAGCAAAAAAACGGTTTCAGTCAACTCTAAATATTAACCCTTTAATATACTTGGGGTCAAATAATCTCAATTCTTTAAACTGGTTAAAAACACTGCCTGATTGAAATGTTTGAAATATGAATTTTAAAACATTTTCTTATAAAATTATAATTTATACAAATTTTTATACCCTTCACCTTCGTGAGAAGGGTATATATAAGTTTGTCATTCCGTTTGTAATTTCTACATTTTTCATTTCCGACCCTATAAAGTATATATATTCTGGATCCTTATAGATAGCGGAGTCGATTAAGCCATGTCCGTCTGTCTGTCTGTTGAAATCAATTTTCTGAAAACCCCAGATATCTTCGGGATCCAAATCTTCAATAATTCTGTCAGACATGCTTTCGAGAATTTTGCTATATAAAATCAGCAAAATCGGTCCACAAATGGCTGAGATATGAGGAAAAAACCAAGACAACCTCGATTTTTGACCTATATATGGATTACTAAGACATTAATATAGACAATATAGATATCTAATGATATATATTTCAAAGACATTTGCAACGACATATATAAGACCATAGTAAGATGGACCTACAATGGGTCAAAATCGTAAAAAAAAATTTTAACCCAAATTTTTTTTTCACAAAAAAAAATTTAAAAACCAAAAAAAATTTTAAAATTTAAAAACCAAAAAAAAAATTTAAAATTTAAAAACCAAAAAAAATTTTAAAATTTAAAAAAAAAAATTTTAAATTTAAAAAAATTTAAAATAACAATCGAAAAAATTTTTTTCACAAAAAATGGAAAAAAACAACTGGAAAACAAATTAAATTTTGTTTTACCTAAAAATATTTAAAATTTTGATGTATAATTTGGTGAAGGGTATATAAGACTCGGCACAGCCGAATATAGTACTCTTACTTGTTTAGTATGAAAAAGTGCAATATTTTTGATGGACGGAGTTTTAAAGTGGCATATTTTTGAATCTAATTGAGATATTGACTTCAAATTTTTTTTGTAAGACCAAAAATTAACTTATCTAAACAAAAAAATATAACTCGGAATAAATGTGGATTAAATTGTTCCTTATATTTGCAATCCTATACAAATTTTGATACAAATTTTAGTTTTAGAATCTCAATAAATATTTAATATGTAATAAAATCTTTATTTATTAACAAAACTCAATGAAATTTTCAACGTTTTTTCATTCTAAATTTGTTTGTCATTCTAAATAACAAAATGTCAAAAACTTGTCAAAAGGTCAAAGGGAATCCCGCAATTCCTAAAAATGGTATTTTTTATAATTCCCTGCTGGGCTGGGAAAAATACTTTGGGGATACATAAGGAACACATCAAGGTTTCTAAAACTGCTTCCCGTTTTTTGATCCCAGCTTTGGGAATTTAGAACATGTGGCCCAAAGTTGAAATTTTGATAAAAAATACGTCACATTCCGAAGGGCGTAGGGGCGACATACTCGAAAAATAGGATATATTTTTTATACCAAAATGTTCTTCGTAAAGATACCTTACAGAAAAATATAAAATGGTTATATGTTCTTAAAGAAAGTTTATTTTTAATAAAAAAAAGAATTTAGTCACATTTTCGCAAAAATCAACTATATGAATATTTAAATTGAAAATCATTTATTTTTGGATCCATAATTGATATTGCTCTGAAATCTTTTGTGTGTTATTCGTAATTTTGTTGTCTAACCATCGAGTCCATTCGGTCCAAAAGTCCGACCTATATTTTTAAAAAAGCGGACCAAGGTATGGCAAAATTTTAAAATTTCAATTTTGAAATGCCTACAAATCGGAAATTATAAGATTTATCTCTTATAATTTCCGATTGTGTTCAACAATTGTTTTTTGCCCATTTTAATAACTTAAACTCGAATACTCCTGGCTACGCCCATGTTAAATTTTTTCTCGATCGGATGAGACGTTTAGAAATGCCAGATCGGTCCAAAAATGCTGAGATCAAAAAAACCAGACTACCTCGATTTTTGGTGATTGTGTTCAACAATTGTTTTTATAAATTCCAGTTGCTGAATTGATAAAATTTGTTGCATGATCAAATTTCCATAAAGTTAAATTGTTTGACTACGCCCAATTTTAGTGGGGGGTATATAAGATTCAATCCAGCCAAGAACAAATTCTTATACATAAACACTTGTAACAATAATGTCATGGGAAATGTGAGCTATTAGTTATTTTTCAATTTCTCAGTTTTTTTTTTAGGAAAACTGCATAACCTTATCTTTGACTTTGGATAAAAAGCAAGAGATTTTTGTTCTATAACCCGCACCTACTTAAGATAAGACGACGACAGACGACATCCCAGAGTGCTGCTCAATAAGAAAGAGTAGAAGGCGTTGTTTTGAGCACGGGTTCATTTAATTTTTCTAACAACAACAATTTGCATAGATTTTGTTTCTTTTTCAAACAAAATAAAAATTAAGGATAACAAAATCCTTTAAATACATACAATCATGTTGCTTAATGAAAAACTAAAATTTTTAAAGTGTGGGAACCAAAATCTTAAAAAAAACTATTTTACCATTTCACCATGAGCAGGATACTAAATAATGTGAAAAATAAACACGACAGGCAGCAGGACATCTTAAAGAAAAGAAAAATTTGAAACTGAAAAAAGTGCACTCACTGCAGTCAGAATTGGTCGATCGGTTGGTTGCTTGGTGCACATGCCAGACACAGGTTGTGAACGTGAAGAGCATGAGTTATAACCATGTGCCAACAACAAAACACACGAGTTGTTGTTGAGCCTGAGCCATACCATGTACCATTGAGAACGTACGAAAAAAGACAACAAATTCTTAAGACTTTTTTCTTTTTTTTTCACTTTGGAGAAAAAAGGGATCGTGTTGAGCCGGACTGCATGCATGTGCAAGTGGCTAAGACTAAGAAATAAAACAACAAATTATTATTTGTATAAGAAATTAAGTACAAATATGAAAATATGTATGAGATTTAAACATTTCTTTTCTTTCATTTCTCTTTTTTTAGTTAACACAATTCAAGTGCCGCTCAACATGGATAAAATCGTGGGAAGATTTTTTTCTGGCTTGACAATGAGCCTTTCTTTTATAATGCTCAAGTGTTGTCATCTTATTCGAGGCCTGTATTTTCCAATTGTGGAAAATAACAAACAAACAAACAAACTAAAACCCAAACTATTAATAATTTCTATGGTCATATTAATTGATTCTTTTCAACTTTTCTCTATTTTTTTTTTGGGGATTTATGTTTATAACAATACATATAAAGATATTTAAATTTTCAAACTAAAGTCATGCAAATTTCTGAAATTCCTAACAATAACAATAACATGTGTTCATTCGTAATCTGTTTTTCAATTTCTAATTGAAAATGAGTTCCACTGTAGTAATTATATAGAATTTTCCTGAATTTTCATTTATCATTTGGTGTCTTTGACTGATTATGGAGGTCTTTAACACGAGCGAATCTTTCCAGCATTTCTATTTATTTTTTTTTGTTTAAATTAGTAGTTGCAGTGGCATTATTGTTGCTTGTTTTGTTGTTTATGATAATGTGTCAGAAAAATACGTTACTTTTGCCACTTTCTTGAGCCATTCAATACACAAAACACGCATACATACATTTGTTTTACTCACGCATACTACACATATGTATCTCTTGGATATTTGTACATTCACTATAATTTATTTAAAGGCATTCAGTTTAAAAGTTCAAAACATATTTATATAGTGGCTATTATTTCGCCTAGAAAAAGTTTCAATAAGATGCCATTATGTATGAAATACGGCTTCGCTGGGGGCTCGCATCCGAAATGACCAATTTTTTATGACTCAGGCTGAATTTGACCGATGGCATGCAACGAAATATATGCATTTTGCACAGTGCTCAGTTATGAGAGATTTTATTGGGTGTATGACTTATAAATGCGGGAATTTTTTAATTTTTTAGCTTTTATTTTGAGACATTACAATATAAATTTATTCAAAGTATTGGCCATTGTTAGCAATGACCTTTTCCCATCCTTCTGCCAACATATGGATTCCGAGACAAAGAAACGGCTCATCTTTTGAGGCCAAGAACGAAAGTGAATCGTATCAGAGAGAGAGAGAGTTCTACATCGATCGAAACAAATAGTAGTCGGACGGGGCACGATCTGGTCTATAAAGCGGGTGAGGCAAAACTTCCCAACCACTTCAATCTAAATACTTTTTAACAGGTATTGCACCATGTGGTCGAACGTTGTCATGATGGAATATTACGGTTTCATGTCTGGCCTCATATTCTGGGATTTTTCAGCTAATGCTCTCTTCAAACTAATCAGTTGCATTCAGAACAGGTTCCCTGGGATGGTCTGGTTAGATCTCAACAGCTCATAATAGATAGAACCCTTTTGAACCCACAAAATATAGAGCATTACCTTAGAATGGATATTTGGCTTTAGTATCGATTCGGCTGGATGGCCGACCTCTTACGCTTCGGGTTATTGTAATTGATCCATTTTTCTTCGCAAGTAATGATTCGTTGCAAAAATTATTTTATTTTATAGCGTTCAAGCATAATTGCGGACATGCAAAATCGTCTGTCAAGGTCTCTCGGCTTCAATGTGTATGAGTATGTGTATCTTTCCTTGCTTTTGGATGAATCCTGCTACTCGCAAACGTTTTGAAATTGCTGCTTGAGTAGCTCCCAATGATTTTGCAAGCTCTTGTTGAATTTTACAACAATCTTCATGGAGTAACGGCTCCAATTCTTGGTCTAAAAATTTTTTTGACTGGCCTGGGCGATCTTTGTCAAAATCACTACTTCTCTCGCACTTTGAAATCAATGAAAAACATTCACTATAAGTAGGACTTTTATCCCGGGAATTCTCAGTACGAATTTCCCGGGAATTTTGCCAACTTTCACTACCCGATTCCCGGGATTTTTAGTCGGGAATCCCGGCAATTAAAAACTGACGAAAATACAAAGTACAGTACTTTGCTTATATCTCGGCTTATTATTATTATTATTTGGGGTTTTTCTTATGAAAATTTAAAAACAGAATTCATTATTTATAGCATTTATTTCTTATTGAATCATTATAATTTCTTCAAATTTCTTCTTCAAATCCATAAAAAATAGCTTCTAAAATTTATTAAATGATTAAATATTTCTTCAATTCAAATCTATTACAAAAAGGCTTAAGACAATTTTTTTCAATTAATTTTGTAAATGATAAAATCAAAACTGTATCAAGAAAAAAAATGTTAACTCAATTTGAATTAACAAAAATTTAATCATTCAAAGTTTGAATAAATTCTGTTATTAAACTTCAAAATTAATTCAGTTTAAACAAAGGCTTTTTAATGAATCTAAAATATTAAATATTGGGAATGGAATTATGGAATGAAAGGCTGACATTTTTTAATTACGGATTAAGATTTTAGTGTATTTTAATGTATTAATTAATTCGAAGCTCTGATATATAATAATTATAACTCTAAGTTTTTATATGACATTTGGCTATAATATTCCTAATTTACAGTATCATTATAAATTTCGGGAATAGCAGGGTACCCGGGAATGTAGAAAAAAATTTCCCGATTCCAGGGAATCAAATGCTTCTGGAAAGTATGCAAAGAAGCCAAACATTTTCTATAAATACCGACATTTACATCAAGGAATGTTTACAAAAATGGATGCTTCCATTCATAAGACTTCTTAATGTGTCCACTTATTTTTGGCCTGATCTGGCATCCTGTCACTATGGTAACCAAGGTCTTGAGTGGTACAATAACACAAATGTGGTATTTGTATCAAGAGAGACAAATCCTCAAAATTGCCTCGAGCTAAGGTCAGTGGAGAGATATTGTTAAAAGAGAATTGAAGAGCACAAAAAAGGTGTCCAAAAGTGTGATAGATTTTGTTCGATCAAAGTGACAGAAAGCTTTATAAAAACCTTAATGGATGGGTTTCCGGAAAAGGTTCACAAATTCATCACTATTGATTAGAACTATAAAAATAATATTTTTTGTGAATAGTAATAATAATTTCAATCAAATAAAAAAAATAAAAACTTAGGTTTAGTGTAGTGTTTTTTTTTTATTAACATTTATGTAGTATGTTAAGATTTTTTCCTTTCGGATCTCAGTCCTTACGATTATTTTATTATATAAGACTGACAATGATTTAACAATAGTTTCTAGGATACTTATACATATATTAAAAATATAGTTTTGCTTCGAAGAAGGAAAATGAAATGTTCAAATAACAAAATATTAATCATTTCTAAGGATACTTTATTAGTGATCTACATTTTTTGTAAGCTACCTTTTTGGGGCCATGAAACACTTTTTATTTTCAATTGGGTAGAAATAAATGGCCTATTTTGAAAAGAAAAATTGGTTCACGGCACCAAAAACGTGGGAATATTCTGATCTATTTAAATAATACACCAAACATTTAAGAATAGAACCAGCTTTTAAAACTTTGGTGCTTTTAACGAAATTATACAGAGTGTAAAAGTACGTTACGATTTAATAGAAAAACAATAACAACCCAACAAATTTCAAGGAATAGTCAGTCAGCCTCTGCCTCACACAATGAGCTGCAGTCACTGCTCGTTGCAATAAATTATTTATTTGTTTGTATGTTTGTGTGAGGGGTGCATATCTGTGTGAGTTTGGCTCAATTAACGAAAAATGTACATACACGAAGAGCTCAACAACCAACAACAACACCGTGCAAATTTATTTATAAAATTTTCCTCCCTCTGACATTACGGCTGTTATTGAGCTCATGATGAGCCCACATATTCCGCCACTACCACCATTGCCAAGCTCAACTAATTCCTAAAAATAAAACAACAACAACAATAATGAAGTACTCTTATGATACCCACAGCTAAAACTAACAACAAACTAAAATTAATAAATAAAACAAAAAAACACGACACTTTAAGTAACAAACATAAAGAAACAGCAGAGGAGCTCTGCTACGGAAAAGTCATATGGACATACATGCATTTGTAACGGCTTTGGCGGCTCAACGAGCACAGACAGACAGACAGAAATTCAATATAAAAATCTAAAGAATATTTAGTTTTCTTTTTCGTCTGCAGTATTTTTATACTTTTAATAGACAGCTCACAGATACAAACTACAAACAACACACATACACACTCTCAAACTGGCAGCTCAATTTATCGTTGATTCCATGCTCTTTCTTGCCTCATGTTCATATCAAATTTATATAAAAACAATTTCAGATTCTGAATTATGTTGCATGTGTGTGTGTGTGTCTCAGCTCATAAATGCCTTAGTGGTGGTGGTTGAAAGTACATGTATGCAAACAAAAACAATAATAAGAAGAAAAAAACATAAACTTTTGTAACGGACAAAATTTCTTTTCGTTTATTTTTCTGTTTCGTTTTTCCTCCTCTCAAACCTCACACTGACTGAGTGACTGACTGTGTGTGCATTAGTTGAAAAAAAAGTTCTTTAAAAAAACACAAACAAATACAATAAAATAAAAACAAAACTCAACATTCAAAAATACTTCTTTGCGCCTTGTCTTTTTTTTAACTTTAACCTCTTCTTTTCTACGAGTACTAAACTGCTCGTTCTTTTTTTTTTTTTTTTTGGTTTTCGAATGTTCATGGTAGATGCATCTACTCGTAAATATAAACAAACTTGTATTATTGTTGTTGTAGATCATGTATGAAAAATAAATGTTTCGATTGTATGTTTGGCTCAACATGAATATGTGATTTTTCTCGAAAAAAAAGAGACGTACCCAACCCAATATATTATCCACATTCATACTATTACTCCTATATTCGTAGTAGGTATGGGAAGGAGGAAGCAATACAAAAAATTTAGTGGGTTGATTGAAAATTTAGTGCTTCTCCTTCCTCTTCAGATTTAAGATATACCAGTTGAGAAATCGGGAAGTTTCAAAACTCTTCATCAACTGGTAACTTTGTTTCCTAAAAAATAATGCCAATGACTTTCATATCATTGACTTTACTTATCTGGATTGATTAAAATCTACCAGCAAAACTAACCTTAATAGGTTAGTTTCCTAAGTTGAAATTCCAAATTCCAAAATATTGAGACTAAAAACCCAAAAAAAAAATAGGATGAGTACAGGGACGATGAAATGGTCGATACTCGTCTCGGATATACATAGATACCATTTCCGCAGTCCCCTCGATATACTTTCACTGATATACCAAGTTTGGCATATAAAATTTTTCTACTCTAATTCGTTCGGACATTGGCACATTCAAACGGTCTACATAAAGTGTCATTGGATACGAAGCAGATGATACTTCAACTCTGTATTAGAGTTGTACTATTATCAATACAATTGTTGGGTACACATGAACTAGTCTTCTGAGTGTTGGTCAATTATGTTCAGAATATCCATTAAGGACACACGTTTTTCATTAAAACTTTTAACCAAAGTATTATTTGATTTTTTTCTGGTCATGTTACCTTTGAAAAGTACGTCAGTTATTATGTTTAATGTCAATTATGTTCATTTGTTGTTAATGTGATTAAAATCATTCAATATTTTCAACAAAACTTGGTCCCACAAAAAGTTGGCCAAACAATCAAAGGTCATTCGTTAATTCCAATGCCATTTAACAGTATCGAGAGATCTTGTTCGTTGATAGAAAACCTGGTTCAGGTAGAAGGAATGGTCCACATGATGTTTCTAAAGCCCATAAATAGAAAGCATTTTCAAAAGAGCTCCCAACACAATCGGTAGGAAAGCAGTCCGGTTAGCTCAGTAGTCAGACTATTTGGTACGTAAAGTTAAAACCAATGAAGGTTTAAAAACGTACAAGGTTCAAAAAGTTCCTGACAGGAACTCTGCTAAAAAGTTAGACGACAAAGTCAGAGCACGGAAATTGTAGTAAAATTTTGTAAATAAATATACCTGCTGCATAATGGATGACGAAGCGTATGTTCTGGAAAAATTTTCGCAGCTTCCGGATCAACATTTTTATGTTGCTAATGCTCGAGGGAAAGAACCCAGCAATTTGTTACAAAATATCGAAATTTACATCAAGGAATGTTTACAAAAGAGGATGCTTCCACTCATAAGACCTGATTTAGCATCCTGTCACTATGGTATGCAAGGTCTTGAGTTGTACAAGAACAATAATGTGTTATTTGAGAAACCGCCTGGCGCTAAGGCCAGTGGAGAGATATTAAGCTTTTGTTAAAAGAGAATTGAAGAGCACATAAAAGGTGTCCAAAAGTGTTGTAGATTTTAAATGGAGATGGACTACCTGATAGAACTAAGTGACAGAAAGCTCTATAAAAACCTTAATGGAAGCGTTTCATTACTAGTGATTAGAACTATAAAAATATTTTTTTTTGCAAATTGTAATAATAATTTCAATCAAATAAAAAAAACTGTAAGTTTAGTGTTTTCTTTGTTATTAACATTTATCTATGTTACGAATTTTTCGATGTCAGTCCTTAAATTATCATGGTTTGGTATTCCCCCATATAATGTAGGTAGTTCTGCAGACTGTAGAGTTCTGCCGGTTTTTGACATATTCATTTATTGCCAAGTTTTAAAGTTCATTCATAGACCTTGGGACATGTTTGAGGGTGTTGGCATCCATACTTGAACCCATTTTGTATCGGTTGTCTGTGTTTTTGTTCCCTATAATGCCGTGATAGCTTGGGATCGATGTTACCTCAATATATTCCCAATTGGAGTAAGAATTTATCTCATTCCTACATTGTAAAGCTTTCCGAGATTTAAAATTATATCGTTTCTTATTCGTTTTTATAAATCGCAATATTCTAAGTAAACGAAAGAAGAAAGAGTATAATCTACATGATTTATTTCATAATTATGGAGTCGTTTTATTAATCGATATGTCGAAAATAAAGTGGTGGTTCCTTATTTTCAAGGCATTCGGTAGAGTATGATGTCATTATTAAAACAAATATTGTCTTAGATTCGCTTATAATGTCAGTCAATTAAGTAACATTCACACGGACCTCACTATATTCATCTAATCATGCTATCGAGTTTTCTAAAGTTGTTCTATATTGAATCTTACAAAAAAATTTTATGATTAATTCAAGGGCAATATAATGTTCTGATCTACCTCCTACTCAATCGTTTGTTTTCTGTTGAGATTTTGGTTAGAGATTTAGGGAATTGTAGTTATCTTTTAATTAAAATCGATCCTCAAACTTAGTGATTTTTTGGTCAGAGGATCGATCGCACACTTCATGAAATTTTCTGATAGCGTCAATTTCTTCTTTCCTCTTACGTTTCCTTCACTGAGAGGGGTGGTTGATGAAACAGGTTCGTTTAGACCGAAAGTGCTAACTTATCCGTACGAAATGCCAGTATCTATTCCCAGATTGGGCGGCTGTCTATATCTTTTCAATCCAAACACCTGGTAAAACACATCTCTTTCACTAGGACCAAATGAGCATTAGAAGTCATGACCTCTAGCATGGTGATGGTAACAGGCTGTGATGGGTCGAATACGACAGTACGCTAGCCTATTTAGCTAGCCACATAGGGCAAGACTAGTCCGCAATTTACTGCAATCGCTAGAGGTCATTCTGGCATACTCAGATTAGCTGACTGTAAAAAAACACAGCATTTTATTTGGTTGTGACACCAAAACAACTCAATGCTCCACCAAATGCACAACCCCATGCTTCGGCAGCTTCTTTAAACCGAACAACCAAGTAGTCAATACCAGCAGTTTTCGATGTGTCTACTGTACAATTACGACTATTGAAGAAGGTATCAGACGGTATACCACGTCATGGCGAATCTATATAGATGCGTTGCAAGCATGAGGCGATATGACTTTAGGTTCACTTTGTTACAAAATCTTTTGGACTCAATAAGAACCAATTAAATGAGGAACACTGCCTTACAAATGTTTGACATGTTATATCAATCATCATAATATGTTTATTCTGTCCCACTGTTCATATAGTTTTCTAGAACTTTACCACATCCCACTGGTTTAACAATTCTTCATTATTTTCCATTTCAAATCATTCGGTTCTACCCCAACTTTAAGCACTTTTAAATTAACCCACTTTGAGTTGTATTGAACAACTTCTCCATTCCATTGCTTAGGTTTGTTAGTTCTCTATCACCGATTTCTTGCACTATAATTGTTTTTTTTTTTTTACTTATGAACGACTTGGAAAGAAAACCAACAACAATAAAAGTAAAAACTTTAACGGCCGTTATTTTTTCTTTGGATTTACTACTTGGGTTTGGTGTAGTTTCCCCCCATGCTTTTAATACTTGAGCATTTGTATGACAAGTTCTATTGGCGCCCGCGCTTTTTTCCTCCTCTCTATTTTTCTCTCATGCTTTTTGGCTCTCTCTGTGTTTCATAGTATATAGAAGACGACTTGTTATCAAAGTTTGTTTTATGTAAAAATCTCTACCAGCCAGTAAAACCAGTATGATTTTATGGTTTTTTCTCTTTTGTGGCAGGGCTCAATATCACAACAACTCATATGGGCGAGAAATGTTGTTGAGCTCATGAGCATTTATGCTCAAGAAATTTTATTATTAGTTTGATATTTAGGTACATACATACATTCACTCGCTCATATGTATGAATATTTATGTTTTCTTAATTTTTATCAATTGTTTAGCGTTTAATAAATATAACCAAATATGGATGTGGGTTCATTACGCTGTAATTTTGTATTTTAATGTTTCTAGAAACATCATTCCCATCTCATTAGGGAATCATGAGAAAATATTAACAGTTGTGATTAATTAATTTAGAAGAATAGATATTTTAAAGAAACATTGTTATATTTTATGCACATATTAGGACTGAGATCGAAAAAATCTCAACATACATTACATATGTTAATAAAAATGAGACCGCACATGAAAGCGTCCTCTTTTGTAGACATTCCTTGATGTAAATTTCGGAATTAATTTGTAACAAATGTTTGGCTTCTTTTGCAGCAACTTCATATTTTTGGGAACATTTTTTGCTTTTGAGTCCTACATCTTTCTACAACATTCCCTCGTGCATCAGCAACATACAAATATTGATCTGGAAGCTGCGAACAATTTTCCAGAACATACGTTTCGTCATCCATTATGCAGCAGGTATATTTTTTTATAAAATTTGACTTCAATTTCCGTGCTCTGTCTTTGGCTTCTAAATTTTTAGCAGAGTTCCTGTCAGGAACTTTTTGAGCCTTGTATGTTTTTAAACCTGCATTGGCTTTAACTTTTCGTACCAAAAAGTCAAATTACTGAGCTAATCGGTATGCTTTCTCACCGGATGTGTTGGGAGCTCTTTTGAAAATGCTTTCCATTTATTGGCTTTAGAAACATCATATGGACCATTCCTTCTGCCTGAACCAGGTTTACTTTCAACAGTTTGACTGCAGACCTTTGATTGTTCGGCCAACATTTTGAAGGACCATGTTGGGTTTTGTTGAAAATATTTAATAATTTTAGTACGCACTCTTTTCTCGTCACTCGTTTTAATCACACTAACCACAAATGAACATAATTGATATTAAACATAATAACTGGCATACTTTTCAAAGGTAACTCGATCAAAAAAAAAATCAAATAATACTTGGGTTAAAAGTTTTAAGGAAAAACGTATGATAAGGTTTTTTCGATCTCACTCCTTATGTGTGCATACTGAGACCCCGATTTGCATTGTTTATTTTAGCTTCGCTGTTCAAATTTTGCTCGATTCGACTTGCGTTTTATGATTTGGGTTTGATTTATATGATTTCGATTTAAGTCGTTATGATTTTGATTTGAGTCGCTACAAATACATTTAAGTCAAACTTAAATGTGCAGAGTTTGCTATTTCTATTGTTTGATAGTAAAAAGGGAATTTCCCATTTTATTATGTTAGTTAAGTCTATATTTAGCTTGTACAAATTACTTTTATTTAACTCTCCTTTTTAAAATAAAAGTATTTATTGGAATAAATAGCATTTTCTTTAAAAATACAAACTTTTTGATAAAATATGTTTATTCTGGAACCAAATAATAGGTAAACAGTGGAAATATACGGAAAAACCAGGTGATTACTTAAAACTTCGTTTATGATTCTTTTTCACATTTAACATCACCTATTGAGTAATAACAAGTACGAAAGTATGGTCGGTCAAGCCCGACCATATAATACCCTACACTAAGTAAAAGAGCAAAAACATTTTTCTGTTAAAATTTCAATAATTTATATTTTTGAGTGATTTTCGGAAGTGGGCATTATATGGGGGCTATGACCAATTATGGACCGATCACCATGAAATTAGGTCGTGTGATTTATGTCTATATGAAAGTTATTTCCGTTGAATTTTGTGAGTATACCAACATTTTTAAGCGATTTATGCACGTTAAAGTGATTTTCGGAAGCGGGTCTATATGGGAGCTATGACTAATTATGGACCGATCGTAACAAAATTTGGTGACATGAATTTTGTATATATAAAACTTATTTGGAGCGCAATTTGTGGAGATACATTTATAAATTAATCATTTTTGACTATGGTGGTGTGGGTATAAAAAGTAAGACAACTATATTCGGCTGTGCCGAATCTCATATACCCTTTACCAAATTATACTTCAAAATAAAAAAAATAAAATATTTTTAACCAAAAATTTTTTTTTTCAAAGATGTTTTTTTAATTTAAAAAAAAAATTTCGAGTTGTTTTTTTAAATTAAAATTTTTTTTTTTTAATATTTAGCCAAAAAAATAGACTTGGTGAAAAAAAAAATCTGGTTAAAAAATATTTTTTTCCGATTTTGACCCATTGCAGGTCTAACTTTTTTCCTTATATCCCGATTTTCTCGATTTTAAATAGCAACCGATTCCGGAGATATTGATGTATGAATCATGTATGTAAGTTATTCGGAAAGATGATTTCAGCAGACAGACAGACGGACATGGCTTAATCGACTCCGCTATCTATAAGGATCCAAAATATATATATTTTATAGGGTCGGAAAATTATATTGTGGAAATTACAAACGGAATGACAAACCCTTCTCACGAAGGTGAAGGGTATAAAAAACAAAACGAATACATGGAGGTCTTGTTTTCTTATGAGTTTGAAAATCATTAATTTAAAAGAAGGGGGACAACACATTACATTCCCATGTCATTGTTGCAATCCAAGTCATGTTATTTAGGAATCATTTAGGGCAGTTTCAGTTAAACCCACAATATATCTTCCAGCAAAAATACATCAAATTTTATTTATTTATTGCTCTAATGGCAAATTGCTGGCTAGATTTTTATGATTTTCAATTTTATTACACATTCGATTTGGTCTTGTTCTAAATACAAGTAGAACATGGCAAACTGAGCGTGAGATCAGCACACGGATGGCAGGTAATCATTGTCATTATGGCCAACAACAATTGCATATTCTGGGATTTTGATCATTTAGTTTGTTTCCATTCAGTATAGAGTATGAGAAAAATTGCAGGTGAAAAATGAGAAATGAATAAAAATGATGGTGCAATATTTACAAAGTGGTTTATAAGCACTTGATGATGTGGCTCATTGTTTGACTTTATTGTTCTACTAAAACTCTACAATGGCTCAACAATTACATTGAAAATTGTTATTGTTGAGCCATCTTGAGCTCACTGTATGACCAACTACTGACTTTTCATCTAATTCTAACACACACTCACTCGTTCTAGTGCACAGACTGTGATTTTTGTTTCCCATCGCCTGGGAAAAGGAAACTGAAACACCAGCTGATTGCCTAAAAAAATTCCCATCGATTGGTTTGCTCAAAGTGTTGTTGGTGGCTTGGACTTTGTTGTTGCAGTTCCATATTGAGCCACCAGTTGAACCAAACATTCAAACAGTTAAATCTATAGACATAACAGGACAGACAGACAGACAAGCAGGTTCTGTTAACTAAACAACAACTACGGTATTGGAGAAGTAGTGTTTGTTGGTGTAGATTAGTGCAAAGAAAAATAACTTCTCAGGATGTAAGTTGTTGTTGGCCCAAGGAATCTTTTCTTCTAGTCTATTACTTGTCCTTACGAAGAAAACTGATACGTTTGTCAACCTGACGAACGGAACGAATGAACGAACGAACAATCCCAAAATCCTAAATAATAAACCGTATAAGTGGCTTGGGCAAATATTAAATGACTTTTGTGCGTTGACATTTCTGTGTTGTTGTTGGCAGGTCTCTACTTACAAATGCACAACAGCTCTGGCAAAAACAACAACTAGCTAAGCAGCATCAGCAGGATATTTGGCATAACGTTATGGTCTCCCTCTGACATTTTAAGAGGTTGGCACTGGATGGGATAAGAGAAGATACTTGTCAGTTATTAATTGACCATCCAGCCAGCCAGCACACAAGCAAAATCGTATTTCTTGTTTATGCTGGGAAAAAAACTAAAAATTCAATCCAAATTTTTATAGTCACATAACTATAGTTACTCTTATCTTTTTCACTCTCTACTTTCCTCCTTGACGCAGTAGGCAAAAGGACTGTATTTAAGATAGTATTTATGTTGTTGTGCTGGATTATTTGTTGTACGTTGGTATGATTGCAAAATACCAGCAACAACTTCAAATCGATATGAAAATATTTTATGACTGGTTACAAATACACGTTACTTTGGCCCTCAAAGTATCGTATGTCAATAAAACCGTTTGACGATGACATCCTTGCGACCAAACCGACCGTTTTTATCTTTCACAAAACAAAAAAAACCAAAGGACATTAACAAAATAATAGAGAAAAGAAATGTTATTTTATTTTCTTATATTTCAAGAATTTATTTCGAGCCTGAGAAAATTCCCAGGCGAAATTTTATGAAATTAATGAATATGTGCTGGGACTAGGAAAAGAGCATTTCATTTTGGATGTTGGAGATAACGGTGGTCATTAGATTTGTTTATAAACATTATTACTCCCGCCTGAATAATGAATGAATGAAGCGATGTTGATGTTGTCCCTGATTCTATAGTGTAAACGGATACCATGAAATGTTTTAAAGAAAAAAATAATAATAATTAGGGTAATAATTAGTAGAGATTAGTTAGAGACAAGTGCGACGCTTCGAATTACAGATAGGATGAAAAATAACTAGTACAATAATGCGCATTGATATTTATTTATTGATATGATTTTAACGAAATATTTTGATTTTGAAAATTTTAGATAAACAAATCAAAAAAATTGTTGTGGTGACCATAATCGAAGTAGCCAATATGATTGGATTTTGTATATTATGTTTCGTATATCATACAACACAAACATAATATGGTTATTTAAAAAGTTAATACAGTGAGACCTCGATTATCCGTAATGGTTGGGACCGGGAGCATTCTGGATAATCAGTTTTCCCGGTTAATTGAGTACCAATTTTGAGTAGGTTTTTAATACATACATATGTATAGTTTTTCGATAATGACATTTAAAGCACCCTGATCCATCGGTTGGATCAAAGTCGTCCAATTTGGTGGACAAAATTTCACAATAACGTTTTCAGTATTGAAATCCTGCACCTCTGGATGTGCTGGGCTATTGTCCAATAGCAGAATGTTGTTACTATCATCTTTTAGACCGATTTTCTTAAAATGCTCTCTTACTTCTGGAACAAAATTATTGTTAAACCATTCTAAAAATATTTGCTGTGTTACCTAAGCTTTTGTATTGGCATTACGAAAATCTCATGGACATTTTTAAAGAACTTGCACTAGCACGTTTTCCATTAACTAATGCATTGCACTTGTTTGTATCAGCAGTATTAACGCAAACTAATGTGGTTAGTCTCTCTATTGACACCTTGTGCCATTCTATGAAATTTCCATTATGGCAAGCCAAAATGCTCTCAAGTAAACACTTCCAATAAATGCCTGTTTGTGGTTGATTGTTCAAAAATAATCGAAAAAAAATTATGCTTATAATCCCGGATAATAAGGTAATTACGGTTAATCGATGCAAAAAAAAATTTAAATCGATCCAAACGTAGTTTTTGTTATCAACCGATCCTGTACTAAAGAAATGTTTCAACAAAAATCCGAAGCTACCGCCGCTTGTAACAAACTGCCCGTTAGTAAATCGATTTTTTTCGTTGAAAAAATCATAATTTTTAAGCATATGGTAGATAATTGATCAACCAATGAAATGAGTGTTCGAAAATTGTTCTACGTCTTTCAGGTGCCTGCATACTTATGGGTTAGCAAAGTTTAAATTTGTGAAAAAATCAATTTTATGGGAAGTAAAATAATTTTTTTTTTAAATTTTTGATTTTGTATGCTTCTTTTTAAAGGCTTTTATGATTTAAAATTATTCCAGAAAATATTAAAAAAAAAATTTTGTTTGGTTTTTCACGGTTTTGAACCCATGTCTTTTTTAAAAATTTCACCTCTAGCAAAAAATGGGGCAAGAACGGGCAGATGGAAATTTTTGCATTAGGTAAAGGAATAATCAAAGAACTTATTTTGAAAATATGACAAATATAGAAATTTATAGTTTTTTTCTTTTTTTATTTTCCATCAAAGTTGAGAAACATTGAAAAAATGGATAGTTGGTAAATATTGGTTTACCTGGACAAATACAAAGCAAACCGTACAATGTTTGTTTATTCTTTTCCTAATAAATAGATCTATCAATAGAATAAAAAATAATGACGATCCGCTATATAGTTTTCGACATATTGTATCTGAAAGCGGACCAAATTACCTAAAAATGGTATGTTTTTATGAAAACTGAAAATCAGTCAACTTTGAAGGGCTATATCTTCTGAACCAAAAATTTGATAAGTAATAAGAATAGCATATTTGAAATCGTTAGACAATTTTCTGTAAAATAGGTTTATTCAATATTTTTTAGGGGCACATGGAATTTTTGGCTTTTGCAACCTGTGCGACGATTATTGAAGTCCCGAAGAAGCCCATTGAAGACCCGAAGTTACGTATTATCGTTTGTGGATCCGTATGTCTACAAAATTTACTTTTTTCACTCCCATGGATCTGCGCCTGATCAAATCATATTATTAATTTTAGTTCATTGGATAATGAAGACAAAAAAGTAAAAATTAACAAAAGTGATCACCAGGGAAACCAGAAATATGCTCTAAAAAAAGCGTTTTAAGCGCTTTAAATATGCAGTAAAAACTTTAAAATATGCTCTTAAAATTTAAAAAATATGCTCTTAAAAAAACAAACATTAACATAATTTTTAACCAAAAAATATACTTTTATTTAAAAAAATCAATACAATTCATTTCTAAAAAGGTAAAGTAACATAAAATAAACAAAAATAACATGAACTAAAACAAGTATAACAAAAAAAAAAAAAAAATACAACATAAAAACTATAGAAACTTTAGCTATGAAAAGGTCTCGAGGAATTTCTTCAATTAAGGTTATTATTGCAATAAATTACAAAATATTGACTTAAATTTAATAAAAATCGTTGTCTATTGGATCTGAAAACATTTTTATATATAGAAAATGTTGTTTTATATATAGAAATATAAGTAAGACAAAATTTGTTTTTGATAAAGTCAAAATATGCTATTAAACAGTAAAATATGCTCTAAAAACGCAAAAATATGACATAAATATGCTCTTAAAACAAATATATGCAAAAATATGCACTAACAAATCGATGCCAAAATTCTTAAATAGTTCTGAAACGTGTAAATATCTTATCCATGTGCTCATTAGACTCACCAGAAAAAACATGCATTTGCATATTTTGGTTTCCCTGGTGATCACTATAGCTCCATAGTGTATATCAGCTATTTGCAGATTTTAGGAACAGATTCTTATAAAAATTGTGTCTAACTAGAAATACATTTGTGACACAAATCTGGTAAAATATTTGAGTTATTAGAACTTCTACTGACGATTATTCTCGTTCTCGGAAATTTTTTCAATGCAAAATAGATTTATAACTGTCAAAGAGACCAGAAGAAACTTTGCAACGATAACAAATTGGTTTTTTACATTAAAATAAATATATTTTTTAAGTATGTATGTTGTTGATCTTAATAAATTTATTTTTAATTAAATAAAAATAAACCCTAAATTATATACGTGAGATGTTGATGTCGATACGATGTTTGGAACGAATAAATAAATATACATTCATGATTGAGTCAACGATGTTTGTATGGGTTTCTTATCTAAAATTTTAGTGTTAAAATATTTTTGTATTTTATGTTTCTCGATGGCTGGTTTTCATTAAAAATCACCAAACACATGAACTTGGAAACATTTTAGTTTCTAATCACAGTCAAGGTTAAGAAAATGAAACGTTTTCTATACAATAAGAAATAAGTACTTCCAAACATCAGCGTATAAAGTGCTCGTAAATACAAATATTATGAATGATTATACCAACCATACATACATTCATACATAGTACATGTGACGACACGTACACACTAAACAACAACACATGTACGTATTGTCATCATTTTGTGCAAGAGTGTGAAACTGATCCTTAAGAATTGATAAGTAAATAAATGTTGAAAAACTCAAATGAACACAAAAAAAAAACACATAAAAACCAGATTTCAACTAAAAACAAAGGTAAACACATGAATTAACTTTGAAATTCAACAACATTAAGAAAAAAAAACATTAAAATAGTTCAGTGATCAGTAAAATGTAGATTTAGATTTATCAAAAGTTAAACATCAAATATCATTCATAAATCTTATCGTTCCGAAGAACAAAAAAAAACACAAAGAATTTAGTAAAAAAACACAAGACACACTCACTCACATATTCACGCATACTACTGACAAGCAGATTACAAATACATACGTTGATCATGTGAGCAGAGGGAGCAGAAAGAGCTGACGACAGGTACAAATGAGGTGAACAACGTCGTCATAGTAAAAGGAATATGAATTTGATTTTTGTTTTTTTTTATGAAATGAAATATTACAACAGAATGTTTGCTTAGTTATCCTTTTTAAATACTAGTTGTTCTTTGTTGTATTTGATGTCAGTTTTAGCCGTTATTGCTGCTGCTGTAATCAGTGTATGAGTTTGAATCTGTGAATGTGTGTATCTGCGTGTTAAGATTGTGATTCCTTTTAATTTAGCGATTCAACAATAAAATTAAAAAATAAATAAAATAAAAACAAGTAGTTTAATGTTCATTTATATTTTTGTTTCGTTTTTTTTCCTCTGAACAACGACGGCAGCGACATGTAAAAGGAGAATCAGTAAAAAAAGAATCCTGTTTGAGAAGAATCAACATTTAAATCATGAGAAAAATGCGCCTTGATCAAGTTGGTTGAATTGTTGTTGGTTGTGCTGTTGAGCTCTGTTGTTGTCAAAAAGTAAAATTCCAAGAAGTCTAACAATAAATACACGTTTTATTTTAATAAAACTTAAATAAATTTAACAAACAACTACAACTATTACGAATGAAAATATATACATAAATACACACACTCATACGCACAAGTGCTTAATTGAGATTTGCTCTTTTCGATATAGTTTGGTTGAATTATTTTACACCATTTCTAATAATTACGAAAGTGGATCGCTGCAAATTTGTACACGCAGAGAAAAAATATAATTGGGCATTGTTACTGTAACCATTTAAATAGTGTTACAATATTTTTAACAATGAATGTGGTAACCATAATATGGTTAATTTATGATTCACATGATTGTATCAACCATATATATGGTTACAGTAAACAAGTATATGTTTGTGACAACCATATTTATGATGATTAATTTTATCATAATATGTTGTTCTCAGATTATGATAAGCCTTAAGCCGACAGCAACATAATATGATAAGTCCTTCATCATATAAATGGTTGTCACAAACATATATTTATTTACTGTAACCATATATATGGTTGATACAGTCATGTTAATCATAAATTAACCATATTATGGTTACCACAATCATATAAATGGTTACTGTGACTATAATATTGTTAAAAATCTTGTAACAATATTGAAATGGTTACAGTAACAATGCCCAATTATATTTTTTCTCTGCGTGTATGGGGACAAAAATAAGCCGAAACAAGTTAGAATGCTATATTCGAATCGTATGTACCTTTATCATGAGTGACGTGCTTTTTTTAAATCCCAGATTTTCGTTTATTTCGATAACGGTATCATTGAATTTTCCGTTTTGGTGAAATAACTCCCAAATGAAATAACTCCCCACGAAAAGATGAAATAACACCCAACAAATTTTTCATACAACTTAGGACTTATTTCATTATGAAACAACTCCTAACGCATGGGAGTTATTTCATAATGCAATAACTCCCAATGAAATTTTTGTTGGGTTTTATTTCATTTTATTTTGGGAATTAGGAATTATTTCACTGTATTGGGAGTTATTTCATTTTCGTTGGGTTCTACTTTGCAAAAGCAGAACCCATAAATATCAAAAACTGGCTTCACTCAGAAAAGTTTTTTGCTTTGGAGGTCTTCGGCCGGGCGCTAAGGTTTTCTCCTCTGGGATGTATCAAAAACCGGCTTCGCTCAGAAAAGATTCTTTTTACATCGTCGGCCTTTGTCAGGTTGCAACGATTTCTTAATCTGGTGCGAAATGAAAATCGGCTTTCTGAAATATTATAAAACCTTTCTGCAATGAAAGAAATCTTTTCTGAGCGAAGCCAGATTTTGTTACACCCCGGAGTAGAAAACCTTAACGCCCGGCCAAAGGCCGGCAATGCAAACAACTTTTCTGAGCGAAGCCAGTTTTTTATACACTTCAGAGGAGAAAACCTTAGCGCCCGGCCGAATGCCGTCAATGCAAAACTAATTTTCTGAGTGAAGCCACTTTTCGACACATCCCAGAGGAGTAAAACTATGCGCTACGCCATAGGCCCGCAATGCAAAAAATGCTTGGTAAGCGAAGAATAATTTCACTTTTGAAGTTCCTTTTTTTAGATTACAAAAATAATAAATTGCTTCGGATTGGGAATTATTTCATTTGTATTGGGATTTATTTCATTGAGAGTTATTTCGCATTTTTGAGAGTAATATTTTTAAAATTATGAAACCGCCGATTATTGGGAGTAATTTCATTTCATTTGGTAGTTATTTCATTTTTGATGGGAATTATTTCATAGGGAGTTATTTCATTTGGGAGGTATTTCACGGTACCGTATTTAATGACTTATAGTAAAATTTCACGGATAATATTTTTGCGGAACATTTCAACCCCATAAATCCCTGTTTTAATGGTGTTTGTAGCTCTATTTTAAAAGAAGGACAAAAAAGACCCATGCCTTGGGGATTTAGAGGGTTAACATATTATACAAAAATGTTCTTCGTAACATTTTACATAACTTTGCTGAACACATTTTATACCTTAAATGTTCTTCAAAATAAAATTCTTAATAAATGCGAAATTAACCCTCGGCTCTCTTTTGTTATGTCTTATTTCTGATTTTCTGGTTGAATTTTCCGTTTTGGTGTATTTAGGGACTTATAGTAAAATTTCCCGGAAAATATTTTTGCGGAACATTTTAACCCCTTATATCCCTGTTGTTATGGTGTTTTTTGCTCATTTTTAAAAGAAGGACAAAAATGATCCATGCCTTGAAGATTTAGAGGGTTAACAATATGTTAATATGTTACATATTCCGTAACATTTTACATAACTTTGCTGAACACATTTTATACCCAAAATGTAAGGATCACATGGTTTCTTATGACGATTAACAATAAGAATGTGCCAGAGTTGGGAAACTTTAACCCCCGCCCCAAATGAAATTCAGATGTAAACTTTCAAAACGCCGATACACGTGTCTTTTTTTTGTCTCCTCTATCAAAATTTATTGCTCGGACCTTGTAATTTTGGAAAAAATTTGATTTTGTTGTATAGTGTAATTTAAGATTCATTTATTAATTTTTGTTCATTTGATTAAATCGTTTGTAATATAAAGACAAAAAAGTCAAGATTGACAAAAGTGTGAAGGGTATATAAGATTCGGCACATCCTTATTTTTTTATATTTTTTATGATTTAAGGAATATCGAAATATCTAAAAACAATAAAATAATTATTTTTTTATATAAAACAGACCTTGAGATTGAATAAAATTGACAAACATACAACCACCTGAATTCTGTTTCTTTTAATGACCATTCATAAATCACATTCGATAACGCAGCTAAGGCTATAGGAATGTCCCTTTGCGGGAATGTTTTTTCCAAGGATTCTTTCATGACCTGTAGGCCAAACTGACACGAGACGGTGTTATCCAAGCTGGGACATTGTAAATACATTTAGACTTTATAATGCTGGAGCTGAGAGCCTTGATTAACGCAAAATATCAATGGTAGACGTCTCGAAATTTAATTCTCGGATTCTTCTCGCGGCTGCATATAATATGTGGCATTTGTACCAAGACAGGCAAATCCACCAAACTGCCTGAAGCTAAGGCCAGTGAAGAGATATAGACACCCTCTATATCCCGAACTTATGCCATAACAACCTTAGTCTCGTGTTTCCTCAAAAGTCATGCTAAGCTGTTTCCAAAAACTTTCATTTAAGGTATGTGGTTATATTCCTTGCAAAAGCCGGGTAACTGTTTTTTTTTGAAAAGGTTTTGCTTAAAAAATCCATTTTGGCAATGGTGTCTTTAGCATTTCACTGTAGACATTATTTGGTAGTTTCTCAACAATTTTGTGAGAACGAGACGAGACGTATGATGGATGTGTTTACGTTTAAAGACACACATTTTTTGAGCTCATTATCCTACACAAAACTAAAAAAAAATTCTAAGAAAATTGTTAATAAAAGCGCAAAATAAAAGTAATAAAAGCTTTTTTTCCTCCTACATGTTCCTTAAGCTCAATGAGTTAAAAAAGCAAACAATAGTAGGATTCCTTAGAATTGTATTGATAAATTTCTTATATCCTTCTTCAGTTTAATTAAATTCATTAACAAAAATTCTTTGGATGTCAGTTTCTTGTACAGGGGGTTAGTTGTTCTATATAATAAGAAATAATTTAGAAATCCGTTGCAAAGAAAGAAAGAAAAAAAACTTCCGTTTCCTAACAAATATTTTAACTGGAAATATTTTGAACTCCCACGACCAAGTGTAGACAAATACGATTGGCCACTTCCGTTTTTCAAGGCAACCGTTAGTCCAGCAATCCTGGTGTTTGATACGTGTAAATAGATTTTTATTTAAGTGAGTTCACTGACTTTAAAGGACAGTTTTCCATAAACAAACAATTAATTCTTTAAATATTTATTTTCAGTTTTGATGTTGACAGTTTTTAATTTTTACTGAAGTTGACCGGATGTGTTTGGTTTGCGGAATAGTAAGAAAACGTTTTATACTGTTTAATATTAAAGTGTAAACATTTCCTGTTTAGTTTTTAACACCTCATTTAAAGGAAGGAAATCAGTGTGGTTGCTTTTATAGTGTTATCAAATAATAATGAAGAATATTGAGCATTTTGATAGATAAAGTGGAGATTTTTGTTTTGCCTTATACAAATACATATTGGATGCACTCAAATACTTGGGATCGAGATAGAAAAATTAGCCATCCCTCTGGATCAATGTAGAGCGTCTCTTTAGTTTCTTGTATAGTATATTGTTTTTCGATTTGCTTTTCTAAGGCATCTCCTTGAAATTATAGTTAATATTCTCTATTATAACAATTGCACCCAAATCTAAAAGAACATTTCTTTAGAAAATCGTGGTAGTCTTGGTTTTTTACTTATATCGTTGCCAATAATGGACCTATTTTACTGATTTTTTGAGTCCGACACTGAAACAGTCATTAAACAAATCATTATTCCGTCTAATCGGAAGAAAATCGAAACTTTTTAAATGTGTTATTTATTTCCGAGTTCCAAAACATCAAATAACTTTGCAGTCATATCTTTATCATAACCAAGATAAGCAAACGATGAAGTTTTAGAATTCACCGCAAGTTTCAGCTCATTTTTGGTATCACTGGTGCCATTAGAATCCACCACAGACCATTGAATAATACGTGGCTAAAGGAATTTACTAAGACTTTACGAGGCTACTTTAGTTAAACCATTGCGAGGACTTCACACTAGAATTTTGTGTGAAATCGAAAGTCTCAGACGCTGTCTCGGCGCTCGATTATAGCAGGACACCCATGATTTCTATCCCTGATAGGGAACAGTGACTTGAATCTGATCAGGAGCAGCGGTATTAATTGTGGAGAGGAGATCCGGTCGTCATATAGACTTCCCGACCAATGTAGCGTAATGCAGGCAGAGAGATAGGTCTCTGAATTGATAATAATTAACTTATCAGCCCAATTATGAATAAAAAATTCCGCGGGAGTTTGTTCCCCGGGAGTTTATCCCATTGAATTTGAATAGGAAAAATGAGGGAAAAAACTCCCGGGGAATTTTTATTCATAATTGGGCTGTATTTGTTATTTTTAAGGGTGCATATCTGTCATTTACTCTCACAGGGTCATTATTACAACTTGCCTTTATAGTTAAAGATAACTTTAAGGGTACCTTTTTCTATTACTTAAAGTTACCTTTTACTATAAAGGCAAGTTGTAATAATGGCATTATAATGTAAACAACAACCCTTTTTTTGTGATTCAAAAATGTCAAAGCGTCATAAAAAGTTAATGTAAATGTGTTCCATCGGTTTCAGCGTGCGAGAAATGGTTTGTTCCGTTCAGAAGTGGTGATTTTGACACGGAAGACAATAATAGCCTAGGCCAGCCAAAAAAGTTTGAGTCATTACTCCATGCAAATTTTTGTAAAACTCAACAAGAGCTTGCGAAATCATTGGAAGCTACTCAAGCAGCATTTCAAAACATTTACGAGCAGCAGGATTCATCCAAAAGCAGGGAAAATGGGTATCATATGAATTGAAGCCGATATACCTTGAAAGACGATGCTTGTCCGAAATGATGCTTGAACGCTATAAATCATTTTTGCACCAAATCATTACTTGCGATGAAAAATGGATCAAACAATCACCCTTATCATGGTTGGCGTAAACGTCTTACGCCTACGACTGTCTCGTACTAGATTATAGAAAAAATGCAAACTGATAACCCGAAGCATAAGAGATCGTATGTGAAGCCCGGCCAAACAACTGAATCGACATCAAAGGCTGTAAGGTAGTGATCTGTAATTGGTGGGACCTAAATACTGAAATCTGGCCAGACCATCACAGTGATTACTATTTGTTGCGATCGATACAGAACGCTCTCTCTGTGATATGCTTCATTTCAGAACAGAGTATCCGAAATTGATTTGATTCATGCTTGGCCTCAAAAGATGAGCAGTTCTTTTGACGAAGAATTAGAGTTGTCAAATATTCGATATATTCTAAAAATCGGTTTTCGAATAATTCGAAAAGGTTAAAATTGCATTGTATAAAAGATTTAATTCGATATTTTTGAAATTTTGTCCAAATAATTAAAATCTTGTTTGTTCGTTGTTTACACTAGTTTGTTAATTTAAATATAACATTTTTGTATTCAAATTTGTTTAAAATTAAAAAAGGCGAATCGAATTTTTATATAAAAACTCAAAATATGTAAATTCGAACATAACTTGGCCAATAAGCGTTTAATCAAGAAATTGAGTTCGATCAGTGATCACTCATATTTCTGGCCAAAAATCGATTTTTTTATATAAAAACTCAAAATATGTAAATTCGTTAATAACTTGGCCAATACGCGTTCAATCAAGAAAAAGAGCTAGATCAGTGATCACTCATATTTCTTAACAAAAATCGATTTTTTATTAAAAGTAATCGCATAAAATCTTAAAATAAATTTTAAAAAATATTTTGTCGAATAATTCGAGACAAAAAACCAGTTTGTCGAATAACTCGAATACCGTTCTTTTGTAAAAACCGGTTTAAAAACACCGGAAAATTGGAAAAAACTCGGTTTTTCGAATAATTAGAAAGCCGGTTTGACAACTCTACGCGGAATCCATATGTTGCCAGTAAGAAGGAAAAGGTCGTGTATTTTTAAGTTATAGACCCAATGGCTTTAAACAGCCATGTAGTCGGATTCAAACTAGTTATAGACTGTAGAGAAGCCCTACGAGGGCTGAAGAGTATGAATACTGTTGGGTTGTGCTGGTTTTCGGGACACTGCACAGTTTGGTCGATCGCAAATCTAACTGGACAAAATTAATAAATCACGTTGGGTTCACTTATGAATCATATATAAAAAATGAGTTCAAATATATAAACGATTATAAAAAACCAACTTTTTTTTCGCAATGTATTTTGGGAGTTTTTACCCATTCTTCAAAAATTTTCTTTCGTGAAAAAGTAGAAGTCATACTGGAAAAGTGAAAAAATGTATGGCGGTCGCAAGAATGCGCAAGATGTTTTTGATTTACCTTGAAGTGAACACTTGACAGATTAACCCAAATATAGTTTTACAGCGGAACTATGCGGAATAAACAGCTTTAACTCTACTTGAAAAAAGGAAATATTTTATTTTTTCCAATTTCTGATCTTCTCACAAAAAATAGTTTTTTTTAATAGTTACAATGGAAATAATTAAATGAAAATTGTTGCATATTTCCTTGAAATAGAGCTTAATAATAATATAAAAAAATTATGACAATAAAATCACCGTAGCCTTTTTAATCATAAACCAAAGTGACACAAAAAATACACTTCTCTTTGAAATCTTAATGTACCTGTTGACAACAACTGACTTTAAAGCTTAGTTTTTCCTAATCGGAGCTAAAAACAAAACATGAATTACAGTTCCCTATTGTATTGAGAAGCTCATTAAATGATCAGAAGGAATGTTGCCAGACATTTATTTTTTAATTTTGTCCAGCTAGATTTGTGATTTACCACAGTGTGCACTGCGACGTTCAGGGCATAAACTCGCACGATAAGGCTCTGTATTGAGTTCAGATGAGAATGGCTTGAAATCATCAATCTACATTTTTAAAGAAAGATAACCACAATGTATCTGAATGCGAACAACCGCTTCTGGAGCAACAGAGCGGATTGTAGGGTGTCAGGGGCCTTGTGGCCCAAGCTGGATATAGCAGGGTTAGACAGTGTTAGTCTGAGGCTTCGTTAGGGGCAATACGGGTGATTGCCCAATAAGTGTTTGAATTTGTTTATGGTACAAGAGCACTCCTGATTTTTGTAGGAGTGCTCGTCTGTAAATGGGCTCGTAAATGGATATTTCCAACGTCTTACATCAGGTGTGAAATATAACATTTCAGTTGATATATAAAGAATAGTGAAAATAGTAACATTTCCAAAGTGATTTGCTTCAGTTTTTCCAAACTATATACATTTCTAATGGTTTTTGAGAGAAATCTTATCAGGAGAACAATTAATTAAATCATTCACACCCGCTTCAAAGACATTAAACAAATTGAAAACTATAGTTTTTGGTCTGAAATAAAATTTTAATGTTTATTATGGTCTCAAACACTTCCCGTTTTTTGAATGAAATAGGAAATACTAGCAAATTCATTGGTATCCATATAATCGTATCCTAGTAAATTTCATGCTTCGAGTGTTAAAAAAAAGAACATTTCGAGTAACAGCTCAATGCGAAATTCAGATTTACTTGTGAAGTTAACTGTTGTGTTAGATTTTGACGAATACTGTAAAGAATTTTTAAATCTCAACGAATTGTTGGTGGAAATGGATGGTGTGAGAAAAAGGAAATATAAACATAAATCCTTACATATGATGATCATCATGATGTTTTTGCTAGCAGTTAAGTTACATGGTCTTAAAACTGTTGTTGGCATATGTAAAACTAAAACTGATCGTAAACAATGCCCACGATTTATGATGAGATGGGCATTTTTAACACCGCGTTAATGAGGTTTTGTGCAAACAATCGTCTAAACCTTTTATTTTTATTTTTCTTTTAAAACTAAGTTTACAATACAACTCTTTTGGGTTCAGCAGGATGTGGAAATGTATGTATGGAAATGTAAGAGTGCGTGTGTTTATGCAAATGTCTAGCTAAGCCAATGGACTGACCCTCAAAATCTTCTTGACTCGTTAAATAAATATTGAAAATAACATAAACATTTTATAACAAAACAATTGAAGTTTCTTACTCTGTTGGTTGTTTCAAGTCGGCTTTTTATGAGGACTAAAATTAACATTGAAAAACAAGCACCCACCACTGTCTGACGGATGAACACATTGATCAGTCCAGTATCAGGAGAAATTTGGTTTATTTATTTATTCAACAATGTTATTTCAAACAAAAAAGGACTACTCTTTTCATGTTTTTGTGAAATTTTGAAAAAAAGGCGGTAAAATTCTCAAACATAAAAACTAATAATATTCAAAGTTAATAGAAAAGAAAAACCTCTTTTGTTTAATTTGCGTCAAAAGTTACCACTTTACCAAGCTGTTGACTTTTTTCTCCTCTTAACTCTTTTGATACCTTGGAATTCGTTACAGATTTAAACCAGGAAATTTTTGTTTTACCAATAAAATTTTCTCGGATTTTCTTTGTTTTGCCCAGTTTTTTGTTTCTTCCAAGGAAAATTATTATAAAATCACTTTTTATATAATAAAGAAATTAAGTGTGAAGACTTCCAATTGATGGATTTCAGCCAACTGGCTACTTTGCCAAGCAACGAGTTTGAAAAGAAGACTAAAGATCTACAGGATGTTTTAGAAATAAAGAACATTGAGATTCATTAAAACCAACTGAGTTTTAAACTCGTTCTAAACTCTCATTGTTCTTGGCTAATACTTTCAAGAGCATATTTCTATTTTTGCTTCGATCAAAATAAAGGTTTTAAGGTCGGAAAAGTGATTATATTCACTTGAAATGTGAAGTATGAAAGAATGAGAAGAAAAAAACCGCTGCGAGCTTCATAATTTTTGTCACAGTGTGAGGCATTTCTTTATCTCAGCTACAAAAAAAAAGAACTGTGTTTTTAACTTTAAATACCTGTTCAGAAGTTGTTGCTGTTTAATGGCCAAGAATTTGCCTGTGTTTTATGAATGTCAGTTATGAATTCATATTTTCTTCTTTCTTAACGAAAATTACATTTTTTTATGACCTCTTTTGTTACACAATTGCTTAAGCCATTCACTAACACTTTCAGTAGTTTTTGTCACGTAATGTAAGTGATATTTGTAGTTTGTTACAATGGCACTCCGGGCTTGCTCAAGTACTTTTTTTCGTGCGAAAAAAACAATGACCCGCTGTTTTTGGCCATTGTGTTGACAAATTTTCAATGGCCATCGTTTTCAAAACCGAAGACAATTTTTCGAGGTTAACTGCAGCAAAGGGAAGAAAATCGAAATAATATTTATACAGTACTTTATTACAGGGTGTTGCTTAAATCCTTTTCTGAAAATGTTGTTAAATATTGACTTTTTAGATTCCTTGACAAATAAACCTTAAACACTTTAGCAACTTGTCACTCCACACAAAGAGCTACTAACTAATCAGCTGATTATAAAATTTAATCAAAATTTAAACAGCTGATCATGTGCTAAAGTGATATTTACTCCAATTATTTACTTAAGAAAATTTTGTGAAAATAGTTTCTTTTTATTTTATTTATAATTGTGAAAAATAATTTGACAGCCTAAATACTCACATTCAGGTGAGCTAATTATCTGTCCATTGCTAGTCAGTACCTGACTTGTTTATTTTTTCAGAAAAGGTTCCAGGATTTGTTTGCTTTTTTTTCAATATAAATAATCTGTGATTTTGTTTCAAGTACAAAACAATTAAAATCATGAAAAATAATGGCGATTTTTATTTTTTTTCCAGTTGAGATTTATAGCCTTTAATAGAGGGAATATGAAAAATTAAATAATTTGTGGTTTAATATATAAAGAAAATCTTTTAAAATTTGAAAATACATCAAAGAGGATTTGTTGTAAAAAAAAATATTACTAAATATAAAGAAATGCACACAAAGAACAAATATGGTTGATCTTATCGTCATATTAATGCTTGGATTTTATGGTTGCTGTCAAATTATTACTAATAAAATATCATAATATGATTCTACTTAACCATAATTTAATCCATGGTTATAATTCCAGGGAATAAATTATACCGAAATAATTCGGTATCTCGGAAACTATTGGAGATAACCTGAATATCTTTTCAACTAATAGAGATAACCTACACATGTAAACATGTATTTTCTGTATATCTTCTCAAGGACTATTTATATTTCCAATTTCATCTCATTCGGAACTTAAATGGATTTTTGCAGATTTTTATATCCTTCACATTCATGAGAGTCGGAGTCGATTAAGCCACCTCCGTCTGTCTGTCTGTCTGTTAAATCAACTTTCCGAAGCCCCCAAATAATTTACATACACGATTCATACATCAATATCTCCGCAATTCTTCCGGCTCGGTTGCTATTTAATATTGAGAAAATCGGACTACAAATGGCTAAGGTATAAGGAGGTATAAGGAAAAAACCAGGACAACCTCGATTTTTATACCCTGCACCACCATAGTGGGGAGAGTATTATGCGTTTGTGCAAATGTTTGTAACGTCCAAAAATATTAGTCTAACACCAACCTTAAAGTATACCGATCGACTTAGAATCAATTTCTGAGTCGATTAAACGATGTCCGTCCGTCCGTCTGGTCGGCTGGCTGGCTGTCCATGTAAACCTTGTGCGCAGAGTACAGGTCGCAATTTTGAAGATATTTCGATCAAATTTGGTACATATTATTTTTTCGGCCCAAGGACCAAGCCTATTGAAACTGGCTGAAATCGCTGAATGAATCTCCACAAATTGAGCTCCAAATAAGTTTTGTATATACAAAATTCATGTCACCAAATTTTGTTACGATCGGTCCATAATTAGTCATAGCTCCCATATAGACCCGCTTCCGAAAATCACTTTAACGTGCATAAATCGCTTAAAAATGTTGGTATACTCACAAAATTCAACATAGTAAACTTTCATGTAGACATAAATCACACGACCTAATTTCATGGTGATAGGTCCATAATTGGTCACAGCCTCCATATAAGGCCACATCCGAAAATCACTCAAAAATATAAATTATTGAAATTTTAAAAGAAAAATTTTTTTACTCTTTTACTTGACCTATTACTTTTTTTTTACCTATATTTTACCTATACAGTGACGGACAATACAATAGAATTACTACATATGAATTCGATTAAAGCGGTAAAACTACAAAATTTGATTTCAAAATTTAAAATTTGTTCATTATATATTAATGCTCATAACGTAAACAATAAATAGAAAAAAATAAAATAAAAAAAATAACACATTCTTATGTTAAAAACGATGTCAAATCTAAAAGACTAAATAAAATATGCGACATTCAAATATAATCAATCAGCCTTAAAATGATTAAAAATAAAAAATCATCATAAGAATTCGTTGTTTTCTTAATATTTTGTTGCATATCAATTATTTCTAACAACAGCATCAAATCTTTTGGGGATTGGATTTAACAAACTTTCGCATGTAGATCGGGAAATTGCATACCATATTTCCTGAATTTTCTGCCAAAGTTCTTCCTTGTTTTTAAATTTTTCAGGTCCGAGTTTGTCTTTTACTATTTTCCATAGGATTTAAGTCTGGTTATTGAGACGGCCATTCCATAACATGAATTTTGTTATATAAAAATCATTTTTTGGCAAGACCTGACGTGTGCTTTGGGTCATTATCTTGTTGGAAGAGCCATTTTAAGGGCATATTCCATTCTGCATGTGGCTTTATAACATTCTCCAAAATATTTACATACAAGTGCTTATCCATATTTTCATTAATCCAATAAATTGGACCAACGCAATACCAAGAAAAGCATCCCCATATAATAATATTTCCCCAACCATGTTTAAACGTTTTTGGTTTTTGCCATTTTTTGGACGTCTAACCCATGTCTTATCATCACTACCAATTAAATTATTGGTCGTTTCGTCCGTCCACAACACATTTTGCCACTTTTTTATATTTTCTGGCCCACACCAATCCTTATGATTGCTCCTGGTTTTAAATGAAATATTGGTAGTGATTCTATTGTAATGTCCGTCACTGTATCTGGATTACTAAGATTACTAGATATTTCAAAGACCTTTGCAACGATATTTCAAAGACCTTTGGACTTACTTATGTCCAATTGCTTTAAAAACACAACTTTTCCAAAAAATTAAAAAAACAACTTTGGAAACAAAATGTATGTATTTAAAATATTTAAAATTTTTATTTTGATGTAAAATTTGGTTAAGGGTATATAAGATTCGGAACATAGCTCTCTTACTTGTTTTTTATAAATTTGAAACCAGAGATGACCAACTTTGAGGGGCTACGCACTGCGATATAAAGCGCACTGCGATAAACGTAAGTCAACTAAAAAATACCTCTGCTCTTATCGTGTGAATTTTCGTAAGAATATCTGTAATAAGGAGTGAGATCGAAAAATTCTTAACACACGTTTTTCATTACATTTTTTAACCCAAGTATTATTTGAATTTTTTTTGATCAAGTTACCTTTGAAAAACATGTCAGTTATTATGTGTAATGTCAATTATATTAATTTTTTTGTTAATCTGATTAAAATGAGTGACCAGAAAAAAGTGCGTACTGAAATTATTAAATATTTTCAACAAAACCCAACTTGGTCTTACAAAAAGTTGGCCAAGCATACAAAGGTCTGCCGTCAAACTGTTTCCAATGTTATTAAACAGTACCGGGAGAACTTGTCAGTTGATAGAAAACCTGGTTCAGGTAGAAGGAATGGTCCACATGATGTTTCTAAAGCCAAAAAAATAGAACGCATTTTCAAAAGAGCTCCCAACACATCCGGTAGGAAAGCAGCCCGGTTAGCTCAGTGCTCGGACTATTTGGTACGAAAAGTTAAAGCTAATGCAGGTTTAAAAACATACAAGGCTCAAAAAGTTCCTGACAGGAACGCTACTAAAAATTTAGAGGCCAAAAACAGAGCACGGAAATTGAAGTCAAGTTTTATAAAAAAATATTCTTGCTGCATAATGGATGACGAAACGTATGTTCTGGCAGATTTTTCGCAACTTCCAGGTCAAAAATTTTATGTTGCTGATGCTCGAGGGAATGTTGAAGAAAAGTTTAGGACCCAAAAGCAGACAAAATTTCCCAGAAAGTTCTTGGTATGGCAAGCAATATGCAGTTGCGGCAAAAGAAGCCACTCATTTGTTACAACGGGCTCTATAAATACCGAAATTTACATCAAGGAATGTTTACAAAAAAGGCTGCTTCCATTCATAAGACTTCATAATGTGTCCACTTATTTTTGGCCTGACTTGGCATCCTGTCACTATGGCAAACAAGCCCTTGAGTGGTACAAGAACAATAATGTGGTATTTGTACCAAGAGAGGCAAATCCTCCAAACTGCCCGGAGCTAAGGCCAGTGGAGAGATATTGGGCTCTTGTTAAAAGAGAATTGAAGAGTACAAAAAAGGTGTCCAAAAGTGTGGTAGATTTTAAACGGAGATGGACTACATGTTCGAGCAAAGTGACAGAAAGCACTATAAAAACGTTAATGGAAGGGTTTCCGAAAAAGGTTCAAAATTTCATCACTAGTGATTAAAACTATAAAAATAATTTTTTTTGTAAATTGTAATAATAATTTCAATCAAATAAAAAAAAAATTAAAGCTGTAAGTTTAGTGGTTTCTTTTTTATAAACATATATGTATGTTAAGAATTTTTCGATCTCACTCCTTAGTTCCCGAGATACCGAATTATTTTTTTTGGACACCGGCCGTCAGAGCAGAGATGTCCGCCTATGTTATCGCATATTCAATCATAACTACTAAGGAGTAAAATATTCAATTTCTCTCGAATATAACCTGGAATGACCCACAAGCTTTTTCTATTTTTCCATTTTGGCAGTGTTATTATAAATTTTAGACCTTAAGGTATATTTTTCGCAACTTTCATTAAAATCGGCACAAAAATACATAATATTTCGCTATCATTCATTTAGAAATTCAAAATATTGCTAAATTTTACCTTTGACCTTCACGATTTAAGGGTTAACGTTGTCCGTTTTTAGTACAACTTTCAGAGTATATTTGGAATTATCTGGCCTATAATATTCTGTATAGGTTTTACTTAAAATTTATAGCAGTAAGGAAATTGGGCACATTCGCCAAAATATGTCCAACAAATTAGTTTTTCCCGAAAAACGCAAAATTTGAATCGCAGGTACAGAAAATCTGTAGGAGGTATTGACATATTTTTTCATATTTTTATTCCCAATTATGTTCTCAATAAATCCCTGTGTGATGATCAAAAAATTCTGAAATTTGTTTAACAAAATTTTTAAAAATTTGAAAATGGAATTTTGAAATTGCCGTTAAAAAAATAAATTTGTTTGTACCTGCGAATAGGTTAACGGTTTCCTACTAAGACAAAAACTCATATACAAGTAAATATGGATATATTTTAAGTAAAAATTAGCTTTTATTTTAATATTTCTCAAAATATGTTAATTTTGTTCCTACATTTCTTGTTTTAGTGGCCTGAGACACGTTGAGTTTTAATGATTTTTAAATTTTTCCATACATCCTCAAGCTTAACTTTCGTCATGAATTTTGTCAATCTACCGAAGATGATTTAGAGAAAAATGGTGGATAATATTTTATTTTAAAAATTCTATAAAAAGCATGGAACGTTAGGTCCCTATAAAATACAAAACAATATAATTACTTATGATAAGAAACGCGGAACATGTTCAACTAGCTTCTTTATTAGATTTCTATAAAAAGATGATTTCATTTAAAATTTTAGGGTCATTTAATTTTAAGGATAACAATACATATATCCAATTTTGTTTAAAAAATTAATCAATTGTCAGGACTATACACTTTTGTAATTTCAGTTATTAATTGCTTATAATCTGGCTGCACAGTCAAATTCCCAGAAATTCTCAGTTAATTTACATTCCATAAATTCAACATTTCAACAGTACGCAGAAAATCATTATCAAATGGCCGAACACAAGTAACTAAAATAAGTTAAAACTTTCAAATTCTAAAATGTTGTTGTGCTAAACGAAAAAATATAACAAAATTCTCCACCACCCCACCAATTTCAATGGAACAGAAAAACATTGTAATTTATTTATTTGAATCAAAAGAGGAATGCGCACAAACAAGTCGAAAATATCAGTGGGCAAACGCAGACAGACTAACCAACCGATCGACAGACACATTAAAATGTAACTGCCAACCCAAAACAGGCAAACGAGCCGCATAAAAGCCATGGAAAAATATGTTGCACGAATGATGGAATTTTAAAGACACTTGAATAATACAACCAAATTTTGGCGCGAAAAATTTCATTTCGATAAAAGTAAAGTAAAACAAAATCAAGACTAAAGATACAAACTCCTATAAAAAGAAACACATTAAAGAGAGTCCTAAAGAGACTTTGAATTGAATTCTTTTTTGCTTTTCTGTTTCGTTTTTAAAGTGGTTACACGTTTTAAAAATATATGTACTCGTATAAGTAATAACAGTGGACACTTTTTAAAGAGGCGTGAATTTTATAATTTGCTATTTAATGGACACATGAACAGTTATTATTTCAAACAACAACAAAAATTAACTTATTTTAAATCTTAATCTTATACTTATTCATTATTTATGCTTTACATATGATTTCAAGTGTGGGATTTTGCTAGATCTAGTGGTGGACCCATATAAAAACCCTAAACAATAACAGGCCATTTTTGCATCTCTTTGAAATCTGAAACATTGCGGTTATTGTGAAGTGATGATGGTAGATTTTGTTGGTTAATCGCATTAAATTGTTTTTCCATGGAAATCAATAGTAAAGTCAGTCCTGTTCAAGAGATGTGGTAACATGTTGTCACTTGTATTCTGTTTTATGATTTTATTAAAAAAAAATACAAATTTCATATGTATTTACGAAATTTCTATCCTTGTTCTTATTGCAGTTTTATTATTCAAGTGTCCTAAAGTCTCTTATTCCTTGTATCAATTTGAAATGTTCAAATATCAAGTGCATTTAGATTAAGGATGAGTGTGTCCTTAACAGGATTATGAGGCAAACAATTATATAGTTAAGAACAAAAAAATTAAAATAAATTCATAATAAGATTAAATGCTTTTTTATGGATTGGTTTTCTAATATTCCAAGAACACTTTGTGTGCAAAAATCTTTCTATTTGACACTTTATTTTCTTGTGCTCAAGTATAAAATTACAAACAACACAAACCGATAGATAATAAAATAAAAAACACACACAACTCTTATTCAAATTAAGTAAAAATTTTAAATTCGTAGAATTTTTTGCAGATGTTTTGAAAAATAGTTATAAAAATAAATTTATGTATATCGTCATACTATAAATAAATCAAAAACAAAAATTTAAAAATATTATGAAATCTAAACCTTTTTTATAAAATGTTACAAAACAAACAAATTTTTAATGAATAATGTGGACCAACCATGTCGAATCATCCGGAAGCTCCATGAACTGCACGCCCTCAAAGCTGCTGACGTAAAAACTGCGTTTTAAACATTCAAATATTTAAACAGAAAAACAAAAAAAACCCAACATCCAATCTAATTAATTTGTGGTTTAGAGATATAAACCAGAATTAATGCAAACAAGTCTACACAAATATTTCATATAGTTAGGTTTCAGTAGCCAACCATGATAAATTTAAGAAAAACAAACCACAAGTGTAGAAAAATAAATAACAACCAAGAGATTAAAATTTTAACGTAACTTTAACGGTTACAATTTCTAAATAATTTAAAAACATGGACCATCATAATCTGCACGTACACGTACAAACATGTGCTGCTCAATAACAGCAGTATTGATTAATTAAAGAGCACAGCTCCTCTAATAAAATGTTTAATAAAATGTGAAACTCATACACAATGGATAAAACGCAGACTGCATACAGTTTTTAAGTAAGTTCTTAATTGATATTTATTTTATCCACGAATGTATGCTATTTCCAATATCAGAGCTGTTTAAAGTAAATAACCCGTCGCAGGAAATACCTACAACATTTCTATATTAAACCACTGCTTGCATTGATAAGAAACAAAATAAATACATTTTTTTTTGCAACACAAAAAATATAGAACTTTGCAATTTGTGCAGCAGTTTTTCAAGCAGTTATATAGGTCTATTATTAAGCTTGTAACATATGGATTCGAAAAGTTCATCTTATGAATAACAATGGAATTAATGAAAACAAGTAAGAGTGCTATATTCTTAATCTTATATACCCTTCACCAAATTATACTTCAAAATAAAAATTTTAAATATTTTTAGGTAAACAAAATTTATTTTTTTTCCAAAGTTGTTTTTTTCATTTGTTGGAAAAAAAAGAATTTTGTAATTGTTATTTTAATTTTTTTTGTTTTTTGTTTTTTAAATTTAAATTTTTTTTTTGTTTTTTAAATTTTTTTTTTGGTGAAAAAAAAAATTCTGGTTCAAATTTTTTTTTCCGATTTTGACCCATTGTAGATCCAACTTACGTCGTTGCAAATGTCTTCGAAATATCTATCATTAGATATCCATATTGTCTATGTTAATGTCTTAGTAATCCAGATATAGGTAAAAAATAGGTCAAAAATCGAGGTTGTCCTGGTTTTTTCCTCATATCTCAGCCATTTGTGGATCGATTTTGCTGATTTTAAATAGCAAACTTCTCGAAAGCATGTCTGACAGAATTATTTAAGATTTGGATCCCGAAGATATCTGGGGTCTTTTGAAAATTGATTTCAACAGACGGACGGACAGACAGACAGACCGACGGACATGGCTTAATCGACTCCGTTATCTATAAGGATCCAGAATATATATACTTTATAGGGTCGGAAATGAAAAATGTAGAAATTACAAACGGAATGACAAACTTATATATACCCTTCTCAGGAAGGTGAAGGGTATAATAATACAAATTGTTCCGTTTGGTTAACATTTATTTTAGCCAATAGGCTATAATCGTTTCTAAGGAATGAGCTGGAAAAAATCGTAACATAGTCCATAAATGTTAATAAAAGAGAAACCACTAAACCTACAGTATTACAACTTATAAAAAATATTATTTTGGTAGTTCTAATCAATAGTGATGCATTTATGAACCTTTCCCGGAAACCCATCCATTAAGGTTTAAAATCTACCACACTTTTGGACATCTTGTTTGTGCTCTTCAATTCTCTTTTAACAAGATCCCAATATCTCTCCACTGCACTATAGGTTAAACGGCTACCAAAACTGTGCTAAAGTCCAATTTTTCAAATGCAAATATTGCACTTTTTTTAATGCCATTTTGTAACCAATACTCCAAATAAGTCAGTTTTTTGTTTTTGGTAAATATTAAATTCCGTTTGACAACATGCAGTCAAAGACATTGCATTATAATCACTTAATAAATTTTTTTGAAAAGCCTGTATTGCATGTTTAAATAATTTCGCGAGTTATAAACAAGAAAGTGAAAATGGAGAACAATAAACTAAGTAAGGTTTTTCGTTAAAAAATGTGATTAAAATGTTTAGCTTGCTTGAAATAAAGCCACTTTTTTAACATAACCTTAAAAGTGCTGCGACTATTTTCAAAATGTAACTTCGTGGAAGCTTTTAAAATTTCGGCAAAGTTCGGCAGATTAAATGCAAACAGAAATGAATATATTGAAATGTTATAAACCGATTTTCATTTACATTCAATAGCCATTTTTAGCCGTTTTCGAATAATACTATATTTTTTAGGTTATTGTTTGAAATTTGGCTTAACGAAAATTCAAAAAAAAAAAAAATTTATGTCGTTTTCAAACATGTAGTGGACAAAATTGAAGTTAACATATTTCAGATGAAGTGGAGAAGCATATAACCCAAACAATGCATTTTTTATATCCTACACCACCATAGTGGGGAGGGTATTATGCGTTTGTGCAGATGTTTGTAATGTCCAAGACTATTAGTCTAAGACCCACCTTAATGTGGTACATATAATTTTTTCTGCCCAAGGACGAAGCCTATTGAAACTGGCTGAAATCGGTCCATTATTTCACGTAGCCCCCATACAAATGTCCTCCCGTAATTGGACTTTATCGGTCATAAATGTTTAATTTATGTAGGTATCTACACAAATTTAGCTCCAAATAAGTTTTATATATACGGAATTCAGGTCACCTAATTTTATGATGATCGGTCCTAAATTAGTCATAGCTCACGCTTCCGAAAATCACTTTAACGTGCATACATCACTTAAAATTGTTGGTATACACATACAATTCAACTCTCATAAAGAAATTAATCACACGACCTAATTTCATGACGATCGGCCCATAATTGGTCATAACTCCCATATAACCCATTTCCGAAAATCACTCACGAATATAAATTATTGAAATTTTAAAAGAAAAATTATAAAAGCAAATGAGACTCTTACCAAAGTTTCTTTGCAATCTATTTTACTGCATATTGCTGACAAATTTTTTGAGATGCAAAAATACGCTGTAATGGAGGCGGAGAAGACAGATTTTTTAAGCTCCGAATTAATATTAATATTAAGCTGTACCTCTGATCCTTCAATTTCCACATCATTTTTCACTATACCCACCAAGACGATGAAATTAATGAAAGTTAAGAGGACCTTTTTGAATTAAATTTACAAAATAAATTAGATTTAAGCAATCACTAAAAGTTTTAGTATAATTAAAATAAATTAATGTATTAAGTTTGCATTAATGATTGCAAAAGGGTTAATTTTTGGTAGTTAGTGTGTTAAATTCCATTTTTTATAATAGAATTATTCTTACTTATAAAATTCTTTAAGGTTTTGGTTTGAATACCATGATTTTGTAGTAGTTATTAATTTGGCACAGAAAAAGTAGTCAATTAACCTATAGTGCACTGGCCTTAGCTCCAGGCAGTTTGGGGAGGATTTGCCTCTCTTGGTACAAATACCACGTTATTGTTCTTGTAACACTCAAGACCTTGGTTACCATAGTTATTCTTTACAGTAATTATGACAGATCTTTATATAGAATTTTGTCAGTATTTCACATCTTATATGTAATAAATATTATTTAGGAAAAATTTGTATACGACATTCTTCCATCATGTCTTTGACTCAGGTCAGATTTGTGATATAAGGAAAAAACCACGATTACCTCAATTGTTTACATATTTTTTTTTATCTATATCTGGATTATTAAGTCATAATATAGACAATATGGATGATATTGTTAGATCTTTCAAAGTCCATTCCAACGACGTATGTATATAACGCCATGGTAATTCGAACCTGCAATGGGTCGAAATCGGAAAAAATATGTTTATCCAAGTTTGTTTTCACCAAACAAATTTTTTTTAACAGAAATTTAGTTTCAACCATGATTTTTTTTTAATTTTTTAAACTTGTTTCACATAATAATATTTTCAATCATTATCTTAAGGTATACTCTGGTGAACGGTTTATAAGATTCACCACAGCTCTCTAACTTGGTTGAACTTAGTTTTTACCACCACGACCATAATTGAAGATCTTATATTATGATTAGATTTTATGATTGCTGTCAAATTATATTATGGTTCGTATACGATCATAATATGATCCTGCTTAACCAAAATATAATCTAATCCCTTGTTAATCTTATGGCTCAACGATCATATTATAACAGTAGCACAATGTTTTTGTCCAGCCATATTAAGATTCTTATGGTCATGTAAAAACATAGCTGATATGATCATATAATGGTTGTAGAAAAACCATATTATGATTGAGGCCAATAATATTATGGTTGATGCAACCATATTATGATTCCTACTCAATCATAATTATTTTTAAACATCTATTTCATGAGCATATAGATATGTACAACAATATAATTTTGATTGTTCCACATATCTACAGTGACGGACAATACAATAGAATCACTACATATGAATTCGATTAAAGCGGTAAAACTACAAAATTTGATTTCAAAATTTAAAATTTGTTCATTACATATTAATGCTCATAACGTAAACAATAAATAGAAAAAAATAAAATAAAAAAATAACACATTCTTATGTTAAAAACGATGTCAAATCTAAAAGACTAAATAAAATATGCGACATTCAAATAGAATCAATCAGTCTTAAAATGATTAAAAATAAAAAATCATCATAAGAATTCGTTGTTTTCTTAATATTTTGTTGCATATCAATTATTTCTAATAACAGCATCAAATCTTTTGGGGATTGAATTTAACAAACTTTCGCATGTAGATCAGGAAATTGCATACCATATTTCCTGAATTTTCTGCCAAAGTTCTTCCTTGTTTTTAAATTTTTCAGGTCCGAGTTTGTCTTTTACTATTTTCCATAGGATTTAAGTCTGGTTATTGAGACGGCCATTCCATAACATGAATTTTGTTATATAAAAACCATTTTTTGGCAAGACCTGACGTGTGCTTTGGGTCATTATCTTGCTGGAAGAGCCATTTTAAGGGCATATTCCATTCTGCATGTGGCTTTATAACATTTACATACAAGTGCTTATCCATATTTTCTTTAATCCAATAAAATGGACCAACGCAATACCAAGAAAAGCATCCCCATATAATAATATTTCCCCTACCATTTTTAAACGTTTTTGGTTTTTGCCATTTTTTGGACGTCTAACCCATGTCTTATCATCACTACCAATTAAATAAATGGTCGTTTCGTCCGTCCACAACACATTTTGCCACTTTTTTATATTTTCTGGCCCACACCAATCCTTATGATTACTCCTGGTTTTAAATGAAGTATTGGTAGTAATTCTATTGTAATGTCCGTCACTGTATATGTCGAACAATCATATTATGGTTAAGCCCACTATAGTATGGTTTATGCAATCATATTATACTTTTTTTTACAATTGCCAATCTTACATCAATCATAATATCAAGAATAATGAAATAAGTAGGTAATACAATGTGTCCGATATTTTGAAATTTTTTTCTAAATAATTGACCAATACAACATGATTTCTTAAGTTCTTAACAATACCATTAATATACAGTGAGCTTCAAAAGTGAATAAACACCAAAAATTTGTTGATTTTTTTTAAGATAATGAAAATCCTAAAATCTATCCATCGATTAAAATTTTGAAGTTTCGGTTTGATGAAGATTGGGTTGAATAATAGATTCGGTTCTGAAAAAAGAATTAATTTAAGTCGGAATATAATGATTTTTATGATCTTAACAAAATCAAAAAAATTACTGGTGTTATTCACTTCTGAGGCTGTGTGTATAACAATACAAGTCTCAGATGCCTATTTTAAGTCGTTGTCAACTCGAGTACTACACTGCTACGTCCATGTGAATTAAATGTAAAACGGAATTTATTTCCAAAATGTTTTGATTCTTCCCTACTGAGCAATAGACTTATTAGCAACTCAATGAACGATCTTTCGAACGGCTTTCAGATAGGTCTTTGAAAAATTACACCAGACTGATTTCGAAAAACAATTTTTCAGTGAAATTTGTTGTCATACTATAGATATTTCAGGAGATTTGATTATTTTCAAAGAGATTTATTTTCGTTAATAATATCTGTTCATTCGAATTGGGTGTCGCGAAGCTTGTGTAGCTGCATTAATAGATCTCAGTTGGCAATCATTAATTTGTAAGTTTTTTTCTTAACACCCTGCTGTAGGGTGCAACAAATTACTCATTATAAATAAATATTTAACAGAAAAATAAACGTGTGCAGATGTTGCCAAAAATAACTTTCATTCATAAAATTCCTCAAGTGCTCGTATGCGAATGAAAAACTTTAATGAATGAAAAATTGGCGCTTTTTTTGGTTTATTTAAATTTTTTTTATCATTTTATCGTTCAAGTACTTTGAATTTAACTTTTATTACTCTCAAATATTTGCTTAATAACAACAATGTCGCATAACTAATAAACAGTTTTTTTTATTTATTTAAAATTAATAAAAAGGTTCATTTATAGTTCAATTATATCAATAAAAGATTTTTACTGGGAATACAAGCTGAGCTCTTTTTTTTGTTGGGTTGCAGCCACAAACACATGGCGCTTCTTTTGCCAGCCATGTGAGGAGTCAAAGATATGGAGTGAGTGAGTGAGTAGTTTATAAACAAATCCATGATGTGCATAGTGTTGCTGTTTTTTAGCACTTTAGTGCAATTTCCGGTGTGGATCAGACGAGCAAACATGTCATTCAAAAATTCAAATCAACATACTCTTTCACACATGCGCGCATATCCAAGAAGAGTGTGTGTGTATCTCCATTTTCCCCGCCAAAAATTACGTGATTATATTTCTTGTTATTTATTTGAGTTTTTTTTTTCCTGAAAAGAATGAAGTTTAAACAAATTTGTTGGTAGATTTTTGGCAACTACAACAAATGTACAATCGGACAGACAAACATTTAAGAATATTTGATAAGATGGTGCCGGAGTAGAGCAGCGCTGGCTGGAGTGGAGAGTATGTAAACGAATGTTTGAAGTGTTGCTTTAGTTATCAGTCATCAGTATGTTGAGTTGATTTAAAAAGAAAAACACAGTTTTTTTTACTTCGTATTGATTTTATGTTAAACAAATTGCTGAAAACATATTTCAGTTTTTTTTTTTTTTTTTTTTTTTTAATTTTGGATTTTTAAAACATTTTTTTACCTTGTGGTCATGCTGTGTTTATTAATCTTTTTTCTCGGTTATTTTAGTGTTTGTGGACAGTTTGTTTGTGGTTGATCTTTAAAATATCAATGGTTTCAAGTCATATACATAAATATTAAATGCACGCGTATGAGTGATAAGAGCGCTTAAGGTGCCATTCGGACTTAAATGTAACCACCTCACGAACAAGACATTAATCCATTGTCAAACATAAAATGTTGGCTCAATGTGCATGAACTGATATGATACAACAATTTGTGGGCAAATATTTGATCACTAAACCAATAAGATGCAACATTGTTGCAAAGTGCTATTTCATTTTCATCGAAAACCACAAAAAACACCTTGTTAAAAGGTTCATTATTTAAAAAAGGAACCAACACAAATTTTAAGTGAATCCTGTGATATTTTTTTTTTTAAATTGACCACCATGACAATGTTTAAGGAAATTTATTTGAATTTACCAGATTAAAAAGACATTTGGATTTACACCAAATGTTATGATTTGTTTGTAATAGATTGCAAGAACTTGAGAGACAGTTGGAGTGGTACATTTTACAAAAAAAATTATGGTTGGATATCATTCGAAATATTTTACAAAGATTTCTTTTTGAAGGATACATATCTGTAATTTATTCTCACTTAGTTATTGAACATTTGTGTAAACAATAACGTTTTTTTTAGCTGCGAAAATGTTGAATTTTGTTCTAACAAAGCGTCATATGTGGGAAGTTTTGCTTTACTTTTAATTTAAAAGAAGTGCCGCTTAAGCACACCGATTGCTCACCAAAGCTTATGGTGAATGTGTTTCATCGGTTACAACGTGCGAAATATGGTTTGATACGGAAGACAATGATCGCCCAGGCCAGCCAAAAATGAAGAGCTACTCAAGCAGCAGTTTCAAAAAATTTGCGAGCAGCAGGATTCATCCAAAAGCAGGGAAATTGTTTATCATACGAATTGAAACCGATAGACCTTGAAATACAATTTTACATGTCCGAAATGTTGATATATAAGAAAATAATTTTTGTTCCAAAGTGAAGCGTATCCTAGAGAGAGCGTTCTGCATCGATCGATCGAAACAAATAGTAGTCGGAGGAGCCACAGTCTGGACTATAAATCAGTTCTTTTGGCTCGGAATTCATATGTTGTCAGAAAGATGGAAAAAGGTCGTAGCTAACAATGGCCAATAGTTTGAATAAATTTGTATTGTACAAATGCTGCAAAATAAAACCTAAACATTTTCAAAAATCCCGTAGTCGTACACTTAATAAGACAGACCTAAACTACCGCTAAATTACCGTTGCACTGTGGTTCCAAATCAAAATCTAGGTGGACTCCGATTCCAAAAAAATTTTTAAAAGATCAATATGTTTCTGAAACTAAATTTTTGAAAAGATCTGTATTTACTATATTTCAAGTTACAGTAGGGTCTAGATATATAAAAATCAACAATAAATAAAGAAATATTTCTAAAAATTCGTGAGTGATTTTCGGAAGTGGGCCTTATATGGGAGCTATGACCAATTATGGACCGATCACCATAAAATTAGGTCGTGTGATTTATGTCTATATTAAAGTTAACTATGTTGAATTTTGTGTGTATACCAACATTTTTAAGCGATTTATGCACGTTAAAGTGATTTTCGGAAGCGGGTCTATATGGGAGCTATTACTAATTATGGACAGATCGTAACAAAATTTGGTGACATGAATTTTGTATATATAAAACTTATTTGGAGCGAAATTTGTGTAGATACCTACATAAATTAAACATTTATGACCGATAAAGTCCAATTTCGAGGGGACATTTGTATGGGGGCTAGGTGAAATAATGGACCGATTTCAGCCAGTTTCAATAGGCTTGGTCCTTGGGCCAAAAAAAAAAAGTAATATGTACCAAATTTGATCGAAGTATCTTCAAAATTGCGACCTGTACTCTGCGCACAAGGTTTACATGGACAGCCAGCCAGCCGGCCAGCCAACCAGACGGACGGACGGACGAACGGACATCGTTTATTCGACTCAGAAAGTGATTCTAAGTCGATCGGTATACTTTAAGGTGGGTGTTAGACTTATATTTTTGGGCGTTACAAACATCTGCACAAACGCATAATACCCTCCGAATTTGAATTTTAAATTTTACAACTATCAGCTCAAATCAGAGCATCTAGACTTGGAGTCTTACCTTTGGGAGGGTGTTTTGGTGAGGGTTATTTCCCTGGGGTATGCTGGCGATGTCGTTATCCTGCATGATTGCTGCTCGATCATTTGTCATGGCGGCGAAAGTCTATGATATGCGACTCAGCTTAAATATATGGGTAACATCAGACTAGCTGTTGAGGGATTATTTGAACAAGGTCGTTAATTGGTCGCAGATTCGACTGTTAAGTGTCCAATTGACCAAAACTGGATGCAAAGGCAACCAAAACACTAATTGGGTTGGATAGGTGTAGTCTCAGAATTCTGGTAGGAGTAGTTACTCCTCTCTGTTCAATTGGGGCTTTTATAGGTAAATGGGATAAAATCATGAATTATTTTTGAGAGTGTGTGGGTATGTAGAGGAGTTCCAGACAGTAAAGCATTATGTGCAGCTGCACGAGACGACAGAGTCATAGATTTAAATAGCTAGGTACTAGATTTCTTGATAAACTTGGGAGTGTTGCTGGTTGTATTCTACGGTGAATTAAAGTCTATAACCACTTTCACTCTCTTTACGAAGATTTGGACTTTTCTTTTTGTTTCTCATTTTGATATCTCTAAGACACTTCATTTCTTCTTCTTTCTTTTCTTTATGACTCCTTTTGTAGGCATGGCATACTTCTTCTCTGCATCGATCGAAACTAATAGTTTCTGACTCTTGAAGGGAATCACAATGGACCATATGGTCTCCGAGTGGAAGTGCACATAGTGCATTATGAAAATCTCTTTATGAGATATTCGCTTTTAGATTTGTATATCAAAATCTTTAAAATCGGATCGAGAACAAAAATATCATTTTAATTTGTTAATATATCTTCGGGGGCCCCACTTTCGAGCCTCCTTGGTGTTATGTCATGCATCATTTTATTAAAATTGGACTATACGTTTAGAAATTGCATATATATTTCATCCACTGTGTACCGTGAGGAGTTGTGTGTTGACAATTAGACGTGAAGTCAAAAATTGACTGAAAATATTTTTTGATAAAAAAAAATATTTTTAATTTTTTTTTCTTTTAAAATTGTATTAGTGAAATAAAATGGATGAAAAAAGTGTTGAATAAAAATTTAGTTGGTGAAAAAAAACTCGTGTTAAAAATATTTTTTCCGATTTTGACTTATTTTAGGTCTGTATTACTATGGCGTTATATAAGTCGTTGGAAAGGTCTATCATTAGATATTCATATTGTATATATTAATACTAGAAATACTGGTCTCTTCTTGATTCAAACTAAGATCAAAAATATCTCAAAAATCGAGGTAGATGTGATTTTTTCTTATATATCAGCCATATCTGGGCTGATAGCAACCGACCAGGAACTTCAGCGGATATATTGATGAATGAAACAAGTATGTAAGGTTTTTGGACGCTTCGGAAAGTTGATTTCAACATACAGACGGACTAAGCTATCTGTAACTATCCAGAATATATTTACTTAATAGGGTCGCAAATGAAAAATGTAGAAATATATTTATTGTGTAGGGTATAACAAGTTTTAAAGCTATTAGTATCATCATCCTGGAACATAAAAAATCATAATTTTGTGAATTTTATATTTATCTTTGAAACAACACGAAACAACACTTTATAGTGAGAGAAACCCTTAGAGATTCAATAAAAAAACTAAAGATTTTGGCGCCAAAATTGTATAAAAATCAATTTTTCCTAATAGTCCTTTTAAATACACATAAAATAATAATAAAACAACCATAAATCTTCATAAAAATCAAATTTTATAACATTTGACTAGGAAAATTTCATTTAGATGTGAACAGCAATAATTAGAATGAAGGTGTGTCCCATTGAAGAGTGTTTAGGTGTAAAGGACATGTATTTAACAGAAACAAAGACACAGAACACAAAACAAAAAAGTCATTCAAGTCATTACAACAAATGAATGCAAAATTAAACATAAACCAACAATTCTACATTAGTTATAAAAATCCTAAACAATTTTGTCACGTAAATGTTGGCAAAAACAAAAAGGATTTTACTACAATAATTGTGTAAATTGTTGTAGGTGCAACGAAATACAACAATAACAATTGCAACCGCCACACAAATAAGTCGTTCAAACTGCCAAATCATGTCATTGAATACGAAAAAAAACCCAAAACAATGCAAAAATTTCACTTGTGTGCCACAGAAGGTGCCAATCATGTAAAACAACAATTGACCATAAAGAAGTGGTCACCCATTTGTACCTGTGACACACAGGTTTTTTGAGTTTGAAGAAAATTTAGGAAAACGCCAGGACTTCATTAATAGAAGTCCACGTTTTGATGTAACAGCACTGTTACTTCATGCTCTAAAATAAAATTTGACAATTGCAATAAAGATTCCCAGGCTTGAGAAACGAACGTGATTTCTTTAAAATTATTTTCCAAATGTTGGGAAAATTTCATCTAAAATAAATAAAAAAAAATCTTTAGAGAAAATAAAATGAAAAGAAAACTACGTTTGTTACTTAAAGGACAATGTAACACTGACATCTCTACAAATGTTGCTATAATTCCGTTTAAGCATTTCAACCATGGCCAGTAGTAATACTCTATTGAATGCGAGTAATTCTTTCATATTATTGTTAGAAAAAGAAAAATTAATAATGTTTGAGCCTCTTGAAAAGTCGTTATTTGTTGACAACAAATGATTTTGACTGACTGTGAGAATTAGAGGATACAAGAAATAAACAAAATAAAACTAAAAAATGAAAAACGTCCTTTTTTTAAGGTGTTGCATCTATTGCAGAATTACAACAATTGCAACAAGTAGGAAATCAACAAAGGTCACAAATGAAATATGAGGTAAGACAACTGTGGGATTTGTAGAAGCAATAGCATTCTTATAGGTCATTTAATTTAGAGGGAATGAGAGAAATTGTTCCCAGCCAAAGATTATCACAAATTTACAATGTGATTTTTGTGTTTTTTTTCTGCCTCTGTGTGTATTTTGTGGGTGAGAAAAAGTGCAAGGTGCCTGGCTCAGTATTTGGCCGTGTTTTTTGCTCTACAATAAACACAATTAAATGTATAGATAAATGCTACCTTGTTTCTTGTTTTTCTTCATTATAAATGTACAAAGAAACTAAAAATCTATTAATAGGGAATCAACAAACCCAACTACGCTCCCACAGACGGACAGACGCGAACCTCGAACAGAATGATACAAAAATAAAAGAAAGAAATTCTTATTGTATTAAATATTTTACGAACAAATTCGTTGTTGCTATAATCAGCTGATTTTGTGACCTTTTAACCTCAATAACAGATTCTCAGCTGATTTTCTCAAGATTTGGAGAGAAAACAACAAATGCAGGGCTGGTACCTGTTGTTATTAATTGTCTCGCCTTTACAACAACAATAAACTCACACACACACACACTCACGAAAAAGAAGAGATCAGTCAGTCCATCAGCATAAAATGAACCTGTGTTGTACGATCGTTTGTATGTTGAAACAAATAAAAACCTTAAAATCAAATGACGTTGCAGGTTGTTGTTTTTGTTTGTGTTGATATTATTACTAATTCGTTTTATCAATAGAGCATCCTTTCGGTCTACTCCTCTCTCACTGGAATTTGTATACTCGTTCCTTGCACGTGTAAAACTGAAAGCAGAGCAGGCTCGTGTTTTTGTTGTTGCCACAGATGATGATGATGTTCGACTTGTATAAAAAGGATTTGGTTTCGACTTTAGATTTGTGTTTGTTTTTTTTTGTTGTTTTTATTAGATTTTAATACACAACTAAAAGGTTTTCTTTTCTTTTATTTATCCTGTCGGTTTTATGGAGTAAGTGCATAAATCAGCTGATTACTGTCGATATGTACCTGTGTTAAGTCTTGGAGTCCTTGTCTCAGGTTGTTGTTACTTTTTGCATTAAATGGATTTCTATTGAAAGCGGTTTCTTTCTCCTTCGTAGTCCTAGTTTTTTTCCTTTAATTTTGGGTTTGTGGGAAAGTTTCGTTTGGATTTTGGTTTTATAGACTAAATGATAAAAATGATTCAGCGTTAACGGAGCGCAAGATCTAATTGTCTGTGGAAAAGTAACCGACAAGGGATAGCAAGATATTCCTTTATTTTACTATTTCATTTAAAGTGTCTTGGAAAGTGTAATTACTAAAGAATTATTTGTTTTATTAAGAAAACATAAAATTTAGATTTAGGAAATTACTTGGTAAACAATAACAAAATATTTGTGTTTAATTTGACTTTGACTAAATAAGCTGAATTTATGGTAGCTATAAATATAGACTATTCAGGATGTGAAACTTTATACACTTATTTGTAGCTGAAGAAGGAATTTGGTAATTTGGGAAATTGGTTAAGCACTAATCTAATCAACGGTTAGTGAAGGTTAGTCTGTAGCAGACGTTTCAATAGGACACTTTTAACGGTCTTAATAATCAGCATTATTGTGTAAGGCGTTCCCACATAACTAATAAAACTGAAAACAATTAAATATGTCGGAAATAATTGACTCTAGAATAGATTTTTCTTATCACAAACAAATGTTTAGCATTAAAACCATCTTAATCACCTAATAAAGAAGAAAATGTGAGGGAATTGTTGGCCTAATTCTGCTCCACTCTTTCTAACTTCTTCTTCCCCGCACTTCCTATAATAATTCGGATGATAGCAATAACACTACTTTTATACAGGTCCAGCAACAGTCTGGGCTAGAAGGCCCTATAGATTCCATAGTACAATCTCCTCCTGCAAGATTGGTTAGTGCGGAACAAAATATCTTCCAATACAACACTGTGATAGTGGCTGAGTAGAGGTTTCACAAATTCCCCCGTCACCACCATGCATAATTCCGAGCCCTATCTTGAAAACTAGCCCGCAATCTTGTTGTCATCAAAATCACAGTGTCATGTATCAGCTTGGATTAGAACCTGGGGTCCGTCAGAGCCTTTAACGTCACATGACTATCAATATAGGAAGTTACCTTATGATCACCGGTCACATTTTCCAATACGACTCCAATGGCTTTCAAGATCGCCAGTACTTCCGACTAAACTACACTGCATTCATCCGGAAGACTGAACGATATTCTAGAGTCTGTCTCATTTAATTATATGCCTGCATTTTATCGCTATTCGGAATATCTATTGAATGTGTCCTACCCAGGTTAATTTGCACTATCATGTGGTCCAAGAGAACCTGATTAGAAACCGTATTTGTATAAGATCCTGTTACCTTTGGCCTTAGTAAAGCAGATTTATACAAACTCCGTAAACCTCTTGTTGTCATCAGCTTGGATTAGAACCTTGGGTCCGTCAGAGCCTTTAACCTCACATGACTATCGATACTATCAATAGGAAGTTACCTTATGATCACTGGGCACATTTTCCAATACGAAACCTATGGCTTTCAAGATCGCCAGTACTTACGCCTAAACTACACTGCATTCATCCGGAAGACTGAACGATATTTTAGAGTCTGTCTCCTCTAATTATATGCCTGCATTTTATCGCTATTCGGAATATCTATTGGATGTGTCCTACCCAGGTTAATTTGCACTACCATGTGGTCCAAGAGAACCTGATTACCGCGGATCCATGAGCAGAAACCGTATTTGTATAAGATCCTGTTACCTTTGGCCTTAGTAGAACTGATTTATACAAACTGCGTAAACCTCTTGCTGTTATTCCCACTTCATGCTCCTCAATGGGCAGTAACTGCAGAATGATATCCATGACCGCCTGTGGTGTGCTCCATATCGATGCGGTAATATCATGCTAGGCACATCTCTGAACCATGGCCAGTTTATTCCTAAGATTCTCGGATTCGGTTGCCTCCGACTATCTCACAACTGATCTGTATATCCAATTCTTCACGTTCGGTTGCAATCCCAATTCTTTAATTTTTTCTCCGATGCAATTTGCAGTAGTAAATACTTCACTTTATCAGCTCCAAGTTTTGGCAGTCTAAATCGTTTCACTTTGGTGAATAATACAAGTTTCATCTTTTCGGTGTTGACACCCAAACCATTGGGTTCAGATCAGGAAGTGAGATCGACAAGCGTCGTTTGCATTATATGTATATGGGGTGATTCGGATGACAAAAATCGACCAGGGCAGCCAAAAGTGATTGAAGATCAAGACTTGGAAGCATTACTCTATGAAGATTGTTGTAAAAGTCAACAAGAGCAGCAATTTCAAAACGTTTGCGAGCAGCAGGATTCATCCAAAAGGTGAGAAATTGGGTACCATACGAATTGAAGCCGATAAACGTTGAAAGACTATTTTGCATGTACGAAATAATGCTTGAACGCTATAAAAGGAAATCATTTTTGCACCGAATCATTACTTGCGATGAAAAATGGATCCATTACGATAACCCGAAGCGTAAGAGATCGTACGTGAAGCCTGGCCAACCAGCCAAATCGACACCAAAGCCAAATATCCATGACGCCAAGGTAATTCTGGTTGTGGTGGGACCTAATGGTTCCTATCTATTATGAACTGCTGTACCGAACGTAACTGATTCGATTGAAGCGAGCATTGACTGAAAAACGCCCAGAATATGCGGCCAGACATGAAACCGTAATATTCCATCATGACAACGATCGGCCACATATTGCAATACTTAAAGTTTTGCCTCGTTCGCTTTATAGTCCACACCGTGAACCGTCCGACTACTATTTGTTTCGATAGATGCATAACGCTTCACTTTGCATTTATAAAATGAAACAAAACACTGCGTAATTTACTTAAACAAAAAAGTCTCATTGCGAACACAAAAAGCTGCACAATTCGAAAACAATACAAGGATGGGACAGAGGCAAAAAGGCATTAAAAATAAATGTGAAAACATAAATATTCAACTTAATTACACAGAAATATTACATGAAAACATAACAATTGAAATACAAGACAAGACAACAGGACATAAAAACAACAAAAAAAAAACATACATTTTCATTAAGGATAACAATTAATGACAAAGACGGCAGTGAAAAAAAGGACGAAAACGCGAAAAAGAAGCATTATAAATTACACAAAATACAGGGAAATGCAAACGCGGTGCAAAACTCAAATACACAAATTTGAACTTTGATCTAATGAGTGTCACAAGGAAAAGAAAGCAAGAGAAAACAAAGGATAAATAAAACTCACACACATATGTAAGGAGATAAACAAAGTTGTAAAGAAAATGTGGACAGTTTTCCTTTTTTTTATTAAATTAAAAATTTATGTTGTCAAACATTTACGCGTATTTTTTACACGAATACACACACGTTAAATGGGTAAGAAAACACAGCAAAACGAATTTACATTCCCAAATGGGAATTGAATGACAAATTCTATGGTGGGAGCAAGAAGGGGTGTTTCCGAAAGGATTAAAACTGTTGAATGGACGGACACATTTGCCATACAGAAATCACAGTTTATTTCTTTGATAAATGTCAAAATTTCGTGTTACATCTGATTGATAGTGGCTGATAGCAAATGAGACAGGGACAGAGCTACACACGCGCATTGTTTGGCCACCAGTGTCCTGTTACATTGTGGTCAACTGTTTTTTTTGTGGTTGTTCTTGGTGTTTCTTGTAAAGGATGTGATGTGGTGGTCAGTTTTGAGGACATTAAGCAAATTTGACACATGATGTATTGTTTTGTGTCGTGTCCTCTTTCAAGTCAGTTTGTTTTATATTTTTCAGTCTTTTAAACGATTTTCAAAGAAAGTTTTTCAGAATTGATGAGTTTGTAAGCTTTTTTTTGTTGGTAATTACGTTGAAAAATAATGATTTTTGTTTTTGACACAAATTAAGATTAGAACCGGTAGCTATTAATGAAGTTGATCTAGCAATAAACTTGAAATGCACGTTTCTTATGCCTTTTGCAGGATATTTAATTTTTCATTTTCTTATACCTAGACATCTAATGTATACTATGTGTTTATTTATTTATTTAGAACTAGTACATATACATACATTTAAACGTAGGTTTTTTTTTAAAGTTTTGTGTGAAACTATTTTGGTTTTCATTTTACCTTTATGCTTTTCCAAAGGACATGTGCAATAAATGATGTTACGCTTGTTACCCTTAGTCTCAATCTGTTCTATATTATATCCTTTATTTGTTGCTACTTGTATTTTGTCATTTACTGCTAAAACACAAAATTATAATTATTCTCATATGGGATAGATAGAGAGATAGATAGATGGAAGGATTTTGTAGGGTAGGGTAACAAAACATAAGTTCAAGGCGAAAAAAAAACCCAAATTTAAAATATGTTGTTGTTCAGAGAGCCAAATGTTGTCGAGAAACATTTAAGGTTGTAGCGCAAAAAAAGGACAATTTTCAAGGTCTACTACTTTATTTTCACTTTTACTTTGCCAGATTTCTTAGGGAAGTTCGTTGTTGTACCTTCTGCAACCTAAAAAATAAAATTCCAACTTTACACAACTTGTATTTTCTTTTGCTATCAGCAGCATACTGCTGAGCAGTGAATATCAATTTGCATTTTAGATTGTAGAGTGTAAAATATTTCCTTCTACACCATCAAATAAATATTCATTCTAGTTTCTGTCGCAGGCTTCTTTTTTGGGTTTCAATTTGCATAAGTTCATTAAACAAAAATAAATATTTTGTATTTGGTTGCTAAGCTGCCTGTGTTCAATAAATGGTTTAGTTTCTTTCATTCCAGATAGTTTTTCCCACCAATAATGAAGCAACCAAGAAAAACTCAATATAATACCACCCCAGTTGAGTTTCGAGTAAAGTTTTCTCTGAAAGGTGTTCGAGGAAAAGGTGTTCAAAAATCATCTTTTAGTTTTGTTCACAGGCATTATTTATGAATATTGATGAAATAATTTCTTCATACATATTCTAATGTCTATTCATGAGGAACAATTTAAACACATATAATAAAAAAAAGATACAAATTAGTTGAAACATGTTTACAAAAGTCTGAGAATCTTACATTCCTTCATACTGGTAAAAAAAATCTATTGGGAATGTGGTGGAAATTATAATTAATCCAATTATTGACATGTTCAATATTCGTATTTTGTAAATGCATTGATTTAAAGACTATTTTCAATACAAAGAAGGAATTTATGTGTAGCAAACAAGAAACTGTTGTCATGACATTTATTTGACTTACTTGAATGAGATGAGTTGCTTTAGAACTAAACAGTTTCAGTTTTCCTTAAACTGTATTCATTTAAATAAGTAACTACAATGGTCCTGATTATTTGTAAAGATTTATTTATATTCTTAACTAGTTGACCGCCCCGGCATCGCCCGGTAGTATTTACTAATGTTAATTCTTCAAGTTTCTCCAACCCACATACACCTGCCTGTTCTTATTTATTTGCATATAAAATATCTAAATTTTTACTGCATACTTTAGGGAGCATTTTTCTATTACAGTTGAATAGACTCAAAAAAAGAAAAATTCGAGTTTTACCCGGAATTTTTGAATTTTTTTTTTTTACAAACCATCTCCTGAAAATTTCGAATCAAATAAAAAAAAAATCAGCCAAATCGCTCCAGCCGTTCTCACGTACATTACATACATGGACCATTTAATTTTTATATATATAGATATTGTTTTAAATTTGTAGGGATTCGCAATCTAGACAATATTTATTATATTTTATAAATGATTTAAAAAAAAAATTACAAATCTGGTCATTTAGCATCTAAAAAGCTTATTAAAGTTAAAAAACATACTTTTATGATATAAATTAGAGTTGGGTAGTTCATGAACGAACAAGTTCAATTGAACAATTCTGTCAAATGAACAGTGTAAAGTAGTTCGGTGTATTGTTATTTTAATTCAGTTTATACGTTTGACATTACTGTAGATGTTTGAAACTTACCTTTTGTTCAGTACAAACAAATTTTGAGGTGACTTCACCATAGGTTACTAAGAGACACTAAAGTGACTATTAACTTCATGCTATGTTACATGGGATACCAGATACTTAAGCAAAAATAAAAATAAACTGTATGAGAATTATATTAACATAATTTGTAAAAAAAACAGTTTGTACGAATTACTCACAAAACGTTTAAAGTGACTACACTCTAGAATACTTAGAGACACTTAAGTGTCAATTGTCTTCACGCTAGATTACTTGGGATGTATAAAGTAACCAATTGTCTTCTGTCTGCACTACATAGTGCACACACGTGTCAAATGACCAAAATATATACAGTGACGGACAATACAATAGAATCACTACATATGAATTCGATTAAAGCGGTAAAACTACAAAATTTGATTTCAAAATTTAAAATTTGTTCATTATATATTAATGCTCATAACGTAAACAATAAATAGAAAATAATAAAATTAAAAAATAAAATAAAAAAATAACACATTCTTATGTTAAAAACGATGTCAAATCTAAAAGACTAAATAAAATATGCGACATTCAAATAGAATCAATCAGTCTTAAAATGATTAAAAATAAAAAATCATCATAAGAATTCGTTGTTTTCTTAATATTTTGTTGCATATCAATTATTTCTAATAACAGCATCAAATCTTTTGGGGATTGAATTTAACAAACTTTCGCATGTAGATCGGGAAATTGCATACCATATTTCCTTAATTTTCTGCCAAAGTTCTTCCTTGTTTTTAAATTTTTCAGGTCCGAGTTTGTCTTTTACTATTTTCCATAGGATTTAAGTCTGGTTATTGAGACGGCCATTCCATAACATGAATTTTGTTATATAAAAACCATTTTTTGGCAATACCTGATGTGTGCTTTGGGTCATTATCTTGCTGGAAGAGCCATTTTAAGGGCATATTTCATTCTGCATGTGGCTTTATAACATTCTCCAAAATATTTACATACAAGTGCTTATCCATATTTTCTTTAATCCAATAAATTGGACCAACGCAATACCAAGAAAAGCATCCCCATATAATAATATTTCCCCAACCATGTTTAAACGTTTTTGGTTTTTGCCATTTTTTGGACGTCTAACCCATGTCTTATCATCACTACCAATTAAATTAATGGTCGTTTCGTCCGTCCACTACACATTTTGCCACTTTTTTATATTTTCTGGCCCACACCTATCCTTATGGTTGCTCCTGTTTTTAAATGAAATATTGGTAGTGATTCTATTGTAATGTCCGTCACTGTAAATTGTAATCAGCCAAGTGATAAGCCATTTGTGACAATTACTGTCTTTAAGGGATACATTGACTACTTGCATAACTGCTGGGGTGTCTCCATAAACATTCACAGAGAAATCGTTCTAGTTACTAACACGTCAAAATAAAAGTGAACACTTGAACAAAAATATCAAACTTGTTCATTTATTTGTTGTCAACATAAGATCTGTGTGAAAAAATCAAAGCATACAAATTAAAATGCAAACTCGACTCATGTCTCCGGAGTTTAGGCACATGCCGAGTACGATATGTAAAATTAAAGCTTATTATCTTGGCTATGCACTACCTTTATCTATATATTTACTTACATAAGTTTTCTTGTTTAAGATTTTTCACATTTTCTTCTAAAAGTCACGATAAAATATATTTGTCCCTAAATTGTCGATCCAATTTCTACATTGAAAAAAACTTTAAAATAACTAGCATTTGATATTACCAAAGAACACAGAAAAATCTTAGAAACTTTATTCTTCTCATTTTGATTATATTCTGTAAACACATAGTATTTGAAACACTTCCTTTTATTCACGCTTAATATTGAAAGTCCTTTCTACACATACATTTTTTTCAAATAATCTTGACTAAACAATCAAATTACTATATTTAATATTGGGTGTATGACTTAAAAATGCGGGATTTACAATAGATACCTTTTGAAAGCGGTTTTTGTTTTTAATAACTTAAATGTCATTTTGAAGGGTACATATCTGTCATTTATTCTCACTCAGTTATTGAACATTATAGTCTAAACAACAACGTTTTTTTGCGTCGAAAATATCGAATTTTGTGCCAAAAAAGCGTCATATGCGGGAAGTTTTGCTTTATTTTTTTTAATGTGAAAAAATGCCGCTGAAGCACACTGATTGCTCACCGAAGCTTATCGCGAATGTGTTCCATTGCTTTCAATGTGCGAATCAGAAGTGGAAGGCAAAGATAGCCCGGTCCAGCCAAAAAAGTTTGAAGGCCAAGAATTGGTGGAATTACTCATATGAAGATTGTTGTCAAACTCAACGAATTGTAGTCAAGAAACCTTGAAATACGATTTTGCATGTCCGAAATGATGCTGGAACGATATAAAATAAAATCATTTTTGCGCCGAATCATTAGTTGCGATGCAAAATGGATCCATTACGATAACCCGAAGAGTAAGAGATCGTATGTGAAGCCCGGCAAACTAGCCGAAATGACACCAAAGTCAAATATCCATGGAGCTAAGATAATGCTCTGTATTTAGTGGGCATAAAAAGGTCCTATCTATTATGAACTGCTGAAATTTAGACAGACCATCACAGGGAACCTATACCGAATGCAATTCGTGGTGGTAAAATTTTGATTCAACCGTTTTATAAACCATCTCTCTCTGAGATACGCCTCACGATGGAAGAGAGGTGTTTGTAATGTCTTATGCAATTCATGATATACAGAATTTAGTATCTGAGGCAAAAATATTTGCAAATTTAAAGTCACGTTTGAAGGTTTTAGTGCTTTTTAGTTCGTAGGCTTTTGCTTATATCTCAGCCATTTATGATCCGATTTTGCTGAAGGTTTTAGTGCTTTTTAGTTCGTAGGTTTTTGCTTATATCTCAGCCATTTATGATCTGATTTTGCTGATTATCAAGATCAAAATTCTCATTAGTCATGACTATATCAGATATAGATGACCTATATAGGTAATCTAGGGCTTCGAAAAAACAATTTTTAAGAAGAGTATAAATAAATTCGACTTTAATTATATTTGTACAGAAATTGGATAATTGTCGATTAAAATTTCTAAGTCGTCGGATTGTACATATCAAATGAAAGCCACTACGAAGGACTTTCTTTTTCCCTTTAATACTGTTTAATTTCCTTTTATGTACTCCGTAGTGTCTTTGGTCCCAAATAATCTCAAAATTATTAAAATCGTTTGAGATTGCTTTTATGACAGGAATATTGTTTGCGGACCTTAGGAGAGGTTTAGCTACGCTAACTTCTTTAAAATTAAATAAATGTAGAGAGATTTTTACAATGCTGGCAATATCCCCGAAATACATGCCCTTGATATACTTTATGGGTCGCTAACAACTTTGTTTTTTCCCTATTTTTTATGGAAAATACTCATGAATTTAAAAACGAAAAACACTTTGTGGTCAAATTTATACACCAAATCGTTTCCCACGTTTAAAGACAAAGAAGGATCAGCAAGTAACAAGTAATCCATACCCAATTTAATGATAAAGGCTAAACATAAATGTCCTTAGCATCTAAAAATAACAATAAGTTTATCAGACAAAGGATGCTGTCACTATTGTAACCAACAGAATGAGTCAAAATATTGTAAGGACCACAATAAACTAAATCTAATTTAAGATGTCCTTTTAACCTGTAACAACAAGTCTAATAAATTGATTAAAAAGTAGTTGATTGTGGAGTTCCAGGAAATATTTTTTACCTTTAGATAAAATTTCACTTGTAAAAAATCACACACCAGCAGATCTTAATCAAACAATTGTTTTCGATTAAACTGTATTCTTACCATTAAATTTTGGTTTCTTAAAAATGTAATTTCTCAACAGTCCGTCCGTCCGTCCCATTGAGAAATATTCATACTCGTACAATAAAAAAGCAATCGAGCGTTGAATTTTATGAAATATTCTCACGTTTAAACATTTTTGATTCAGCAAAAACCCACAAAAAATTCGAATTTTATTACAAAAATTATAGAGAATTTGAACAAAGAACTCAGAACAAAATCAATGCAACTAAAAGAGGCGCCAAAAAACCCATGTAATTCGTTCTTTAACAAGGGATGCCGATTAAATACCAAGAAACTGAAAATTTGGGAAAGAAAAACGTTATAAAATAAAATATTAATGACATGACATGAATGCAAAAAATAAAAAAAGATTCCACAACGGAACCGAACACCCAATACATGCCAACACTACACTATCTCCATTCTATCTCAAGGTTTTGTTTGAATGTTGTAGTATATCCTTTGGATAATCCTGGAAATGAGTACTTGAGGTTTTTATTTTTGGCAAAAAACAACAAAACGCTCAAGAAATAAAATAAAAAATAATGACGAAGTAATAAAAAAAAACACTATTGTTGTTAAACAATTTATAAACGAGGCAACAATGAAGGAAACAAGAATTTGTGAATGGGCTCAAAACCTAAACAGGTCCTTTACGTTGTAATTTGTGTGTGAGTTTAAACCAGTGTAGCGATTATCCTTGTGTATATTTCATTGTGTGCAAAAACAGAAATTAATGCACAATATATAAAAACATGAATATTTTGCCGAAATTTTTCCAATGAAAATCTTCGAAGAAAATTCCTTTTTAGCATCATGTTACGCAAAACAAGAGGATGGGAAAAATATTTTCTCATTAAGAGGAACTCACACTCTATAAGTCGTTTAAAGTAAGTGATAATCGCGCTCAAGGAAGAGAAAATATACAAGAAAGATTATGCCGCAAAATTCCTAATAATGTAACCAAATACTACAAGGTGGTCTGTCCATTTTCGTTTCCCCTCACACTCTATACCTCTATTCCTCTACAAGTCTATTGGGTTTTTGGCAAATTATTCTTAGAACTGTAGGATCGTCTATGTTGTATATTTTGTATTTGTTTCCATAAATTGAGATTTCAAGTGCAAAACAATAATAGTTTAACAAGTTATCAATGAACGTGTTTTAGGGCTCACAGAGAATAGCGGAACAATTATCTAAAAGGACTTCCGCAAAATTCCTAAGTATTCCATTGTATTTGGTTGAGTTTGTTGTGTGTTTTAGGAAAACAACAAGTGAAAATATAAGAAAAATCCAAGCACTGTCTGATAATAGAGGCGGTAGAAATGACAGAACATTTTGTTTTGTTCCAAATACAATTCAATACTTTCTCTTTAACTTCGGCTCGTTGTAGAAATTCTCACACATGTGATTGTTTTCAGTTTATAAAATCCACCTACAGCGTTGCAAAAACTTGAATACATCACGTCTATACAAGATTATCCCAGTTTAAAACTATTGTACAATTGACAAATTTGTTTATAAAAAAAAGTAAATGTTTTTTAAGGGAACAATTGGTATTTAGTAGAAATTGTACTAAATACATGTTAATCAATTGTATTACACCATTTCCCATATGGTTTATCAAAAGGGAAAATACAATGCACGAACAAATCAAAGCATACAAAATAGGACATTCATTTGCAATTAGTTATTGACCAGCTATAACAATATGGGAAACAGGTCTCTGGTCCGCTATCTCAGATCGTTCAGCATATCGAGCCCTTAGTGCCAAATTATCGTAAGCGACATTTTAAAAAAAAATTTTTATTGCAAAAATTAAAATTTTATGGACCGACTGAGGTTTTAGCGTTCTCAGAATATCAAAATTGTTAATAACTTCAAAATTATAGGGGGTAAGATTTTATCGTAAGTCAATGTTTACATTTTACAGTAAACGAATTTTATCGTAAGCGACACATAGTGGTATAGAAAAAAAAATAGGGAAATAAATCTGTAACTTCTAAATGATTAGATTGGTTTAAATGAAATTTCACATGCGCAAAGAAGAAGTGCTGTTGAGTTTAAGTTCTGAATGTGGACCTCTTACACATATTGAATCTTCTCTTATCGAGCACTACAAAAAACCTCATCGTAGCTATCAATTATCTCTTATATAGCTTAGGATATATTCGCATTTGAAAACAACATATGTATATGTCAAATAGAAAAAGAAGTATGTAAAAATAATGCCTAAGTCCAAAGTTATATGCATTTTAATTTAAAAAATTTTAAAAAGCCGATTTTTCGCTAATTTTTTGGGAAAAAATAACTTTTTTTCTTTTTAAGTCATCGCAAAAAAATTCTAAGATGATGTATAATGAATTTATACTTACTGAAAGCTAAGTTTTCATAAAATATTTTAATTGAAAAAAAAATTAAAAATTTTTCTTACCGAGGGGACCAGGTCCATTCAAAAAACACCTATTTTTTATGTAAAATTAAAATTTAGGGCAAAAATTCTCAAATCGCATATTCGATATCAAAATATAGTAACCGATTTTAGATGGCCCAATATACTTTTAATTATTTTGTAAAGGGTTCCGATAACTCAGACCCTGGTATGGATATTATAGCCATAATACTAAAAATTCCATTTTTCCATTTTGAATAGAAAATTTTACAAAAATGTGAAATTTCATTAAAAACTATTCATAAATAACAATTTTTTTTCAATTCGAAAAATTTTGATCTATGCAAAAATTCAATAAAAAACTTTTTTTGTCATATTTTTCAATAAAGTATTCCATGAATTTTTAATTGTCAAAAGTTATAAATATTTTTGAAAAATAGACAAATAGCTTGAACGAAATTATATTATATCGCATCATAACATTTTTAATTTTATGTATAAATTTCAAAATAATCGAAAAAACCTTCTCCTGTAAAATTTGTGTTTTATCGCTTACAATAATTTGGCGCTAAGGGTTCGATATCTTCGTTCAGACATGTTTGTCTTCTTTCCACGGTACTAACAGCTGATAAAGTAACTGTTATAGGATGTCGAAATCTACTTGCACACACATTAGCCCCGAAATGGTCTTTCGGTTCTTATTTAAGATTTGGATAGTGCGCTTTTTGCTTTGTTTATATTCTGCGCCATCTATTCAAAGCCTACTTTAAACCTGCACATTTTTCAAATACAGAATCTGATATATTTAAAGCGGATTCTTTTCTGGTTAGCTCGTCTGCCAGCTCATTACTGTAGGAATCTCTATGCGCAGGGTCCAAAGCTAGGGCGTTCTAAGAACTAAGGTATATTTGCTCCCATACTTATTTAGCGTAGAACCTGGGATACATCTGGACTGAACCACACTTGAGAAATTTAACCAGAGTCACACTTCATATTAGAGCCACCAGTGCACCCAGAGAAGAAATATAGTTGTACATGTTTACTGTACAATATTATAGTCACAGTAATTATATATATGATTTTGATAACCATAATATGGTAAAGTTATGATTCACATGATGTCGCAATCATCAATCAATGATTGTAGTAAAAAATATGTATGTATTGCAATAATGTTCATGATAAATAACCCTAAGTGGAGAACAACATAACATACTTTTTGATACTTCTGATGGTACTTTTTATTAATAAATGTTCCCCTTTATGAATAAAACAGTCTTTTTATACCCTACACCACCATAGTGGGGAGGGTATTATGCGTTTGTGCAGATGTTTGTAACGCCCAAAAATATTAATCTAACACCCACCTTAAAGTAGGACTACGATGTCCGTCCGTTCGTCTGGTCGGCTGGACAGCCACCATGTAAACCTTGTGCGTAGAGTACAGGTCGCAATTTTGAAGATATTTCGATCAAATTTGGTACATAATATTTTTTCGGTCCAAGGACCAAGCCTATTGAAACTGGCTGAAATCGGTCCATTATTTCACCTAGCCCCCATACAAATGTCCTTCCGAAATTGGACTTTATCGGTCATAAATGTTTAATTTATAAATGTATCTCCACATATTGCGCTCCAAATAAGTTTTATATATACAAAATTCATGTCACAAAATTTTGTTACGATCGGCTCATCCGAAAATCACTTTAACGTGCATAAATCGCTTGAAAATGTTGGTATAGGTACCGTGAAACAGCTCCCAAATGAAATAACTCCCAATGAAATAACTCCCATCAAAAATGAAATAATTCCCAAACTTGAAAAATTAAATAACTACCAAAGGGTAAAATGAAATTACTCCCAATAATCGGCGGTTTCATAATATTAAAAATATTAGTCCCAGAAGAAGGGAAATAAATCCCAATAGAAATGAAATAATTCCCAATCCGAAGCAATTTATTTATGTAATCTAACTCCCCTCCTCTGGGGTGTATCAAAACCTGGCTTCGCTCAGAAAATTTGTTTTGCATTGCCCTAAGGTTTTCTCCTCTGGGGTGTATGAAGATCTATCTGGCTTATGTCTTTCTCATTCATTGCAGAAAGGTTTTAAAATATTTCAGAAAGCCGATTTTCGTTTTGCACCTTATTAAGAAATCATTGCGACCTGACAAAGGCGACAATGTAAAAATAATCTTTTCTGGGCGAAACCGGTTTTTGATACACCCAAGAGGAGATAACCTTTGCGCAATGCAAAAAACTTTTCTGAGCGAAGCCAGTTTTTGATACAACCCAGAGGAGAAAACCTTAGCGCACGGCCGAAGGCCGGCAATGCAAAACAAATATTCTGTGCGAAGAAGAACCCAACATAAATGAAATAACTCCGAATACAGTGAAATAACTCCTAATTACCGAAATAAAATGAAATAAAACCCAACAAAAATTGCATTGGGAATTTTTTCATTGGGAGTTATTGCATTAGGAAATAACTCCCAACAAAAAATTGTGAAATAACTTCCTATGCGTTAGGAGTTCTTTCATAATGAAATAAGTCCCAAGTTGTATGAAAAATTTGTTGGGTGTTATTTCATTTTTTCGTGGGGAGTTATTTCATTTGGCAGTTATTTCACGGTACCGTTGGTATACTCACAAAATTCAACATAGTTAACTTTAATATAGACATAAATCACACGACCTAATTTCATGGTGATCGGTCCATAATTGGTCATAGACCCATATAAGGCGCACTTTCGAAAATCACTCAAAAATATAAATTATTGAAATTTCAAAAGCAAAATGTTTTTGCTCTTTTACTTAGTGTAGGGTATTATATGGTCGGGCTTGACCGACCATACTTTCCTACTTGTTTAATTATACAAACGTTATCGCATAGTAACAAGTTTGAAATGGAATAAAATTTGTTTTTGGATGGTATATTTTTCATGCCATTTCTTTTGTATGCTTAGGCTTTTTCGCAGTGTATTATTATTATTATTATTATTATTTGAAATGAATCCATAGAGTCAATGAAAATTAAGTGCTATTTCATAAATTTTTGGCTACAATAGTCCAATTTAGTAAATATTATTTAGAACTTGGAAAATATTTCTAAATCTACCAAAACCGTTAAAACAAATATTCAGTAATAATTTTAAATGCAAATGGTGTTCAAAAGAAAACAAACAAAGAAATAACAGTTAAAAAGGATAAAATGAGTTAATAAGTAAATGAATATTTGTAACACATGTTAGTTTCTATACAAAATCTTTTCCCAAGCAACAATTGTCTCTCATTGACTGACTGGACATAGTTTAAATAACGTACGTGTCGGTAGCTGGGAAAGGATATTGAAACTGTAGTGTACGTGCTCAGTAAGCAGGACATTCGTTTTGAAAGTCAGAATGTTTTTAGTTACAATAAAAAACTAAACAAAATATTGTTTATATTTTTACTTATAAAGTCATAGAGAAAAGTACACAGAGATATATTTGGGCGGGATGTATTGCAGTCACGTTTTAATATTTATTTAGTTTATTTTTTTTTTGATCATTGTATTTGAAGAGTTTTGGCGGGAATTTCATACAAGGTTATTTGAAAATAAATCAAAATTAATATTGAAACAACATAATCTTAGGACAAGGATTATGTATAAATAAACAACTTGTAACGAGACAGGAAATGACATTGGATTCTCTTCCTTTTGGAACATCTATGCAAATGTTTTCGAGCCATAAATTTGATGATAAACTTAATGACCTTATTTTCACAAACGATTATGCAACACAATCAAGGTTGGTTGCACTGCTCACCAACACACACACGCAATTGACCATTGCAACAGAATGAAAAGTGACCACCTTGTTTTCAAACAGCAATAAAGGATTTACAGGATTTAAATAGTGATTTCTTTAACTCTTTAATTTCAGTTCACACCTCTATAAAAGTTTTATTACGATTTTATAGATGTTCAACCTTCAGACAGACACCACAACGTCCATATTGTATTGCATGAATAAATGAATGAATTGTAAGCGATTGTGTGCCTACGTTTGTGTGTCCGACAGTTGGGTATTTTTAAAACCTGCCGCGTCATTCATTGCGGATTTTTGGTAGAATTTCTCAGCACTTGTGTTCAGCATATCGCAAGCAACCGAACATGATTAAGGTGATATTTTTTCAGTTTGTCACCTGAGGTGTCATACAAATTTGCTTGCAACATACATCATGCGTGAATGAATGAATGGCTGGAATGTTTGCTTACAAGTGAATGGTTGAAATGAATCAATGAATGAATGAATGGCAGAGTTTTATTAAGCATTGCAAATGTTATTTAAACAAATAGTTTTTCTTCTCATTGATATTTTCATTGAGAAAATCCCGTCATTAAATCTCTGTACATTGAATGAGTTGTTTGTAAATTTTGTGATTTCGTATTTCTGATTTCACGTTAATAAAGTCTTTTGGGACGTGCTCAACAATTTCTTGGAAATTAAAAATGTTTGACAACATGCATTTTTGGTTGGTGTATAATTTATGATTTTGCCAATTTGAAAACTCACATCCGTTGTGAGTTTTTTTTTAAGTAGTAAGCGTGTGAAATTAATTTTATCCTTTAACATCAATGCTACATAAATTTGGCAAATGACTACGACTTATTTTTGTATTTTTTGGATAAAATATTCGGCAAACACTTCTTGTATTTATTTCAAATGTATTATTGAACTTTATTACATTGATTGTGATTCAGATTTTGTTTCAATCCGGGATAGGCTTCTTCAAAAGCCAGCTATCCTTGAAATCTATTGGGTGTATGATAGAGTGTCCCTTAGAATTAAATTTTTTGAAATGAAAACTTTCGTAATGACCTACTGATTTTAGCTTGTTCTAAGAAGGACAACCCGTGCCGACTTTCGATTTAGTTTTGAGGTGCATTTACAAGGAGAAAAATGCATTTTTTTTCAGTTTTTTTAAAATGTTTGCCATTAAATAATTACTTTTGCGATTTAATTTAAAAGAATCGAAATGTGTATGCAATTGTCGTTCTAATAAAATACAAAAATTGGTTAAAAAATGTCAAAGTTATTAAAAAAATCGCCAGGCCATTAACGTGTCTCAGGCCACTAGAACAAGAAATGTAGGAACAAAATTAACATAATTTGAGGAATATTAAAATAAAAGATAATTTTTACTTAAAATATATCCATATTTATTTGTATATGAGTTTTTATCTTCATAGGATACAGTTAACCTATTCGCAGGTATAACCAAAAAAAAATATTTTTTTAACGGCAGTTTCAAAACTCCAATTTCAAATTTTTAAAAATTTTGTTTCAGAATTTTTTGATCATCACATGGGGATTTATTTACAACATAATAGGGAATAAAAATGTGCAAAAAGTATGTCAATACCTCCTATAGTTTTTCCGTACCTGCGATATAAATTTTGGCATTTTCGAGAAAAAATAATTTTTTGGCCATATTGTGGCGAATGAGACGAATTTCCTTACTGTTATGATTTTTAAGTAAAATCAATTCAGAATATTACAGTTCAGGTCAATTTAAATATAGGCTAAATGTTTTACTAAAATCGGAAAACGCAATTTTTTATTTACGAATTTTATGCCAACAAAGCGTCATATGCGGTAAGTTTTGCTTTACTTCTTTAATTTGAAAAGAAGTGCCGTTGAAGCACACCGATTGGACACCAAAGCTTATAAGTATCGCCCAGACCAGCCAAAAAAGTTTGAAAACCAAGAATTGGATTCATTACTTCAAGAAGATTGTTGTCAAACTCAGCAAGACCTTGCAAAATCATTGGGAGCTACTCAAGCAGTAATTTCAAAACGTTTGCAAGTAGCAGGATTCATCCAAAAGCAGGGAAATTGGTTACCATACGAATTGAAGCTGAGAGACCTTGAATGACGATTTTGCATGTCCGAAATGATTCTTGAACGCTATAAAAGAAAATAATTTTGGCACGGAATCATTATTTGCGATTAAAAATGGATCCATGTGAAGCCCGGCCAATCAGCCGAATCGACAAAAAAGCGAAATATCCATGGCGATAAGGCAATTCTTTGTATTTGATGGGAGAAAAAGAGTCCTATCTATTATCAGCTGCTGAAATCTGGCCAGACCATCACAGGAAACCTGTACCGAATGCAACTGATTCGTTTGAAGCGAGCAGTGGCCGAATTCGCAATTAGAGTCCCTAATTTTCCGGACTTTTTTCTTTCCCGGAAGGAAATAAAAAAATCGTTTCATTCCCGGGAATTTTTTAACAATAAATTAAACCAAAAACCAGAAAAATGTTTTCGAATAGATTGACTTACAATTTTACCAGGGTTTTAAAGGAAGTATAAAATAACTATATTTGGTTGTTGGTCCACCCTTTATAAGGGTTTCTGATTTGATCGGTATTGTTACAGTCGTAGTTTTAATCAGTATGAAATCAATAAATCCATTGTTTAATTAAAAAAAACTTAAGAATTTTGACCATGTTAAATGTACAAAACATACGTAGTTAGAGAAATTTTTCAAATCTGATTGTAGGTAAAGAAATTTGATCGACTATTATTGTTATTTTCTCTAAATGTGAATAATAATCATTGAATATCCCTAAAAGCTGTAATGTTAGGCATCTTAATAATAAAAGAACATCAACTTTAAATTTGATTCATTAATAACTTAATAACCAAATTTTTCTGCTGTGGCTTGAGTTGAGTGAAAAAAAATTGGGTTATTTCAATAGTAATACTTATTTGCCAACTGACTATCTGTTGTTCGAACCGAAAAAATCTATGGATATAATAGAATAATTCAATTAGCAACAAATTTGGTCATCGAAACGTATCTGAATATTGTAACTTTTAGAAGAAAACTTATAAAGAAATTCCCGAAAATTAACAAAAAAAATATTCCCTATTCGGAATCTATATGTTGCCAGAAAAATGGGAAAAAGTCATAGCTAATAATGAGCAATACTTTGAATAAATTTATATTTTACAAATGTTTCAAAATAAAAGCTAAGCATTTATTTTTGTTTCAATACGGGACAGGCTTCTTTAAAAGTCAGCTATCTATGTAAGTGATACGGTGAACGTTAGAGCAGGTGTAAGGCAGGGTTGCGTTTTATCACCTTTACTCTTCAACGTAGTTTTGGATATCGTAATGAGGAACTCAATGTGTAACAGAAGGGGGATCACGTGGGGTTTAAATCCCCGTCTTTCATATCTTGACTACGCAGACGACATATGCCTACTCACACAAAATCACTCAGATGTGGTAGAAAATTTTAAAAAGATCGAAATGGAAGCTTCAAAGGCAGGTCTCAGAATAAATATACCAAAAACAAAGGTAATGAGAATCAACTCTTCATGCAGCATACCGTTCTCCATTCAGAATATCACTCTTCAAGACGTGAACCAGTTCTGCTATCTAGGTGGTATCCTAACTGTCACTGGCGGATCTTCGGATGATGTCTCCAACCGTACCATGAAAGCCAGACAATCATTTGACCAGCTAACATCAGTATGGAAGTCTCCATCCCTCTCCATTACCACAAAAATCAGAATTTTCAATTCGTGCGTTAAGTCTGTGCTATTATACGGATGCGAAACATGGAACACAGCTCCGGGAGATCTCAACACCTTGCAAGTTTTTATCAACAGATGTCTCAGAAGAATATTGCGAATCTTTTGGCCCAACACTATTTCGAATAATCAACTCTGGACCCGCACACATCAGATACCAGTAAAAGTTGAAATTCTAAAACGAAAGTGGGGCTAGATAGGACATGCATTACGCAGCCCACCTAATGATATCTCCCGCAATGCCATCGACTGGAAACCTCAGGGAAGCAGGCGAATAGGACGGCCGGCTCACATTTGCGCAGACAACTAACTCTCGAAGTTACCAAATCAGGGAAAAGCTGGAGCGAAATCAAGAACATAGCATCAAACAGAAATAACTGGGGAAAATTCGTTGAGGCCCTATGCTCCTTATAGGAACAACAGGAACCAATATATATATATATATATCTTTGAAATCTATTTTACAGCTCTTGATTTGTTCAGCTCTCAATTGACAAACTATGGTTAGGGTTTTCAATTACTCGTGTTTTAATTTAATCGAATAAAAGTTTATAATATTTTGATTACTTGAGTGGTTGATTAATTTTTAAAATGTCCACGAATAACGGTGAAACATTTCTTCGAATAATTTAATAAAATATATTTTTTTTTCGATTATTCGAATACAGTTATGGAACCATGCAAGGAAAATAGCACGAAAAGCTTTTTTCTTTGAAAATCTTTCTGTTTTACCACTTCACAATTCGATAAGGGAATTTAGCTTAAACATTAATGTACTCCAACTAATTTCACTTTTCGTAAACTTAGGTTTTTTCCTACAGGTTTATTCCTTACATTAAAACAGAAACATTAAGATTTTTAACGAAAATTTATTGATTTAAAAATAAGTTATTTCCAATTAATGTGCATACATTAGATTTCTACGAATTTTATTATGTTAACCCTGCAGCCAACATTTGAAGGTTAAAATTAATCCGCTCTAGAATTTTAAAGTACTTTTTTCTCTTAATTTTAGTTTTTTTTATCCCGCTGAAAGTGATAAAATACGTTGGCTTTATTCTTCATAATCTGCTCTGCAACACCTCACCCAAAGAATCTGCTCATAAATTAAAGACGAAGGGTAAACAAAACTATAGTTTTGTTAGAAGAAACAAATAAATTGAAGGAAAAAAACTCTTGAAAATTAAAAATTTATTTATGCATCATAAAAAACAGATCGTAAAATATTTATCTTTGCTCTTAAAAATATCCAAAAACAACAACAGCAGACAAGAGTTATTTATTTTTGTGCCGATGGGTCCCAAAAGAAGATGCAACATTAAATAAAAAATTCATGTAATTTTCAGTTAATCGTTAAGGAGTGTTTGTTGCACTTAGTGTTGTACGTACGTCTTTAATACTACAACAATAAACCAACCATTATTCCTTAAATATTCACAATTTCAATTGTTCCTTTAAATGTTTATTATGCAACAATTTAAGGTTAGACATAGAAAATTTATGGCTTTAGTAACTTGGTTTCTTTTCTTTTCATTTAATGATTTTTTTTTTTATTATTATTTTTAAAAGTAATTAAAAAAAGACGCGATATTTTGTGGATAAATTAAGGCAAAGTTGTGCGGTAAAAAGGGATGTTCTGCTTGACAAAACACCAAAAAAAAACAAGGATTTAGTATAGTCGATTTCAGAATCTAACAATGAAAATAATTGAAAGGATTTTTATATAAAAAGAACATGTAAGTGTTTTAAGTACTAAAATAAACATTACTGGAATGATAAAGAAGTTTTTGCGTTTTATAAAAATACTAAATATAAGGCTTTGAAATTAATGTTTCAAGCTGTTTGAAACTTGAAGCATCAATTGAACCATACCTCTGAGCACAGCGATTGCTCACCAAAGCTTATGGTGAATGTGTTTCAGCGGTTTCAACATGCGAGATATGGTTTGTTCGGTTTAGAAGTGGTTATTTTGACACGGAAGACAAAGATCGCAGAGGCCATCCAAAAAAGTCTGAAAACCAAGAATTGCATGAATTACTCCATGGACATCGTTATCAAACTCAACAAGAGCTTGTCACACATTTCGTTCGCAATGGTTTCAATTCCTTAGTTATTGTATGGATTAAAATCGCTAAGAATTTCGAAATTTAATAGAATAAAAATGGAAATGCTCAAAGGACTCCAATGGGTATCTTTTTACAGAATATTGTTAAAATAGAAAAATTGTGAAGGTTTAAGATATGAGTTTTTCTGTGTATTTGGTAGAATCCTTGGTATATGAAACCATTATTAGTTTGATTTACGATTCTCAATGACTTGAGAATTTAGAAATATTTGATTTCTAATTTAATCACAGGAGAATTTTGGATTTCCAAAATCAATTGTTTTCATAGGGCTGTGAAAATTTCTATTTAATTATTTTTTATGCGCCACTCCTTCAAGTAACCAAACATAATTTTCTTTGATGACTCTCTAATCACGAATTCCAAGGAATTCATTAACAGCGAATTGTTATCTTTGACTACTGTGATTGATAAATTATTAGATAATGACTTGAATTGATGATGTGGCGCTTTTTTCTGTTTGTAGTTGCAGATCACTTGTTGCGTTGGTTCTTCAGTATTCAAACGGCGTGTGAGTATGCGCAGGATACTTAAAAACTGTAGGTGCTCTGGGGTTCACACAAACAATGACCCACAGTCTTTGGAAAATAACAAGTAAAATGAGTGGTTGGATCTTTTATAACTTCAAGTAGACATTGTATACATTGTAAATGTTTCTTTACAAATTAAAATTCAAATCAATCCTTTTGTTCACACACACGCAATCCCTAATAACCAAAAAAAAAAGAAATCAAATTTATATAAAAAATATAATCGTAAAAAATCCCTAAAGAATAAAAAAAAGAACCCTGTCTGTTGCCCCAGTGATTTAGTTTGATTAGTAGGCAACACCACCACACACTTGTGTTAAATATACGATCCATACGATCAGCAGCAACAACAACATTCATTCATTTACACACACGAAACAGGTTTCTCATTTATAAAAATCAATACGACTGTGAGAAATTGAGCAACCGAACGAACAATAACAAAAACCCTTTTTTTTGTTTTAATTCTCTACAATTTAATTATAATAAAAATACACACACATTCACATTCACACATACACCAATTCAAATCTAGGCGCAACAACAATTCAGAAATTTAGACTTTACAGAGCAAAATCATGTGTAACAATTAATCTAGGATCTGTTTTGTAGTTTTTGTTGTTGCTGCTGCTATTTGTAGCTCCTTAACAAGTGGTTTTTTGGTATAATTTTCCAGTTATTGAACCGTGTAAAGTTGAAGGAGATTTTTGTTTTTTTTATGTTCTCTTTTTATTGTCTTTAGTTTATTTGAAAAATATTCGAAATTCCTTTCATTACTTTTGTATATTTAAAAACCAGTTTAATTTTAATTTTGTTTCTTCATTTTATTATGTAACAAAAACAATAACAAAGACAAAGACAATATAACTCATACTCATTATTAAATCAAATTCTTGTATTAACACACGTGTCAGGGATGTATAAGTTAGTACAGCTGTACCTTTTTTGGTACCATTGCATGATCAAATAGTACAATGTTAGGAAAGCTAAGACGTGTGAATTTTGGTTTATTTAAAAAAAAATATAAGGAAACAAAGGCCAACTATAATTATGTTCAGATTTTGTACTACGATAGGTATTGCAACATCCAGGATTTATGTAATTACTCCTGAATATATGAAAAGAACAGTTCCGGAAACCAAAAATTCCCTATCGAAAATTGTTCTTGTTTAAAAATGCATTCATAAATAAAGTGACTGTAGATAAAATTTATACTACAATGAGGAGACTGAGTCCATTCTTGTTTCTCAAAATGCAAAATTATTATCTCGCTCAAATGGAATTGAGTATAAGAGCTGGTTCACACACGTCAAGTTTACTTGCGCAAGAGTTTGTAGGTGAGAGATTTGAAAAATTACGAACTTTGTACCAACAAAGCGTCATATGTCAGCAGTTTTGCTTTAATTATTTAATTTGAAAACAAGTAAGATACCTATATTCGGCTGTGCCAAATCTTATATACCCTTCACCAAATTATACTTTAAAATACAAATATTAAATATTTTTAGGTAAAAAAATTAATTTTTTTTTTTCAAAATTGTTTTTGAAAATTAAAAATTTAATTTTAATTTTTTTTTTAATTTATTGTTGAAAATAATTTTTTTTAAAAAAAAAGTTGGATTAAAAAATATTTTTCCCGATTTTGACCCATTATAGGTCCACATTACTATAGCTATATATACATCGTTGCAATGGACTTTGAAATATAATGACAGATATCCATAGTCTATATTAAAGACTTAGTCATCCGGATATAGATCAAAAATAGACCAAACATCAAGGTTGTCCCGGTTTTTTCCTTATATCTCAGCCATTTGTGGGCCGATTTTCTCGATCAGGAAGAATTGTCGATATATTGATGTACAATCATGTTTGTAAGTTATTTGGGGCAGACGAACATGGCTATATCGACTTCGCTATCTATAACGATCCAGAATATACATATATACTTTGTGGGGTCGCAAATGAAAAATGTAGAAATTACAAACGGAATGACAAAGTGGTGATTTTGCCACGGAAGACAAAGATCGAGCAGGCCAAGAATTGGAGGCATTACTCCATGAAGATAGTTGTAAAACTCAACTTGCTAAATCATTGGGAGCTACTCAAGCAGTATTTTCAAAATGTTTGCGAGAACCAGGATTCCTCCAAAAGGATTCATCGGCTTTAATAACCGGTTATAACCGGTTTAGAAAAAAATTTAGAAAAAAATAAATTTTAATTTCAAAATGGGTAAAATTTTACCCGAAATCCAAATATCCTAAGGTAATGCTCTGTATTTGGTGCAAGGGTCCTTTCAATTATAAGCAGTTAAAATCTGACCAGACCATCTCAGGGAACACGTACCGAACCCATCTGCTTCGTTTGAAGCGAGCATTGGTCGAAAAACGACCAGAATATGAGACCAGACATGAAATCGTAATATTCCATCATGACAACGCTCGGCCATATGTTGCAATAGCTGTTAAATAGTATTTAAAATAAAGGGGTTGCGAAGTTTAGCATATAGTCCAGACCATTCCCCGTCAGACTACGATTTGTTTCGTTCGATGCTGAACGCTCTCTCTGCACGCAGAGAAAAAATATAATTGGGCATGGTTACTGTAACCATTTATATAGTGTTACAAGTTTTTTAACTATATTATAGTCACAGTAACCATTTACATGATTGTGGTAACCATAATATGGTTAACTTACGATTCACATGATTGTATCAACCATATATATGGTTACAGTAAAGAAATACATGTTTGTGGCAACCATATTTATGATGAATAATTTTATCAAAATATGTTGTTCTCAGATTATGATAAGCATTAAGCCGAGAGCAACATAATATGATAAGTCCTCCATCATATGAATGGTTGTCACAAACATATATTTGTTCACTGTAACCATATATATGGTTGATACAATCATGTGAATCGTAAATTAACCATATTATGGTTACCACAATCATGTAAATGGTTACTGTGACTATAATATAGTTAAAAAACTTGTAACAATATTGAAATGGTTACAGTAACCATGCCCAACTATATTTTTTCTCTGCGTGTGGGATATGCTTCACTTTGGAACAGAGTATCCAATATTGGTTTGTTTCGTTCTTGGCCACAAAAGATGATCAGTTCTTTTGGCTCGTAATTCATATGTTGCCAGAAAGATAAGATACTAAAATTAAAATCCCATTTTAGTTTAGATCTATATTAAATCCATATTCAAATTGCTAAGGCTTTATTATAGAATTTGGCTGTTATATGTGGAAGTTTGTTATATTCTAAGTTTCAATTGAATTTCAGAATTTTCCATTGGTATTGCTATTAGAATTTTCTGAGGTCTCAAAATATCTAATTGTCGAGCCTCATTGAGTCTTCTAATTTGGTTTAATGAAATGGTAAGGAATTGGACGATGAACCTTGTATTCCACAAACATGTTTGTATATCAAAATATTTCGTTGGATTAAATATGTCATTTTGATATAAAAATGGTGAAATAACGAACAACGTCATCGTTGCATATTGTCTATATTAATGACTTAGTAATCCAGATATAGATAAAAAATAGGTCAAAATCGAGGTTGTCCCGGTTTTTTGCTCATATCTCCGTTATATATGGACCGATTTTGCTGATTTTAAATAGAAAACTTCTCGAAAGCATGTCTGACAGAATTATCTGGATCCCGAAGATATGTGGGGTCTTCAGAAAATTGATTTCAACAGACAGACGGACAGACAGACGGACATGGCTTAATCGACTCCGCTATCTATAAGGATCCAGAATATATATACTTTATAGGGTCGGAAATGAAAAATGTAGAAATTACAAACGGAATGACAAACTTATATATACCCTTCTCACGAAGGTAAAGGGTATAAAAAACACCACAAATCTAAAACTTTTAAGCCAAAAAGTACGTTTCATTGGTACATTTCCTCATTTTTATAACGCATCCCTGACATACGTTGGCAAAAGAAAGAGTAAAAGGCTAAAGAGAATTTTTGAATTGGTCTTGTTTTTTTTAATGTTTGTTTTAATGTATTCTGATCATTTTTTTTTGGTAGTGATTAAGATTTTTGTTTTTGTCTGGCTGCTCCGTTGAACTAATTCTCACGGTTCATGTTTTTTTTTTTTTGGTGTTGGTAGGCAGGATATTTTTTTTATCATTTTGTCTATAGATGATTACGACGAAGAGGAAGCCTCATAAACACACTACATACTTAAGTAATACCTGTTATTGTGTGTAATTTTATACAAATTTTAAACGTTACTTTTATTCTGTTAGAACAAATTTAAGTTAATTGGTGTAAAAAATAGTTTTTAATTATAGACTGTTCTTTGTTTGATTTGGTTTTTAATATTTTTAACTGCCCTATAGGGTTCAATTGGTGAGAGAATCAAAGGAAATTTAATGGTTTGGGAAAGTAGACAAATTGTTTAAAAAAAAAAGATATTAAATTAATGCGGAACAGCAATTACAGAATTTAATCTTGGCTTAAATTATAAGGAAATGTTATTGACAAATTTTTTGTATATTACTTTATTGTATATAAGGTTTGAATGAATATTTCGTTAACAAAACACTTAATTTTTATAGAAACTGCAACAAAGATTTAGAAATTTAAGATTGAATTGCGTTCTAGTCTCTTTCTTGTAATATATTTTTGGTATACATACCAAATTTAAATTGTATCAACCTAAATATGAACATTTTTTTGAAGATATCATTATGTAAGTAATACATTGGTTTTTCACCAATGTGAACCCGTTTAGTTTTATTAGGATTTGTACGATATAAGTGGAAGTGTGGGGACAAATTCTATTGTCACTATGAAACTATTTTCTCCTTGTGAGAACAATATAAACTGTACCAAATATTAGTTATCTATGATAAACTAAACATAATTTGTGGATACCTATAGAAATAGGTAATAGATTGACACGTCTTCCTTAAGCCTAACAAAAATGCGATACATTTAAAATACTTGTAATAAATAGCCCTAAAATAACCCCTGAATATCACGATCTCAAATACAAAATAAATAATTTAATCGTTAGAATGGTTTTTTATTGCCACACAAAAAGTAAATGATTTATATACCAAAATAAACCAGACAATTATATAGATTTTATCATGAAAATCTAAATAAATATTCAGTTTATGAGATACAAAATGTAAATAAAAAAACTCGTACTCGTACTACTAAATAAACGAGTAAATGAATGAATAAATAAATTCTCGTATAAATTACAAAGGAAGGAAATAAAAAGAGTATCAAAATCGCTGTGTTTAACTTTTAAGGTTTCTTCACAAAAAAAAATTGAAAAAAAATCCGAACGGACAGACCTCAAAGACACCAAACAAGGAAACGACTTATGAAAGAAAAAACAAGATGCAAATATTTTCTGTTTAAGTTCAAATATAAACTTATTATTTACATTAATGTGAACGCACAAAGTTGATTATAGTTTAGGTTTAAACTTATACTACAGGAAATTTCATTAAAAACTCTTTAATTGAAAAATTTCCAAAAAAAAAAATCAGAATAATTAAAAATCCTTAAACTTAACCGAGTTGTTTATGACTTTAAGTAAAAAAGTCGTACTTTCTTTTATATAGGAAATAAATTATAAATGATGAAGGAAGATTTGCCTCTAAAATAATCGCCTGCAGTGTTGCTGATCATTGCGTAGTACGTTAAACTAATAAAACACAGTATTTACTTAAAACAACATCAAGAATAATAACAACAAAATAACACAATCAAAGCAAATATTTATTTGTATAAAAAAAATAAGAACATTTAATGAGAAAAAAAAAACTAAAAATGGAAATAAGGAATTCAATTCTAACATTAACAAACGCATGCAGGCAAACAAATACAATAATGTTTGGTTTGAGACTTCATATTTCTGTTTAACTTTGAAATTTATTTATCTAAAGTAAAGAAACGAAACGAATACAAAATATTTAACGCATCTAACTAACAACCAACCATGTGGTGTTTGAAATAATCGTACATGTGAAGGAAAAAAATATAAATTCGCTCCAACACCACCAACCACCACCATCAACTACTGATTTTGTACCGCCAAAGTTCGGAGGAACGCATTTTGTAGTACGTGATCTCAGCTCTCGATGAAAAAGTAAAGAAAAATACACAGAAAATCATACAGTTTAGTTTATTTATGTGCCAAAAACAGAATAAAAATCGTTATTTTTCTTTTGTTGTGTTGCCTTAAAAAATAACTGAGAAAATGGAGGAGTAAGGAGCCTATACTTTTCTTATGATTCTCTCTAATTCGTTCTTGCTTTAAAGCAGACATTTAAATATTCCATTTAGGACTTAAGTTGAAAACATTAAAAATCTGGTATAATATCAGCTTTGGTCCGCCTAAATTGTTTTGGACTTTGTCCAGATGTATTGATTCTCGGCTATGTCTTCAAAAAAACCGGTTAGCCGGTTTATATTAAATTTTTATTTAATATAAATTTAGCATTTTTGAATTCTTTATGCAATTATTTTATATCTTTTGTGAAATGTTGTCAACTGCTACAATTTTCTATAAAATAAATCAATATTTTTAAAAATGGTATCAAATCATAAATATTTTTACGTTTTAACCTTTTCAAAACGTTGCACAGTGGGGTCAAATGCCCCTTTTTTACGGATTTATTAATATCTCAACAACAATAATAGCGACGTTCGCAAAATTTTACGTGGGTAGCCCTTAGACCAAACCGCATATTGTAACAAAATTTTAGGGATATAGGAGGGGGAAGTCAATTACCCACCATATAAAATAATTATTAACTGTGCTATATCTATAGAACTACAATAGTTATGCACACTAAATTTGCTGCGGGAACTCTAAAAATAAACTACACGTTCCGCCAAAATCGGAAGGGTATACGAGGGTGGAATCGGGTTCCCCCCATAGAAATTAATTATTAATTATCCTATATCTATAGAACTACATCAGTGAGACACACTAAATTTATGCATGTTATTGATAAAAAATCTACCATATTGTTTTAAGATGATATCATTATATTAACTAGTAATGGGAGGTTGAATAATAGAGATCTTTCCCAACTCCTGTCACTAAAAGACAACACAATACTTGAAATGAGACAATATAAAAACTATAGATCTGAACGTGAGTGATAACTGGCTTCCGATATAAAACTTTAAAATTCTCACGATCGAGCTCACTAACAAGATTTTTTTATTAAGCTAAATTGCCTGCTATCGGATGACTTCGTATTAACCACAAGAAAAAACTTTTAAACAAGCATAAACAAGCGTGAGTGCATGAGAGTTAAATTGTTAAAATTCCGCATGTTATTCATTCACGATTATAAAATCAATGGATGGAAAACTAAACTGAAATAAATAAAAGTAATTGGTAAAAGTTTATTATTGTTTATCTCATTATAATACAAGAATATAGCCACGTTCAGGCCTGACTCACACGTGACTCTCGTATTATTAATCACAACATTTGCACATCTCTTATAAAACAAAAAAAAGCAATGACAATAACAACAACAACGACAGCAATAAAACGTTTATCAGAATCGCAAAGTGCTTTTTGATGGTAGGCTTAAAGGGTGAAGCTTTTACTAATTAACATATAACTTATGAGGCGCACCGATGCGCAACCTAATTTTTTCTGAAACAACGCCTAACTGTCCAGGCTTTTAAATTATATTAAATTCTCTGCCCAGCTGAGCCCAGCTAATAACTTTATGTCCATTTGAACTGACAAAATCCATTTTTTTTTTCGCACTTCCAATATAAAAACTATTAGCAAAGCCACTTCCACAAATAATTCAAATTTAAATTTAACCAAAACATATCAATAAATACTTGAACTTGATGGTTGCATAATTAGATTTGTTAATTTTTTTAAATTACCTATCACAAATAGTATTTATTTGCTCAATTTTTTATTTTTTTTTTATAAATTTTTTAGGTTTTTTTCTCACAATATCAACACGTGACTATAAAAATACCTTTTAATATTTCACATTAATTTTTTGCCTGCTGATGTAGAATTTTGTGCTCTTTAAGCTGGCACTTTCAGTTTTCACGATACTTGAAATTTGTTTTTTCAATTAATCCGCAAAATTAGTATGTTTGGCCCCTCTGTGCGTTGGTTTATTTCCTTTAAATAAACCGGATACTATTGATTGCAAATAAAAGCCGTTTAGTAGTTTGAAAATTGTAACAACTCTTTATTTATTTAAAATGTACAACAACAGAATTAAATAGTCACTCAATGTTTTTTTATACACGTTTATAAATTCTCAGAAATACAGACACTTTATAATGTATACGAATTCACTTGAAAAATACAGCACACTTTAAGGCACTCAGTTGATGTTTATTCAAATAGCGTCTCTGATCAACTCTCTCACGACTGCAACCTCTGCCACTATTTATAACACTGCATAACCATCTAGAAAGCTCTATTTCTACAATGTTCTTTAACTGAATATTCGAATTCGAATACAGCATTGCCAAATTACGATCAATGGTCAACTGAAAGCTTTTATTTAATAATGCATACAGATATGTTACAGTTTGCTATTACAGCACTGTTATTTGAAAGCATTATGCTACTTTTAAATCAGCCCTTAAAATCGTTATATTTGAATTCAAGTACAATTTCGTAACAATATGTTTGAATGAGCTTTAGAAAATATATTTCATTAAGACCGAAAAGTTAAAAAAAACCGAAATCGGTGGTGTTTGCAAAGATTAAAAAACCGGTGGACCGGTTTCGGTTTTGGATACTGTAATACAAATGCTTGAATGATTGGATTTAAATCATAAAAATGTCAGTGCAATGATTTATTAGTATCAACTTGGTTTAATTTCTAGTGCTTAAGCACCATATATGATCATAGTGATTCGTTGGTATTCTGAATTTCATCGTGATCGTAATCCTTCCAGGACAAATTACATGAAAGTCATCGATAGCTGGTTTTCATATGGTGTGACCAATCCAGTTTCATATTTCAATAGTTATGGGGGACTGGTTTGTTTGATGCCATATTGTTCCCAGAAGACTCGTAGGATTATTCTAAGGCATTTGTTTATAAAAACTTGCAGGTCATGCATATCACGAGGGTCGCATTCCACGTTTCGTGTAGATCGGACATTGGAGTTGAAGAAATTTAGTTTAACACGCGAGAAAGAGTTGAAGAGTTTCATATCTTATTAGGTTGACCATAAGGCTAAGTCGGCTTTTTTATTCGATTTGCAATATCTGCACCCGACCCGAAAACAAATTAATCTCCTCCAGAGTAAAAGTGTTTGAGTTTTCTGTGTTTATATTAATCCTAAGACCAGCGTTCTTAGCTAGTTCCGTAAGACGCTGCAATTGCATGTTCATATCGGAGTATCGGTGAGAGAGAAGGCAAATATCCTCAGCATACTCAAGATCATCTAACCGATTTAGAAGTCCACATCCAATACCTCTATTACCCGACATATCATGGCTCATGACAACATCCAACACTATCCAAAGTTGAATACGATACAAAACATGCTTTTAATGAGTTGAATTATTTTTTGTGAGACTCCTTTACATTCAAGAGATTTCCAAATGACATTTTGGTTGAGAATATCGAATGCTGTTTCGAAGTCAATGACTATTAGATATATAGGAGACCGCCATTCGACCGACTGCCTTTTTTGTAAATGTTATTATTATGTCTTCTTTGAGCTCTTCAGTTTCATTTATCCAGATATCTTCTCTAAAAAGAAAAAAGATCAATGAACCTTTTCATTAAGGTTTTTTAGTGCTTTCTGTCACTTTGTTCGAACAGGTGGTCCATCTCCGTTTAAAATCTACCACACTTTTGGACACCTTTTTTGTGCTCTTCAATTCTCTTTTAACAAGAGCCCAATATCTCTCCACTGGCCATAGTTTCAGGCAGTTTTGAGGATTTTCCTCTCTTGGTAAAAATGACACATTATTGTTATTGTACCTCAGACAGGATGCCAAATCCGGGCAAAAATAAGTGGACACATTACGAAGTCTTATGAATGGAAGCATCCTCTTTGGTAAACATTCCTTGATGTGAATTTCGGTATTTATAGAGCCCTTGGTAATAAATTTGTTTGGCTTCTATGCCAAGAACTTTTTGGGAAAATTTTCTGTTTTACAACATTCCCTCGAGCATCAACAACATAAAAATTGACCCGGAAGCTGCGAAAAATTGTTCATAGGTACGTTTCATCATCCATTATATTGTTCAGGAATATTTTTTGTATAAAATTTGACTTCAATTTTCATGCTCTGTCTTTGGCCTCTAACTTTTTAGCAGAGTTCCTGTCAGAAAATTTTTGAGCCTTGCATGTTATTAAACCTGTATTGGTTTTAACTTTTCGTACCAAATGGTCTTAGTACTGAGCTAATCGGACTGCTTTCCTACTGGATGTGTTGGGAGCTCTTTTGAAAATGTTTTCTATTTATTGTCTTTAGAACCATTCCAGGTTTTCTGTCAACAGACAAGTTCCCCCAATAACATTGGAATCAGTTTGCCGCAGACCTTTGATTGTTTGGCCAACCATTTGTAGGTCCAAGTTGGGTTTTGTTGAAAATATTTAATTTTTTTAGTACGCACTTTTTTAATCAGATGAAATGAACATAGTTGACATTAACCTTCGCTTTACCAAAGGTTTTTTATGTACGTGGTTTACCAATACCCACCCGGGTGATACTTCACTGCTATACATATATCCGATGAACAAAATTTTAAAAAATCGAAAAAACCTTATAAAAAGTTTAAAATGTTTTTATTGAATTATATAGAACTCTAAAATTTGTCCATTGAGTCTAAATTTTATTTAAATCGAAACAAAATGAAAAAAATTATTAAGCTAACAAAAACCGAGTGGTCACCCGGGTGGGTATTGGTAAAGCAAAGGTTAAACATAATAACTGACATACTTTTTCAAGGTAACTTGATAAAAAAAATACTTGGGTTAAAAGTTTTAAGGAAAAACGTGTGTAAAGGTTTTGCCGCGGGAATAGCATTGAGGAATTTTGTCATTTGGAGTTATCAAAAATGACTCATTTTTGATAACTCCAAAATTTTTCAACCGATTTTTAACTTCAATATCTTTATGAAAACATAATTCTGTATAGATTACGATTCATTATAACTAAATACTAAAAGTAGTTTTAAATACATTTTAATAAATTATTCGAATAATATAACTTATTCGTTATTCGTTCACTCAAATAATAACAAAATTGCAAACATTTATTCGATAAAAATTAAACCCGAATAATTGCACAACCTTAGTGATACTAACATAATTATTTCGCATTTAGACTATTTTGAATATAATTGTGGAAATTCAAGCGATACATTCTATACCACCTAAGAAGGAACCACTTTTATTGAATGCATTATTTCAAAGTTCTGTAGAGAGACATTAATTTCGATTCATTTACAAAATATGGCCAGAGGAGTCGCGTCTCGTCTCTACAGAGCCTTCAAGAGTGTTGGCATGTTGGTCTGTCTTAACAGTAGTTGTACTCGTAGTAGACACACTGATGGTAGAGTAGCAGAAGTATTAGTTAGTAGAGGAGATGTAGTAGAAGTTCAGTCACCTTAAAATGTTGTTTATTTATTTTATTTGTCTGGTCTCGCGGTTTGTTTTCAAATGCGCCTGGTTGTTTGGTTGGCCTGACTGCCTGTTTGCGTTTCTTGAGCTGCATTGCTTTATCTCTCTAAGAATTTATTGAAATTCCAAAGCACTTTTTAGTTTTCTTTAGATATTCCTGTATTTGTTTGTAGTATTTTTGTTTGGATTTTTGTATCTCCGTTGGTATATATTAAATATTTATGGTTGTGTGTGTGTTGGTTTGTGTTTATTCACATAAATATTCAAAACATTCGTTACAAACTAAGAAACATTGGGTGAATTAGAAAGTTATTTCGACGTTTTTTCTATTTTAGATACACTCTAAAAAATGCATGTAAATCTACTACTATAAATTAAGTAAGTTTTCATGTAAAATTACACAATATGCGTAAATTTAAGCACAATATGTTTATCAAAATCAATTACATATTTTTTTCAACAAAAATACAAACAAAATGTTGTATTTTAAATTTTTATAAAATAATAGGCATTTTATGTTTAAAATTACATATATTGTGCATAAATTTAAGTTTTACACATAAAGTGTGTAAACTAATTTAAATGTTTAATATACAAATATTCAACATTTTATTTCTAAAAAAACAAAAGCCATTTGTTATCAAAAAAAATATTTGAATTTACACACAACATGTATTTTTACCCTAATTATAGAAGGAGAAAAGTTTCCTACTATTAATGTAGGAAATTTACATGAAAATTTATTAGAGTGTAGATATTTCGAATTCAGAATTATTGATATTGGAAAATATTGAAATTTTGTAAAAACAATTTGTGAAAAAATAAATTAAATGAAGAGTTTAAATATTTATACAGTGGTGTCGGGTTAGAGTGAACACTTGATAATATGAACTACTGGATAGTATGAACACACAAATTTTTACATTGGAGACTCTAAAGCAATGATGTTCATTTCATTGTGCTTTCGCGCTGAGTAAAAACACACATATTCTTATTCTCTTTAAAAGAGCGTAACAAATGTCTCATTTTTTCAGAAATTCATTAAGCATTGTTGTTGGTTGGTTTTTGGACGAAGCATAGCAAACACACGCGTTTCAATTACAATTGAACACAAAACAACAAAGTCAGAAATAAATAAAAAAATTTAGAGAATTTCGGTCGTATAATGTGTATTCTTTTATTTCCTTAAAATTTAAATTACATTCATTTAATAAATTGGTTATATCTAACAAAAATTCTAAATCTAAACATTCTTTATTTTGTTCTTATTTTAAGTGTTTGACATTATGTTTGCTGGGTAGCTCTCTCACCAATACATCTTCATTTTTATTTTTGAACATCACTGCTCTAAAGAGTGAACATCACCTACCTCTATAGCAGGGAAAGGCAACCTATACTATTGCATTTTACGACTGTATTAGTTATACACTCTCTCCGCTCTCACCACGAATCGGTGTTGCCAGTAAACTTTCGTCTCTTTTCCGCAATTAAAAATGTAAAATCTCATATTGTTCATCATACATCTTCAAAAGTTGGGACATTTTTTTTTCACTGGCAACGCTGATTCTTAAATTGTGCGATAAAAAAACGATACACAACCTGCTTGTTTGAGTTCTCAAGCTAGACTGGTTAAAAGTTGTTTATTTCTCTACAATGCGTGTGCACATGTACGTAAGAGAAGAGTAAATGAAAAACGCGGCGCCCATGTTTTGCCTTTCCCTGCTCTATAGAGTGAACTTTAGTTTTTTTTTGCAAAAAAATTTAAAATCAAATTTTTTTTTTTTGTTATTTTTGTCTGCAGGCAGTTTTGACTCTCATTAGTATTTTTATACCACTTAAACTAAGTTTCATTATTTTTTTACACACATTATGTATACAACACCGTTATTTTTGTTTTGGTTTTTCTAAGATTTTTGACTGTAATATTTGTATTGCTATATAAACCAAAAAAATCTTTCTATAAAAGTTTAGCAAGAAATAATTAAAGATATGGACAATGGAGTGGGAGTTACAGTTCTACCAAATAAATTTTGTGTAGCAAAGTCCACAGTATGTGGCATTAAAAAAATACAATGTGGAATTCTATGCCACAATAAAAGTGTCAAAAAAATTTGCATGTCATTGGAGAAATTCTTAAGGCAAAACAAAAAAAAAATACACGAGCAGTTACACGATCAGGAGGTTTCAATGCAAAAAGCCAAAAGTCATGTACAAAACAAGCAACCATTAATGATTTATTTGTTTCTTTATAAAAATATAATAAAATGTACATTTTTGACATAAAATTTTATGAATTTTTTATAATTTTTTCAGTCTCGATAAAGTGAATTTATTGGATAAAGTGAACAGGCCTTGCATTAATTAGTTCACTCTATCCCGACTCCACTGTATTTATATAATATTTAAATAATAATGTTCAGTGACCTATTATATCTAAAAGCCCTTGGTGTGTCAGGAAGGATCTTAGTGTATAAGATGAACACATATAAAGGTAAACAAGAGTAGCTCTGACACAACTGAGGTCAGGATTGAGTAACAAACTCAATACCTATTGGTAGTATAGACCGTGCCTTCTCAAGTGTTTGTGGTCAGGGTCCCCATGATACCCCCACATATTCAATTGCCCAGCCTATCCTACTTCACTTAGACCAATGGATATGTGGACCAACCCCGTTGAAGTAGCACAATTTATTGGCCTTAACCTAGATGCAGAACCCCCAGATTATAAAATTTTATAGTTTAAGCATGGTCAGTAGTTAGTAGTTCACTGAAAACGTTTCGGATTAAGCTGAATAATAATTTTTGGCCGAATATTAGGTTCAGTTTCGGCATAAAAATAAGGGTTTCTAATAATTTGTATTAACAATGTTATTATATTATTATTATACCCTTCACCTTCGTGAGAAGGGTATATATAAGTTTGTCATTCCGTTTGTAATTTCTACATTTTTCATTTCCGACCCTATAAAGTATATATATTCTGGATCCTTATAGATAGCGGAGTCGATTAAGCCATGTCCGTCTGTCTGTCTGTTGAAATCAATTTTCTGAAGACCCCAGATATCTTCGGGATCCAAATCTTCAATAATTCTGTCAGACATGCTTTAGAGAAGTTTGCTATTTAAAATCAGCAAAATCGGTCCATAAATAACGAAGATATGAGCAAAAAACCGGGACAACCTCGATTTTTGACCTATTTTTGATCTATATCTGGATTACTAAGTCATTAATATAGACAATATGGATATCTAATGATAGATATTTTAAAGTCCATTGCAACGAAGGCTATTATAGTAAGTTGGACCTACAATGGGTCAAAATCGGGAAAAATATTTTTTAACCCGAATTTTTTTTTCATCAAAAATTTTTTTTGTCATACTTTTTTTTTTCCAAAAAATTTAAAAACTAAAAAAATTGGAAAAAACTTTTTTAAAAAAAATTAAAAAAACAATTTCAGAAAAAAAAAATTGAAAAACAATAAAAAAAAAATAAATTTTGTTTACTTAAAAATATTTAAAAAAATTTATTTTAAAGTACAATTTGGTGAAGGGTATATAAGATTCGGCACAGCGGAATATAGCTATCTTACTTGTTTTTATTATTAGAGAGGTTGCATGCTCTGCGATGTAGGATATTGGTGTATCCCTAAACTTAACCACAACATGTCCAGACTCCCTACACGCAGAGAAAAAATATAGTTGGGCATGGTTACTGTAACCGTGTTTGTTAACTATATTATAGTCACAGTAACCATTTACATGATTGTGGTAACCATAATATGGTTAATTTATGATTCACATGATTGTATCAACCATATATATGGTTACAGTAAACAAATATATGTTTGTGACAACCTTTCATATGATAAAGGACTTTTCATATTATGTTGCTCTCGGCTTAAGGCTTATCATAATCTGAGAACAACATATTATGATAAAATTATTCATCATAAATATGGTTGCCAAAAACATGACCCGACTCCATTTAGTCACTTCGCACTACACGATCCCAATATTGGACAGTTGCAGTTCAGGGAATAGCATTGAGGAACTCGCAAACTGTGCATTGTTTTGTCAAAATATTGTTCAAAACATATTGGTGGTATTTAAGAACTGAAAGTAATAAATCTTAGAGGCCTGTCAGGGCCTTTTTACACTATTGCCGAGAATAAATTCTTTCCCTAGCTTATACCTACGACATGTCTTGGTCCTATAAATGTGGCCAAAACATAATTCTTGCTATACTATATTATTCATTAAAAGATATACATATTTCAATATATTCTGTAATTTGGTCAAAACAAGGGAAACAACTTAAACATCAACCCAATGCAGCCATTCAAATGTCCAGAATTAAATGGAAGAGGTACACAATTCATGGTATGTGTGTCCTATTGATTATTGAGCCTTAACCGTGATTTAACATTTTGTTAAGAGAAATGTTTAGAAAACTAACAAATAATGAAAAGAATAAAGATAAACTGAAAATGTAGGAATAAAAATATTATGTTAAATATTGTATTATAATAATAATAATGAAGTTTGGCTCATCATCATCTTTATAACGAATAAAAAAAAAAGAATTATGTTTAAAAAAAAAACCACAAGCAAAGTGTGGCCTCAACAACATTTTGTTGAATGCGTATACGTACACGTAGTACACAAATATGTAATGAAGGAGAGGACGACAACAACGAAAAAAAAGTACCTCAACATCCATTAAATTGTAAGCAAAGTCAAAACGTGTGGGCGCGTCTCGTCGATTATGTTTATTTTCCTTAATTTCAGATATTTTTCTTGGTGTTGGCATTTTTTCTTAACAAGAATACGTTGGCGCGGCTGATCGGTGTTTTTTTTTTAAACGAGCAAGAAAAATAAAGGTTGTCTTTCACAATTATTATTGTTGGTAACGCTCTGTCAATTGATTTGTTACGCAAATAATCGCTTTAATAGTTTTGTTTTAACTAGAAATCATCATCATAAAAATAAATGGATGAAATGCATATGAGTATCGTATGGCTTGGTGCATTTCAATGTGATAACGCAAAACTATTATTTAATACAAATATCAAATGGAGAAAAACAAACTGAGAGCGCACCAAGAAATTAAGGCTAAGTGATGACATAAGCATGATTTAAATAATTTGTATGCATAGGGAGGGAAAGGACTTGCAAATGTTATATAGAATGTAGATCATTTTAAGTATTAAACACTATAAGGAGGTCCATAACAAAATGTAAAATTCAACTTTTTATGTTTTTCGTTTATTTTTTTAGTGAAAGCTATGTAACCATTGTTAAAAACCATACCAAAGGTCAACAATTTAACTATAATTCAATACCAAATATAATGTGGTTCAGTTGTTTACCTAAGCAATAATTAACACCGAGATATTAGAGAAAATACAAATTAATTTTATTGTTATTATCAAATTTGTGGGTGTGTTGAAAAAGATTTGGAAAAAATTATACTGTGTTTGCTAAAGAATGTTATCACGAAGTTTAATAATTTTCACTTTAAGGATTTAAAATGTTGGCTGAATATTACCGTCCCATAAATGACATACACAGTATAAACCAATTTATTTTAAACTCTCTACAAATCAGCAAATGGATTGTGAAGTCAAATTTCACTTAAGTTGTAACTTATGTTTAAGACAAAGGAAAATGTTCAAGCTATCTTAGAAGAGGATAAATACTAGGGTAGCCAAATTAATTGAACTATTCGAATAATATAAATTTTTTTAATAATCTAAGATGTCGTCTAAAGCCACCATTCATTTAACATCATTTATATACATTTTAAGATCATGTTCTTCATCAGTTTCAACTTATCAATATCACCTTCGTAAACATTTTCAATTCTTCTGAGCTAACATTTTGGTTAGTATTATTTGTTGAAATATTTAATACATAATTGAGATTCTGCCAATATTTCGCGGACCCGTAAAATTTCTGAAAGACGTCTTTTAACTTTAGAAATTTTTTGGTATATTTGGAACTCCGCTATTTAAAAAAGGTCATCATAAAAAAATTTAGAAAAATAGTAATAATGTTCGATTTGTGAATTTGTGGGAAGCGGGTTTAAAAGGGTAAATATAGTTAAAAAGAAAAAAAGGTATTATTGAATGATAATTTTTATTCATATATGACATAGAATAAAGAGACAAAGAACCTAAGTTTGTTGTCAAAAACCTAAGTCTTGCAACAACAGAATACATGTAAATCCATGGTCATATTTTGAGTTTTTATATAAGTAATCGAATTTTGGTAGGAAAAATGAGTGATCACAGATCGAGCTCCTTTTCTTGATTAAACGCTTATTGGCCAAGTTATTAGCGATTTTAGATATTGTGAGTTTTTTTTGTCAGAAATATAAGTGATCACAGATCGAACTACTTTTCTTGATTAAACGCTTATTGGCCAAGTTATTAGTGATTTTAGATATTCTGAGTTTTTATATAAAAAATCGATTTTTAGCCAGAAATATGAGTGATCACAGATCGAGCTCCTTTTCTTGATTAAACGCTTATTGGCCAAGTTATTAGCGAATTTAGATATTCTGAGTTTTTATATAAACAAATCGATTTTTGGCCGGAAATATGAGTGATCACTAAGGGGCGGATTTATATGCAAATGCATGTTTTTTTTCGAACGTCCAAATACAATGTAGATTAATTATCTATCCGAATCGTACATTTTGCTGCAAAATGGCATCGATTTGTTAGTGCATATTTTTGCATATTTTATTGATAATGCATATTTTGTTATATTTTACTTCAAAATGCATATTTATATGCATATTATGCCAATTTTTAATAAAAATATAATTTTTGTCGTTGACATTGTTTCGACAAACATTTTTTGTCGAATTTGTTATAGAAATAGCAGTAAATTTTATCGACTAACTTCTTTCGACATCGAGAAACTGGCATTAAGTTCTTCATTTCTCTATCAAGTATCAAAAATTCATTAAATGTGTCGAAAACATTGATATTTGTTTTCATTGCACATTCGATTTATAAGAGATTTCGTTATCGAAAGATTTTGTAACTTCACCTACACAGTAACCGCTCCCGACATTCATTTCCAAGAAGTTCTACGAGACTGTCGTAAACTAGTGATTTTGGATAACTTAGAGACAAATGCACTACACAATTAATGTTTAAAGTCCCTACACTATAGATTACATAGAGACACTTAAGTGAAAATTGTCTTTATGCTAGATTACATGAGATGTATAATGTAACCAATTGACGAGATAAATATTAAGGTTGGATGCTACTTTACAGCACGATCAAAATATTGATGATTTTAAAGGGAAAGTCACAATATAGAAGCTTTTGGCTTTAAACAAGTGATTTATACCAAGATATTACAATTAATATAAATATCCATCGTTTTTTAGAAGAAAAGTTATGTTAAAAATAGTTTTAGAACTTTAATTGTTTAATTCCTAGTATAATTTAAAGAGTTCGAACTGCTGGCAACAGTGTTGTGTATTTTTAAGACATTTCGAAATCCATACTTAATTTATTTTATGTTTCTGCACAAAAATATAAGTGCATATTTTTTAAATTTTTAGGTCATATTTTGATTTTTTTGAAGCATTTTTTAGGCGCATATTTTCCAATAATAAATGCATGAAAATCCGCCCCCTAGTGATCACTGATCGAGGTGCTTTTCCTGATTAAACGCTTATTGGCCAAGTTATTAGCGAAATTAGATATTTTGAGTTTTTATATAAAAAATCGATTTTTGGTCAGAAATATGAGTGATCACAGATCGAGCTGCTTTTCTTGATTAAACGCTTATTGGCCAAGTTATTAGCGAATTTAGATATTAGATAAATCGGTCCAGGCGTCCTGCGATTTTAGATATATCGACAAACAAAATTGGCGTGGTCAATTTTTCTTTCAGTAAAAACTTAAATTGGATTACTATGATCAACAAAAAATTAGCTAAATCGATGTAGTCGTTTTCCGATTTTGGATAAATCGTAAAAAGTGGGCGTGGTAAATTTTTCATTCCGTAAAAACCTTGTCTAAATCGGTCCGGCCGTTCTCTACTGATGCAATTATCAACGAACGACATTTGATTTTTATTTATATAGATTAAATTTTGAATTATGAAAAAAATTTTAAAATAATTTTTAATTAAATCAAATATTTTCATTAGTTCTATTCAATTATTCTGCATAAAATTTTTGAATTATTCGTTATTCGAAAATGGTAATTTTGAAATTATTCGAATAATTATTCGTATGAAATTGTTTGATTATTCGAACGATCATTATTCGAATGAATACCCTACTAAATAAACTCTTGTTTGCATAATTGAACGCCTTTTTTTGTTGAAATTAATTTAGAAAATAAAGAAGATAATGCCGAACTATTGGATACAAATTATGGCCAACATTGGTGGGGTTGAATCAGAATTTCGGAGTTATGTATTGTATAAAGGGATATATTGCCAATGAAACAGATTTTACTGTTTGGTGGAGAACAATTAAATGAGATTGTAACACAATATTAATTTTTTGTTATTCTTGAATGTAACATCGTTAATATAATAAAAAGACTTTATAATTTTGCTATAAAATTTGTACAATTTAATCAAAAAAGATTTAAAAATACGGGATATACAATAGATGGTGTATCTTTTGAATGAGACTGTTTTTAATAACAAAAATCATTAGGAGCAACTCAAGCAGCAAAACGTTTGCAAGCAGTAGGATTCATCTAAAAGAGAGACTTGAAAAACGTTTTTGTATGTCTGAAATGCAGCTTGAACGCTATAAAAGAAAATAGTTTTTGCACCGAATGATTCCATTACGATAACCCGAAGCGTAAGAGATCGTATGTGATGCCCGGCCAACCAGCCGAATCGACACCAAATCCAAACATCCATGGGTATTAAGAGCTGCTGAAATCTGGACAGACCATTACAGGGAACCTTTAGCGTACATTGACCGAATAACGCGCAGAATATGCGGCAAGACATGAAACCGTAATATTCCATCATGATAACGCTAGGCCGCTAGGCCATATGTTGCAACACCTGTTCAAAACTATTTAGAAAAAAGTGGTTGGGAAGTTTTGCTTCACACGCTTTATAGTCCAGACCTTGCCCCGTGCGACTACTATTTGTTTCGATTGGTGCAGAACGTTCAATCTGGGATAGCCTGCACTTTAGAACAGAGTATCCGATATTGGCTTGATTCGTTCTTGGCCTCAAAAGATGAGCAGTTCTTTTGCCTCGTAATCTATATGTTGCCAAAAAGATAGGAAAAGGTCATAGCTAACAATGGCCAATACTTTGAATGAATTTATATTGCACAAATGTATCAAAATAAAAACTAAAAACTTAAAAAATAACCGTAATAGAATAATTTATTTATGATTTATATTGTTCCAAAAAAAAACTATTTCACCACAACTATAGTTTTAAGCAAAATATATTAGGCCGGCCATCAGTGCAAAAGTGATGTAAACCACTATTTTTGTTTGTTGCTGTTCTGGTGTTACATATATTCTTTACATTACCAACTATTAATATAAAGTGGAGTAAGCCACCTTTTGGTATTCAAATGCAGATGGAGCTGAAAAAAACGTTTTTGCACATAGCATAATATAACAAAGTTTTGGGTTACACCACTTTTGCGCTGGTAGCTTCATGACTTTAATTATCAAAAAAATCATTATAATGGAATTATTACGTTTTGCTATGGACCTTCTCATATATTAAAAATTTGGCCATAGAAGAAGTTATCGTAAAATTGTTAACCTTAGCGGTTCTTTGTTCGCCAGAAATACATTTCGTAGTTTAGTATTTAAACATTATTTTGTAATGAAAACAAAGCAATATGGAATATAAGTAGGAATGAATTTTTACTCACCTCGACTCCAAACAGCTTAAAGATCTGAAATCAAACAGTAAATTATGTATATTAGAGATTTTGAGAAATTCAAACATTTTGTTTATCATCTACTACAAAGTTTTCAAAATATTATTTTATGTTGATTAAAATACCTTTATTCATTCTTCTCACAAATATGTGTTTGAAAAAGGAATATGCAAAATGTAAAAAAATCTATGCTAACAATTTTTATTGTAAAAGCTCCATGAACATGTTAACATTCTCAACTAGATCCGTTTTAGGTGATCTATAATACAATTTTGTATCTTCATCTTGAGCAGAAAAGATTTTTTAGGAAACCCTTTGTTTGAAAACTAGTCCTCTGAAATATAAACTTTTTGAAAATTCGAATGGTTAGGTTAAAAACTGGTAATTTTGTTAGCGTTACTTACATCTTCTAAACTTCTACAGATAAATGTAAGTATAGTTGGTCAAGCCCTACCATGATACATAACACCGAGTATAAACCGTTTTGTTTTAATATTCAATTTTAGCATGTCAAACGGACATCGTATAATCAGCTTAGAAACAGACGTTTCAAACGTTCGTCAAACTTCAGTCAAAATAGAGTTACTTTCGAACTATCAGATCGACACATTTTAAATATCTGAACTTTGAAACATAAAAGAAAGTTGTCATGTTTCTGATTGAAGTGAGAATAAGTTTTGGGGCCTTATATGTGTAGTATGTGTAGTCTTCATTTGTACATATTTGTTTTGTTGATAGACCTAACAAAATTAAAATATATCCAGCTTAAGCTATAGCAACACCACTAAATATTTTAAAATCGAACTGAATTCGAGTTTATTCTCACACTAAATCTAGTGACTTGATCCGATTAATTTTGACGATAATATTTATTTATATGACATTTTTATTAAGGTTGTATTAAAGAAACAAAACATTTTGATTAAGTCCACCGTTCAATCTTTAATTTCTATTGTTTTTATTATTCTTACAGGTGACTACACTTGTTTTCTATATAAAACAGTAGGAACACATAAATTTCCTTTTCCCAAAATCTTTGTTTCCTTCCTTCCGTTTATGACTTTAATCGGTTTATGAAAAAAATTCACATTGTCACTTGTATAGCAAAACTAAATCGAATTCAACCCAAAAATAGTTTATTAGAGGCTCAATAAAAAAAAGATTTTTTGTAATTTTGAGCCAAAATAAAAATATTATTTTATTTTGATTTTCATTAAAAGGGTTTCCATTGTTAAGGAAACAAATATAATTCTGTTTGTAGCTGTTAGAGTCAAAGACCTGTAAGAAATTATAAGATTTCAATTGAAAATCTAAAGAAAATATGAGAAAATAAAAAAAAAACAAGTTGACTTAACAAGTTTTTCTTTGTGGGAAGAAAAACTGGTCTTAAGACTGTACTTTTGTTTGTTTAATACTCATTGTAGTTGTTGTTTTTGTTTTTGTAACGGCCATCCTTCTCAACGAAAAGTCAATGGAAAATTGTGTATTGGATGGAGCCTGCTGGGTTCTTTTTCTCTCTCTACAATCTACAACAAGTTCTATCACTAAATCTAAGAACATGTCTAAGAACTACAACAAACGACAAAAGAACTGAAAAAAGGGGGAAAAAGGCCAAAACAAGTCAGGGCCAAGAAATTGTAAACAAAAAAAAAACAAAATCTTGGTGTTTGTAAAACGACAATAACAACAACAAAGCCTTCTTGCTCAATGTTATAAAAAAAGAGGAATAAATATAATAAACAACCAACAATAACAATCATGATTGAATTTTTTAACATTGTAAATAGATTTTACATGACTTTGAGCCAAGTGAGATAGACAGACTGACTGACAAACAAACAGATAGACAGTCACTAAAACAGACACACAGTCAATCCTTTTCTTCACTATTCGAAGAGACTCAAATGAAGCTTGGATCCCTTTCAAATACACGGCAGAGCAAAGAGGGGAGAGAGAGAAAGAAATAGATCTTGAAATATATTACGAATATAAAGAGTATTGAATGGTTTATTACACGTGTGTAAATAAATCTCCACTATTTGTGTGTTGGCTCTAGGAAGGCTTGAAAAGACCAAATACTACTACAACTATTGCAATGTCTAACAATAATAAAAATAAAATGAAAAGGGTTTACAACAAACGTAAATAATGAGTATTGTATTTGTTGTTGTCAATCACCTGTATTATTGTAACCCCAACTAAGAAAAACAAAAACAATTTAAGCCGAGATTGATTTGCTGGTTTTGTAAACAAAATCCAACCAGAAGACATCGACGAAGAAGTTAAAAGCGAAAACATTAAAAAAAAATCAAGGAAATGTTGTAACAAAAGGCATCACGGTTGTAAATAAATATAATGCGCAGCGAAAAAAGGATTGAGTATCGTAAACATTCTTGTGCTGAACATTTTTTAACATTAAATTCCACTTTCTGGTTGTTTGTCTGGAATATGAGTTTAGTTTATAGTCGGTGAGTGCGTGTGTGTTTAAAGTTTAGATTAATGACATTTTTAGAATTATAATAAAATAAATATGTATGTATGTAAAAAAAAAACCAAACAAATATATGAATAAATATGGTAGCGCATTTATATTCCTATTCCATTCATAAAACAATCCATCTATCCAGCCATCATCCATCCACATCTATTCCTTTCCCCCGTCCCTACATAAATACATATTCATCATCTATCCTTCTTCGTTTGAATTTGGTATCGAACAACAATGTCTTCTTCTTCTTTTCCATATCTTTGGTTGATTGCTAAAACGCAATTTGAATTCATAATTGTATTTGGTATGACACACAGACATTCAGTCACTCAGTCAGTCAGTTATACGTTGAGAATGAATTAAAAAGTTTTGTTATGATCGCTGCTGGTGTTAAATTACCAGAGACCAGACCTCAAACGAATTATACATTCGATTAGATCCAAAAATGAAAATAATGCTAAAAAAAATACCTGGATAGCTACCGATATACAGTAGCGATCATAATGATCATGTAACTGTTTACTCTTAAGTGTGAAAACTAATTTATAAATATTAGCACGATTTAGACTAGTTTAGTGCACAGAGAAAACAGATTCGTGATAGCAACCGAATTTGTTGCCAATCGAATGATTCGGTTGCACACATAGAATTTGTCAGTTCTAACAACAGAAAGTCAGTTGATAAAGAAGAATTTCAGTTGAGGCAACCAAACTTTAGTTGCCCCTTCCAAAATATTTTAGCCACAACTGTAAAATTCGGTCACTAAGACAGAATCATTCGATTGGCAACAAATTCGGTTGCTATCACGAATCTGTTTTCTCTCAATTAAATTGAGTTTAAGTCAGCTGAATGTTCTAATTTGCTCAATACGGGTTGGTTAGGTTAAATAAAGGTCAGGGAGAAAAATTTTTCCCTACATCTAACAAATTTATAGATATTAACCAAACCATTCCGTTGCAAGTATGACGGCATCTAACCTCGACAGATCGGTCAAGGCGTGCATGAAGAATTCGCCCAGGATTTCCAGTCGATGATTTGTCTGGCTGAAGCGTTGACTGAGAATATGCTGCACAGTCTAATCCATCATGGCAACTTTTACAGAAGTCGTTGTATGGGAGATTCAATCTCCTATCCTACACACCGATCAGACACTGACCTGTGATCACTGCAACTTTTTATCAGTGAAGCAGTTCTGCGATAAACATAATTGGACAAAATCGCCTTCACACAGGTGGTCTCAAGCGACCATCCGGATTGCGCGCAATTATAGAGTCCATCGGAATTTCCACAAGTCGATCACCATCTGGAGGTGAGGCTCATATCTTGGTTAATGAATCCTCAATACTGGAACATTTTGATGTCCCGGTATCCAAAAGCGTCCTACTGAGAAATTTTTCATTCAGAGATGCCCTGCATTCATGAAGACACCAGCAAGAGTTTTAAGGGCGGCCTGGCTGTCAGTATAAATCCGAATATCCACACCATATACTCTGTAAAACCCCAGCCATTTCGAGGCCGAGATCTGAGCCACCAGTATCAGTCTATAAAAGCACCCATATTGGATGGGTTGGAATCTATCAGCCATTCCATTCGTGAACGACACATTAAAGCCCCTGTTGAAGAAAGGTATAGGACTGCGCAAGTCATTATTGCCAGGGAGACGTCTCTGACAGCTGGTTATGTTTACATGGTCGAAGTTCCTTGTTCCGAATGCCAATGTTATCGAGTCTAATTGCTGTATTAAGAGCGCTGTCCTTGGCCATAAGATGCTTTAGATGGAGTGGTGCGAATATCATCTGTAATCATCAGCCGAGGTACGTAAAATCCGTTCGAAGGGTGATAAGTTTGTGAATGTAGACAGACGAGGGCACCATACAATAGTATGGGTTTGGCCACCATGCTGAAAAGCCATTTAGTGTTTCCGCAAGTTCTTCCTATAATATTCCTGCATGAGATTATGGCCTTAGACACTCCCGCTTTAGTGTTCTGATTCCAAGATAGCTTTGAATTCAGGATGAATCCCAGATATCTATCCGAGGTCAATTCCACACTATTAAGTTGAGCTAGTTGAAATACGTGAATCTTGTACTTCCTAAAAGTTTAAGTGGAATACTAAGAACACTCTTGATACTCTAGGCGGAGATTGTGCGAAGTGTCATTTTATTGCCAGATAGTGTGCAGAAACTGCCACGGACATATCATCCGCGTACGCAACAATCTAATACGACTCAAAATCGAGCAACCGATTTTGGATTAATGTACACGAAATTTGTTCTGGAGCAAAATGATCACGAATGAATTGGGGGGAATTCACAAACGAATTTAAGTGAGTTCCGGCAGTAGTCGGTAGAAGTATGACACCATATATTAATGAAATTGTATACAGCCATATTGGAGGTATTTCTGAGTTGATTTGAACTACAAAACTAAGATGTTTCCAATAGAAAGTTTAGTTTAAGTCGGTAGCAATTAGGACATGAATAAAAAACATTTTTTCTCACATTCAAGATGACTGGTTAGTGGTTAGTGGGCGTGGCAAGGCTTACAAACCTATGAACTAATTCAGGCGTATTTAAAATGTAAATGTTGTCAAAAAGTAAATTTTTCAAACACTCAATTTTAAAAATCAAATGATGCAGTTTTGTAGAGAAATGTTTAAAGATGAAATGTACACTTATAATTTTAAGAAAAATTTTATTTTATTTTTAAAAAATTGAAGTAAAGTCCATGCAAGGGTGTTAGCAAAAATTTACTTATATTTTCACCTTTAATATTTTACCTTTAACATATTTGAAAAATATAACATTTCTCCATAAATAAAAAAATTATGGGGATATCATAAACCGTTAGAAGATATGCCCAAATCTATAAGTCTCTAAAAATTATTTTATTTTTGATTTTCCATGGACAAAATAAATGTAGCCCCACTTTCCCCCAAGCTGTTTCTTTAATAAAATGAAAGCTGGGAGTGTCTTGTTTCAATTAAAAGAAAAATAGTTTTCGGAAGTTTTCGGAACAGGATGAAAACTTAAAATTTGTTGTTGAATAATAAACGAAATATCAAAAAAATTCTAATCTATGTATGGGTTTCGTGAGCCGATTTTATTGAAACTCGGCATGCGTTCTTCTTTTATTTCAAAAAATATATGTACCAAATTTCTAGACTATTACTTGGATAGGAAAAATTTTATGCGAAAAAATTTATTTGGATTGTATGAGCAGTGGGCGTTGGGCGTGGTCGATTTTGATAAAAAAATTTTTTTTCTTAATTTAGTCCATGTAATTCTCGGTGCCAAATTTCAATGCTCTACGACCATTCCTTATAATTTTTTACAAAAAATGTATGAAGCCATCCCTCTGTGTGCCGCACTGTTGTAAACATGATCACAAATTATCTTCGCTTTCCTGATTGTGGACAATCAATACATGGATAAAAAAAAAATGCAACATTAGTTTAGTCGTCTTATAAGAAGATGGATCCCAACAAAGTCGTTCTCGAAGAGAACTCAATGTTTTCTATTTTCCAGATTATTTTTATACCCACTGTACTTAACATAAAACACAAACATTCATTTATTTCCTTTCAATATTTATTTCCATTGAAAACGAAATTATATCTATGTCATCCTTTAACCAAATATTAATAAAATGACGAGTGAGAATGTGACGAAATGAAAATAATGAAATGAAAAGAAAACAAAGCGAAAAATATTTATCTGATTAAACAAAAATGTTGAACATGTTTTGACGCTTTTGTAGGAAGCAACGGAAGTAATAGTAATGTTGAGATTTCTTCAGTTTTAGTTATTGTGGGAATTAATTAACATGTTTACAATAATTTCATCGTTATTTTCATTAAATACACTCTCTATCAACACGTGATAGAAAGAAAAAAGGATGTAGTGAGTACAAGTGAATTGAATATGAATTTTGTCACGCGTTATAATGAAATGAATTTAATGAATTTCATCAGATTTTTTTCTTTGTCTAACTACACTGGTATATGTTCGACTCTACTACCAAAGGGTAGGAAAACCCAATACATACTCAGTTTGTCCTTTTGGGTGACCAATTTTTTTTATGGGCCCCAAAAGTTTCTAAAAATCAGTGGGGCTTCTAAAAAAGGTGTCATCAGTTTTTGGTTAACTGCTAATTCAGACTTTGTGATACGGCTTAACTTTATATGGCAATAATATAGCTACGAGTCCGCCAAATAAATTTTGTTAAAATTGTTTTCCAAAAAATTGCACTTTTCTTGAAAAAATATAGGAAGAAACATTTTTTTTTACTTTTTTTAGAATAACTTCCAGGGTCTCCTAATTTTTCACTAACAATATTTAGCAAAGTTGTAGCTACGGTAAATCTGAATAACTCTTGTGAACATATCAATGCAATCCGAACATATCTAGGCATTCTAAATGGCTGTCAAAAATAACTTTGTAGCATAAAAATTTTATTTTTTTTACTATTTTTTGACTCTAAACTAAAATTTTTTTGTTAAAAATGTATGTTCGAGTGTATACTTCTATATTGTGCTGGAATAACGAAGAATAGGCAATATACAGTTAAATACAGATCCGCATCTGTATCTAATTTCAAAGTGTTGCCAACAAATATTAGAATTTATTAAAAATCCAATGCCAGTTAGAGCAACAATCAATTCTAATTTGTAAATTTAAAATTTCATAGATAATATCTGGAAAACTCTAGTGAATATTGAATTGTACACATTATTGGCAACCAAATCCAATCATAAGAATCTTTTTCATAGAATCCTAAAACTCCTACAAAGAATTTCTGAAAATTTGAAATAAATTCAGCATGAAATCTTTCCATCAACCAACTGTCAACACTTGCAATGGTCATTTCCAGAAAAGAGGAAGATCAACCCAAAATTCATACAATTCAAAAAGTATGAAAATTAAAAACTCATGATGAATTTCTGGTTATTTGTATATTTTTTAACGTAAAAAGGATTTCTAAATTTTCACAACAATGAATCCTTTATCTTGAAAACAAAAAACCTAAACAATGTAAATAATTTCAACTAATCATCGGTGGTATTGTATTGTCATTATTAACATCATCATTATTATTAGTGATGAGATTGTTGTTGTGGGTGATATTAAATCCAACATACTCGCATATGAGCCATCATGGATGTGTGCTTCTTTCTTAACATTTTAATAGAAAGATCTCAGAAAAAAAGGCGGGAAGTTTACTTCCTTAAAGAAAATCTAATCCTTCCTATACAATGAGTATTTTTCTCTGCTCAAATGCACAAAAATAACACAAAAAAAATCCATATTCACCGGCAACAATAAAAACAATGGATGGCAAATTTTAACATGACAATAACCCTTCACAGCAGGACATTCAAAATCAGCACAAACAACAACAAGTGAACACAGGACAACGTATGAAGAAAAAAAAAGGATAATTTATTAAAAAAAAGAAGGAATATTTGCAAAAAAAAAACAAATTTTAGCGCCAATTATATCTGTATGTATTGGTAAATATTCCTACAAGGATGTGCGAATCTTACTGTTTGATGGTTATGACAGTTGAATTTGGACAGACAAGCAGGCAGGCCATCAAGCAGAGTCAGGCCCAGAGTAGGATATGCTTGATCAAATGTTAACAGGTTTTTAACTAGAAAATGATATGATCTCTTTAGTTGCGCAGTAGTTCAGGTGATTTCATGGTTATTTCGTTTGCAACTGATTTGAATCTGGAGGGACGTTTCTTATGTGCTGGTAGTTTGGTGATGCCTTATTAACAGAGATGTTTGAAGATTAATAATGATGAATAAAATATTATGGGGAAGTAAACAATATTTTTTTCGTTTTCTCGGAAGTAAATATACCATATTTTTTTCAAGACTGATCTAAAGGAAGTTTTTATTTCTTTGAAATCATTTTCGTACTGTCATGTGGACAATGAATGAAATGAACAATACTTAAGAAAAGTAAAAATTATTTTTATCGTAATGTAAAATAAAATGTCATATTGGAACTTCAGAAAATAACTGCTCGATTTTAAATGCAGTGTTTGGGAAAATTTTAATTACAAAATATCCAGAAGATAAATTTACCAATATCTACGGGTAAAAATTAACAAATATTTTTATTCCATAAGTAACTAAGCAGTGTTGAAACTACGGGTAAAAATTCTGAAAAATATTAAAAAAAAAAAACAAATGGTTTTGTATATTTTATCATAGTGTTAAAAAAATATTCACATTATGATTGAACTGGAATCCTAATTAGGTTGTGCACAACTATAATATTGTGTGATAATATGTGCTATTATTTACATAACCATATTATGGGTGATGTGGAATTTTTATTTAGGTGGACACAATCATATTATGGTTGTGCTATTACAACATGATCGCTGTGATAACCACTAGTATTAAAAAGTGATTAATTAATATTTAAATATAATATGGTTACATACGAACCATAATCTAATCTGAAAGCAGCCATAATATTAATTCATCCCACCGTGCAACAGTCATTTGTACACATGGAAAAATTGAAACATATGTTATTTCAAATGGACTTTAAAAATTCAAAGGATATGCAATTTTCCAAAAAAAAAAAAAAAAAAAAATTTAATTTTATAAAATATTTGATCCTACAATGGATATTAAACAAATGACAAGGTCAGCAGCCTAAACAAAATTATATGAGATCCCAGTAATTAAAAAATTTAGATATAAGTTTCGCTTATATCTCAGATAGGTCCATAAATAACCGAGATATATTTGAATGCTTCAACATAGACAATTCCAAAATAATTTTTAACTGATATGGTTAATCGTTGCGAATAAATTGGGGTTCCTAATCCGGAAAATTGCCAAGAGTATTTTTTTTAGAAAATCCAGGGAAATTTTTGTACAAATTTTCTTCTTAAACAGATAAAACAGATTCCTTGTAGTTTGTTGCCAATAGAATGATTCAATTATATCCATTGATTTTTTCGATATAGCAACAGAAAATCAGTTGTCACAGAAGAATTAGGATTCTATTGGTTTTATCTCTTAAAATTGCGGGATTTTTTAAAATTTTTAGCTTTTATTTTGAAACATTTGAAGAATATAAATTTATTCAAAGTATTGGCCATTGTTCGATATGACTTTTTCCCATCTTTATGGGCAATTCCACGAGAATCGCTAAAACGACTGAAAAAACAAAAACCCTTGAAACTTTTTTTCAAGATGATTTGATTAGAAGAAAATAATAAAAAATAACTATGTGAAAGTATTTAGATCATCTTACAACAATTTAAAGACAAAAATAATAGTTGATTATATTTAATTTTTTAATTTTTTAGGTATATATATATAGGCTAAAATTGCGGCGAAAACTAGGCTCCCAATTAGCATTTAGTATGAAATGAATTTGACTCCGATTGTTTTTTTGCTGTTATCAAATTGTTTATTGAAACCTAATGTATATTTTCTCTTCACTTTTTTAGTTTTTGTATAGATATATTTACAGAATATATATTGTCTTATTATAAGAGAAAAATCTGTCACGTACGGTATGTCACGTACGATATTAAATTTTATTTATTATAAAATCATCCAAAGATTGTTTTTATTTAAATATGACGGATTGTAAAGGAAAAATATTTGGTTTAGTGTAAGAAATTAAAAGAAAACCTAACGCCTCTCACAATTCGAATATTTTCGCATATTTCTACATGTACCTCAAAATGAGTTCCGTCTTATATCACGTACGATATACCCTTATTTCGCTAAATATATTGGACAACAATATTTCGAAAGAACTTTTTATTATTTTAAAATATAGTATGAATGGAACATAAAGACCAAATTATTTTTCAGATACTCTTATTTTTGCAAAATTTATTCCACATTTATTCCAAAATTTATTCCACATGGAATTGCCCATATGATTCCGAGACAAAAGAATTGCTCACGTTTTAGGGCAAAAAAAATCAAGCCAATTTCGGATAATCTGTTCCAAAGTGAAGCGATACCAGAAAGAGCGTTATGCATCGATCGAAATATATAGTAGTCGGATCGGGCACAGTCTGGACTATAAAGCGGGTGAGGCTGGGCGTTTTTCGGCTAATGCTCACTTCAAACGAATCTGTTGGGTTCGGTATAGGTTCCCTGTGTTGGTCTGGTCATACTTCAGCAGCTCAAATACAGATAATTACCTTAGCGCCATGAATATTTGGCTTTGGTGTCGATTGGGCTGGTTGGCCGGACTTTACATACGATATCTTACGCTTGGGGTTATCGTAATGGATGCATCCATTTTTCATCGCAAATAATGATCCGGTGCATCATTTCTGAAATTCAAAATCATCTTACAAGGTATCTCAGCATCAATTCGTATGGTACTCAATTTCCGTGCATTTGGATGAATCGTGCTGCTTGCAAACGTTTTGAAATTGATTGAATAGATCCTAATGATTTTGCAAACTTTTGTTGAGTTTTACAACAATCTTCAAGAAGTAATGCCTCCAATTCTTGATCTTCAAACTTGTTTGGCTGACCTGTGCGTGTCAAAATCACCACTTCTGAACCGCATACACCATCCATCGGTTTCAACGAACCGAACACATTTACCATGAGCTTTGGTGAGCAATTGGTACAAATGATTCGGTTGCACGGTTGTTTTCTCTGTATATGCATTCGAAATAAAGAAATAAAACAAAACTTTCCGAATATGGATCGTTGGTACAAAACATAGAGAACATAGAGCGAAAACGAGAAAAAAACTCAAACAAAAAAATTACTCAAAATAATTACACATACGAGTGTTGTTTTTGTTTTCACATAGTTTTTTCTACTAATACATTCTCACCACTTAAGTTTCTGACAACTGAGTTAGGTATTTGACAGGAGAGTTTCCGCTCTATGTCTATTCTCTATGGTACAAAATTCGACATTTTCGAAGCAAAAGCAAAACTACTTACACTACAATGTTTAATAACTAAGTGAGAATAAATGACTGATGCACCTTTCAAAATGTCATATATGTTATTAAAACCAAAAACCGCGGTCAAAATATACGCCAGTCATATACCCAATAAGACACATAACATTTTGCATCTAAGTTATATTTCTAGTTTCAAGTTAATCCAGATTTCAAAATTTTGTTTCTAAATATCAAGTATGTCGGTCAAGCCCGACCTCATAATACCCTAAACTAAGTAAATGAACAAAAGCATTTTTCTTTTAAAATATCAATAATTTATATTCGTGAGTGATTTTCGAAAGTGGGCCTTACATGGGGGCTATGACCAATTATAGACCGATCACCATGAAATTAGGTCGTGTGATTTATGTCTATATGAAAGTTTACTATGTTGAATTTTGTGAGCATACCAACATTTTTAAGCGATTTATGCACGTTAAAGTGATTTTCGGAAGCGGGTCTATATGGGAGCTATGACTAATTATGGACCGATCGTAACAAAATTTGGTGACATGAATTTTGTATATAAAAATATTATTTGCAGCGGAATTTGTGTAGATACATATATAAATTAAACATTTATGACCGATAAAGTCCAATTTCGGAAGGACATTTGTATGGAGGCTAGGTGAAATAATGGACCGATTTCTGCCAGTTTCAACAGGCTTGGTCCTTGGGCCGAAAAAATAATATGTACCAAATATGATCGAAATATCTTCAAAATTGCGAGTACAGGTCGCAAGGTTTACATGGACAGCCAGCCAGACGGACGGACGGACATCGTTTAATTGACTCAGAAAGTGATTCTAAGTCGATCGTTATACTTTAAGGTGGGTGTTAGACTAATATTTTTGGGCGTTACAAACATCTGCACAAACCCATTATACCCTCTCCACTATGGTGGTGTAGGCTATACAAATAAATACTGAAATATCATTGGATAAAAGAAGAAAGGCGCAAGATAGGATTTGATTTTGGACCTATGGTATCTTGGGGAAAATTTCTTAGAATTTTCCGTAGAATGCGTTTCTGCTGAAAACAGTCGACCCACTCTAATATACATAGTTTAGATTTAATATCATATCTCCTGTAAACTTATAAAAAGTGAAGTTACGTTATTTTGCATTTTAGGTGACCATATACCCTTTCATTTAAATTGGAAAAATATAGTTTAACAAAGACTTTACATTACATTTCCCATCGTAGTAACAATATGAAAGACAATGGATAATTTTCAAACTTCAACACAACTTTTAAGACATTTTTGAAAATAGTTTTTTAAAAGCTTTTTAGCCAAAAACATTCATTAATTACAAAAATTAAAACTGAACAAAATTGAAATCAAGTTTTTTACTTTGCTTTTTACATTTGACAAAAATAAAAAAAACGCACTGTAAAACGTTACAAAATTTATAAATTAGAAACTGGTTTATTCTAGTATTTTGTGTGAGCTGTGCGTGTGTTTTTAAAATAAATGAATCTCTTTAGCAGGATAAATTCAAGGTATCCTGATGAATGCATAATAATTATTAGATCCCTGTTTACGAAACACTAACACACATTCATACTCAGACAATTTGCATATTACAACATGATGATGTAGATGGATGGATGGATGGATCGAGAGACATGCACAAACTACAACGGACAGACAGAGCAGAACAGAACAGAGGTATGACAACAACAATAATATAAAAAAAAATACAGGAACATGAAAAATTCATTACAAAATCATAGACAGGATTTACAATTTTCTACTTTTTTATTTAAATTTTTTAAATTTGGTTACGAGTAGAGCACATAGGTGAAAACAGCAGATGTAATAAAAATCATTTACTGCAACTGAAATGATTCCAAATTGTGGTGGTAACAAAGTTTTGCTGCTGAGTTCGTTTCCATGATCTTCCCCAGAGAAGTTGGCATGAGTTTGTGTTAGTGTGTCTAAGTAAACGAGTATCTATCGGTATGTGGTGCGGTGCGTGCGTTATGTGTTTTTATCTGATTTATTTGAGGGGCGTATGAACTTTAGCCAAGGAAGCAAACAAAATCCAAGCGAACTTTGATACTGGTTTTGTTTTAAATCTGTCTGTCTGTCTTTCTGCTATTTGATGAAGGAAGTATCAAAAGCATCATCATGAAATGCTTTCTAGCTGGACAACCCCTGATTAGAAAGATTTCCTGAGATTTGTAATTGTTGGTTGGTCCTGCTTTCCTTTGCAAAACTCAGTCACCCAGAGAAAAGTCGTTGTTGTCGTTGTCCTAGTTATCATTATCATCATTTTATAATTTCTCAAAATTGTAAATAAACAAACAAAAAAGAAATAAATGTCAAAGTGACAACATTACATCACACATCATAAATGTTGTTGACCAACCAGACATTCATGCCTGAATTTATTCAATATTCCTGACAAAATAATGCTGGGGATGTTGATGGTCAGTGAGATGGTTTTTTGCTGGAGGAAAATTGTCTGTTGTCGTTTCGGAGCTTAAAGAAGATTAATGCAAAATGGTCAGTTTAGTGTGTAATGTTGTAATTCATATACAGAGCGTAATTTATTTATTACAAAATTTTATTTTATGGAAATATTTTCCACAATCTCTGTCTGCCCCTGTTTTGTGTGATGTTTTGCTGTGTCATTCGGATGGTGTTAATGATTATTAAAGCAAAAAACAAATAAAATTAAAATTGTGGTTGGTCAACTCAGGTTTTCTTATTCATTTATTTCATGGCAGCTGAAAGTTATTAAATGTTTTGCATACCAAAATTTACTCACATACACATGTGTTCAAATAAACAAAAACTAGGATTTACTCCATTAAAGATACAAATACGAATATGAAGAAAACTAAATTGCTATTTCTAGCAAACAAGTTCTAAAGCACAAGCAACTAGTAAAGAAATTTGAAACTCTTTCATTCAAAATCCTTATTATTTAACAAACAACAAGCAACAAAATAACAGCAGCAGATTTTTTAGTTCTTTCATCTATCGGCTTTATTTTTGCTCATTTTTAGTTAAAACTAAAAAAAAACATAAAACAAATGCAAAGAAAAGAAAAGGACATGCAAAAATGATTTGCAAAAACCAAAAATGAACAAAGATTTCAGATTAAACCACAAATCTTAGCAAAACACCGGCACACAGAAATATTGCTTTTAGCAATAAACTATGCAATTCTATTTCATTTTTGTACTCTTTTCCAAAAAAAAAAGACGAAGAAAAAAGGATAATAACATTGTTCAACACAAATCCTTTACGGTTAAAGTCGCTACTTTTAACTGTAACTCTACACGCTCGGACAGACTGACAGACAGACGCACAAAGTTGTTCATCTTGCCAAAATCAACCGATAGATAATATATTTTAATCTGTCCATCAGTTGGTTGCTTGTTTTTGCTCAAGCAACTAATTAAATGTTAGTCTGGCTTAGTTTAGATCTAAATGCTAAGATTAAAATAGATCCTTTGGCAAAAGTAAAATATTTAAATATGGAAAACCATAAAAAGAACAAGCTATTTGTTTAAGAGTTTAGTTTTTAGCAGCAATTTTAGAATTTAATAAAAACGAATCTTAATCATTTAGTTGCTATGGTTTCATAAAGAAAAAAATTTCCAAAAAACTTTTTGGAAGAAAGAGTATACAGAGAAAACAGATTCGTGGTAGCAACCGAATTTGTTGCCAATCGAATGATTCTGTCTTAGTGACCGAATTTTACAGTTGTGCCTACAAGTTTGGTTGCCTCAACTGCAATTCTTCTTTATCAACTGACTTTCTGTTGTTAGAACTGAAAAATTCTATGTGTGCAACCGAATCATTCGATTGGCAACAAATTCGGTTGCTATCACGAATTTGTTATCTCTGTGTAGTTTGTGATATATTTGTTTGAAAAATAATTGGGGCATTCAAACTGTCAGCTATTAGCTATTTGACAATACATAATGTCCTAAAATATTATTTTAGTTTAAACTAATTTTTGTTGCACAGAGAAAACAGATTCGTGATAGCAACCGAATTTGTTGCCAATCGAATGATTCGGTTGCACACATATAATTTTTCTGTTCTAACAACAGAAAGTCAGTTGATAAAGAAGAATTTCAGTTGAGGAAACCAAACTTTTGTTACCCCTTTTAAAATTTTGTAGTCACAACTGTAAAATTCGGTCACTAAGATTCGATTGACAACAAATTCGGTTGCTATAACGAATCCGTTTTCTCTGTGTGTGTTTCAAACAAAAATGTTCTAAACTAAGACTTTTTGAACTATGTTTATTGTTTTGTCATAAAATAACACTTTTTTGTTTGCAGCACAACAACAATTTCTCTAAACAAAAATAATATTTAGGACATTATGACAATACGATCTAATAGCAGACCGTTTACCCCCCAAATATTTGTTTGTATTCTTCGAATCTTCCAGTCTAAATTGTCTGTGTTCAAAAAATTATCCAAATCAGGCAATAAAATGCGAAAACGGTTTTTCTACCGATTCGAAACGGTGAAAGGTAACGCTAATTTTTATTATTTCGGTAACGGTAATTGCAGTTATTTCGGTAACGTCAGTTACGTAACGTTATCGTCACGGTAACCAACCTTGGCGAAAAAACAATTTTTCAGTTCCGCGAACATTCTGTTTCAGAATAGGTCAGGTTTCGGTAGTATTCCGAATATGGGGGAAAATTTGGCCGAATACCGAGACTTCTATAAAGTATATAAACAATTCTATGGAATTTTAAAGATAAACGTTTCAGTTTGTTTGTTTGATTATGCGGAATATTGATTTTGAGCCACTTCGGTATCGGCTTAAAACCGGTTTCGGTCGGACTCTGTAAATTTAATCAACCATATCGTGTAAGGCATTAGAGTTTTACAGCATCGACAGTTTCGTACTAGATTAAAGATAAGGTTGATTATAAAATGTTATCGATAATTTGACCAGTTGACGCCTGCTTACGAGAGGAAATGTAAATATTTTTGTGTATATCTCGGATATATCATCCGGTTATGGTTCTTAATATCTTTCAGTATTTATAGACTGATTGGCACCCAAAGCGATTGTTTCGGTCAGTGTTCAATCATCTGTGAGAAAAGTGACGTTGTATCAGAAGATATAAAGGCTGGCGAAAACGTCGTCTATAGGAATTTCTACTCCATCAATTATGATGCCAAGATTTGTTTATATCGCGATTCCCGACTTTGGAAGTAATATTTGGTGTCGTATCTTTTGATCTCGTCTTTTGTTTTAATAACTTGTATATGACATTTTGAGGGTACATATCTTTCATTTATTCTCACTTAGTTATTGACCAACAAGGTTGTTTTTTGCTTCGAAAATGTTAAATTTTGTGCGTCATATGCGGGAAGTTTTGCTTTACTTTTTTATTTTGAAAAACAAAAGTGCCGCTGAAGCACACGGACTGCTTACCAAAGCTTATGGTAAATGTGTTCCATCACTTTCAACGTTGACACGGAAGACAAAGATCGCTCAAGCCACCCAAAAATGTTTCAAAACCAAGAATTGGCGTCATTACTCCACGAAGATTGTTATCAAACTCAACAAGAGCTTGTAAAATCATTGGGAACTACTCAATAAGCTATTTTGTGAGCTGGAAGAATCAAAAAACTGGGAAATTGGGTACCATACGAATTGAAGACGAGAGACCATGAAAGGCGATTTTACATGTCCGAAATGATGCTTAAACGCTATAAAAGAAAATACTTGCGACGAAAAATGTATCCATTACAATAACCCCAAACGTAAGAGATCGCATGTGAAACCAGACCAATCAGCCGAATCGTTCTGTCTACTATGAGCTGCTGAAATCTGACCAAAACATCACATGGAATTTGTACAGAACGCAACCGATTTGTTTGAAACGAGCATTTGCCGAAAAACGTCCATAATATGAGTCCAGACATTAAACCGTAACAACGCTCGGCCACAATATGCATTACCTGTTAAAAACTATTTAGAAGTTTTCGGGAATTTTTGCCTCACCTTTCTTATAGTCCAGACCTTGCACCATCCAACTACTATTTGTTACGGTCTATGCAGAATGCTTCACTTTGGAACCATGAAAAGTACATTGTTTAGATGCATTGGTTCATAAACGGGCGTCAGTAAATTTGACAAACTACCCAACAATGTGCAATGACTGAATGTATCACCATCAAATTTAATCGCTTTCGGATCATCTTTATTTGTCTAGCCATTTTTACAGCTAGTTTTCATTTACCAATAATGTGATATGCGGTTTCATAATATCTAGATTATGTATGTTAGGGAGTCACCAATTAATACGGTCCAGATATCGCAATGGTAACTCGTTAGCCAGCTAACTATAGGCGAATTATCATAGATGTTATAGAACTCTGACTAGGGATTTTACCGATGTTGCCGCAATACCTGTAACTGCTGTTCAAAAGAAAGACTTTCAGGAAGCATCTTACGTTGTTCGGTTACGATATTTTCGGGAAAAGTTATTCAAATGTCCAGAGTAGAGTTGTTCCGGCATAATCTAAAACTTAATTTTTTATATTTGAGGGCTTATTTCTTATTTAAACAATAACTTACCTTTTTAATAACAAAAACATACATCAATAATGTACAACATATACATTTTAAATGGCTCTTTATATTATTATATCGTATCTGATAAAGTAGGCTTCTTCTATGTTTCAAGCCAAAGAATGTGTTAAATTTCTACTTAATTCCCTTAAAGATTATGCTAAAGTACTCTGTACAATGACGGCCTTTTTATTGCATCTATCTCTATTAAATTTTATTACAAATTTCCGATTACTGATATTGAAATATAAACATAAAAATATTATTTTTTTTTTTATAAATTTTCATTCAACTATCGATGAACAAACAGTTCAAGTATGTTCTATTTGCCTGCCACATGCAACAACACAAACATAAGACGACATACTTTTTCTAGTCTTCTTATCTCCCAAAATGGAAACCAAACATCAAACAGACGATTGACTGACTGAATGAGTGATTAACTAACACCATTTAACAGATTATTTTGCGCATAAAAAAATGTTGTAAAAAAATATCAATGAAAATATTAAAAAAATATATATATTAATGGTTCTTTTAAGCAACAAAAATAAATCTTATCTCAAACTCAAACTGTTCATCCCTAACGAACTCTACTGATAAAACTCAGTCTCCTTTCTTTACTTCCTAAAAAACAAGAAAAATAAAGATTAAAATTAATACTAAATACTGATTGCAGCAAACACTCAGTCAGTTAGTTAAAAAGAGTTTCTTCTTCCATCCAAAGAAAGAGTGGGCGATTTGTTAAAGTTAAATTATGGAGATAAAATCGTTACAGGCCACATTCAAAAGATCAAATACGAATGGAGAGAAAAACACACAAAGTATTTTCCAACATATTTTACCCGCTTTTTTTTAAAAGACTTGTTTTTTCATCCTCAGAAAAAAATGATTAAATCATTCGAGTTTGTGTGTGGTGTGCAGGAATTATTATTTTATGCACAAATACTTGGGATATGAAAGGATTTTGTTCTTTTTTCTGTTGGTTTTGAGACTAAATCAATAAACAATTGATTTTGTACGAGGAATGTGTAAAAAGTTTATGACTCACAAGTTCCTCAGCAGGTATAGAAATATTGGATGTATGACTTAAAAATGCGGGATTTACAATAGATGGGGTATTTTTTGAACGCGTTTTTTTTTAAGACATTTTGAAGGATACATATCTGTCATTTATTCTTATTCTTAGTTATTGAACATTATAGTGTAAACAGCAAAGTTTTTTTTTGCTTCGAAAATGTGGGGAAGCTTTGATTTACTTCTTTAATTTGAAGAAAAAGTGCCGCTACATCACACCGATTGCTGACCAAAGCTTATTGTGAATGTCTACCATTGGTTTCAACGAGCGAGAAATGAAGTGTTCGGTTCAGAAGCGGTGATTTTGAAACAGATGACAAAGATCGACCAGGGCAGCCAAAAACCAAGAATTGAAGGCATGAAGATTGTTGTAAAACTTATCAAGAGCTTGCAAAATCATTGGGAGCTACTCAAGCAGCAATTTCAAAACTTTTGCGAGCAGCAGGATTTATCTAAAATCAGGGAAATTAGGTACCATACGCATTGAAGCCGAGAGACCTTGAAAGAACACTATAAAAGAAAAACCGAATCATTACTTGCGATGAAAAATAATGGATCCATTACAATTATCCGAAGCTTAAGAGATAGTATGTGAAGCCCGGCCAACCGGTCGAATCGACACCAAAGCCAAATATCCATGGCGCTAAGGTAATGCTCGGTTTTTGGTGGGAGCAAAAGCTACTACTACGAGCTGCTGAAATATGACCAGACCATCACAGTGAACCTGCACCGAACGCAACTTATTCGTTTGAAGCGAACATTAGTTGAAAAACGCTCAGAATATGCGGCCAGACATGGAACCGTAAAATTCCATCATGAAAACGTTCGGTCACATGTTGCAATACCTGTTAAAAACTATTTAGAAAGAAGTGATTTAGAAGATTTCCAGACCTTGCCCCGTCCGATTGCAATTTGTTTCTGGGATACAGTTCAGAACGCTCTCTCTGGGCTACAGTTCACTTTGGAACAGTGTATCTGATATTGACTTGATTCGTTCTTGGCCTCAAAAGATGAGCAGTTCTTTTGATTTTGCAAAAAAGTCAACATTAACGCCTTCCTGTTCTTAAAACTCCTTCCAAACCAATTTGGATGTGTGTTTACTGGTTACTGTCATGTTTAAATATCAATTGGTGGGGCATTTTATCATGGCCATGAACCAGCATCTTCTCCTGCAATGAATTTTTATACTCAATTTTGTTTAAAGGTCCTAAGCTTTCACCAGAAATACAACTCCACACCATAACACGTCCGTATATTATTGGCAGGTCCTAGAATTCTCCTCATTCCATCAGAATACACCAAATTAAATTTAGATTCAAATTCAAGTGATCTCGAGCAAACATTACAATTTTTGGTGGTAATGCTAAACAATGTTAAATTTTCGTCCAGATTTTATTATAAAAGCTTTAAATTTCTCAGATGATCCTCCTGGCACATACATTTCTTACTGTATGGGCCATTTACTATAAGTCCATTTAGTTATGGTAAAAAATAAAAAAAGAATAACTAAAAAAAATAATAATAAAAGCAAATCTTGTAACCATATGTGTGTGTGTATCTGCAAAAAGATCTAAAAACAATAGGAAACTAATAACTAATAAGTGATTTTCATATATCTTCGTACGTACGTATGTCTTCCAATAACCTACAGATACGCATGAGTTAAAAGAATAATAATACCTAAAACTAAAACTAAAGATATCGTATCAGTCTGCCCATGAAGTGAAGAAAATGAGGAACTCATGCTAAGCAAAAAATAAAAATAAAAAAAGGGATTAAACAAATTTTGCTCGCTCACTTGCATTCTCAGTTACGCGCGCAATCTTTTCTAAGGGCATCTTACTACTCAGTTGGTAGAGTTAAAATAAAATGTTTTTCTTAATGGGAGTTATTGCTGTGAGCTGATGAGTTGATGGATATTTATTTCTGCATACATGATTAATTTTGTTAAAGGACATACACACACTAACATTCATCACTCAACCGAGATAGTAAATCTTTATCTTCATCTCTATTAACTAAATAAATACATACTAGAAAAGTATTCCTGTTTAGTAGTTTTTGTTTTTTGTTCCTCTTTTTGGAAAATTGTAATATTTTCAAGTTAAAGAGGGCTTAGCCAACATCTAAGCCAAGAAGAATGAAAAAAAAGAGGAAACATTCTAAAGAAATGTTTGCAAAAAATGTTTTGTCGTTTTAACTAGATTTGAATATTTAAAATAATCATTACAAGTAAAACACAAGACCAGACAATTTGACCTCTTTCCCTAGAAATTGTATTTCACGTTAAAAATTCATTTTTCTTGCTTGCACTGAACTCATTTTATGTCACTCTTGCATTTAAATGTGCGAAAATATCTTTTGTTGACATACAAGATCATCTTGATCGTCTGTATTGTCAGACTTATCTGTTGGTTTGCTCTATTTGTCTGCCATTGATTATACAATAGATCATTTAAATACTCTCTTTATAACTTCATTATGCTTCTATTTTGTTTCTCTTTGTTTATACAAATGTCTCTAAACAGAAAGACATTATATTATTGTCAGTTTGTCTGTCCCTGTGTCAATTCCCTGTAAAGTTCTTATCTTCGAAAATGCTTTGTGCATATTTATGCAAATTTATTCTAGTCTGCAATATTAAAAACTATTCCCGGAAATGTTTTCTTTCGTTTTATTTTGTGACAATGTATCTATCTATCTACAATATACTGCTACATACTTTGCAAATAATTATTCGTTTTTTATTGTTTATTTAAAACTATTTCCTTAAAGACTTTGAATGTAAACAACTTTGGAAACACAAAATTGTCCCCTTAAGGTGAATATGTTGAAACCTTTAGGTTTTTTTATTTACGTTACAAAATAAATGTTGCACAAATGTTTTACATAATGTTACATGTTCTTCAAGTGAAATTCTTGTTCTTTGATCTCATTAAATTGTCTATTAATTTTAAATTGATCCACTACATTGTGTTAACAGGGTATTTAAATATAGTTCAATTGTTTGCAAATAAAGTAGCTACTATTTTTATTTGTTTATTTCGGTGGTATTGTGATATCATACACCAATTTCCATTTTATATTGGATATTGGGCTAAATAGACCGATCACCTGAATACTTGGATATATCGATCCAATTGACACATAACTTATTAACTATATTCCAACCAGTCTGTCTTCGTTTTTATTTAAAACACTGAAAATATTGGTTGATGTATAAGTCAGGATTATCTTTACTCCGGGTAACTTTAGCAGGATACAACACGCATATCTTAATGAAAGGTCAGTGGACACCGACTTATGAGGAAACAATTGACAGAATAGAGCATGTTATAGAATCTGGATATATAGGGGATCTTCAACAATGTTTTCTCAATAGTAAAAGTCCTGTGTGATTCAGGTATCAATTATGTTTCATTGGAGTCCTTAGACATCGATCACTTCGTATAGTAATTTATTCATTAGCAAATGTAGTGAAATAATACGATATTCTTAAAGTTACAACTTCAAAATATTAAAAGTACGAGGCTGGATCAGAAACTCCGTGCCTTTTTTGAACATGGTCAACTTTGAGCTCTATGCACTTTGTTCAAAGTTTCCTTAATTTTTTAAAACCTTTCAAAAAATAAGATTTGTTGTGGTCATCAAACTTAGTATTTTTTTGTGATATTTCTTCAGGTTTGGAAACAAAAAATAGTCACTCGGGTCTAAATCCGGAGAATAGGACGGAAGAGAGAGCATTTCGTAGCCTAATTCCTGGATTTTTTCATGGAAACTGCACATGAGTTTACACTTTTTTTATTAAAAAAAAACTTTCTTTAAGAACATACAACAATTTTATGTTTTTCTGTAAGGTATCTTTACGGAGAACATTTTGGTATAGAAAAATGTCCCATTTTTTGAATATGTCGCCCCTACGTCCTTCGGAATTTGACCTATTTTTTTATCAAAATTTCTACTTTGGGCCACATGTTCTAAAATCCCAAAGCTGGGATCAGAAAACGGAAAGCAACTTTAGAAACCTTGATGTGTTCCCTATTTATCGCCAAAGTATTTTCCCAGCCCCGAAGGAAATATGGACCCTATAGGCAAAATTGTAAAAAATACCATTTTTGGGATTTTCGCTCCAATTTTTAGGAATTGCGGAATTCCCTTTGACCTTTTGACAAGTTTTTTTACAACTTGTTAATTAGAATGACAATCTTTAAAAACGTTGAAAATTTCATTGAGTTTCGTTAATAAATAAAGATTTTATTACATATAACATATTTATTGAGTCTCTAAAACTAAAATTTATATCAAAATTTTAATAGGATTGCAAATATTAGGAACAATTTGATCCACATTTTCTCCGAGCTTTATTTTTTTGTTTAGATAAGTTAATTTTTGATCTTACAAAAAAAATTTCAAGTCAATATCTCAATTAGGTTCAAAAATATGCCACTTTAAAACTCCGTCTTTTTCATACTTTTTCATACTAAAAAATTTGTATAAATTTTCTTAATATTTTATCCAACACAAGTCATTGGTTCTGACTCAGTCACATTATCGGATGGGAAACAAAAAAATGGCACGTGTTTAAAAATTTTACATGTCGAAGGTCCCCTACTTTGAGCCCCTATAGCGCCGCCTCTGGAACATTTGTTTAATAACTTAAACTCGAATGCTCCTCGGCTACGGTCACGTCAAATTTTATCCCGATCGGACCAGCCGTTTAGAAATGCCAGATTTATTTCCAAAAAATTTCGATTCTGCCCCACTGTGCACTCTCGCAAAATAATGCAGACGAAATTCACTTTTTCCAATTTCTCACGACATAATTTGCTATCAAACGACGCATCATGTTCAAATTTTAATAGAAGGCACTTTTTGAAAATCGGTTTGAAAATGGCTGTGTTATAGCCCTGACAGACATAGGATTTGTATACTATACTAGCGTAGTATACTACATGTGTGTCAACCTATACTATAATTAAACCATCAAACACTATGGTGTAAAGCTGGTTCGTATACTATGAATATGTACGTAGTATTAGGGTCGTTAAGGTTTTACAAATATTTTGAAATATTTGAAATTGTATCTTTAAGAATACCGTTGTATCACTAAAATTAAGTGATAGACAAAAACTACTTTTTTCATTTATTTATTCCTTGTAGATTTCAAGCCCTTACGGCCTAGTTAATCCATATAGAATTGCTACATGCTTTTCATTCACTTTTGTTTCACAGTGTTTTTATCAGACTCAAAGGGAATTGTACCAATTGTACCAGATACAAAATTCCACCACGTTGGCAACGAAATTCTGAGAATCGAATGCTAAAGCTCTTAAATACTTGAAAGAAAATCTTTGCGATGAGAACAGTTCTGACCTGCGATGCTTCAGTTCTGCGCGCCTACCACCCCTCACAACAATTTATTTTTTTTTTAAAAACAAACACAAACTGCGAAGCAAGTACACCCAGAGTCTCTGACGGGAATCGAACCCGCAACCCTCAGATTAATAGTCCAGCACACTATCGACTGCTTTATCGGGGCACCCTTTGCAAACCAAATGCATCTTTGCTAAGTCGGCTCTAAACCTCAAAGAGTCACGTGGACATGACCACCATTATACATGCCTACTGCCCAATATTGACTACAACATATGGATTATATAGTACATACATCAAAAGAATTTACTAAGCTGCAAACTCTAACCCCCGTGTTCAAAGATTGGAAAGGCGAAATGTCTCCGGAATTATCTCTGATGAACTTGGATCTCCCCGTTTTTCAGGACGAAATTCATTAAACTGAGAATTAAATCTGGAAACGGCTGCCGTGCATAAAACAAGGATAGCCTTGTTACACCAACGTAATATGGTTGAAATGTCTTATCATTTGTGGACCATCTTCGACAACACCTTGTCGAGTTAGTATGGGTAAAGACGGCATCTTGGCAAATGAATGGGCAACAAAGGGTCGTCCGGGAGCAAACCACATCTCCTTGGTTGCGGTATTGATTATGATTGATGAATGAGTGCTAAAATAGACGAAGAAGTCTTGACGAAAATGAGTTATAATACCTTTCTTTTGACTGTCCCACTTTATAGGAGCGGAAACTGAGATATCTTGATCTGTCTCGAAGATGTGTTACTTATGTAGACGAATTTGTGAGAAGTACTAGTCATTTTCTGGGCCTTACACGTTACTAAATACGATAGCTGTATAATGGATGTAGAGACAAACAGCCTTGCTTACGTTTTCAAGCCTCTACAACTGAACTTTCAGATGCAAGTGGAGATGTTGGACAAATTTTCAAAGAAGTGTGTCATGTTTTTGTACCGATCTCAACTCTTAATTCGTACGGAAACTTATTGAGTGTATGACTTAAAAATGCGGAATTTTTTCCAATGTTTAACTTTTATTTTTAAACATCTGTACAATATAAATGTATTCAAAGTATTGGCCATTGTTAGCTATGACCTTTTCCCATCTTTCTGGCAACATATAGATTCTGACCTAAAAAAAAGCTCATCTTATTTTCTGCTCCAAAGTGAAGTGTATCCCAGAGAGAGCGTCGATCAAAACATAGTAGTCCGATGAGACAAAACTTCCCAACCACTTCCTTCTAAATAGTTTTTAACAGGTATTGTACAAATAATTTGAAAACTCTCATGATTTGTGTACAAAAAAAATTCTTAGGAAAAATTAGGAAATTTACCAAAATTTTCAAATGAATTGCTAAAAATACTGGCAATTCTCACACTCTGCTTTTGCATTTTTACCATTGCAATAATATAACAAAATTTAGAATGGACCTGCAAAATCTCAAGTCCCTAGAGTATATTTTACAAAAAATTATTAAAAATAAAAAAGAAACAAAATAAAAGTAAACTGTAGAAATCTAAAGTCAAACAAAGTTTTTGTTCGAAACAATATTTTGTAAAGAAGGCAAAATTTGTGTTTCGACAATAAATGTAACGGTCATTGTCGATGAAGAAAAAACGAAAAAAAAACTAAATTTGCTAAATCATGCAGACCATGTTTAATCAATTTCATGATTTCAATACCCACCATAACGATGCAAATACACACACACACACATGGTCGGTCTTCCTCTCTGGGGTAAAGGGAAACGAAAAACGCAAATGAAATTCATTAGTTTGACATTTGAATGGAAGACGTTCAAAGTATGACCGAATGGACAACAATAGTTTAGTGGCCAACAATAATTTGCAACAGTTTAAGGAGCAGCAACACAAACTCATATGTATGAATAGTTAGTGCAACCAAGTTTGTGGCAGTTGAAAACCATTAATTATAATTAGTGGTAGTGGTGTTAACTGAACAAGGATTTAAAAATTGGAAAAGTAAAGAAGTAGTTTAAGCAGGCGGTCAATTCTCAAAGTAACAAAAACTCTTTTCTTCAAATTCTTTTATAAACAATAGATAATTTGAATATTTATTAAAAAAGAAAGAAAAGAGAAACATAACTATGATCAAGCCGACAATAATGGTAGCAGTGATTTGGCAAAATACTGAAGTTGCTGTTTAGATGTTATTTTTGCAGAGTCATGTAATAATTAGCTGAGACCCACATTTTTGATTTAAACCGACAATTTACAGCAATATATATCAGGGGTTTAAGAAGGAAGACATGAATTCAATTACCGTTGTAGTAGTAGTAGTTATCCTCAGTATCAGGTTAGTCTGATAGGAACTCAGAAATTTAGCATTCGTGATCGAATGAACTATCGTATCGAAAAATAATTTCGAAATCGTAATTATAACAAAATGCACTAAATTTCATGGTCGATATCGAATGCCGTAATCTCAAATAAGTATGGATTTGATAGTTTTTTCTTCAATAAATATAAATTGGACATGGAATTTCAGCTAAAGCCACTTTTTTAGCCTCGATCATCATTAAGGAAATCAATTTTTTCATATAACTTATTTTAATTTTTGTAGAACACGATCAATGAATTTGATGGACCTGAATAATATATGGAACGTATTTCAAGCTCAATTCTTCATTAAAAGAAATAATTGACTCCCAATGCAAAACTAACTAATTTCTTTAAAATTCTATGATCTTTATCTCATACCAAAGCATTTCTACTGATTTACTAAAACATTTAAAACTGTTTACATGAGCGCCCTCTGTCGATCTTCTTTCAAACTAATAAATAATTCCAAAGATAATAAAAACATGTGACTACAAGTGTGAATATCACAACAATAAAAACAACAACAACAACAAAATCTGTGTTAATTTGTAAAATACAAGTAGAAAAAGAAAATCAAACTGAAAACGGAAAAACAAGAGGCAACAGGTACAATTTGTTGAGTCTTAGAGCAAAACAAATCAGAACAAAACCACTTGCACACTCAAAAGTAAAGAGCGTGAAAGTAAAACGAAAAAACGATTTTCTCCTGATTTCTCCAGACGGCTCAACATTGTTAAACCCATACACTTGTAAGTGCAAAGAGGATCAAGTGATAACTAAGACAAGTAGGGGTAGTAGAATAGAAAAGAAGAACCTGTTAGGAGAAAATCCAACAGGAACCTGTTAAAAAAAAATAGAAGGAAATCAGAGAATGTGTAGGATGATAAATGATAGAAACTAATTAGAAGTAAACAAGTGTAAGAGATTTGAGTTTCAAAAACCATAATGTAAAAATCAATCTCAGTTAAATGTGTTGAAAGAAAATGTACGTTAGAAAATGAGCGTAGATATTAGTGGGGAGGGGGGCAAAGATGATCCAGATATTTTATATGCATAATGTCATGGTTTTAAACTAAAACCTTTGATTATCCAAAAGACTAATGTTACTTATTTATGCCAGACAGAAACAGTTTATTTACATTAGTGTAAATAAAATTAAGTTCGATTTCATAAATCTGCATAGTTTTTCATTCTTCTCCTTTCTCTAAAATCATTATTTCTCTAAGTCCTCGGGTAATTTCGGAATTTCTTTATAAAGTTACATTATTATTTCTCCTCAGATAAAACAGATTCATTATGATTTGTTGGGAATCGAATGATGTTCAGTTGACAGGTAAGAATTGCGATGGAAATAACGGAATTCCAAATAATTCACATTTTTTAGCCACAACATAAAAAATTCTCTCAATAAGATTGAATCATACGATTAGAAAAAAATTCGTAGGATTAGAAAAAAAATTCGTTCCTAATTTCCCGGACTGTTTCCCATCCAGTAGTTTTATTCGCTATAAAATCAATAAATTTTATTGTTTTATTAAAAAAAGAATTCCGCCTATTTTCAAACTGCAAAGAGAAATTTTTTAAAATCTGATTGTTTATAATCAAAATTTCAACCAGCATTATTGTCATTATTTTCTCTAAATATGAATAGCCTTAGAAATTGTAATATTAGCCACCTTAAAATGCAAATAAGAACATGCAATTACAATTTGATTCATTCTTAATAACCGATTTTTTCTGCTGTGCCTGAAAAATTTTACTTAAATTGGAATACATTTCAGTCTACATTTATCGACCCCAAGTGCCATTAAGGGTTAATTTCCATTTTGTTATAAATATTCGACTTCATGTTATATTTTTCATAAGTTTCATCAAAATCGGCCAAAAACTATATAACATTTCGCTATCTTTCCATTAGAAATTCCAAATATTGAAAAATTTTACCTTTGACCTTCACGATTTAAGAAGGTTTAATGTTTTCCAATTTTAGTAAACCTTTCAGTGTATATTTAAAATTATCTGCACTTTAATATTCTGAATAGGTTTTATTTAAAATTCATAACAGTTAGAAAATTGAGCTCATTCGCCAAAATATGGCCAGATAATTAGCATTTTTCCAATGTGAAACTGCCGTTAAAAAAATTAAATTTTATGATAACAATCGAAAAAAAAAAATTTCAAAAAAATGAAAAAAACAACTGGAAAAAAATTAAATTTTGTTTACACAGAAAAAGCTATTTCTTAAACCTTTTCAATTCAAAAATTTATCACATATTGAACTGGTTTTAATTATTTCATAATTTAATCAAATATTCATGTGCTCAAAAACAAAATTTTCTTATATTTTCTATTGAATTTTGAGTTTTGAATTTGATAATTTTGACAATTGAATATAAAATTTTCGTTATTGGTTGAACTTCAAATACAAAAATTATTGAATAAATAATTTTCGTAATTGAAAACACAAAAAATAACAAAAATGCGTTTTCAATTACGAAAATTATCTATTCAATAATTTTTGTATTTAAATTTCAACCAATAACGAAAATTTTATATTCAATTGTCAAAATTATCAAATTCAAAACTCAAAATTCAATAGAAAATATAAGAAAATTTAGTTTTTGAGCACATGAATACTTGATTCAATTATGAAATAATTGAAACCAGTTCAATATGTGATATATATTTGAATTGAAACGGTTTAAATAGTTTTTTCTGTGTAGGCTTAAGTTTATTTTATTATAATTTATTTGTAATAATTCAAAGAATATCACTGAATACTAAAATTTAGACAATTGGTAAATTTTAATGCATTTTCTACCCTGCCAAGGGTACAATAAAAATAAAAAATTACGTACACATTTTGATTCTTTTGCATTCGAACATTGAAAATTAGCAATACTATAGTTTTTGGCCCAAAGGAGACATAGGGTTAATCTGCAAAAGATTTTTTTTACTGTAATTTCCATTAATATAAATAAATCAATGTGTAAAATAATGCAGAATGTTAAGGAGTTTCATAATTTTGAATATATCTAACCTTTGACCTCGATGCGCGTCCCGAAATCGTTGTCCGATTTGACTCAGATTTTCAGCACTTAACTATTAGACCTAGTGTCACAATATTCCGGCCGGCACCCTTCAAAATTCGAAGAACAATTTTTTTTTCCATACAACAGATTGTCACTCTAATATATATAGAGGGCTTATAAGGGTTATATGCAGAACTATTCGACTATAAGCCATGGACATATCATTTGGCAATATAAAATAAATGGTATCCAAAAATGTTATGTTATCCAGGAACCATTTAACATAGAGTGGGTACTCTAGATTGCAGTACATATTTAAAAAAAATATTATAGTTAGTTTCAGAAGTAAATTTGGTGAACCTGACGAATTTTGGATGGAGTGATCACAGAATGAGCTTGTTTTCCTTAAAATCGAAGTATTTACAAAGTTTTTATATTAAAAATCGATTTATCAGTGATCACAGATTGAGCTCGTTTTCCTCAAAATCGCAGTATTAACGCAGTTATTAATGATTTAAGATATTTGAGTTTTTTTGTTTTTTTTTAAATCGATTTTTGGAATAAAATATGAGTGATCACAGTTTGAGCTTATTTTCCTTAAAATCGCAGTATTTCCAAAGTTATTTACAATTTAAGATATTTGAGTTTTTTATATTTAAAATCGATTTTTGGTATAAAATATGAGTGATCATAGATTGAGCTTGTTTTCCTTAAAATCCCAGTCATAGAAAACATAGAGCGGAAACTCGACAAAAACTCAAACAAAAAAATTACTCAAAAAAGTTACACATACGAGTTTTGTTTTTGTTTTCACATAGTTTTTTTTACTAATACATTTTCACCACTTAGGTTTTTGACAACTGAGTTAGGTCTTTGACAGGAGAGTTTTCGCTCTATGTGTTTTCTCTATGATACCAGTATTTCCAAATTATTTACGATTTAAGATATTTGAGTTTTTTATATTAAAATTAAATTTTTGGTATAAAATATGAGTTATCACAGATTGAGCTTGTTTTCCTTATAATCACAGTATTTACAAAGTTATTAACGATTTAAGATATTTGAGTTTTTTATATTAAAAATCGATTTTTGGTATAAAATATGAGTGATCACATATTGAGCTTGTTTTCCTGAAATTTACAAATTAACGATTTAAGATATTTTAGTTTTTATACCCTTTACCTTCGTGAGAATGGTATATATAAGTTTGTCATTCCGTTTGTAATTTCCACAATATAATTTTCCGACCCTATAAAGTATATATAATCTGGATCCTAATAGATAGTGGAGTCGATTAAGCAATGTCCGTCTGTCTGTCTGTCTGTCTGTCTTTTTTTCCACAAATACTCTCTGTTGATAAGGTTAGATTGGTATTGAAGCAGGCATGTTTGAGCAGTCATAAATATGTTGACTATGTGACAATTATGATAAAATTTTTCCATTAATTCTAAGGACGCGAATGGCAAAAATCGGGCAACATTTTTCCCTATACTCCATACAAGGTCCCCTTAGAAAATTATAATAATTAATGTCGCGATGAAATTAGACAATAACAAGTTTTATATGAACTTAAGTCTTTCTATCCAACTTTTGTGAGGATCGGTGCATAATTTTTACTTACTGTTGTTTAATTATTTGTAGTCAAATCAATATTTTCATAAAAAGTAGACTTGACACGTTTGCTCACTAAGCTATCAATTTCTTCTATATTTCAATTATTTACAAGAATAATAAACACTGTCGCCAAACTATCGGGCTAATGACGATAAAAAAATAGTATGTGTGCATAAAATAACTCACATCTGTTAAATCTTTCCACATGATTAAACAAAACAATAAAATTAAAGTTAATCAGCGCATGTGAAATCGATCCAGTTATTTTGTATAGAATTTTGTTGAGGATATTGGAGCTAATAAAACCAAGAACAAAACTGCCAACATATGTTGCTTGTTTAAAGGATTCAATCCAACATAACAAGCAGAACGAACAAGTCATATAAACATTAAGTTAACTACCGATTGATATTCTAGAAAAACCTTTCGAAAATCTGGAAAACAGAAGCCGCTAACTCTTAAAAAAGGAATAACTTAGTTGTTGTTATTGTTGTTATGTTTGTCAGTTTAAATTGTTTACATAATTGGACAAAATAACAGTTAATCATAATGAAAGAGGATATTTTTACTGCCTTCACATATTTGGCTCTCACTCAGCCTACAAGACGACAGAAATGGGACCATTGCAAAGATGATCCTTAAACACTGATCTTCAATATACAATATAGTATATGCGCATGTATGTGTGTGTTTGGGTAAATATATGTGGTGAATAGTATGGTTTTTATTTATGTCGTTGATGGTGTGGTAGTATCCTCTTTGTGCCTTAGCAACATTCTTCCACACAAGATTTTCAAGTATACCAAGATCAAATTTCCATAAAAAAACGAAAAAACAATATTCTTGGGTTTAATGAGATTCATTCAACTATGAGAATATTGAGGCTGAGTATGTATGTAAATGATGATGATGATGATGATGATCCTTGTTGTTTAGTTTATAATTGTGTATGTGTGTGTGTATTGCTGAATCTCAAATAACAACAGTTAGGTTGTTTGGGTCAAGGCGCGTCATATTGTAGCACTTGTTGAAATCAGCCTGATTTTATTTTTCATTCGTACACAAATTGGTTCTATTTAACAGAAAATTAATGTATGTAATTGATTTGTTTAGACTAGACTTTTTACGACGATTCCACTCAATTACCAAGCCAAACCAAACCAGACATAAACAAGACCCATGCCAAGAGTTAACGCAGCAAAAGGATTTTAGTTTTCTCATAAAAAATTAAAAACCCAACGCAGTGATTTGAGGTTGGTGGTTGGTTGCCTACTTGCCACACATGTTTCTCCATTAAATAATTCCTTAATTTTGATTTCAAGTGATGTTTTTCTAACAAACAAAAAAATCATTCATGTTAAATAAATAAAATTTGTAAACATTCTGTAATTTAACCATTAATCATAAAAGCAACATAATTTGTGTATAGATCCTTAAGATTTATCCGTCTATGGAAAGGATTTGTTTTGTTAAATTTTTACAATAATAATTTAAATGAGAAATTGAGAATAAATAAAATAATATTTTCATAATGAACCCACAAACACTGACTGTGGCATAAACACAGAATTTTAGCATCAAAATCACAAAGTCATGCTCAACAATTCTTTTCGAGACTCTGAGGTGATCAAGTGATCCTGCGGCAATGAATATGCAACAATTGCAATTGTACGCCAGACTTTGACGTCGTCATCTTATGCCACAAATCCTATGTACATGTGTGGTCGATCAACCAGCCAGAGTTCGGCAACTTCATAAATAATTGTCAACAAAAACAAGAGAAAAACTTAAAGATTTTTGTTTTTATTTTGTTGCTTACAATAACTAATGACTTCGTGTTTCCTAGAAGGACATTGACGCTCGCTATGAGAATATTTTTTTAGGCCAGGCAAAATTAATATGAAAAGAAAATAATAATGAAAGTGAGCCGCAAATTAATTTCGATTTCTTATTGTTCTGTTATTTCCAGCCCAGTTAGAATAATAGCCAAGATAAATAAAACTCAATCGAACACACACACGTACACACTTGTTGTAACTCTCAAATGATATTATCAAATTTCTTTGAAATCGAAATGATTAGAACTCTTGAAGACCGTGTGAAATTCAGAGGCTGAGAAGAACAAATGGAACAATGCGAAATTATTGGTAAAAAAAAAACAAGTTGACAATAGTTGATGACATTAGAAATTTAATGGTAGCTTTGGTTATTTTCTAAAAAGAAAATTAATATACTTTGTATATTAATTACTCGCCCCTTGTGAGAACAAAATCATTTTATAAAGTGAACATTGTGTAATTAGTATCTTACGTATTTTGTTGCAAATTGTGTAAGTAAATTAATAGATTTGTAAATGCAAGCAAATTCTGCTAAGCTATCTTTCTAATGTTTGCAGCATACAATTCCACTTTTTGATTCGTTTTGGAAGCAAAGCAATACAAAAACGTTTATATCTTCATAAATTTAATGTTGTTTTGCTGTAACAGTTCAAATATCGAGGTAAAGACCAAGCTGAGCATAAATTGGGGACGACACGGTCTGGTCCATGCCGACCTCAGTTGTGCCAGAACTACTCTTGTTTTCTACGGCAGGATCTCCTATATGTCTCCTATGGAGACGCCTTTGATGGCGTCTCTACGAATGTCGTTCAAAGCTGCAGTTTACGATCTCAGATTTAATGGATCCTGCACAGAACTCTGTATGTTAACTCCTCGGGTTAGATGTTAGGCCTGTTTCACGATGTCGAATGAAAAATGATTCGAACAAATTTGTATGAAAACTATTCGAAAGAATTTAAAAAAACTGAGTGTTTTTCATACAAATATTTTCGACTCATATTGAGACTGGCAGGTTGTCCCACATGACTGGAGAACCTTGGTTTCCTAGCGTAGAAGTAATTTGAATGCATCTGCGAATATTTCTGAATATTTCGCTTTGAATATTTCACCATTGGGTATCAATCAACGAAGGTAACGAAACTGGAGCACGGTAATTGATCAATGACTGACCAATCGCTTTGTAGATTTATTTATCCATGACTATAATAAAAAAAAATAAAAAATGCTTCGCAGTCAGAATATGGAACCCATCGACTACGACACGAAGATTACCTTTTAAGATTTAAGCTTAATCCATATAGTGAAGAATGCTGCCGATGACTTTGCTGGTGATTGGTCAGGCAGTGTAAGAATGAGCTGTCAAAGCTGGATCGTCTATCTGATATTACTTTAGATTAGGTCCCTGTGCAAAGTGACCAATATGGTAATGAATAGACAGACGAGTTGGCCAGAATAGGATCTGCTTTGAATATCTCCAACGCGGGGAGTATTAAAAGTATTATCTTCGGATACCGTCTTACAAAGGCTGAGAATAGATGGTATATCAAATGCTAGGCAAACCTACAAGTCGCCATGAACTCCCCTTTAAGTTAGCTACAAGGACATGGAATAAGATAAAACATAATAACCAACCTTGGTGATTTATCTGGATCTAGACTTAATGACCAATTGCGATACCTCACGGTTACATACTGGGTCTAATGCCATCCACATTAGCATACATTACGATGTAAATAACAATACATCTGACATTTTGTGAAGTTCGTCCTTAATCAATACTAAAATATATTTTACTACGAAAACACATTCATTTAGTTGGAGTTGTTAAAATGGCGAATCAAACATGTTTGCATTTAGAGTGACACTCCAATATTACAAACATACGATATGAAATTAAAGAAAATACACTAAAAAGAACTACCTATTTGAATACAGAATACTTAAGAGAACACTCTGATCCAAGAATGTGGGATATAAAGACATAATACAAAGAAGGCCAAAACACTAATTGCTAAGTAGAAGATATATGAAACATGATTTAAGGTTATATTTAAAAAGTACAAGTTTATTTTTTAAACTATGATAATTAGTATCTCAGCCTTGACGTTCAGGCCTGCAAACACTTCAAAATTGTTTAACGATGGTAGGTAGGTACTCCATTTGCCATGAGGCAAATACTTTAGACATACTGTCAGACAGTTTGAATCAAGGAAAAACTGCATTGCAGGCAAATATTTAAACATATGCTTTCGATATTATATCCCAATTCACAGCAGGATTAACTCTGAAATGGATTAAATCTAAAGTGCTTTTCTAACTTGAAAATAAAACTTAAAATGACAGGGTACAATTGGATGATTTGTTACAAGTACATTATTAAAAAGAAAATCTATACATATGATTGTATAGAGTGATTGAGTGACTGACTGATTCAACATTACCCAGCTAAAACGCCTAAAGATAGGTTCTCCTCTACCTACACTCCATTCGTAATGGGATTTTTAATATAAAAAACTCAAATATCTTAAATCGTTAATAACTTTGTAAATACTGTGATTATAAGGAAAACAAGCACAATCTGTGATCACTCATATTTTATACCAAAAATCGATTTTTTAATAAAAAAAACTCAAATATCTTAAATCGTTAATAACTTTGTAAATACTGCGATATAAGGAAAACTAGCTCAATCTGTGATCACTCATATTTTATACCAAAAATCGAATTTTAATATAAAAAAAACTCAAATATCTTAAATCGTTAATAACTTTGTAAATACTGTGATTTAAAGGAAAACTAGCTCAATCTGTGATCACTCATATTTTATACCAAAAATCGATTTTTAATATAAAAAACTCAAATATCTTAAATCGTTAATAACTTTGTAAATACTGCGATTTCAAGGAAAACAAGCTCAATCTGTGATCACTCATATTCTATACCAAAAATCGATTTTTAATATAAAAAACTCAAATATCTTAAATCGTTAATAACTTTGTAAATACTGTGATTTCAAGGAAAACAAGCTTAATCTGTGATCACTTATATTCTATACCAAAAATCAATTTTTAATACAAAAAACTCAAATATCTTAAATCGTTAATAACTTTGTAAATACTGCGATTTCAAGGAAAACAAGCTCAATCTGTGATCAATCATATTTTATACCAAAATTCAATTTTTAATACAAAAAACTCAAATATCTTAAATCGTTAATAACTTTGTAAATACTGCGATTTCAAGGAAAACAAGCTCAATCTGTGATCACTCATATTCTATACCAAAAATCGATTTTTTAATAAAAAAAACTGAAATATCTTAAATCGTTAATAACTCTGTAAATACTGCGATTTCAAGGAAAACAAGCTCAATCTGTGATCACTCATATTCTATACCAAAATTCAATTTTTAATATAAAAAAAATAAAATATCTTAAATCGTTAATATCTTCGTTAATACTGCGATTTCAAGGAAAACAAGCTCAATCTGTGATCACTCATATTCTATACCAAAATTCAATTTTTAATACAAAAAACTCAAATATCTTAAATCGTTAATAACTTTGTAAATACTGTGATTTCAAGGAAAACAAGCTTAATCTGTGATCACTTATATTCTATACCAAAAATCAATTTTTAATACAAAAAACTCAAATATCTTAAATCGTTAATAACTTTGTAAATACTGCGATTTCAAGGAAAACAAGCTCAATCTGTGATCAATCATATTTTATACCAAAATTCAATTTTTAATACAAAAAACTCAAATATCTTAAATCGTTAATAACTTTGTAAATACTGCGATTTCAAGGAAAACAAGCTCAATCTGTGATCACTCATATTTTGTACCAAAATTCGATTTTTAATATAGAAAACTCAAATATCTTAAATTGTTAATAACTTTGTAAATACTGCGATTTCAAGGAAAACAAGCTCAATCTGTGATCACTCATATTCTATACCAAAATTCAATTTTTAATATAAAAAAAATAAAATATCTTAAATCGTTAATATCTTCGTTAATACTGCGATTTCAAGGAAAACAAGCTCAATCTGTGATCACTCATATTCTATACCAAAATTCAATTTTTAATACAAAAAAATCAAATATCTTAAATCGTTAATAACTTTGTAAATACTGCGATTATAAGGAAAACTAGCTAAATCTGTGATCACTCATATTTTGTACCAAAATTCGATTTTTAATATAGAAAACTCAAATATCTTAAATTGTTAATAACTTTGTAAATACTGCGATTTCAAGGAAAACAAGCTCAATCTGTTATCACTCATATTCTATACCAAAATTCAATTTTTAATATAAAAAAAATAAAATATCTTAAATCGTTAATATCTTCGTTAATACTGCGATTTCAAGGAAAACAAGCTCAATCTGTGATCACTCATATTTTATACCAAAAATCGATTTTTAATATAAAAAAAACTCAAATATCTTAAATCGTTAATAACTTTGTAAATACTGCGATTTCAAGGAAAACAAGCTCAATCTGTGATCACTCATATTCTATACCAAAATTCAATTTTTAATACAAAAAACTCAAATATCTTAAATCGTTAATAACTTTGTAAATACTGCGATTTCAAGGAAAACAAGCTCAATCTGTGATCACCAAAAATCGATTTTTAATATAAAAAACTCAAATATCTTAAATCGTTAATAACTTTGTAAATACTGCGATTTCAAGGAAAACAAGCTCAATCTGTGATCACTCATATTCTATACCAAAATTCAATTTTTAATACAAAAAAATCAAATATCTTAAATCGTTAATAACTTTGTAAATACTGCGATTTCAAGGAAAACAAGCTCAATCTGTGATCACTCATATTTTATACCAAAAATCGATTTTTTAATAAAAAAAAACTCAAATATCTTAAATCGTTAATAACTTTGTAAATACTGCGATTTAAAGGAAAACAAGCTCAATCTGTGATCACTCATATTCTATACCAAAAATCGATTTTTAATATAAAAAACTCAAATATCTTAAATCGTTAATAACTTTGTAAATACTGCGATTTCAAGGAAAACAAGCTCAATCTGTGATCACTCATATTCTATACCAAAATTCAATTTTTAATACAAAAAAATCAAATATCTTAAATCGTTAATAACTTTGTAAATACTGCGATTTCAAGGAAAACAAGCTCAATCTGTGATCACTCACTCATATTTTGTACCAAAATTCGATTTTTAATATAGAAAACTCAAATATCTTAAATTGTTAATAACTTTGTAAATACTGCGATTTCAAGGAAAACAAGCTCAATCTGTGATCACTCATATTTTATACCAAAAATCGATTTTTAATATAAAAAAAACTCAAATATCTTAAATCGTTAATAACTTTGTAAATACTGCGATTTCAAGGAAAACAAGCTCAATCTGTGATCACTTATATTCTATACCAAAAATCGATTTTTATATAAAAAAACTGAAATATCTTAAATCGTTAATACCTTTGTAAATATTGCGATTTTAAACAAGCTCAATCTGCGATCACTCATATTTTATACCAAAAATCGATTTTTAATATAAAAAACTCAAATATCTTAAATCGTTAATAACTTTGTAAATACTGCGATTTCAAGGAAAACAAGCTCAATCTGTGATCACTTATATTCTATACCAAAAATCGATTTTTAATATAAAAAACTCAAATATCTTAAATCGTTAATAACTTTGTAAATACTGCGATTTCAAGGAAAACAAGCTCAATCTGTGATCACTTATATTCTATACCAAAAATCGATTTTTAATATAAAAAACTCAAATATCTTAAATCGTTAATAACTTTGTAAATACTGCGATTTCAAGGAAAACAAGCTCAATCTGTGATCACTTATATTCTATACCAAAAATCGATTTTTAATATAAAAAACTCAAATATCTTAAATCGTTAATAACTTTGTAAATACTGCGATTTCAAGGAAAACAAGCTCAATCTGTGATCACTCATATTTTATACCAAAAATCGATTTTTTAATAAAAAAAAAACTCAAATATCTTAAATCGTTAATAACTTTGTAAATACTGCGATTTAAAGGAAAACAAGCTCAATCTGTGATCACTCATATTCTATACCAAAAATCGATTTTTAATATAAAAAACTCAAATATCTTAAATCGTTAATAACTTTGTAAATACTGCGATTTCAAGGAAAACAAGCTCAATCTGTGATCACTTATATTCTATACCAAAAATCGATTTTTAATATAAAAAACTCAAATATCTTGAATCGTTAATAACTTTGTAAATACTGCGATTTAAAGGAAAACAAGCTCAATCTGTGATCACTTATATTCTATACCAAAAATCGATTTTTAATATAAAAAACTCAAATATCTTAAATCGTTAATAACTTTGTAAATACTGCGATTTCAAGGAAAACAAGCTCAATCTGTGATCACTCATATTTTATACCAAAAATCGATTTTTTAATAAAAAAAACTCAAATATCTTAAATCGTTAATAACTTTGTAAATACTGCGATTTCAAGGAATACAAGCTCAATCTGTGATCACTTATATATTTAATACCAAAAATCGATTTTTAATATAAAAAACTCAAATATCTTAAATCGTTAATAACTTTGTAAATACTGCGATTTCAAGGAAAACAAGCTCAATCTGTGATCACTTATATTCTATACCAAAAATCGATTTTTAATATAAAAAACTCAAATATCTTAAATCGTTAATAACTTTGTAAATATTGCGATTTCAAGGAAAACAAGCTCAATCTGTGATCACTCATATTTTATACCAAAAATCGATTTTTTAATAAAAAAAAACTCAAATATCTTAAATCGTTAATAACTTTGTAAATACTGCGATTTCAAGGAAAACAAGCTCAATCTGTGATCACTCATATTTTATACCAAAAATCGATTTTTAATATAAAAAACTCAAATATCTTAAATCGTTAATAACTTTGTAAATACTGCGATTTCAAGGAAAACAAGCTCAATCTGTGATCACTTATATTCTATACCAAAAATCGATTTTTAATATAAAAAACTCAAATATCTTAAATCGTTAATAACTTTGTAAATATTGCGATTTCAAGGAAAACAAGCTCAATCTGTGATCACTCATATTTTATACCAAAAATCGATTTTTTAATAAAAAAAAACTCAAATATCTTAAATCGTTAATAACTTTGTAAATACTGCGATTTCAAGGAAAACAAGCTCAATCTGTGATCACTCATATTTTAAACCAAAAATCGATTTTTAATATAAAAAACTCAAATATCTTGAATCGTTAATAACTTTGTAAATACTGCGATTTTAAGGAAAACAAGCTCAATCTGTGATCACTTATATTCTATACCAAAAATCGATTTTTAATATAAAAAACTCAAATATCTTGAATCGTTAATAACTTTGTAAATACTGCGATTTCAAGGAAAACAAGCTCAATCTGTGATCACTTATATTCTATACCAAAAATCGAATTTTAATATAAAAAACTCAAATATCTTAAATCGTTAATAACCTTATACATACTGCGATTATAAGGAAAACAAGCTCAATCTGTGATCACTCATATTTTATACCAAAAATCGATTTTTTAATATAAAAAACTCAAATATCTTAAATCGTTAATAACTCTGTAAATACTGCGATTTCAAGGAAAACAAGCTCAATTTGTGATCACTCAATTTTATACCAAAAATCGATTTTTAATATAAAAACTCAAATATCTTAAATCGTTAATAACTTTGTAAATACTGCGATTTCAAGGAAATCTAACTCAATCTGTGATCACTCATATTCTATACCAAACTTCGATTTTTAATATAGAAAACTCAATCTTAAATCGTTAATAACTTTGTAAATACTGTGATTTAAAGGAAAACAAGCTCAATCTGTGATCACTCATATTCTATACCAAAAATCAATTTTTAATATAAAAAACTCAAATATCTTAAATCGTTAATAACTTTGTAAATACTGCGATTTCAAGGAAAACAAGCTCAATCTGTGATCACTCACATTTTATACCAAAAATCGAATTTTAATATAAAAACTAAATATCTTAAATCGTTAATAACCTTATACATACTGCGATTATAAGGAAAACAAGCTCAATCTGTGATCACTCATATTTTATACCAAAAATCGATTTTTAATATAAAAAACTCAAATATCTTAAATCGCTAATATCTTCAAATGTAAATACTGAAAATTTAAGGAAAACAAGCTCAATCTGTGATAATGTGGTAAATAAGTATACAAATGACCTTAAAAATAATAGTTACTTAGTAAGTAATTCATTTTAAAAGGGGATTGATTAGAATATTGAAGGAATACAATAACTAGCAGGGAAAAGAATCAAGTGTTATTTCAGGCAGCAGCTGTTTGAATTAAACCCTTGTACGTGGATTAGCAAAAAGTTGTTGAATAATAGCGGCCGAAGGTCTGCTCATTGTGAACACAGAGGATCCTTAAAACTTTATAATAAATCTCTTCTCTTCATAAGGATTCTATATGAATTTAAAATTAAATAAATAACACTTCAGGAGTAGTAAGTAATATAAAATAATTGTATAACTTCATCCTGATATATCGTGGCTATAAAATGTAGTCCAAAAATCTTCACACTTAGCCCACTATACGAAAGACATGTTTAAGGTCATGTCAGTTTTATCCGGAGAGAAGGTGTCAAAATATTATATTCAAATGCCAAGCAACATTAAACATCAAACTGTAATTATGTTGAAGGATATGCAAACAATTAAAATGATAATAAGAAGAGCGGAAAAACAATAACGATCATGATGATCGGTTTAAAGTGTTTGAAGTCAATGTCAAAATAATTACGAAATTTATGACTTTTCGAGGCCAAAATAAAACGCAATAAAAACCTTCTACACGAAGGACGAATATATTAGAGGAACAAATAGAAATCAAATTAGAATATATAAAATTTAAAATGTTTTCAAAATACAGCTGAAATACGAAATACATTCATACACTACTCTAGACACCGCACCGAGCTAGCTAGCTCGCACGGTGGGAGTTTAAAGCTGTAAACAATTAAATAGAACTGGCCATTTAAAGGACAATAGAGAACTTCAACCTGTTTATATTAAAAACTCAAACACCACATACATTTATGGCACTTGCCATTCCCAAAAAAAATATGAAAAGAATACGAAAATTTACAAGTGTACATTTACATTTAGGGGTTAAAAAGGTCGTGCAGATCGAGTAAGGTGCACCATCGCTGCTGGCCTGACAACAGGTTGGTGTGAATGGCTAAAAACATAAAAGAACTAAAACCTATTTTTTCGTTATAACGCAATGAGCATGCGCACTTGCACACTTTGGTGCTGTTAAACTCGCTGCTTGACATTTATGATTCTTCGCTCTTTCTTTGCGTTTGTAGTGTACGAGCACTGACAACCTTTGTTATTTTTGCAAATAATTCTCTTGCCTGCAACCTGTACGTGCAAGCGCCAGGATTAGAAATGCCAACAACAAGGAAGAAGTAAAAGAAAGGAAAAAAGGATACAATGAGGTTACAATTTTGTCTTTGCCAAATAAAAGAAAATATTGTCATGCTGTCTTTGTGACAATAGAATTTTTTTCTTGTTTGGGTGAAAATGCACCGAGAAGTGCAGAGAAAGAAAAAGGTAGTATGTGCATAGTAGAGTCTTGTCAGACTTTATGCTGATTTATCTTTGTGGGAGATGGCGCCGATCCTGTTGCGACCTGTTTGGTTGGATTTCAATTACAATATTTGTTTTTTGTTCCTGCACAACAAGTGCCGTTTAAGATTTGTAAAAGTCATTAACTAACTTTTGTTTTGCCAATTCAAAACATGCAGCGTAAACAATTTGCATCATTTTGAACAAACAGGTTGAATTTTATTGTTCTATGCTTTAGTTTGTGATATTTTCCAAGGGACAATAAGAAGGAAATACAAAAATAATAAAGAAAATACTCTGTTGCTTTACGTAACCAATGTTATTAGGAATATATTGAAAATTAGCGGGAGTGCGGGTCGGATTAGTGTGATACTTGGTAAAAGAAAAGCATTTCTTAAAAAAATATTCCCTGAAATTCCCGGAATTCACACTACTTCGTAGTGTAATAGCATTTTTATTGCTTTTAGAAAATAATTTCGTTGACAACCGCATTCGTTGTCAATGAAAGGTTAGAAAGCATTGTTTTCACAAAAATTCAGTTGAGTCAACCAAAAAGCGGTTAAAGCAAAAGCCATTTAAAACCGAATTTAAATCAAGAGATTCGATTGGCAACAAAATTAAATTGCCACAAGACAAAATGTATCTTGTATCAGAAATTAAACCATTTTGTTTATGACAGATCATCAGATTAGCAATAAGTTTCTTCTCCAAATTGTATTAAATTTAGCAGATATTCAAAATCTATCGATATTGGACGTGAATCACTGGACTTGGAAGTTTAAATTCTATTACACTTTCAAATATGTCGTTTGATCACTGGCCACAATACCGAGAATCACACATTAACAGACCACACAACCAAAAGAACTCATAAAATCCAACTTGAAAGTTTCTTTGCGACATTGTTGCGCATTGGCAAATTAAGGAGTTTCGAAGGAGGATGTCCTATTAAATGATGCGAACATAAATTCACAGTAGCTGGTCATTAAAAAGCAAATACTCAACAAAGGCTGGTGGTGGTCTCAACACTTGTTGTTCTCATCTCTTATGCCATGTGATGGACAAAATACCAGAGTAACACCCACTCGTAAAAGAAATAATAAAAAAATTTCAATTCCAATCAAAATAACGAACCATTTAAACAAAAAGACTGCACAATACAACACAAAACTCATACAAAAGTAATCAAATCTACTGAGAAACAGAGAGACTCAGTGATCTTTTGACACTTGTGTGCAAAATTCTGGAAAATAAAAATAAAAGAAAGCAATTATTGCTGACAGTAAAAAATCGATAACGGTAGATAAGACTACCGGGCTTCCATGCACCAGAAAGTAACAAACAATAGTCAGTCATTAATACATGACTAAAAACCATTAAATCTAGAACAATGCACAGGACAGCATAGAATTGAAAGATTGAAATCCAGAACAGATTTCCAATTTATGAGCACAGACTCACAGACAGATCTCAGCAAAATCTACTGCTACAAATACAATAATAATAAAAAACCAATACATATCAAATTTTTTCATACACAACAAGTGCAATTTTTCAATTTCAATCTCTTGGAAAAAAAAAAACTCAACAGAGAACAAAGCAAAAAATCAATACAATTTTAAAGATTTTGTAACAGGTACAATCATGGCCAGAGATGTTATGAAAATGATATGAAAAAACTCACAAAAGGAAACAACAAACAAAAAGAACATAACAATTGTTTGCAGTTTTTTAACTTAGACTTCCTTTGTCTGCAGCTAAATTAAGAAAATTCTAACTACTTTAAAGGCAAACACACAGAAATCTGGGAAAGATAAAAGTCATTATTATTCTGGCACTTGTGTTTTTATGTCCTTAGAATCATCATCGACATCATAAATATATGAAACTGTTCTTCTTTCTTTCTTAAAGGCGCCTTAAGTTTTTATAGATTGTGGTCAAAGTGGTACTTACTCTTCGTCGCCTAATTTATCATCCATACAATGGCCTTTTGTTGAAATTATTTTGGCATCTGAAATAAACAAAAAAACAATATATTAAACAAAATAAAAGAAACAAATTCTAAAAATCAAATTCAAACTGAGTTTCTATCTATTTTAGGAATTATTCATAAATATTCATGTATTCAAAATAATGCTGATAATACTTTTGGCAACTCGTAAAAACGGTAAAAATTCGAAGAAAATATGTATTCAATTTTATTGTATTTTATTAAATAGAACTAAGTTAAAGATAAAAAATAATATGAAGTAAAGACATAGCTAGTCCAAAAATTTACTTATTTTTACACATTACATTCTACAGATTCAAAGCTGACTATTAGGGTATTCGAATTATTCGATTTTTCTCTTGTGCGAATAAAACGAATAATTCGAATAAGAGATTTTAACTTGTTCGAATAAATCGATCATAAGTTTGAAATTAATCGAATTATTCGAAGTTTTGATGTCGGTTTTTTAATATTTTATTGTTAAAGAAAAACAAAATATAACGTTAAAGTTAACAATTCAAGTATTGATAATGTTAAAAAACATTCGAAAACAAAGTCCATCATTAAATTTTCAACAGAAATATTCTGATCAGATTCCCTCCCGAAAAATCTACAAAATAATTGTCTAGCAAAACTTTTAGTTTCCGTTTTGGAGCTATGCTTTAAAAAATTTGAGCTAGTTGGACATGATTCTGAATTCAAATACAATATAAACGTATTAAGAACTTTTTTATGTCGTTCATTAATTCGGGTTTTAAATTGAGTAACTAAATCTTTAGTAAATTAATTATTCACTATTTCTAAATTATTTATAACAAATTGTATTATACATCAAGCTCTATCAACGTTGCCGAATCTTTGCTTAATAAAGTGGTCTGGGGAATTACACAATAAAGGGAATATGTCCAAAGTTTGATATCATTGTCAGTGAACGTGGCTAATTTGAAGTATATACATATATTTTAAAATCATGGCCTTCATCTATTTCAATGTAATCATTATAAAGTCATCCTCAATATCACTTTTGATGACCGTTTCAAAATCACATTCTCCATCACATTCACTCCACTTTAATCTAAGTTAATATTTTCATTATTAATTGCGATTCTTCTAATATTTCGCCAGCTAAATAACAAATATTTTATTCCGTGCCTTTTATTTTCATTGGTTCTCAAGTCATGAGGTTAAACATTTTGAAAGATTTATTTTTAGAATTGTATATATGAATATGTATATATTTATAGAAGGAGCTATCGGAACACCATCTACAGTGATCGAAAGTCCCTTTGTCTTTAGTTATTTGTCGAATTTCAGAAACAATACAATTTTTGTAAGTCATTATTACTTATTTAAATTTGAAATTGTGAAAAATTTTAAGCAATTTAATAAATTTAAATATATATGAACATTTATTCGTTTTATTAGATTATTCTACATAAAATTGTTCGAATTATTCGTTATTCGAAAATGGCCATTTTTAAATTGTTCGACTAATTATTCGTAAGAAATTATTCGATTAATATAACGATCATTAGTCGAATGAATACCCTAGTGACTACCATAGAACAACGCTACCAAATTATCTAAAAATTTACTTTGAAAATCAGTCAAAGATTCCCGCAGACCCACAACAGGCACCATTACATCCATAAAAATGGTCCGTTTGGTTAGGTTTACACACTGATGGCATCATCGGATCTTATTCCTTCGAAAATGAAGCTTCGTTACGGTCATTGATCCGGGCTAGATGTGGTTCAAGAACATAGCGCTACGTGCCAGCGATCGCAACCATCGATTTTATTGAAATCAAAATTTGGCCATAATTTGATTTCGAGAAATGGATCTGCCAGTTGGCCTCCAAGGTCGTACGATTTGATACCTCTCGATTATTTCCTGTTGGGCCACATAAAGTCACTGGTTTATGCTGATAACCCAGCAACTATTTACGACTTGGAGGCTAACATTGTTCGTGTTATTGGTGACATAAGGCCAGCAATATCGAAAAAGTAGCCCATAATTGGACGTCCAAAATGTACTTCGTCAAAAACAGCTGCGTTGGCCATATGTCCGAAATCGTTTTTAAATGTTAAAGCCATTGATTGATCTTTCGAATAAAAAAATGTTTTGATTAAAATTTACATTCTTCTGTTATTTTTTTCGGTTTACAGTTCTATCGGGCTTAAAAAACATCCTCAAGACTCAAGAGATGCCAGCGATAGCATTCAATACCTTCTTATCGGCCTGCAACCGAGATGTTCTTACTGTAGGAGGATATGGAGTTTTTAAATGTGGAATATTGCACATGGAACATGGAATAATGTACATGGTAACATCCCAAAGCACACATCGGGAACACCACTTGAATATTTTTAAACGGAATTGAGTCTTAGATGACATAAAAATGTATCAATCGAAACCAATAATATTCGGACGGGGCATGGTCTGGACTATAAGACGGGTGAGACAAAACTTCCCAACCATTCTAAATACTGGCCGAGCGTTTTCATGACCAAATACATATCATTATCTTAGCGCCAAGGATATTTTTCTTTGATGTCGATTCGGCTGGTTGTCCGGGCTTCAAAAACGATCTCTTACGCTTCGGGTCATCGTAATGGATTCATTTTTTATCGCAAAAATTTTTTTTTTATAGCTTTCAAACATAATATCGTCTTTCAAGGTCTTTTGGCTTCAATTCGCATGTTAATCAATTTCCCAAACTTTTTTGATTGCCCTGTTGTTGACATCCGGGTCAAAATCACCACTTCTGAATCGCAAAAACCATCTATCGCATGTTGAAACCGATAGAACACCAGTTACCTTAAGCGATCGTGAGCAATCGTTGAAGAAGTAAAGCAAAACTTCCCGAATATGAAGCTTCGTTGGCACAAAATTCGACATTTTCGATGGAAAAAAGTTTTTGTTTTTCATTATAATGTTCAATAACTAAGTGAGAATAAATGACAGATATGTACTCTTCTCTAAACATTTGTAAAAACTGTGTCACAATCAATTTACCAATATACGTTGGGATACGTGATCACAATCCTTTCATAAATATGTAATAAATTTAACAAACAAACAAATTATCATAACAATATAAGCAATTTGAAAAAAAATAGGGATTATAATCCAAACACAACAAAAATATTATTCAATCAATAGCAAAGTGTTAATAAAATTATTTACATAACAAATAAATAATAGGAAAAAGGGTAAAAGGAAATAAATCATCAATGCAAAATCGGAGAAAAAGACAATTTCGACAAAGTATTTTACATTTGTAATATAAAATAAAATGTAGGACACGTGCTTTAAAATATTGCACTAAAATTTGAAACAAGAGACGATTGCAAGGATACGATAGAAAATTGTAATAAAAAGAAACCAAATTTATGCTAAACACTTCCGAGCGGAAGATCTCCTACAGAGCCAACCCAAACATAATGACACGTACTATAAAATCACATTAAATGATAAAAGTACATAGTTCAGGAAAATTTCAGTGTCATGTAAATTCAAGGTAGAGGATATTTGTATTTGTGCCAGTGTGTGTTTTATAATGAGAAATACTTTTCTATTCACACAAACGCAGTACAATGCAAAACGTAAACTAATTATTTATATTTGGCGCTCTTTTCTTTAGATTGAGGCGTTTGATGTTTAAGGAATAGAACATTGACATACAAATATATGAAAATACATTACATGCATGTCCTTAAAGAATTTAGGTTATGAGTTCATAAATTCATTCACTCATTCATTCATTCATTTACTCACTAATTTAATGGACTCCTACTGCTATCTAACAAATATTAACCGCGAAATAATAATTTTTATTAGTTCTTAGTTGCTTTAATAACAGACGAATGAAAAAAAAGACAAGCTGTTAATTATTTATTTTTTTTTTGTTTTCATGCACCTGACTACTACAGCAAATGGAAAAACTGAGATCCATTTAGTGTAACATAAGGTTCCCTATTTGAACTTGTCTGTCTAAGAAAATACGTCATACTTTTGAATTGTCGTAGATCGAGTAAATGCTTAAGGAGTCAACAAGAATAAAATGACTTGGTGTTTGTACCGTTGCAACCCTCTACTAACTGATCACTCAAGCATTTCGCCCGGTCACCAGGAAATAAACTAAATTTTTATTGTATTTTTTTTTTCAATTTTAAAGAAAAACCACCAACTGTTTGTTGTAAATTTATGTTACAGCACGAGTCAAATTAAATATTGAAATTTTTTTATTTGGAAAATTTATCAAGGAAAATAAAAGCACCTTGTATTTTTTTTTATTTTCTATTACAATACATTTTCGACTTCTGTTACTGTTTCATAATCAAATTTGAATATTTATTATTTTGTTTTAAAAGGATACGGACATAAAAAACCATAATAAATTTGGTTTATTTGAATAAAATTCTGAGTGTGTGTCAGGTGGTCATATGAAATTATTTATTAAATGTGAAGAAAATACTAACCATAAACTGAAAATCTACACAGTGTCGATTAAAATGTGTTGATCTAAATGTCGGTTATAAAATGACTTATCCTGGCTTACGAGTTGCCTATCGATTGATTTCATTGAAACATAGTTTAACAAACTAATCTTAGCAAAAAATTATGCTTAATATGACAAAAGATTTGGGTCATTCGACATAATTAAATTTTAATAAATTTGCTGCAAAGATCCCTCTGAGTTCGAGCAATGTCCTGGGTTATGTTGTCTTTGAGGGTGTCGGAGGATTTCATATTATTGGCATAGATGAACAGTCTTACCGGAATAATTCATGCCACCTCCAGCACATCTACATATCGATCATGTAAGTCAAGATTTTTCGTTCATTTCGATAAATGGTCATATATCATAATTAGCCAAAAAAATCTCTACTTTAAAAAGTTTTGAAGTTTTGCTTTACTTCTTTAATTTTAATAAAAGTGCCGCTGAAGTTCACCGATTGCTCACCAAAGCTTATGGTGAATGTGTTTCATCGGTTACAACGTGCGAGAGATGGGTTGTTCTCTTTAATTTTGACACGGAAGACAAAGATCACCCAGGCCAGCCAAAAAAGTTTGAGACCAAGAATTGGAGGCATTACTCCATGAACACAGTTGTAAAATTCAACAAGAGCTTGCAAAATCATTGGGAGCTACTCAAGCAGTAATTTCAAAATGATTGCGAGCTGCAGTATTCATCTTTCAAGATCGTATGTGAAGCCCGACCAACTAGCGGAATCGACACCAACGCCAAATATCCATTTCGCAAAGGTAATGCTATGTATATGGTGGGACCAAAAGGTTCCTATCTATTATGAGCTGCTGAAATATGGCCAGACCATCACAGGGAACCTGTGCCGAACTGATTCGTTTAAAGCATTGCATTGGCCGAAACACGCCCAGAATATGCGGCCAGACATGACAACGCTACGCCACATGGTGCAATACCAGTTTTGCCTCACCCGCTTTATAGTATAGACCGTTCCCGTCCGACTATTATTTGTTTCGATCGATACAGAACGGTTTCTCTGGGATACGCTTCACTTCAGAACAGGGTATCCGAAATTGCCTTGATTCGTTCTTGTCTTCAAAAGATGGCCATTTCTTTTGGCGCGGTAAGATGGGAAAACAATTTACAATATTCATTTTTTACTCATACATCCAATACAAGGTAAAAAGGTGTTGCTTTGTTATATCCATAAAATAAAACCAATAAATTTGGGCAGATCGGTCTAAATACCAAAGCGAGAATTTAGCCAATCCCGAAACACAACCTGATGACAAATCCGATGAAAAATAGTCTCGAGTATTTCCAGTTCTCGAGAAACGTTCCATTATGTGTCGAAGTGTATTCTGCATCTGATAATTGTGGCCAAAAATTTTTACAGAAATCCTATTCATGTAAAACGATATGTTGAATCGATTAGCCTAGTAATAGTTATCGTTTCAAAATCTTAATAAATAACTGCACAGTGGCGCAATTATGTCTGACACTGTTTATGTAAATAATATGTGGGATGTTGTTAAACATCATTATAATTAAATTGCGTATAAAATTGAAATTTGAAACTTTATTTTCATAATGTGAATTTCCTTTTATTTGCATTTTAATACGTCTTAAATCCAAGAGATACAAACTCAACACCAAGTTTTGTTAAAATCCTTTAATAACAAGAGACCACCATTGAATTACAAAAAAAAAACGATCGACAGAAAGACAGACGGACAAATCTGATTGTAAAGATCGATCATATTTAAACCGCAACAGTGTGTTGATATCATTCCTTTCCTGTGTAACAATAATATGTAAAGTTGTGCTAAAAAATATAGTACACATATGAGAATTCTAGCAGAAGAAAAAAAAACAATGGCTCTATATACACGCAGAGAAAAAATATAATTGGGCATGATTACTGTAACCATTTAAATAGTGTTACAAGATTTTTAACAATATTATAGTCACAGTAACCATTTACATGATTGTGGTAACCATAATATGGTTAATTTACGATTCACATGATTGTATCAACCATATATATGGTTACAGTAAACAAATATATCGATGGCTTAATATAAAAAAGGCGTAACTATTTTTTTATTTTCAAAAATTTCAATGAAAAAAATAAATTTTAAATATGAAATAAAATGTGATGTCTCTTCTTATTAAAAATTGCATTTAAACTTTTTTTGTGTCTAAAATTTGATGGATTTTAATATTTCTTTTCCTTCTCCTATAAAGTAACAAAAAATCGAGTTACGCCTTTTTTATATTAAGCCATCGATATGTTTGTGACAACCATTCATATGATGAAGGACTTATCATATTATGTTTTTCTCAGATTATGATAAGCCTTAAGCCGAGAGCAACATAATATGATAAGTCCTTCATCATATGAATGGTTGTCACAAACATATATTTGTTTACATTAACCATATATATGGTTGATACAATCATGTGAATCGTAAATTAACCATATTGTGGTTACCACAATCATGTAAATGGTTACTGTGACTATGATGTAGTTAAAAAAGTTGTAACCATATTGAAATGGTTACAGTAACCATGCCCAATTATATTTTTTCTCTGCGTGTAGGTTTTAGATCTACAAGCATGTTAGTTCTTAAACATTTGTCCCAGAACAGATTCCTTTGGATTATATATTTATTTGCATTACTATTCTTAAGCAAATCAAATACAAAACTTGTGTGAGTTTTTATATAAAAAATCGAGTTTTTGTCAGAAATATGAGTGATCACAGATCGTGATCTTTTTCTTGATTAAACGGTTTTTAATTTAGATATTTTGAGTTTTTATATAAAAAATTGATTTTTGGCCAGAAATATGAGTGATCACATATCAAGCTCCTTTTCTCGATTAAACGCTTATTGGCCAAGTTATTAGCGAATTTAGACATTTTGAGTTTATTGGTCAATTATTAATGATTTAAGATATTTTGAGTTTTTATATAAGTAATCGAATTTTGGTCTGAAATATGAGTGATAACAGATCGCTATATTTTGCAGATTAATAAGTGGACGTGGAAAAATTTTATTTCTATAAAAATTTTTGCGGACTATTGCGAACATTAAAAAAAAATTACCAAATCGGCCCAGGCGTTTTGCGATTTTAGATATATCGAAAACAACCATCTGTTTGACATTATTGAAAAAAAATTTAGTTAAGAGGTCTTTCACGACTTTTGGAGAATGTTGACAAAGTAACACTGAACCACTCTAAATAATACAAATATAATATTTTGAACTATTTCCTATTTTGTGTCTGGTTTTATGCATATCTTTTACTTATTTTTTGTTTCCTGTTATAGACAATAATCTATTTTCCTATATTATTTCGCTAGTTTACAGGAATCTTAATGGTTTGAATTAGCTTCCCCAATTATAATGCCATGTTTAAGTAAGATTTCCCTTCTAGACCTAGGACTGATCTTTCTGCTCAATGATCATGTAATGTTTTCCCTCTAGGAAAATAGTAGCTTACATAAAATCTAGATGCTATTTATATGGTCCTGTCTATAATATTGTACATGTTGCTGTTGTATCATTAAATATGGCAGTGATAATGTCACGTAATATCAACCGCTCCTTAAAAAAACTCACTTCAACTCAACTTCAACTGCAATCCATGTTCAAAGAAATTCACTAGCAAAATTATTCAAGCTTATTTCCTTTTTGCTGCTTTATACGCAAAATATAACGTAATTTAATGTACATGTATATTTTATACTTATTTTTTTGTTGCATTTTACTCCCTTGAAAGTTGCAAAGAAAGTGTGGGTCTATTGTTTTCTTATATTGTTTCAAGTTGTTATTTTTATTATTGTTTTGGATCGTATCAATATTATGAATGAAAAACATAAAATTCTAAATGTTCATCAAGAACTGAGAACATTCGGTTGTAATTGTTTTGAAATATGCAAAATATCACGTACAATAGTGGTTTAAGATTTATAACTGCAAACATGTAAATGCGTGTAAAATAAATAATCAAAAATGAACCATCAACAGAATTTAAGAAGTTTCAAATCTGTCTGTCATAATTACACTGAAAGAAATATTCAGTAAACGTAAAAATTGTAATTTATATTCCCTATTCTTATACGTAATATGTAATTTGTTAAACATTTGTGTTTTTTTGGAATAATCACACCTTTACAGCTTGTTTTTTTATTTAATCAAACTGAGCAATTAATGCGATAAACCTCTTTAGTATGGCTTATTTTGTCACAGATGTCTTTTTTATTTCATGTACGAGTAGAAAACCATAAAGAAAGTTTATGAATATTAAATAAAATATACTCCTGCTTATCATGCCCTGCCATATGGCGAGTCTCAAAGACAACCCACACATTATTTGTTGTAGTAAAAAAAGAGTTCAAATCAACTTTGCACTGGGGACAAATGGTGTTTAACTTTTATGTATTTGAATACTCATATTCAAATACCGAAACTCGTGCTATGGTTTGTTGTTTGTTTACAAATACAAAATTAAAAAATAAAAAACTGAGACATGCTCTAATGGACTGCAATTCATATATATATATTCAAAATAGGGGACACAACCACTATTGCCACCACAAAAAACAGCCGACCATTGAACCAAACCACCACCTTCATTCATTTATTCATTCATATGATCAACCATGTAAAGGAATTTCATAAATGAACATTGTGTCATTTCGTAAATAGACACACCAGGGAAATATTTATTTACTTGCATTGAATTGCCGTCTGTAGTTTGTATAATTACGCGCATTATTAACATAATGAAAGCTACAACAACAACAATAAGTTCTTTAAGGTAAAAAGGTCAAATTCTTATGCTGCTCGCCCCGACATACTGCTTCATACACCTGTGTCATAGAACTCATTATGTTGCTTACAACTAAAGAAAACGACGGAAAAAAATATAAAATGAACCCCGCCAAAAACCAAAATAAAGGAAAAACACTTGTTCTCCGAATGTCGATCTATTCACCATCCAACGATCCATCCAACCATCCATGATCAAGAAGCGCGTGCTATTTGCCAAGCAACCAACCAACCAACACACACACTCTCTCACATAATTGAGGAAAAATCATCGAAGCGCTACACTGCACGGTGTTTCAGCTCAGTATTCTAAGACTTTCAGTGCTGCTACTCCATGTGTGGATGGTTGTGTATTATAATTTTATTAAAGGTGCAGTGAACCTAAGACGCTGCATTTCATTTGGGTTTTCTTCAAGCACCCTCTACTTAATAGACAAACGTTATTACTTTTTTTTTAGTTTCTTTTTTTTACTTTTAACTTCCGTATGGAAAATCAACCCCCAAATTTGTCCACATTACACTACTAAAACATCAACATGCAACTAATTTACAAATTACAGACTTTTGGAAGCAAAAAAAAAAATAACAGAATTATAAAGAAAATTTCAATAAAAATTATTGTAACATTTATTTACCCAATAAACATTATGTTTGAACAGTGAAACTATTACATATAAAAACACATTTTGAATGACTCAACTCCTATAATGAAAACTACTTCATTAAAAGAAATCTGTTACTGTACGAAAAAACCAAAGCATACAAATTAAAAATAGGAGCAAGAAACTGATTAAATCTGTTAGAGTACAAAACTTGGTTGTCCATAAACATATTGTTACGTTTTAACCTTTTCAAAACGTTGGTTTATTTCCTTTAAATAAACCGTTTAGTAGTTTGAAAATTGTAACAACTCTTTATTTATTTAAAATGTACAACAACAGAATTAAATAATCACTCAATGTTTTTTATACACGTTTATAAATTTGCAGAAATACAGACACACTTTATAATGTACACGAATTCACTTGAAACATACAGCACACTTTAAAGCACTCAGTTGATGTTTATTCGAATAGCGTCTCAGATAAACTCACTAACCACTGCAACCTCTGCCACTATTTATAACACTGCTATCTGCACTCTAGATTGCTCTTTAACTGTCTAGAGCTTTCTAATACATACGCCATATGTAGTGTACTTTCTACAATGTTCTTTAACTGAATATTCGAATTCGAATATACGGTCGCAGCAAACAGCGTTGTCATACTTACGATCAATGGTCAACTGAAAGCTTTTATTCAATGTTAATAATGCCCACAGATATGTTAAAGTTTGGGCACTGCTATTTGAAAGCATTATGCAACTTTAAATCAGCCGTTAAAATCGTTATATTTGAATTCAAGTACAATTTCGTAACAATATGTTTAAAACGAAGTAACCAAAGCATATACAAATCGGCATTGTTCTGAAATAAATTTAAAAACAACAAATAAGAAAGTATAGTCGGTCAAGCCCGATTACAAGGTTTACATGGACGGACAGACGGACGGACGGGCATCGCTAAATCGACTCAGAAAGTGATCCTGAGCAGATTGGTATACTTTAATATATTTGGGCATGTTACAAACATCAGCACTAACCCAATATACCCTCCCTACTATGGTGGTGTAGAGTATAAAAAAAACATCATGTAACTTATAATGTAAAGAGGAAGCAAGCAGTAATGTGAAACAATATTATGGATAGGATATACGTTAATTTGCAGTTGTCCTACAAAATGTAAGAGTGATTTATACTAGTATGGAAATGGGCTCTCAAACCCAAAAATATACCTTTTCAGACGGAAAATTACCATGTCGAATTTTGTGCCAACAAAGTTACATTAGCGAAGTTTTAATTTACTTCTTGAATTCGAAAAAAGTGCCGCCGAAGCACTCCCGAAGATGCTCATCGAAACTTATGAAGAATGTGTTCCATTGGCTTCAAAGTGCGAGACATGGTTTCTGCGATTCAGAAGTAATGATTTTGACACGGAAGACAAAGATCGGGCAGGCCAGCCAAAAAAGTTTGAAGACCAAGAATTGGACGGGTTGTTACTCCATGAAGATTGTTGTCAAAATCAACAAGAGCTTTTAAGGGCCTAATTCAGAAACACGAAAGGAAAACAATTTTAAAATTTTTGTATGAAAAACACTCACAAATTATTTGAAAACTGAGTGATTTTCATACAAACATTTTAAAATCGTTATCCTTTCGTGTTTCTGAATTAGGTCCTAAATCATTGGGAGCTACTCAAGCAGCAATTTCAAAACGTTTGCTAGCAGCAGGGTTTTTTGGGTAAATTGGGTAACATTCGAATTGAAGCCGAAAGACCTTGAAATGACGCTTAAATGGTAAAAGAAAATCATTTTTGCACCTAATCATTACTTGCGATGAAAAATGGATCGTACGTGAAGCCCGGAAAACCAGCCGAATCGACTCCAAAGTCAAATATCCATGGCGCTAAGGTAATGTTCTGTATTTGGTGGAACTAATAGGGGCCTATCTGAAATCTGAAATCTGACCAGACATGGAACCTGTATCGAACGCAACTGATTCGTTTGAAGCGAGTATTGGCCGAAAACGCCCAGAATTTGCAGATAAATATGAAACCTTAATATTCGATCATGACAACACTCGGCCACATATTGCAATACCTGCTAAAAACTATTTAGAATGAAATGATTTGGATGTTTTGCCTCACCGGCTTTATAGACCAGATCAATGCAGAATGCTCTCTCTGGGATATTTTATAATTTCGAAAAGAGTATTCGAATTCGTTTTTGGCCTCAAAAGATGAGCAGTTCTTTTGGCGCGGAATTGGTATGTTGCCAGAAAGATAGGAAAAGGTCATAGCTAATAGCAATAGATTAATTTGTTTCTTATATATGTAAATAGATTTCTGCTGGCGTGTTCAACGAAACTTACAGCTCTACTGCTTACATGGTGCGAAATTGGATGTGATTTTGGTAAGCGAAATAGCAAATAGACCGTCCATCCGATTCATTACAATTATACCGGCCTAATAACCTGATCGTTATGAGTTCCTGGCGTACATTCACACTTGAAATCCTTTCCGATCCATAACAGAAAAGTGCTAAATATCTGGGTTTCTGCGATTTGATAGCATAAAGCTGAATATATATCGTGATGACGACAAACTCGACCCCAAATTTCGGTATTGTTGGAAACATATTCAGGAATCTGGTCGAACTGAAAAACAAATACGCACTTCTGGATTCCGATCCAAAGACTTGGACGTAACATTCGTCTACGATCCAGATCATGATGAATGTGATACAAGTGCACGTTCAACACTCTAAAGCAGCAGCTGCTGCATAGCTCCTCAATATTGCAAAATATGGGGAGGAGATTTCGATGAGCCAAGAGCCATGGATTCAAAACTTCTGCTAAAAGCTACAAAAGTTAGTATACAAAATTTACATTGGAACAAATTTACCGCATATTCTGTAAAGCCACCTTGGGAGACAACACACAATCTGGGGAATTTCATACGAGAATTCACGTAGTAACACAATGGTACGGCTTAACCACCACTTAAACTAAGAGCAGCATTTCATTTGGTGGTGCGCAATGATTTCCTCTTGCATTGTCAAAATAATGGGCAAATAAAGGTGGCCCCTAATAGTGTGGCATCTATTCCTATGTACTTTGTAAGCACCCAGCAGTTCTAGAAGACAGTACCGAACTAGTGATTTTACCCATCATTTAGGGTGGGAGCTAGTTACTTCAATAGCCACGTGACTAGTCATTTTAACACGGGCATGTCCTAAGCAGGGGGTCAAATGTCTCTTTTTGATTACAATGGGACTGTCTAATAGCTGGTCCAAAGTAGGCAACGCTTTGGACCAGCTTTGTAACTGGTTACTTGATCAGCTACTTGACTAGTTATTTTAACACGTGCATGTCCTAAGCAGGGGGGTCAATTTACCTTTTTGATTACAATGTGGCTATGAAGCTGATCGAAAGTAGTCAACGCTTGTGGTGGGTAAAATAAAGTGCAGTACAAAAAAAGTTTGTAGTGACTTCACCATAGGTTACTTAGAGACACTAAAGTGACTATTGACTTCATGCTATGTTACATGGGATATCAGTATACTTAAGCAAAAATAAAAATAAACTGTATGAGAATTATATTAACACAATTTGTATAAAACCAGTTTGTACGAATTACTCACAAAACGTTTATAGTGACTACACTCCAGATTACTTAGAGATACTTAAGTGTCAATTGTCTTCACGCTAGATGACTTGGGATGTATAAAGTAACCAATTGACTTATTTCTGCACTACAGAATATATAAATTGGAGTCGGCCAAGTGATAAGACATTTGTGACAATTACTGTCTTTAAGGGATACATTAACTGCTTGCTTAACTGCTGGGCATTGCCTTAAAATGTATGTATGTGGAACTTTTTGAGAATGTGTTGGCATCTTTAGGTGAATAACATAGATGGACTTGTTTTAATCATAACGATTTTCATTGGTATCTGCGAGTTTTTTAAGTATTTTACTCTTGATAGGATAGGATTTCAGGATAATCAATCCTTCTTCCATTTGAATTGTTGTCAATTAATATCAATATCATTTGTATGCTTTGGTTACTTCATTCATGTACGAATAAATATCGTTTTTTTTTCATTTATTTATATTTTGTTTTATTAAATCACTAAACGGACAATGTATTTTGTTTTTCTTTAAGTTACATTACAGCAGCACATTAACTGATTGTTTACTGGGTATGAAAATAAAAAGTTAAAAATAAAAATACATTTTACATCAAAACATTAGAAGAAACAAACATTTTGGAAATTCTAACACTAAACCACACATGCTAACACCAACACCAAGACACACACACATTTACAAAAACCCATAAGCAGTAAGCTAAAGGATCAAAAATAATAATAAAAAAGGAACAGCGGGCGTAAATTACACTACGCTCAAAACGCTGAGGCTCAAAATGATAATGACGTTGATAGCTCGTGTGTTATGCAACAGAAAAAGGAAGAAGAAAAAAAAACAGCGGATCATAAAAAAACGAAATAAAAACAACATATGGACACATAAACAAACGAATAAATTTGAAGCTACCACAACAAATATTAAGCGATGATGATGATGATCAAGGTAATGAAGTTTACATGTTGTAGGCAGAGCATGCTTGAGCCAAGGTGCAAGAAACTCCACAAAAGAACTTACACCACAACAATAAGACACTTTTAAGGAAGTAAATTAAAAAAAACAGCAGAAGACGCAGGAAAAAAGGCTCGTGCCATCATTATAATTATACAGGATAAAAAAAACAACAACAAGAAACAAATGTAACATTACATTGACATAGTTGTTGTTGGTGTCCTAACTAAAACTAAAACAAAAAATAATAATAATAACTATTTAAACTATTCCTCCTATGTCTATCATTTGTAGATCGTTTCTTGTTCTTACTCAAGGTGTTTGATAATGACATTCTTTAAGTTGTTTTGTTGTTTTTTGGGAATTCCTTATTGTTGTTCTAATTTTTTTTAACAGTTTGTTTGTTGTTTTTTGATATTAGAAAGAAGAAGGATCATTTTAATGTGATTAAACAAATGTCATTTCTTATGTTTTATTTCAAGTTGGTTTTTTAGGGGCTCTGGAAGGGGGGTTGGAAAATTAAGGTGAATAAACTCTAGAAAAAATAGAATTAAAGATGTCACAACTAATTTGAAATGGAAACAAATGTTTCTATCGTAGTTTTTTTTTTTTGGTAATTGTAACGTATTTCTGGTGACATGTTTTGTCATTTATTTACATTGGAGCAGACGGAGATGAAGTTAATAAAAAAAACATATTTTATTCTTATATTTGTAGTAAAAATGTTTTTGAGGGCTTTTTTGAAAATATTCTTTGTATATATTTTCAGGAAAACTTTACTTTATTTAAAATTAAATAAAATTTATATTAAACACTGAGTCTTTGTTTCAAAACAAGCCGAATCATGATGCGCTAGTGACTGTGATTATAGCATATGGACAATTCCACGAGAATCGCTACCACGACTGAAAAAACAAAAACCCTTGAAACTTTTTTTGAAGATGATTTGAATAAAAGAAAACAATAAAATGTTACTATGTGAAAATATTTAGATCGTCTTACAACATTTTAATAATAGTTTAAACTGATTATGTTTAATTTTTTAATGTTTTAGGCTAAAATTGCGGCGAAAACTATGCCCCCAAATAGTTTGTAGTATGAAATGAATTTGACTCTGATTGTTTTTTCGCTATTATCAAATTGTTTATTGAAACCGAATGTATATTTCCTATATACTTTTTTAGTTTTTGTATACATATATTTACTGAATATATATTGTTTAATTATAAGAGAAAAATCTGTCACGTACGGTATGTCAGATACGATATTAAATTTTATTTATTATAAAATCATTCAAAGATTGTTTTTATTTAAATATGACGGATTGTAAAGCAAAAATATTTCGTTTAGTGTAAGAAATTATAAGAAAACGTAACGCCTCTCACGATTCGAATATTTTCGCATATTTCTACATGTACCTCAAAATGAGTTCCGTTTTATGTCACGTACGATATACCCTTATTTCGCTCAATATTTTGGACAACAATATTTCGAAAGAACTTTTTATTATTTTAAATGGAACATAAAGACCAAATTATTTTTAAGATACTCTTATTTTTGCAAAATATATTCCACTCTATAGGCGTACAAATGTCACGTACGATGATATGGATAGTATAGTAAGGAGTGAGAACGAAAAAATACATAAATGTTAATAAAAAAGAAACCACTAAACCTACAGTTTTGATTTTTTATTTGATTGAAATTATTATTACAATTTACAAAAAATTTTATTTTTATAGTTCTAATCACTAGAGATGAATTTATGAACCTTTTCTGGAAACCCCTCCATGAGGGTTTTTATAGGGCATTTTGTCACTTTGTTCGAACAGGTAGTCCATCTCCGTTTAAGCCTTATATCTCTCCACTTACCTTAGCTGCAGGCAGTTTGGAGGATTTCCCTCTATTGACCTTGCTTACAATAGTGACAGGATGCCAAATCAGGCCAAAAATAAGTGGACATATTAAGTAGATTTATGAATGGAAGCATCCTGTTTTGTAAACATTCCTTGATGTAAATTTCGGAATTTATAGAGCCCTTTGTAACAAATGTTTGACTTCTTTTGCCGCAACCGCATATTGCTTGCAATACCAAGAATTTTTTGGGAAAATTGTATGCTTTTTTTTATTCCCTCGACCATCAGCAACATAAAAATATGGACCCGGAAGCTACGAACAATTTTCCATTATTTATCAGGTATATGTTTTGTATAAAATTTTACTTCAATTTCCTTGCTCTGTCTTTGGCCTCTAAATTTTTAGCAGAGTTCCTGTCAAGAACTTTTTGAACCTTGTATGATTTTAAACCTGCATTGGATTTAACTTTTCGTTCCAAATAGTGTTAAGATTATTTTCAATTTGTTAACTTTTGAATCAAATCATATCTGTCAAATCATAGACTGGAGGAGTTGGTTCTAAATGGTGATTCATTTCGAGGTTTTTTGTATTAGTTTTCATTTTCACTTCATTTTATTCAGCATTGTTTGAAAATTCATCATTCAAAGACTAACATCTCAACAACGTCTCCAAATTATTCAGCTGTATTACGGAAATCAGCGTTCTGTGAGAAAATTTGTTCGTGCACTTGGAGCAACATTGCCTGTATGGAGAAATCATTTCGGTGTGCAGCTAATTTCGAGTTTCGGAACTGTCATTGGAATTCTGTAAAGTCAAATGTCGTAATTCGCGATATACTGGTAGGTGAAATGTTGGAAAGAATCGTAATTTGCGAAATACCGGTCGCAATGCTGGGCCAACTACTGCGTAGTCTCGGACAACATTTGAATGAAATTATCTTCAAAAATTAAATGTTCATCTTTCCATCTTGCCAGTAAGATGGAAAGATGAACATTTACTTTTTGATTCCGAGCCAAAAAAAACTGCTCATCTACTGAGGCCGAGAACGAATCATGCCAATATCGGATACTCTATTCTGAAGAGATCGAAACAAAATAGTAGTCGGGCGGGGCACGGTCTGGACTATAAAGCGGCTGAGGCCAAACTTCCCAACCACTTCATTCTAAATAGTTTTTAACAGGTATTGCAACATGTGGCCGATCGTTGTCATGATGGAATATTAAGGTTTCATATCTGGGCGTTTTTCGGCCAATCCTAGCTTCAAACGAATGAGTTCCTTGTGATGGTCTAGCAAGATTTCAGCAGCTCATAATAGAAAGAACGCTTTTAATTCAACCTTGGAGCCATGGATATTTGGTGTCGATTCGGCAGGTTGGCCGGGCTTCACATACGATCTCTTAAGCTTCGGGATATCGTAATGTAATGATTCGGTGAAAAATGGTTAATATTTTATAGCGTTAAAATTTTGAAAATACAAAATCGTATTTCAATGTTTTTCGGCTTCAATTCGTATGGTACCCAATTTCCCTGCTTTTGGATGAATCCTGCTGCTCGCAAACATTTCGAAATTGCTGCTTGAGTAGCTCCAAATGATTTTGCAAGCTCTTGTTGAGTTTTACAACAATCTGCATGGTGTAATGCCTCCAATTCTGGCTTCCGTTTCAAAATCGCCACTTCAAAATGACATATAAGTTATTAAAATCTGAAAACAGTTTACAGCTGAAAACAGTGATTAGTAAACACATGATTTTTTTTACAGATTTCACAGAGGAATGTTTTGTAGGCTTACGATAAAAAATCTGAAATGTTTGAAAGTTTGACCTCTTATGAAGCAGAATAAAAATCCAAACAACGAACTTTTTGGGAAAACTGTAAAGAATTCTCAGAATTCTCCCCGAATATTTAACTTTTATACTCTACATAAAGAATATTGCTTAGAGACCTGTGAAATATTCTGCTATGACGTGAGTTTTTTTATCAGTTTCTGAAAAAATAATTTCTGTTAACCTTGGCCCCAGTAAAATTAAAAAATTTCTTCAACAAAGATTGTAAAAAATGTACAATTAGAAAATACAACTCGTATACGTACAAAAAAATGTGTTTCTTTTAAAATAATCAAAAAAAAAACATTAGACGCTAAAAATAAATCCCAACAATTACTAATAGTTAACTATTGTAAAGAGTGCTGCCTGTAGGGCATTTTATTTGTTTTTCCTTTATTGTTAAACTTAGTAGGAGGTGAAAATTCTTTTACCACTCGCCGTATCAGAGTTAAAACCAACATGATATTCGTATAATTATTACAGTAAACATGTGACAGTTGAAAACAGTAAGTAGTAGTTGGTTTACAAGCCATACAAAACAATTGCATTAACACACACACATTCCATACATATGTATGCAAAGGAACAAAAGGATAAAAAAGGATAATAGTTGAAAAAATAATAGTACGCGCCATAATTTCACAATAGCAATTCGACAATTGAGCGACCGACCACCTCCAATGTTTCGGAATTATGCACACGTTAATATTTGGTTGCTCTTGTTGTTTCATTGCAACACTTGAAGCGTAAAATGTAAAATTTGTACGAGTCAAAAGTTAAAAATAGTTTGGTTCTATGTCACCACATGAGGGACATATGAACCTATAAGAAACATTTTAAATTCAAATTTAGAATCTAGAATAAAAAACCCACCAACATAAAACTGAAAAACAGTAAATGAAATGCATGCATGCATGTTTCAATATAATTTTTCTAAATTTTTAAACATATTTATCTAAATAGTACAATACAATACATATATGTATTATAGTTTAGACAGTTCGTCAGACATTTAGTTGGTTAGTTTGATAAGAGAACTTCGAGGGGGTTGAGAATATTTAATATGTAGCTCTTGTCGAACAGTTGGTTTTCTATGTGTGAGTCTTTAAGTGGGAGAGGTCAAGATTTTATTGTTAAAAATCTACAAAGGGTTGCACAAATAGCCGCTGCATAATTAAGCCCACATGCTTAGCAACTAGTAGTACTAATAAATACTTATTAAATGGACATGAACATGTGTGCTATCATCAAAGTGGTACTGGAATACCCCTACTACATATTGGAATTGTTAGGAAACCGTTAAAATTTTATTTGAAATAAATAAAACAGATTTCAATTTGAAAAACTATAAACTATGAATTATTATCAGTTTTAATTAGAACTAAAATGTATTTTTTTTTTTTATTTAAAAAATGATTTGCAAATATGTTTTTCACCCTATACTGCATAGGGTATTATTAGCATATGTTATTGGATGAACATGTAATTCGGTTTAAAAAGGAAAGTAAGTAGTCAAGCCTTATTTAACATGAATTATTTTAAAATTTCATTTGTGTGTCTTAATTTGATGTTGCTAGTTTTTCTGTGTTTTTTACTATTAACCTATCCCACAATTAAAAATCTATAATTGCCATAGGGTATTTCACTGACCAGCTTTGGCCAACCACAATTTTTGCACAGCAGCCTCCATCATTTGAATTGATAAAGAAATGGGGTCACCATAAACACATCACTAGATTAAGTCACATAAAATATTAATAAATAACAGCATAACAGAACTACAATAACAAATTTCAGATTGAAATTTAAACAATTATTAGTTTCAAAGTAATAAATACATTAAAATTGGCGAATTTATGCCAGAAGGTTTGTGGTCACGACCACTGTTAGTTTTTATTTTTACTCGGCACTTTTTTGGCGCCATATGTAGATTATGATTAGGGTTACTGGAGGAAAATATTAAAAGAAATGGGAATGGTTTATTAAGTACTAATAGGAACAATTCTCTAAATATGAATTATTGTTTTAAAAATGTGTCACATTCCTTAGGTCTACTGATAAGGTATTACCAGGCAAAATACCAGGCACTTTGAATACCTCTTACGGAAGTGCTGAGGTAGGATTTGTAAAGAAAGCTACAAGTCCTTTCAAATTAAATATAATACTAATATTCAATATGCTACTTTATTTACACAGAGAAAATAGATTCGTAGATTTGTTGGTCATCGAATGATTCAACCTTGGTGACCGAATTTTACAGTTGTGGCTAAAAAATTTTGAAGGGGTTACAAAAGTTTGGTTCTTCAACTGAAATTCTTCCTTATTAACAGATTTTCTGTTGCTATAACCGAAAAATTCGATGTGTGCAACTGAATCATTCGATCAACGATTATTTGGTTTATTTCGGTAACGATTCTTTAGTGCCAAAGGTATTTGCTGTTATTTCAGTAACGGTTTTTTGTTTATTACAATTATTTTGGTTGTAATTAGTTGACATTTTAACTTTTATAGATTTCAATAAACTTAATGACGGAAATAAAAAAATCGACGGATTTCAAAATTTAGAATTATTTATGTATTTTAGATGCAACCAATTAATTTTCAATTAGCACGATTAAGTTCCATTTTTTTGGCACCATATTTGGGTTTTTACTTTCGGATCAACTATGTGTGTTTTATTCATTCATTTAACCCCAGTGTCCTGTTACAGACTGTATCAAATGTATCAATTAACAATCCCTTATTTCAAAGCTATTTTAAAGTGACATGTCCCTTTCATATAAAGTGTTACAACTACAACATTTCGAATTTCAGAAGTTTCTAATTGTGTTTCAGAAATGTTTAATTATATTTCAGAAATTTCCATTTGTATTTAGAATTTTCTATTTGAATGTCAGAATTTTTAATTAATTGGCTTGAAACCTACATATGTATGTACAAAACGAAAGGACAATTATTTTTAATCACCTGCATCATTAATTTGTATGCTTTGAATTATTTGTGCCGCTTACTAACAGTTGAGCCCTCTAGCAACATGTTGATTAAGTTTAATCTTTCAAGAAACCTATTGCTGAAGAATGTTTCTAGCAACATGTTGCTAAGGCATTACGTTTATAGCAACATGTTGCTAGACATTATTCCTTAGCAACATGTGGCTAGAAACATTAATCTTTATCAACATTATTCTTAAGCAACATGATGCTAGAAGCTTTATGCCTTAGCAACATGTTGCTAGAAACCTTACCCCTTAGAAACATGTTGCTATAAACCTTATGCCTTAGCAACATGTTGCTAGAAAAATGTTGCTAAGGAATAATGTTTCTAGCAACATGTTGCTAAGGCATAAGGTTTATAGCAACATGTTTCTAAGGGGTAAGGTTTATAGCAACATGTTGCTAAGGAATGCTGTTTCTAGCAACATGTTGCTAAGGAATGATGTTTCTAGCAACATGTTGCTATGCATAATGTTTCTAGCAACATGTTGCTAAGGGATAATGTTTCTAGCAACATGTTGCTGAGTCATATGGTCTTAGCAACATGTTGCTAAGGGATAATGTTTCTAGCAACATATTGTTAAGGCATAATGTTTCTAGAAACATGTTGCTAAGGGATAATGTTTCTAGCAACATGTTGCTAAGGGATAATGTTTCTAGCAACATGTTGCTAAGCATAATGTTTCTAGCAACATGTTGCTGAGCCATACGGTTCTTAGCAACATGTTGCTAAGGGATAAGGTTTCTAGCAACATATTGCTAAGCATAATGTTTCTAGCAACATGTTGCTGAGCCATACGGTTCTTAGCAACATGTTGCTAAGGGATAAGGTCTCTAGCAACATGCTTCTTAGATTATAAACATGTATGTATATGTATATGTTTATAAACATGTTGCTAAGGAATGCTGTTTCTAGCAACATGTTGCTAAGGAATGATGTTTCTAGCAACATGTTGTTATGCATAATGTTTCTAGCAACATGTTGCTGAGTCATATGGTCTTAGCAACATGTTGCTAAGGGATAAGGTTTCTAGCAACATGTTGCTTAGAAATAATGTTTTTAGAAACATGTTGCTAAGGGATAATGTTTCTAGCAACATGTTGCTAAGGTTTATAGCAACATGTTTTTAAGGGGTAAGGTTTCTAGCAACATGTTGCTAAGGCATAACGCTTCTAGCATCATGTTGCTTAAGAATAATGTTGATAAAGATTAATGTTTCTAGCCACATGTTGCTAAGGGATAAGGTTTCTAGCAACATGCTGCTTAGAAATAATGTTTTTAGAAACATGTTGCTAAGGCATAATGTTTCTAGCAACATGTTCTGATGAAAAATGTTGATAAAAAGTAATGTTGCTAAGGAATAAGTTCTAGCAACATGTTGCTAAAGAGTAATGTTCCTAGCAACATGTTGACTAAGTTAAGTTTAAGCAAGATGTTGATAAGTTTCAAGCAACATGTTTCTGAAGAATAATGTTGATAAAGAGTAACGTTTCTAGCAACATGTTACTAAGGGCAGCATTTTGCTGACGAATAATGTGGATAAAGATTCATGTTTCTAGCAACATGTTGCTAAAAAATAATGTTGCTAGCAACATTCTTCATTCATCCGCTGGAAAGTCAGTTGATTTCAAACTACAGACTGTCGGACACCGTCGAATATGTTTCGAATTACACAATAACCCCTTGGTACTTAGTTTAACTAATTGAGAATTGATTATTTGTATGACAAGTTACTATTCGTGTACATTTATGTGCGTATGTAAACGTCTAATAAATATATTATTAATCGATTAGTTATTGAAAAGTATATTAGTTTGTAATTGGAAATCAATAACAAGTTTTAGCTGGAATCTATCTGTATACAAGTCTTCTGGGATTTTGTCACAATTAATTTCTCCAATGAAAACCCTAGTTATGAATAATACAAAATTTAGCAAACACAAGAAATGAGGACAAATTATTTTGTTACAATAACACACATCATCATAATAAACACATAAAATAAATCAAGTGTATAGAAGAATGAACATTAAAAAAAGAACAAATTGACAGCATAAATAAAAACTACAAATTAATGGCAAATTAAAGCAGCACACATTTATGGGCACACATTTTAGAAAAAACATGGTTTAAAAATAGTTCACTTACTCACTTCCAACGGACAATCGTTTACACATGTAGATCACATGTTAGTTACTGGACCGAACTAATTTCATTTGATTTTCAATAGAAGTCATTAAGTCTAATATTAGTATGTTTATTTTCTTCATAATCTTTCGGGTAAAATGTTACATCCTCTGGGAATTTATTTGAAATTTAAGAACATTTTTAACATATTGCTTGAAGATATTTTTGAAACTATAACATGCGAATACGAATAAACAACAAGTTAGTTACGCTTTTGGAAAATAAAGAATAAAACAAATATAAATCATGGTTTGTATTCAATCTTAATACTTTTTCTCATGCCTCACCAAATCACAAATTATTAGTTTGGTAAATCTTTCAATTACAGTTTCTAGAAACAGGGTCCAAATAACAAACAGTAAAACATATTGGTTACGCCTCTTACTTTGGGAACAATTTAAAAATATAATTTTAAATTTTATTTATTGGTGGTAAAACTGAATTCATAATTGCATGTTATAATAAAATGTATGTACATGAAATTCAAGTGGACGTAAGAGTACCAGTAACTAGAAGGTTCCCATTATTTCTATTCCCTTTACCTTTTGTTAATTAAAGTGACAATTTTTGATTTCTTAAGAAATACAATACTTCAGGGGTTTGTTTCAATTTTTTTTTTCTATTTAATTAAATGTTACAGTAGAAGTAAATAAATAAATGGTATAATTAAATCTCATATGAAATTATGTTTTTAAATTTACACAGATTTCGGGAAATTTCTTAATACTGAGTGTGAGAATTAACTTCGTTGTGGGGAACTGTTAACTCTGCTGGTTTTAGTTGTGGAACCTGCATAAAAATATTTAAAAACCAATACGTTTCTGAAAGTAAGGTAGGAGTTTATAAAACTCCCTCTCTCAGAAGAAAGAAGTGTTAAAGACATGTTGTTAGATAAACAATCTGCTACAAGGAATACAACTTATCAATGCGATGGTAAAGTTGATGATGATGATGGTGTTGTAACTAAATGTAATGAAAATACCAGCATATCACACATTTCACACTTTAGTTTTAGGCCACCACTACTTTTTAAATTGAGTGCTAAAGACATTTGATAAATTGACTTTAAGAAACTAGAAAACAAAGTGAGAATGACAAGGAATATATTCATATAAACACTTCTTTGATCTCATGTAAAAATAGACACATAATTGATAAATTTTAATATTCTGAAAAATCGGATCAATGACATGCCTACCGTCTACATACATCCTGAGTTGCAAATACTTAATTACAATAATAATGTTAAAAAAATTGATGAGATAAATTTCATTTAAATAAAAGCCAGGATTAATGATGCTCTCATATATCCTTTTTCTGAAAATGCCTATTAAATCGTTGACAATTTTTCTTCAAGTTTTAATTAACATCTTTACTTAATTTTCGATTTAATAAGCAAAACATTGCCAATTCAAAATTTGCCGGGATCCCGGGAAATTCCAAAATTAATCGTGATTTCCCGTGAAATGAAAAAGTGCGAGAATTGTCATCATGCGCTCACTTTTTGTCATTTATGATCTGTATACTCTGGCAAATTGAAAAATCTGTCATCGATTCGCACAACTTACGACTTTTAGCAAAATTGTGTTCATCGACGAGCCTAATTTTGGCTTAATGGTTCTGTTAATAAACAAAATTGTCGCATATTCAGTGAGGCCAATCCACAACACATTTTACGTATCATGCGGTTTACACGCTAATGGCATCATCAGACCTTATTTTTTTAAAAATGAAGCTGAAACTCTTGTTACTGTCAATGGAGATCGTTACCGCACCATGATCAATGATTTTTTTTTTGAAAATAAGGATGACATTGATCCGGCGACCGCAGCCATCGATATATTGAATTCAAAATTTGACGATAACTTGATTTCGAGAAATAGACCTGTGAATTGGCCTCCAAGGTCGTGCGATGATATACCTCTCTATTATTTTCTTTGGGGCCATGTGAAGTCACTGGTTTATGTGATAAATACGGCCAGCTTTGCTCGAAAAGGTGTTCCATTATTAGACGTCCAGAATTTGCTTCGTCTAGAGCAGCTGCGGTTGATATATACCAGAAATCATTTTCAAATATTAATGCCATGTATTTTTATTTTTTGAATCAAAAAATGTTGGTCAAAATTTACATTTTTAAGTAAAAAGTAAAGGAAATGCTTTCGGTGACTTAAATTTTCTTGCAAAAACTTAAGTTTAGTTTAAAGCCCACCCTACTTACTACGGCTTCTTTGTGTCCTCGTTCCCTTAACTCCTTGTTCGAGAAACCAACAACACCTAACAAGACTAATAAAGAACATGTTGCAAAAACATTGTTAAAACTACCACAGCCGCCGTAATATACACAGTACATATTTGTGTTGGCACACTATTACCATAACCTAGCGCAATATTTTTCGCATTTCCACTTTTGACTTGTGTTCCTCAAGAGTTTATAATAAAAACAACAATACACAGCAGTGAAATGAAATATCTACACATACACCAAGAAGAATGGTTATATGAACCCATAATTTAGAAATAAGAAATCAAATCAAATTGTAAAATACCGCTCAAAATACGTATGTATCTAAACTCACAGCTGCGCAAATTAACCAAACACAAAAAAAAGAAAAAAATTAAAATAAAAATCATACGTCCCTATAAAAATAAGATTTTGTGCAAAAAAAAAAATCCAATAACAACAATAAATAAAGAAAAGAAATAAAAACGACGTCTACCCGATACAAATAAAATAAACATGAAATCATTTCCTACCTTCAGATACAGATACACTCGTACCAATACAATCACTCACTCACTCAGATTCACACACATTCTCCGACATCCAAACGCAACAACTCTCCCCATCCATGTTCATATTCGGAACTTATGCATTCGTAGCTTCGCTCTATAGCACGAGACAAATAAACACAGATCTTTAAGATGAATTCGTTTTGCAGCAGCAACAACAACAATTGCAATTGCAACAACAGCACTAATAAAGCCACATACAAATTGCAAATAATACCAGAAAATCACATCAAATAGAGAACACGACACAAAAGACCAACACTTGTGCACGAAAACAAGAAAACAAGAAAGAGAGTGAATAAAACTATAAAAAAATAATCATTATAAAATGCAAATGTGTGAAATGGGAATTCGTACCAACAGGCAACAACAAATCAAATTTGCATGGAATAAAATTTAAATCCTTACAACAACATTGCAATTCATTTTATGAAACGCTATTGTTGCTGTAGATTTCTTTGAGAAGAACAGCAATTCGTCATGTGCGTATTTTGGCGCCAATGATACATTCAATATGCACTGGAGTGTTGTTCTTGTTGTTGTTTTTCTTTTTTCTTTTTATTTAGTTTTTTTGGAAATGATCTTGATGATGTTCACATCGGTTTAATGAAGAATAATGATGAATTTGAAGTGAATGTTTTAAAGTGTTGCATCTACATACATACATCCATGCAAACGTTCATTAACGGGAAAAGGGACACGTGAAGCTGCATTCGAAGAGTGCAAAACAAGGGGATTAATTTTGTTCTGTATTTCATTTCCAATTCCTTATTTTTGTATATTGTTTTCTTTGGAAATGCTTAATCAAAATAAATTCAAATCGTACAAAAAAAAAAAAAAATACTGCAAAAAATCAATTTGCACGTAAATCACTGTGAGAAATTAATCAAAGACGTGAGATTACAAAACAGGACCCCTTTTTTCTTCGGTGTGTGTTTTCTGCGAAATTTTTTCAAATGCTTACATGTTAAATTCACAGCCAAATTGTTTAAATAAATATGCAATTTGCCAAATGTTTTCATTACTGACAAGTAGAGCAATGTTTTCAATTCTAAGCGATTGTTAGTTTTTCTAAATGTTTATTTATTTTCATAAAGTGGTTACCAGTAAAACTCCGCATAAACCAAACAAAATGAATGAGTGAAATGTTTAATTAATTTGCATATGGGAAATAATGATGTTGAGGAAAATCATTGGATCGAATTTCCAGTCTGTTAAGAACCAAAATGATCAAAATGAGCATGAAAAATCAATATATTGTTAAGCGTTTACCATTTAAAAACTATGGTTTATTTTCTTTAAATAAATCGGATACTTTTGATTGCAAATAAAAGCAGTTTAGTAGTTTAAAATTGTAAAAACTCTTTATTTATTCAAATGCACAAACAACAACAGCAGTTTAAATATGTGTTTTTAATACACACACAAACTTAGGCTACACTTTATAATGTACAATAATGCAGTTGATGTTAACTCTAACAGCGCCTATAATAAACTCACCTCAACCACTATTTATAGACAGCGCCATCTTTCGTGTAGCTTATACAATGATCTAAGCGGACAAAACTAGTATATTCGAATTCTAGAGCTTACTGTTGCCATACTTAGAAACAATGTTAATAACAGCATGCTATCAACATTGTTGATAAGTAGAAGGTTCTACTTTGTATGTATATTTTTTTGTCACAGAACAAAGTATGTATATTTAGAGCGAAATAACCTAAACATACAAATTTATATTTTTATTTAGATTATTAATATCACTTTGGCATTCAATTTGTTTAGTTTTTATAACATATGGATATGGATCGGTGGTCAGGGACAGTACCCTATGTAAGCAATACAAGCATTACTTATAATTGCTAGCTTTAGTTTCGAGAGAATTCAACTTTGTCTGACCGGGATGTTGTGAATCATTATTATGTTAATTGTCGGATCTGGATTTGAGGCATTTTGGTGATAATATAGTTAATATAAGCGATCAATCTGGTATGAGATTTTTCTTTGCAAATCTCATGAGAATTGAATTTACTTCATATTTCAATAATTGCAGTTCATTCAAAGGTGGTGGGACATGCGAGGGCTGGTCAATAAGTCTGTGACTTTTTTAATGAAACACAGGTTTTTGTATGCATTTGTCCAACGTTCCTCCAATTATCCCTTCCAAAAAATAATATTTGTTGAGGTCATTAAAAATTCACCCCGAGAAACACACTGTATTGACTGCTGTTTGGTATCTATATTGCTGTTGAACAACGCCAAACACTCCTACGAAGTTGTCGCACGATTGTACAAACGAAATCGATTATGAGCAAACGTGATATCCATCTTGAGGAACTCATACTCATTAAAAATTTAAACCACTGACCCATGTGAGATGCCTATGGCTTCCATAATCAATCACATAGTTAGTTTCCGATCGGCCCACACCATATCGTGAATTTTTTCAATTGTTTCGGGTGTAGAGACCTCAGACGTTTTTAAAGTCCAGAACGTTCGGTATCTTAGGTGCTTGTACGGCCACAACGATATTCAGTAAACCACATTTTTACCATTGAAATTGTTGGTGAAGTGTTCTCATAGTATGGAGTGTAATGGTTTTTTGTCGCCAAGTTACGTGGTAGTCTGATATCAATGGTTGTCAAACACAAACTAAATGACGCAGATTGTTCAAATTTTGACAGAAGTCAACTGAAAGATACCTGTTAACAAGAGCAGTTTTGTCTTTATAGTGAAGTGGCGGGAAATTAAAAAAGTCACGGACTTGACCCGCCTTCGTATTTTAAAGGACCAAATCGCAGCTCATCCATCCATCACAATCGAGATTTCGGCGAGGCTATAGCATGATAAAATATATACAGTGACGGACAATACAATAGAATCACTACATATGAATTCGATTAAAGCGGTAAAACTACAAAATTTGATTTCAAAATTTAAAATTTGTTCATTATATATTAATGCTCATAACGTAAACAATAAATAGAAAATAATAAAATAAAAAAATAACACATTATTATGTTAAAAACGATGTCAAATCTAAAAGACTAAATAAAATATGCGACATTCAAATAGAATCAATCAGTCTTAAAATAATTAAAAATAAAAAATCATCATAAGAATTCGTTGTTTTCTTAATATTTTGTTGCATATCAATTATTTCTAATAACAGCATCAAATCTTTTGGGGATTGAATTTAACAAACTTTCGCATGTAGATCGGGAAATTGCATACCATATTTCCTGAATTTTCTGCCAAAGTTCTTCCTTGTTTTTAAATTTTTCAGGTCCGAGTTTGTCTTTTACTATTTTCCATAGGATTTAAGTCTGGTTATTGGGACGGCCATTCCATAACATGAATTTTGTTATATAAAAACCATTTTTTGACAAGACCTGATGTGTGCCATTTTAAGGGCATATTCCATTCTGCATGTGCATTTAAAACATTCTCCAAAATATTTACATACAAGTGCTTATCCATATTTTCTTTAATCCAATAAATTGGACCAACGCAATACCAAGAAAAGCATCCCCCTATAATAATAATGTTTTATTTGTTTTCTAATAATGAATTAAGTCTAAACTGCATCTGCATCAACTGCATGTGTCTACAGGCACTTCTCTAAACTGGACGAATCTCTACCGGTGATCCACAAGGATCCCCAATATGCCTGCTTTTTTAATATTGTGTTGGAGGAGGGTGTCAATTATATACTTCGTAAAGTTGCATAATGGCCGTCTGATAATGTGTTCTGTATAAACCCGATACGATCGAAGTTTGTTTTCTATTCAATACTAGGTATGATGATCGTCATTGATGATGTGAATGTTGTTTATAACCACATCTTAATTATTTATCCAAACGACCATAATTTCTTTGTCTTAATGCCGCATTTATTATATACTAGACCTGATTCAACATGCATGCAGGGTCTTAAAAGGTAGATACAGTAAGAATGGATCTTTAATCCAGTATTTCGACAATGATTTTGTTATAATGAAATAAAGTGATTATATATGTAAATCACAATTAACAATACAACATAGTTTATAGTATTAAACATTGTTATATTTTATGTATGCTTAGGATACTTCGTTCTGAATGTAAAAAATCAACGGTGATGTGTTTTTTTATGTATATTTCGTATAATTTGCACAATTTGAAAATAGCTTAACTTACTTTTTACTACCTTTTTAATTTATATGCTTAGATTTTTTCGTTCAGTGTATGTTTTCATATTAACAAGTTTTTATAAAATATGTACGTTCATTAAATTTCGTTATCTTTCAAAATTACTTACTTATTAAAAAAAAAGAAGTAAGAAAAGCATCATAAAATAGCGTAAATAATGTGAAAAGATTTTCCAAACATTTTCCTTTTAGCGTTTTTAACCTTTGAACCCACACTAATGTTTTGTTTATACCAAAGACAATCCTTCTAAATCCATCTAATTTTTAACTTATTTTCTATTTACATCTTGTTGGTCCTTAGGGAACAAGTTAAGTTAGATCATTAACAAGTTTCGATGCTGTATTTATCAGGCTTTTTTTATTAGTTTTTTTTTGATTAAATTTTGTTGTTTAAAAGGTCAGTGATCATACAACAACATGTTAAAGAATGATGGGTTGGTTGGGTTGTTTTATGCGCTTAAACAACTATTTTTTTGGCTGCTGCTTTCAGTGCTTTCAGTGCTTTTTTTTATTTATTTTTTGTGCTGTATTCAAATTCAAATTGAAACTCATTTGTAAAGTACGCGCGCGCGGCAAAATCTTTTTCCCTCCTCTTTTTTTTATTCTTTTTATAAAAGGAATAAAAAGAAGTCTGCTTTTAACAAGAGAACATGCTGTCTGAGATGAAATATTTCATTTCTTTTGAGGGAAAAAAACAGGTTCTATTTTCAAAGCAACAAATGACACGGTTTTTGTTTAACAAAATTTAATGTAGGAAATAAACAAAATTGGCGGATATCAAATGATTTGAAGGGTATTAGAATATTCCACACTTTTATAACCTGCCAAAGATGTTGCACCATTTTTGAAATTTTTTTTTTGTAAAGAATAATTGAATGATTTTAACAGCTGATTATAAATCTAAAAAAAGTTGTGATAATTTATAAATAAACCTAAAACTGAAACTGAAACTAGATTTGTGTTTTTAAGTGTACGATTTTTATTGTTGTCTGATATCACACCCACTCTGATAGTTTCAAAGCTCCTTACATTAAATTTGTAACAAATTTTAAAGCTAGACAAAACTTTATTCATGTTTTTTATACCCTACATCACCATAGTGGGGTTTATTAGTCTAACATCCACCTTAAAGTATACCGATCGAGTCGATTAAACGATGTCCATCCGTCCGTCCGTCTGTTTCGCATGTTTGAAGATATTTCGATCAAATTTGGTACATATTATTTTTGCGGCCCAAGGACCAAGCCTATTGAAACTGGCTGAAATCGGTCCATTATTTCACCTAGCCCCCATACAAATGTCCTTCCGAAATTGGACTTTATCGGTCATAAATGTTTAATTTATATATGTATCTCCAAAAATTCCACTCCAAATAAGTTTTATATACACAAAATTTTGTTACGATCGGTCCATAATTGGTCATAGCCCCCATATAAGGCCCACTTCCGAAAATCACTCAAAAATATAAATTATTGAAATTTCAAAAGAAAAATGTTTTTGCTTTTTTACTTAGTGTAGGGTATTATATGGTCGGGCTTGACCGATCATACTTTGTTTTGTTTTTTTATTTTTATGATAAAAATACATTGTCATTATACAATTTCATTCATGAGACGATGAATGAAATTGTGTTCGACTGATATGACTGTAGATTAACATGTCATCATCATGAATGAAATTGTGTTCGACTGATATCACTATAGATTATCCTCTCATCTCCATTTTCCAAGACCTTGTACCGCTGGCGTTCGGACTACATTGTCTACATTTCATACTCCAAAGAGAAAAACTATTAAACATTTCACCAAGGTTGCCAACTCTTCAGCTCTGAAAATGGCTAGATTTTGAATTAAAAATGGCTAGAAATGGCTAAAACCCAAAAATAACTGAATACAAATTCATAAATATTACATTTCTTGCCTCCATTACCACGAAGTCTGGTTATGTATTAACTAATAGCTAGCTATACTGACAGTTTTCAAAAATAATTTTTGCCGACTTCGTGTTAATGGGGTTTAGCAGATTAACCCCCATTTTCTCAATCTCCGGTTATCGTTTTCGTAACGATATACTTCCAATTAATAGAATTTTTGTTTGAGAACTGTCAGTATGTCGTCACGATAAAAAATAATCAGAGATTGCGAAAATGGGAATAAATATTGTAATATCAATAATTTTGTATTCCTATTGATAAATTAAACAAATTTCTTGGCACTTACATTCAAAATGGGATCCATTGAGGAAATGCAAAATTTATTTTTGAATATGCCTGATGTGTTTGCCTTGGAAACAATTTCGAAGCCTGTTTTCAAAAAAACCAATAATATTCTCATCAAATCGTTGTCATTAGATAAAAAAATACTGTTTTATTTTTAAAAAATTCCAAAAATGTTCAAGAAAAGTATAAAATAAAAAAGGGTAAGACAAAATAAAATGGCTACATCTTCCGGCTAGATTAAATCTAGCCATTTTTTATGGCTAAATGAAAATAAAATCGCTAGATCTAGCCGAAAAATGGCTAAATTGTCAACCTTGCATTTCATTGTTTGTTATATTCCCTTAAACATGTCGTAGTTTAATCTATAAATTAATCTAGAGCTACCAAAATTATCTCTTTTGGTGACAATAGACAGCTTGAAATAGGATGTTTTCGTTTAAACAAACTTTCGAAAAATTAAACTTTCACATTCAACATTAAAAGCAATTAGGTCTCCCGATTAAAATCATTGCCAATTCTTACAATTTATGTAAGTTTATTTAGTTACTTTGTAAATAATGTAACAAAGTAACAAAATAAACTTAACCCTTTTTTTGGTTGTAACAAAATCCCATTGTAAAGTAACAATATTTTAAAAGTGCAAGTATGTAATTTGCAAAAAAAAATGTCCTCAAGAATTGTGTAATTTCAGCCAGACAAAAACTACTTCAAAAATTATTGTTTTTAAGAATAAAAAAAAAATAATAAATAAAACAACAATAACAAAATAGAAGTCACCAACACCGGCTAACTTTTGTTTTTGTAGTTTTTGAGCGCACTTTTTTGGCATCTGCCAGCTAAAGAAAAAAATTCTAAAGACGACGGCTGATGTGGTGTTTTATACTGCTGCTGTTTCTTGTGTTGCAAATGCCATTTCTGTGATTTTTCCCCCAACCATTTTTTGAAGTCTCAAAAAACAATGTTGAATATGATGATGATGATGACGAAGAAATGATATTGTGCACAACAACACCCTACTCTATGTATGAGTTTTGTATGCTCTTCTATGCTACCCTACTACCACCGTAGCTCGCCTTAAGGTCTTTGAACAGCAAATGAATGAAAAAAAAAAGATATTAAATAAAAAGGAATTTGTTTGTCGTGAACAGAGTGTTAAGAGTATGAAATCGTTTAGATAAAGAAATGAACTGGGTTTTATATTATTAGGTCTATGACTTACAAATGATATGATTAGCTATGCATTGTTAGCAACATATGGATTCCGAGACAAAAGAACTGAATCAAACCAATATCGGATACTCTGTTCTGAAGTGAAGCTTATCCCAGAGAGAGAGCGTTCTGCATCGATCGAAACGAATAGTAGTACGACGAGGAAAGGTCTGGACTATAAAGCGAATGAGGCAAAACTTCCCAACCACTTCATTCTAAATACTTTTTAACAGGTATTGCAACATGTGACCGAACTATGTCATACTGGAATATTACGGTTTCAACGAATCAGTTGCGTTCGGTACAGGTTCAGTTGCGTTCGGACAGGATCTGACCAGATTCCAGCAGCTCATAACAGATAGGACCCTTTTAGTCCCACCAAATACAGAAAATTACCTTAGCGCTATGGATATTTGGCTTTGGTGTTCATTGGGCTGGTTGGCCGGGTTTTACATACGATCGCTTACCCTTCGGTTTATCGTAATGGATAAACCGAAGGGTAATGGATGCCTCCAATTCTTGGTCTTCAAACTGTTTTGGATGGCCTGCGCAATATTTGCCCACTTCTGAACCGCCCAAACCATCTCCCACACGTTGAAACCGATGGAACACATTCACCATAAGCTTTGGTGAGGAATCTGTGTATTTCAGCGGCAATTTCTTTCAAATTAACGAAGTAAAGCAAAACACTAGTTGTCAGTCAGTTGCGGAAGAACTTCTGCAAGTATTTGCTGAAGTGTTTCCACTCAAAAGGAAACTTGCGGAAGTCTGCTTCCAGAAGTAGTTTGTAGAAGTTATTAAGACGAATTTGCTGCAAGAAATTGCAGACGTGTGATTTCTGGAAGTCGACTTCTAATACGTGTTACACGACCACATCTTATGGAAGTCACTTCCGGAAGCAACTTCCGCAAGAAAACTTGGTAGTGGACACACGGCTTTAGTTTCGTGGTCTTCCACAAGCTCTACCGACTACATTGTCCGTGCAAGAAGCGACTACAATTCAACGTGACCAATGACTATTAGTCTTCTCAATACTGGTCTGTTCAAATTCCTGAAGATATTCGAATTTCATTGTCTGGAGCGCCCTTATTATTTAGGAAAGGAAACTTTAACGGCTTGTTAATACCAATTGTGCCAGAGAGAAACCATCAATCAGTCATCCAAAATCACTAAGAAAAAACATTCTTCATCTCATGCACTAAAAGAGCTTTATCACCTTTACTATTCTCAAATTTAAAATGGGCAAGAACTTCACTTCATGAAGATTGTACTTGCGATATATCTGGTTCATAGAGGAGTAAAAATTACCAAAATTTCTTAACCTGTAAGAAAAGTTTTATATGCTTCACAAAAGAAAGCATTCTTTAAAATCTCCTGTGCATAGTTTTCTATATTTCTCCACCATGTCGCTGCAGTCTATACAAATTTAGTTTATACTTCTGCACCCATAAAAAAGAAACTACATACAATCAAATCTCAAAAAACTGATTCGAAGAATGAAAAAGGAAAAATACAACTATAAGAAAGGAAGGAAACTAAATAAACATGAATAAAGGAACGAAGACATTTTATTAAATAAAAAATATATATAAAACAACCAGCAAAGCCTGAACAACCAGAATATTACCTTTTTGCAATACTCACTCGTAGTACAAGTCTATAGATTCATTATTATTTTTAAACATTTCGTTCATTTCAGTTTTAATTTAAGAAAAATAAGTAGTAAAGAAAAAAACTTTATGCCAAGGGGAGTTGAGCACAATAAACCGAATAAGTGCAAAAAAAAACTGCATGCATTGGATGAGTTGGTTTGATTTGAAATGGGTGCTGCAGGAGGCAAAACACATTAAATGTTGCTGTATTTTTCCTTTTAGCTATATGTATTTTAAGCAACAACAAAAAGACCTTGATATGAAAAGAAAATTTTATAACGTATTGAGTTTTCTTGATTTTATTATTTTTGCCAATCAATACGTTTAGCAAAAATTCTATGTAAAATTCCCTTAAGTCGTCGTCTCTCTAGACGCTAATACTAGCAGTTGACTAGAGGTTGGGAATTTAGCATCTGCTGGGTTTAATTTGACATTTGGTTTAGTGGGCAAAACCTCAATATCATTAGGTGTCCATTGTTGGCAACAATCGAAAAGTCAAAGACAAAGTTAATTTATTTGTTTGTTTGTCCTTTGTATCCCTTTAAACAAATGCATCCTTTTTTCTTCATTTCTCTTCTTAATCAAAGATATCTATCTGATTGACCACTTAGTAGAAGTAATACTATCTTAGAAGTCTTAGTAGTTGGGTTGCATCCATAGACAAAAAAGTGACTTTTCATTTCTTCAATTGTTGCAGCTTTACCACCTTTTGCAGCGTGCAGCCAATCGACATTTGCTACTTGGTCCTTCTCAATATTATAACAACAAAAACAAAAATAAATGTAGGTGTTAAAGGACAATATTTCGATGTGTTTTCCTTTTCATTGTCATTATTTTCTAATTTTTCTTATTGTATCGCAGTGTCAATGTGCATTGTTCGTTGATGGTTTTGTTTTGTAATTTGCGGATGGCACGCGTCCTAACATCCTTATTTCACAAATACACACACTCAATCTAAACCAAACTAATTGGCAATTGCATGTGTGTGTGTGTCTACACACAGATACTCCAACACAACATCACCATGAGCAGTGTAAGATGTATCACCTGGTTCTGATTACTTGGCTTTGTCTTGCTTTTCAAATTTAACATTATTTCTAATTTATATTTCTACATTGCATCCTGTTCAATTGTTGATCGTTGTGGCAATGTGTCGTCACGCCTTTTGTTTGTTGCAATATTGACTATAATTTTTTTTTTAGTTACTATTTTTATACACTAACAATTTAGCAAATATTGGCTTAACCAGCAGCTGATTGAAGATCATTGATTAAAGATTAGGTCAAAGCTACAAATTTAATCATACTGCTGTGTTTTCTTTTACTCTAAATGTCAGAATCCACAAAATAAGTTAATATTATGAGCCAAAGAGTAAAAGATGCAACAAAATAAGTGATAACCATTACAAGTTTGTGTATACGAAGGAAAGAAATGGGAGATATATGTCCGACATGATCTCAAGAAACCCAAACCCCTAAAATTTTCCTTCGGACACTGTATTCTCGTACCTAGAAACAAAAGGTGATCTGAAACTCTAACAGTTTCGTTAACCATCCGAAGACATGAAGTCATTGATGAAGTCACAAGTCATAGACAACAACTAGATAGGTAACTGAGAGCCAAAAACCTATGTCTGTTGTCAAAAACCTAATTCATGAGAATGTATTGCATGTATTTTGTTATTGTATCACCCGTATGTGTGAAAAGAGAGTAATTTTTCCATATATATTACTCTCTCCTTCCGTTCTATGTGTTTATTCTATGTCACAAGTCGTTTGTGCCATAGAGAATAGACATAGAGCGGAAACTCTCCTGTCAAAGACCTAACTCAGTTGTCAAAAACCTAAGTATTGAGAATGTATTAGTAGAAAAAACTATATGAAAACAAAAACAACACTCGTATGTGTGATTATTTTGAGTAATTTTTTTGTTTGAGTTTTTTTCTAGTTTCCGCTCTATGTTCTCTATGGTTTGTGCGTCAATAGACAACACTGAGTTTTGAATGCGTTTTTTTAACTCGGTTCAATTCACCACATCTGAAGATTATCGTAAGGTCATGATTTATCGGGTCACCCATATTCATTATTGAGGTCTTAATGTCAGAAAGGTTAGTCTATGGTCAAGGAAAGCAAATTCACTGGCATGCATCCAAAAAAGTTCTACAACCAAGAATTGGAGGGATTACTCCATGAAGATTGTTGTAAAACTCAACAAGAGCTTGCAAAATCATTGGGAACTACTCAAGCAGCAATTGCAAAAGGTTTTGCGAGCAGCAGGATTCATTCAAAAGCAGGGAAATTATATACCATATGAATTGAATTCGAGAGACATTAAAAGACAATTTTGCATGTCCGAAATGATGCTTTAACGCTATAAAAGAAAATAATTTTTGCAATGAAAAATTAATCCATTACGATAACCCGAAGCGTAAGAGATCGTATGTAAAGCCTGGTCAACCAGCTGAATCGACACCAAAGCCAAATATCAATGGTACTAAGGTATTTCTCTGTATTTGGTGGGAGCAAAAGGGTTATATTATAAGCCGCTGAAATATGGCCAGACCATCACATTGAACCTGTACCGAACGCAACTGATTCGTTTGAAGCGAGCATTGGAATAAAAACGATCAGAATATGAGGCCATATTGAAACCATAATATTCCATTATGGCAACGCCTCTTACAAAGTATTTAGAATGAAGTTTTGCCTCACCCACATTTAGTGCATACCGTGGCCCGTCCGACTACTATTTGTTTCGATCGATGCGGAATGCGCTTACTGGGATACGCTTCACTTATCGGGCTGCCCCGATAGACTAGACGATAGTGTGCTGGACTATCAATCCAATGGTTGCGGGTTCGATTCCTGCCAGAGACTCTGGGTGTTTCTGCAGACAAGCAAAACGCTTCGCAGTTTGTGTTCGTTTTTAAAAAAAAAACTTTGGAGCAGAGTATCCGATATCGGCTTGATTCGTGCTTAGCCTCAAAAGATGAGCAGTTCTTTTGACTCGGAATCCATATGTTGCCAGAAAGATGAGAAAAGGTCATAGCTAAAAATGGCAAATACTTTGAATAAATTTATATTGTTCACATGTCTCAAAAAGCTAAAAGAATAAAAATCGATTTTTGATCAGAAATATGAGTGATCACAAATGGAACTTATTTTTCCAAATAAACTCTTATTTACAAAGTTATTAAAGGTTTGAGTGAAATTTTCATATAAGAATCGCTTTTTGGTTAGAAATAAGAATGATCACAAATTGCGCTTATTTTTCCAAATATAAGCTGATTTACAAAGTTATCAACAATTGAAAATTTCAGTGGAATTTTCATATAAAAATTGATTATTTACCAAGGTATTAACGATTAAAGATTTCAGAGGAATTTTCATATAAGAATCGCTTTTTGGTTAGAAATATGAATGATCACAACTTGGTCTTATTTTTTTCCAACTAAACGCTCATTTCCTTCTCAGGTCAACCATTTGGGAGGTATGGAAAATAAAGTAAATTTTATTTTACATTTTTTTCCCTTTTTATACCCTTCACCATGAGTGGCAAGGGTATATATAAGTTTGTCATTCCGTTTGTAATTTCTACATTTATCATTTGCGACCCCACAAAGTATATATATTCTGGAACGTTATAGATAGTGGAGTCGATATAGACATGTCCGTCTGTGTGTTGAAATCAACTTTCCGAAGCCCCCAAATAACTTACATACACGAATCATACATCAATATCTCCGAAATTCTTCCGGAAATTCGGTTGCTATTTAAAATCGAGAAAATCGGTCCACAAATGGCTGAGATATAAGGAAAAAACCAGGACAACCTCGATTTTTGAACTATTTTTGACCTATTTTTGACCCATATCTGGATTACTAAATCATTAACATAGATAATATGGATATCTAATGATAGATATTTCAAAGACCTGTGCAACGACGTATATAACGACATAGTAAATTGGACCTACAATGGGCCAAAATCGAAAAAAATATTTTTTAACCCGAAATTTTTGTTTTCACCAAAAATTTTTTTTTACTAAATATTTAAAAAAAAAAAAATTTAAAATTTAAAAAAAAAATTTAGTAATTAAAAAAACAATTTTGAAAAAACAACTGGAATACAAATTTAAATTTTGTTTACCTAAAAATATTTAAAATTTTTATTTTAAAGTATAATTTGGTGAAGGATATATAAGATTCGGCACAGCCGAATATAGCTCTCTTACTGGTTTATATTAAAACTTTTCGGTTTTGAGGGGGTGAATTTCATTTTCCCCCTGGATCTGCGCCCCAACTACATACATGTGATATATAAATGTGATAGTACTGAAAAAACTTTTATTATTTTCCCGATTAAAGGCTTACAACATGAAATTAATACTTAACATTTGTAACGGTCACTGTAAAACACACAAACAAATATTTACTTTATTTTAATATAAAATCCCTATTTAAATTAGTGGTCAACCTCGGACCTTTTGTTGTTCTGCAGTTGAAAAACAACATTTAATCCAATAACATTTATGATGAGCGCTTATTAAGCATGTAATCTGATAATTTTGTTTGCTTAAAGGTTGCATTACAACTACTATGAATTAGAGAAAATTTAAATCATAAAAAAAGATTGTAAAAATAAACAAAATTTTCACGAATTATAAAACGCCAATGGACAATTGAACAAATTGCATTTGTAAAAAGTGACTGACCAGCAGGGAGAGCGAGTAAGACTTGAAGTAAACAAAAGAAATCATAATAAAAAATTGTATTTGAATAACAATGGAAACACTTAAATATATGCAGCGATATATTTTTTTATTAACTGACCACTGGTCAACCAGAACAAATAGGATTTTAAGGAAAAAATCAGACAACGAATCCTTTAGCGATGGTTTCATAATTAAAACTGTAATAAAAGTCAGGTTCTCTACTGCTGCCAGCAAAATAATCGCTTGTTTGTAACGATAAAAGGTTACAAAAACAAAAACAACAACTCCTCTCTAGTGTAGGTATTTGGTTATAAAAAAAAGCAATAAACTACCATTGATATGTTTTCTTTTTGTTGCACGAAATTAAATTCCATTAAATCAAGTTCAGTTGACCATGCTTAAGTCAAGCGAATATTAAAAGGATTTTCTTCCAAAGTAAATGTTTGTTTTAGTATTAGAAAAACAAGAAGAACAAAGGATGAACATTATTACAGGATTTGATACCTTGACCATACCAAAAAGCAACAACAACAATTTATTTACTTTAGCATGAACGATGAAATTCGGGTGATAGAATGAATGTAATGGAAATGCAACACTGATCACACACAGGCTGTGATCAAAAAAAGGTCAAACTTGACCACTCGACGCGACTTTATTAAATTACCGAAACAATAAAACCCTTATAAAATAATCACACACATGCAGAGATTTCAAAAACAACAAGAAGCAGGAAAAACTTGACCGTTGGTCATTTCACGATGTGTAAAGAAATATTTGCGCTGTGTTGAATGCAACGAACGAACGAAATGGACATTATCTTGCATTTAGAAATTAAGAAAAACAATAGAATTTAATAATCTTTTGAGACAACAGTATGCAAATGAATTTCAAATACTTGAACTTTAGATTGGAAAAATATTGTCTGTCCGTGTGTGTGTATGTATGATTTCTTACGAATGGTGGTGATCGTGGTGGTGCTATTAAACTACAATGTCCTTTAGGGGCACAACCCCTTTTGCCAGTAACTGTTAATGTTGTCGCTCTTCCGTTGTAGTTATTATCGTGGACAACGCTCTATTTATGACATGTAAATGAAGACAAATGATTTACATCGCAATTTAGGTTGCATAAGAGAAATGCATATTCGTTACATATGATATCCTTGAGATTGTTTAACAATACATAGTTGCTGTTGTTTTAATATTTATGTAAAATTTTGGTGTTTGAGGAGCTTTCAAAAATTTCACGCTTAAATTGTAACAAAACAAGGGTCGCCACTATAAAATCTCCGCGGGGCAGAGGTTTCACATTAAAGCAAAAGTTGAAATACACGCTCGTTCGTAACATCCAAATGACTAGCGCACACATGCAAAATTCTAAAAAGTTCCCAAACTCTTTTTAGAAAATCAAATTGCATTGAAGCGCATAATTTTAGACAAAGAACAAACAACAACAAAAAAACGATATTGATAAAGGGTCAACCAAAATTTTTTAAGAAAATCCTTTTAAAGCAGCAATAATGAAAGCAAACTCTAAATCTTGTGTTAAATTTAAAGAAAATGAAAAAAATCTTTGTAAAGTCGTTTGTGGTTATTTTTAGTTTTGAAAGCACAAAAACAAAACTAAAAAATATTTCAAAGAAATAACGCAAGGGGTTAATATCCTTTTAGGTATTTTGCTCCTTAATGAAACTGCGCAATTCTTTACAAAAGAATCAATAGTTTTTTGGTTCGAAAAGTTAGTAGCAAATTTTTGATTTATTACAATACGAACAAAGTGTAGTGAATGCGGTAGTGTGCAGTGTGTAGTGAGTGTTTAATGCAATTAGTCGTTTGTTTAAAAAATGCCACTGCGATTATGGTTTTGTCGCCTGATTTATGTGTGACTTCTTTTTAATGTTTGTTTCTTTCTTTCTTTCATTTGGCAACTTTCTGTACCTTTAGACCTTCTTTCTCTCATTCGATTCTTTAGAAAAGTTTGCCACCTAAGGTTTATTAATTAGATGCTAAAATGATATTCAACACCTTTTAATAAATCAACAATAACAATCATAATAATGCAAATATCGAGGGGCGTGTCTATATATATAGATGGATGTGGTTGACAAAGGTTCCATAAATTGCAAATAAATCAATTGAAAAAATGGGCAGGAATGCATTTTATATTTCAGCGCTTTAAACTCATGCAAAATATTGTTTAATGTTTATGAATTTCTTTTGTGTAAGAGGGTAATTTCGAAACGTCAATATAATGCATTTTAAGGATGATGATGCTAAACTTATTGTTCAACCATATTTTTTTTTGGAAACTACAAGTCGAAGAAATTTGCAAGTACCGCAATCTATTGCAGCATAAAGAAGATGAAGTTTGTACTTCTTAATGCTACATATTTATTTAAGGAGCTTTTAAGAAAATGGGGGCTCAGGCGTATTTTAAAAATTTCGACAATTTAAGGACAATAGAAAGCAGGACGCTTCATGCAGTGTGAAGCCCTAAACTTCACAGCTGGTCCAAGCTTCGTACGAAGCCTATTATCCTGCTTAATAGGAGACAAAAATCACCCACAGGGGCCATTGAGACCATACCGAGCAATTAAGAAATTCATACTGTAAGTTTCCTCAGATCGCTGTTGCCGACCGATAGCAACATTTGCGATTTTGGCCTTGACATTATAATGAATCGTTTGGCTGAGCCTAAATAAGTTTTTTTTCAAGATATTTCCAACTTAATATATTGTTTGCAATTAGTTTTGCCTCATCCCATGATTCATTAATGTCAGCTAGTTCTTTCCTTACAGACCTATGCCAGGTATTTTTGGGTCTTACTCTTTGTCTAGTTCCATGTGGGTTCCATTCCAGCGCCATCCTGGTTACATTATGTACTAGCTATCTTAATGGGTTCCTATACTTTTTCACTTTCTACGTTTTTATCTTTGGCCAAGCTCCAGAGGTTTTCGTTTGTTATTGTTTTGGCCCATTATATGCCACATATAATTCGAAGACTTTTATTTATAAAAAACTTGTTGTCGCTGCCCGATCGATTCACTGGCCACTCATGTTTCACTTCTGTATAAAAAGGGGTCGACCTGACTCATGCATTGAAAATACGGATCTATGTTGTCCTTGTGATTAGTAGTGCCAGCCATATATATTTTAGTCTGCCAAATGCATTTCTTGCTTTATTGAGAATATTAGTGATGTCTTCATTAATGCCACCGCTTGACGATATTTTGCTCCCTAAGTAGCAGAAGCAGTCAACGTATTCTATTCGGTGATTGTGGATGGTGATGAGCGTTGCTGCTGTTATGTAAATTTTCTAAGCCAACTCTTCTGGCTGAATTCACAAGATCGTTTGTTTAATCTTGCATGTCTGAAAGTTTATGTGAAAGAAGGTAAATATCATCTGCATATTTTAAATCTTCCAGATGTCTTTGAAAACTCCACGAAATATCCCTTTTCATCTTGTACAGTTCCTTCACAGTACATTACCACTACAAAGAGTAGTGGCGACAGAGGACCCATATTGGTCGTAAACTTATCACTAATTGTCCCATTGTATGGAACCTGCAGTTCCGCGTTGGAGTACATAGCTTTGATGCCTTGTATTATTTTGTTTGACACTCCTTTCCTATTTAGAGGGAACCAAATAGCATTTCTATTGACTGCATCTAACGCTTTTTTAAAGTCAATGAAAACCGGGTACAGTGGTGACTTCAATTCGATCGACTGTTCAATAATTATTCGAAGTGATCGATACAGCTATGATGTGGGCGAAACCCAGCCTGTTTGTCTCTAAGTCCAGCCTCTACAGTTTCCAGCCTTTTAAGTATTATTGTGGCTAATACCTTGTCAAATAATTCAAAATTGAGCAACGTAATAATTACGCAACGAATTTGCAGCTAATCGAATCATTCAGCCTTAATGACCGAATTTTTCTGTTGGCGTGACAAAAATTCGGATATTTCAATCGTAGTTCTTCTTTCTCAACTGACTTCTTTTTGCTATAACCGGTAAAATTTGTGAATATAATCGAATCATTCGATTGGCTACATATTTTGTCATCACAACGAATCTGTTTGGTGATCTACATAAGTCCAACGTAATAAATCTAGATGATATCAACTACAAGTTCCTTATAATATCCGGAACACATTGCATATACAATGTTTTTTAATAGCTTCAATCAACATCATCATCATATGATGAATGGTAGTAAACTGAAAACGATGTGTTGGATACATCCTTAATATGCGATCTTAGTATAAATTCCAGGTAAACCTCACGACAAGGCTCTTATGGTATATGACAAGCCAGGAGAATAGATTTGAAATTATGTACAGTAGGGCGACAATAATGCCACAACCATGTTGCAGAAAGCTTGAATAAAAACCATTTTCTCAAGGGGAAAAAACTAAATTTAGATAAAATTATCCTGCCGTCAAAAATCGATTATTTTATTAAAAATCACCATTTTACAAATCATTCCTATAAAATTTCAAGATGTTGTACAGTTCACAATTTTATTTTTACATATTAAGATTTTCAATGCTCTACAGAACCACAAAGTCATCAAAAGCGTTTTCACTATCAAAGAAGATTTAATGAAAATAATTGTAGGAGTCAGTCTATAATAGGATTTCATATCTAACAAATGTCAGAAGAGTCCGTCATAGTAAATCAAAAATCTGATATTAGTGGTTTGTAGAATTAATAAAACTAGAATTTTCATTATCAATATTTGCATCGAATAAATAAATCTTGTATTTCTTGTTCTATTGTGCAATTAGATTAAATCTTGTTAATTTTTTTTTATAGAAAAAGTCTGTATAAATAACAATAGTTTTGACAGTTGTCAACTTCTACCACCACACATTTCTTTTTACACCCATTTTTAACAACAGCCGTTGTAATATTTTCCTTTAAACTATAATTACCATAAATTTTGATAAAAAAGAAGAGTTTTTTTTATTCTATTGTTATTTTATTACATGTTTTTCTATTCTATTTCATTTTTAAGGAAACCTCTAAATTTGGCGCGTGCTAACGCCAACACTTTTGAAAACATCTTGAAGAAAACGCAGCCGCTGTTTTTTACATTAATTTTCTCTCTCTCATTAACGCCATTGCCACCGTTTGCGCATGTTAGTTACATCAGTTGAAGAATTGAGAGGGTGCGCATATAAATTTGACATATTTTCACCCTCATTTTAACGATAATCAACATTTGGATCTTGTAATTATTTTCTAAGACGAAAACATTAGAAAACGTAAAGAAAAGAAAGAAGGAAAAAAACTCCCTCTAAGTCTGGTAGGAACAAACACACACACAAACATTTGCAAGAGGAGTTGGTTAAGCGATTTCCAACAGCAACTTTGGAACAAAAGAAAGTCTTATAGCATGTGCTACGTTAGCTATTATTTTATTTTATCAAATTATTTTGCTGCATGCAGCAGTTCCAACTGTCCTGTAAACACACTACTACTACACACACATCAACACTCACAACCACCCTGACAGTGGTACGAAACTATGCGCCAATGTCTGCTTGCAACAACAGTCAATTGAAAGAAATCAAGCGAAGAATAAAAGTGCAAACTGCAGTCATAACGTCACTTCAGCATTAATTTCTATTCATTAAGACACCTGGGCCTCGTTCATCAAAAGATGAGAAAATAATCAAATTTGTACAGATTTACATTTTAAAATCTTATTGAGTTGAATTATTTGATTGGCTGGTTGGTTAACGTGGTTGTTGTTGTAGCAGCAGTGATTGCTGAGTTGACAACCCTTGGCCGAGTGAAGTCGGGTCATTCAGATGCGTAGAACCGGCTGTCGTAGGAATTGGTTAACGTGGTATTTCCCTGCGCTTAAACAGTCAAGTAGAGTCGAAACGACCCCATTTTGACAAGACCACACCACTCGTCAGATGTAATATACTAAAATGTCGAAGTTATTAGACCCAGCCTTAGCCGTGAGATATCTCAATAGGCCATAAAGTCTAGACCCAGATACCTCATCAAGGAATCTTTGCCTCTTGACACTCAGGCTGGACATACGCAGAGAATCTAATCGAGAAAATCGATTCCTCACTATCCTTTCAGCAACGACAATGGTCGTTAAAGGGGAGTCCTAGACGACTTGCATGCTTGCCTAGCATCCAGTGCATCGAGACCTTGAAATATCTTCTATTATGGGTTATCAGTTGCATCTAAGTTGCGCCATCTATTCCCATTCTTTGTAAGGAAGTGTCTGAAGATAAAACTTTTAATAGTCCCCAGAGGAATTGTAACTGAAATCACATTGAAGATATCTAAAGCACATTTCGTTCTGGCATACTCGTCTGTCTGTTATTTGCCGTAGTAGTCTGCGCTGAGACCAAAAACTAAAGTAATGTCAGATAGACGACTAATGAAGAAGAAGTTGTATAGGCATTCAATTCGAGAAGTGACGCCTGGCTGTCGACAAAAATTCTAAAACTGCCGAGAGTATTATGGTCATGTAGTATATTACATTCATTCGGAAAACGGTTTGAGATACCTACCCCAAATTCGTCACAGAATACATCACAGCCAACACCACAGTGCATTTTAGAACCGTCTGTATATATCCTGGTGTCATATTCGTGCAGGTTACCCATACATCACTTACTCCTGGAAGGACTTAAAACTTTGAACACCCAATCAAAATCTATCTTTACGATCGGAGGAAGTATGCCCAGAAAATGTATTTTAGGCGAAGGCTATGTCTGCAAAACAAACCGGAGAATATTAAATGGAGAAATCGTTTATATAAAAATCAAAGTTGGCTACCGATTTAAAACGGTAAAAAGGTAACGGTAACGCTTATTTGGATTATTTCGGTAACGGCTTATCTTGTTAACGGTACTTTAACGGTGACGGTAATTTCTTCCTGAATTAAATTATTAATAAAATTTACAAAAATTTTAAATAAGTAGACAAGTAAATAATTTCAAATTATTTATAGAATATCGGCAACGGTATTTAGTGGTAACGGTAGCTTAGCGTTAACGGTAGTTGAGCTGAAAGGGGTTTTTAGGGGTAACGGTAGCTTAGAGGAAACGGTACACAAAACAAAAAGCCTTGATAAAAATATATCCGATAGGAAACTAGGCTCAGGGCACAAAACTAAGTCGAGGCACAAGTGTAAACAGCCGTATGTGCGATGTGGCGTTAAGGAGATTTCATTATACGGAAAACAATCTTAAGTACGATTTTATTCTTATTCTTCATTATTATTTCATATTGTTGTATTTGTTGTTTTTGTTTCTTTGTGGCATGTGTGAGTGTGTGTGTGAGTTGCTTGAAGCTGAGGGCTGTGCAGCAGTTTGAACTGTTCATTGACTTTAGAGTAGAGATTGTTTTTGGAGGGATTTTGAATTGAATTCAGTAGTTTTTTTGTATGCAACCAAGAAATGGAAATAAAGGCGAATGTTAGTTTAGTTTAGTTCAGTTTAGAGAATGTTGATGTTTTGTGTGGCTGATTCTGCCAAGATATTGCAAAATATCCAGGTGTCAACGACACATTACAACACCGGTCGGTCATACATACAAATATGTAAGCAAAAACCGTGTTGTAAGTAGTCGCAGTAGTACGAGGCACAAAAATTCATTGTCTGGCTGTCAAGATGGAATGGGATGCATTTGTTTTGCTTTCATTCTTATTGCGTAATAATTTCTTATATTATTTTTGTTGTGTTTTTTGCTCCTAGAGCGATTTACAACAATAATAGCAACAACAACAACAACTAAATCGGAAATAATTGCATTTTTGTGACAATAATGCTCATTATTGATATTCTTGTTATTTATTTTCTAGCTGCTGCAACTGCAACTGCGGCTGCTGTTTTATTCTTGTTGGCGTTTAAGATTATTTTTTTATGATTTCTGGCAGTTGCAACGATTATGGTTAATACTCTAGCAAGAAGCACGAGCTATTTGTTCTGCAGCAAATATTTCCTTAAGGAAGCCGGGTGTTTGATAAAATTAATTAAAAGAGAAAAGGGTGTGTGTTTATTAATCTAACAAAAATAAAAGTCCTTTAGATAGTAAAAGTTATCAATGAAACTGTTTGGTATTTGATGATGCTCGAAGATATTGGAAATTGAAAAGTTTCTCAAATTTCACTTTTTAAGGTTTGTTGTTTTTGTAGCGTTAAATAAATGATTCACCACACCCAGGTTTAAACTTAATGAAATTAAATGAAATGTACAAATCACCCTTCAAATAAAATTGATGATATGAGCATTACTATTTTTTTACTTTCGTATTGTTTTCATTTTTGCCATCTTCCCATAAGACAATGGGAAAATCTTTATTCACTTTCAACTTAAAATGTGATGTGTTGTGTTGTTTGGGTTGTGATGCTGTGAAAACCCAACCCATTTAAAGATCATCATGATCAGTTTCGTCTTTAGCGGATACAATTTTAAGAAAAACATTATATCATCAAATTAAAGTACATATTTGCAAAGTTTTTCTGTTTTTATTTAATGGAAGTTGTTCCGTTTATTTATTTTTTTTCATTTTCTCAAGGGATGGGATGCTCTTAAAGCAGCTGCTAAAGAAAATATTTAAATGCTTTTTGTATTTTTGAAATATTGATTTGAGAATGTTGTACAGAAGTTAATAAACAATTTATTAGGACACTTTTTAGAATATAGTAATAACATTTCGTAGATACAGGAATTAAAAGTCTCACTGAAGTTCAAAAAAGCACTTAAGTTAACACATCAGAACTCTATACAACTTGTAGCATTAAATATATACGCCCGGTACATCTTTGAGACATATGTATAAAGCTTATTATACCCTTCACCTTCGTGAGAAAGGTATATATAAGTTTGTCATTCCGTTTGTAATTTCTACATTTTTCATTTCCTACCCTATATAGTATATATATTCTGGATCCTTATAGATATCGGAGTCGATTAAGCCATGTCTGTCTGTCTGTCTGTCTGTTGAAATCAATTTTCAGAAGACCCCAGATATCTTCAGGATCCAAATCTTCAATAATTCTGTCAGACGTTTCCTATTTAAAATCAGCAAAATCGGTCCACAAATGGCTGAGATATGAGGAAAGCACCAGGACAACCTCGATTTTTGACCTATATCTGGATTACGAAGTCATTAATATAGACGTGTGAATATCCCAATTATTCATACGGTCTGCTATTTGTCATATTGTCATAATGTCCTAATCTTATATATAAAAAGAAATGTACATTTTGATGTCACCACTAACTGCGAAAACGGGTCGACCGATTTCAACCAATATTTCAGGGTACGTTGGGGATGGTCTGTAGATGGTTTATGTGAAGTTTTCACGAAATCGGCATAGTAGTTCCGGAGATATGGCATTCTTCTGTACGAGTGTTAGTAATAGGCTGAGCCTATTTCGATGAAATTTTTTGTGTGTGTTTGAGTTTGTCCCTGGATGGTTTAGATTCACAATTGACCACAATTGACAATGGGCGTGGCACCTCCCATACAAAATAAAAATTTATTATTGCATATCTGGAGTACTATTATAGTGGCAGTCTTCAAACTTTGTATGAGCTATGGCAGAACAACGTTTGCCGGGACAACTAGTATATTATAATATTTGTTGTTGTGTTTTAAACAAAAAAAAAGGATTATTTTATGACAAAACGATAAACATAGTTCAAATAGTCTTATTAGTTTAGAACTTTTTTGTTTGAAATACAACAAAAATTTGATTAAACTATAATAATTTATTAGGACATTATGACAATATGACCAAATAGTAGACCGTGTGAATATGGATATCTAATGATAGATATTTCAAAGACCTTTGCAATGACATATAAAACCATAGTAAGTTGGACCTACAATGGGTCAAAATCGGACAAATATTTTTTAACTCATTTTTTTTTTCACCAAAAGTTTTTTTCGTTAAACGTTAAAAAAAAAATTAAAAAAACAAAAGAAACATTTTTTAAATTAAAAAAAATATTTTTTTTTTAAAAACAATTCGATATATGTTTTTTCCAAAAAATGCAAAAAATAAATAAATTTTGTTTACCTAAAAATATTCAAAATTTTTATTTTGAAGTATAATTTGGTGAATTTTATATAAGATTCGGCATAGCCGAATATAGCTCTCTTACTTGTTTTTTAATAATTTATTTCCCAATGCTTCTAATTGTTTTGGGAGTTCGTGTTTTTTTTTAGTATTTTTCTTTTTCCTCTCTGGATATTGAGGACGAATTTGATAATACGAGTTTGACTAAATTGTCATTCCAAAGTAGGTTAGATCAGATCTCTGTTTCAAATTGGGACACATGTACAGCAATCGGTAACAATATGGTTACAATCTCTCTGGGGTGTTATTATCCTTTCGAAAAGAAATTCGTTCGAATTTGTATGATTTATACATTGTATTTCGAAAGTGTTTCGTTTCGAATCGAATTACATAATAAACACTCTGGTGTTCTTTCTTCATTTGTAATTTGTTTGATAAAAAACTTGTCTCAAAATAAAAGTACAACATTTTATGACCTGAGTTACAAAACATTTATTGTAACAGATATCCTACTCGCATCCCACTCAGAGACAAAAAAGGATCCATTTTGAAAAACAACAATATTATTATGGCATTAAACAACAATATTAGTGCCAAGATATTATAATTAATATATCCATAGTTTTATAAGAGTCCTACTGGGAACTATATTGTGTGGCATAGAGTAATCCAAAATTAATTATTTTGTTTTAGGCACGCGTTTTCCAGTATTGAATGCATGAAATACCGCCCGCTAGTTATCAATCTCTGGACATGTGAAAAGCAAAACTGAATCTTTATATACCTTAGGATTAATCATAACTCAATTGCTCGCTGCTTTCAAACTATAGAGACCCTTTTTAAGAACCAAAAATGTCGTGCAATATATTTTTAGACTGTTGATATAAAATTCAACCTTAACCTTGTACAAGATCCTACTTGACTTATTTGCCTTAACTTAAACATTCCTTAACATACGAGAATTTACATATTTAATGCAGAGTACATTCACTACACACGAGAATATGAGTATGTATTGTAAAATGTTTTGGTCTAGCGAATTCAAAATGCATGTAATCGCCGCACATATGTATGTACTTAAAGTCAAAGTTCCCTTAATTTCTTTTAAAAACTGAGCTAAACAAAACAAAAAATGAGCGGTAAAACAATGGCATTAAATAAATAAATAAATTGTTGAGTAGCGCGGAAAACAATGAAACACAATGATGAAATACCACTCCTACTTCGTCTACCACATACTTAAATTCCATCAATTGCAGAACTTTCTTACAAGGAGCAATGGACAACAAACTCAAATAAACTCATACATTTGCTCTTGCACTAAACTGAATTCATTGTTAGACATCAAAGCCGACAATCTTGTAGAAACAATGAAAATGACCCTTCAAAAACAGCTTAAAATGTATAGAAAATTATAGTTTATAAAGAAAACTGAAAAAAAGTCATCGCATAACAAAACGGAAATATGAAAAAAAAAAAATCATTAAAACCAAAAGAAACATTCCACATGACTGCTTCCTAAGAGAATTAGAGAGAGACAGACAATACCGATCGAATTGTAGTAGGTAATTTGAAATGAAAGATAATAAATAAATCAAGTGCTTCAAAAACTAATCAAGTGAAAGCACAAAAATTATAAGATGAATTTTTCCTTAAAAATAAGTATCAAAAACCACTATGAATTTTTGCAAAACAAAATCTACAGTTTCAAAATAAACATTATAGATTTTACAAAAATCATACCATCTTACCCTCTTTTCATGAAATGGGACATTTCTTAAACAAGTTTTTTTATTTTTAATACAATTTAAAATGAAAGGAAACAATAAGTCAGCAGGAGTTAGTTTTTTTGTCTACAATAGCTTCACACTTACAAAGAACAAGAAATAAAAGTGAAAATAACTTTTATTTTCAAAACAATTGACTCTTCTGACAAGCTCAATAGCAGTTGTTTTAAAGAAACTAATCATTAGAATAAGAAAATGTTGGCAAATTGATTAAAATTTAATCAATTTAATTTAATTTACAAAATTCACAATTAAACAATAAGAATAAAGCAGCGATTTCAAAACCTTTGCGTTCAGCAGCGAAATTGGGTACCATACGAATCGAAGCCGAGATTCGCCTTAATTCGATTTGCATCTCCGAAATGATGCATGAACGCTATAAAAGAAAATAATTTTTGCACCGAATCATTACTTGCAATGAAAAATTAATCCATTACGATAACCCGAAGTGTAAGAGATCTTATGTGAAACCCGGCTAACTAGCCAAATCGGCACCAAAGCCAAATATCCATGGTGCTAAGGTAATGCTCTGTATTTGCAAGGAATAAAAGGGTCATATCTATTATTATGAGCTGCTGAAGACTGACCAGATCATCACAGGGAGCCTGAACCGAATGCAACTGATTTGTTTGAAGCGAGCATTTGCCGAAAAACGCTCAGAATATGCGGCGTAATATTCCATCATGACAATTCACGGCCACATGTTGTAATACCTGTTAAAAAGTATTTAGAATGAAGTGGTTGTGAAGTTTTGCTTCAGCCGCTTAATATTACAGACCATGCCTGTTCCGACTATTATTTGTTTCGATCGATGCAGAACGTTCTCTCTGGGATACGTACAAAGGAATTAAGCCTATGAATTAATTCATTATGAATTCATCAACGGAATGGTTAAGATATAACATTTATTTTGTTTTCGAAAATGGAATTAAGAATTAATTATATGGAGCCTCTGAAATTAAAAGCTTCATTAAGATTTCAATATTTAAAGTTCTGTCTTTAAAGTCAAACAATGTCAAACCATCACCCGCTGAAATATTGAAAACCACTAAATGTCAAATTGATTTCATTACAAAAACAAGAGCAGTAAACATCAAAAGATTTCTCTCTCTACACTTGGAATATCCCCATCAGACTTTATTGTAGTTTTATCCATGTGCCTTTAACTCGTGTTCCTATTTACGATTACGAATATTTTGCTCAAAATGCATTCGAGCATGCGGAGATGTCAACGTCTTTGGTTTGTGCTGCAGCACAGCACAGTGCGTTATGTGATCGACGGATGTGTATGTCAATTTAAAATTTAGAGAATTTCGTGCAGAAAAGAAATCACAGAGTGGAACACAGCGAAGGCAGAGTGCGGCACCCTTTCGTTACACAGTTTTTACGAGCAAATATCAAATAGGGAAGTCCTTATAAGAAACAACGTTTTGTTTCTTTTCGTTGTCCAGCTGTGTAATATACCTACACACACATGCCTGTCTGCATGCACGCACGCTACGATATGTCTCAAAAGGAGACTTGTATACAAATTGACTTTGAATGTGGTCGTTGCATAAAGGATTGTTTAAACTCTAGAGTTTGTGACTTCTATGGCTTTCTAATAGAGGGTAATAAATATGATTGAAAACTTCTTCTATCGAATACGCAAATGTAAATACCTGCTGATTTGATTCAGACACAAACGAGTAAACGAAACCCATGTGAGTGACATTTTTAATTAAGGGTTCATTTTATGTTGACCCTAAAACAAATTATAATTTTGGAAACACGTGCTAAAGTAAATAATTTGCATAAATAGTAAATAAATTGAAAAATATTCTACTTATTTTTAAAATTTAAAAATAATTTTTATGTAATTTTAATACAAACAATTATTTTCAAAGGTTTTTAAATCATGTACTGCACCAGCGCTCTCTGTAGGCGTTAGAAAACATTATGAAATTGTCAGTGGTTCTAGTTAGAATTATGAATTTGTTTAAAGTTTGAGAGTCATTGTTGTCTACCTGCAATATACTTAGCAAAGACAAAAACCTTGTACATGTTGAGGCACCCTGTTGATGTTTACCGTTAAAACGTGTACAAATAAATAGCAAAGAAAATTAAAAAAATAAGGGTTGAAGAAAAAAAATATGAAAAAAATTAAATTGATATTTTTTTTAAGAGCAAAATTTAAATAGTTATTTATAATTACATAAAAAGAAATTAAATCACAACTTTAATTTTATTTGTTATCTGTAAAATGAAATGTTTGTGGAGAAATTGTAGAAATTGACAAAACAATGAAAACTTTTCCAAATATTTCATTAGTGGCCTAAAATCTGAAATAATTGTTTAAAAAAATTTAACAAAAAACAAAGGACATACATAATTAATTAAATTCTAAAAATGAGAAAACAAAATTAAAAGATTTCTTTATTACGGCATTGACAAAACAATGAAAACTTAGGTATTATTTTAACAAATATGGTCTAAACTTTGCAATAACTCAATATTTTGTTGAGTATCCCTTATTTTTTATAACTGCAACACATCGACGATGCATTGAACCAATTTAAGAGTCAATGGTCTCCTTTTAAATATTTTGCCATTCCCTTATAACCGCCTCCGATAAATCTTCCTTCCTGGTGTAATTTTGGGTCCTTATTTTACGATCTACAATTTCCCATGGGATTTTCTATGGGATTGAGATATGGCGGTTGGGCACGCCACTTCAAAACACGTACCTCGTTGGATTGTAACCACTTGGTTACAACCCTAGAGGTGTGTTTCGGGTTGTTGTCGTGTTGGAATCTTCAAACAAGGGGCATATTTTCCTCAGCGTATGGTTCTGTATCATGGTATCTTCTATATATGGGGGATTTCATGTCAAGTGAACCAACTTTTGAAATCGATGTCTTCCGATCGGGATGAAATTTGCACCAAGGTTAGCTCTATTGGATAGTAACTCAGACACAATTTTTCAACAACATCGGTCGAGAACTCTCTGAGTTATAGGGGGTAAAATTTTGACTACAAAAAAAATTTTAAAAAAAGGGCCCATTTGGAAAAAAATCGTATTTGCAAAAAAAAAGTCAAAAATTGTAAGTCTTGAGTTAAAAAATATTTATTTTGATAGATATCCCACTCGCATCCCACTAAGCGACCAAAAGGGTCTTCAAGGATAATATCTAAGCTTTTGTTTGACCTAAAAAAAAAGATTAAAAAAGGGTCCATTTTGAAAAAAAAAAGTCAACAAAGTTTTTGATTTTGCAAAAAAAGTCAAAAATTTTATGTTTTGAGTTACAAAATATTTATTTTGATAGATATCCCACTCGCATCCCACTAAGCGACCAAGTAGGTGTTCAAGGAAAATATCTAAACTTTATTTTAAGAAAAAAAAAAAAATAAAAAAAAATAGCGTATTTTAAAAAAAAGTCAAAAAAGTTTTTGATTTCGGAAAAAAAATATTAAAAAAATTTTATTTTTTTTTTTAAATATTTTTTTTCGAAAGATCGAAGAAATAGCTATCTATACTATTTGGAACACATTTTGCTAAGAACAATAGGTAATAAGTTACATGGATAAGAAAAAACCCCTGTTTGACCAAATTGTCAAAATTTTACCCCCTATAACTCAGGAGTTCTCGACCGATGTTGTTGAAAAATTGTGTCTGAGTTACTATCCAATAGAGCTAACCTTGGTGCAAATTTCATCCCGATCGGAAGACATCGATTTCAAAAGTTGGTTCACTTGACATGAAATCCCCCATATATAAAAATGAAATGGTCCATGTATGTAATGTTATCACGTGAGAACGGCTGGAGCAATTTGGAGAAACTTGACGAACTAACATTAGTAAATGCTAAAGGGCGAAGCCGGTGGGGTCAACTAGTTTATATGAATTGGGCCCATACCTTAATATTCCCCATACCATAATATTGCCACCGCCAAACTTTACAGTCTTATTTGTGTACTTTTTCCCTTTCGTCGTCTTACAAATGCCTCTTAAATTGTATTTGGATTCGTCGGAAAAGAGGACAGTATTCCATTTCTCTATCGACCAGTTTAAATTATCCCTGGCAAATTGTAGACGAGCAGAACGGTTATTTTTAGAAATGAGTTGTTTTTTCACAGGACGATAGCAAACAAGACCAGCCTCAATTGCAGTGCGACTAACTGTTCGAGTACTTAATTCTAATTTTAGGCTATTAACAACCTCTCGAAGAGTTATTTTTGGGAATTTCTTGAACTCTCTCGCTATTAAATTATCTTGTCTAGGAGTAGTTATACGAAGTCTTCCACCTAAATGTTGAGTTTTTACAGAACCGGTCTCACGAAATTTCTTTATAATTTTTGAAACTGCTGATTTATTTATTGAATATTTGTCACAGATACTTTTTTGTTTTAAACCAGCTTTAAAATCGTTAATTATTTTATTTTTTAAGTCTTCACAAATCTTAACTTTAGCCATTTTCGTTAACTTTGAAAAAAAGCAATTATGCGAAAAACTTAGAAAAATAAATTGTGAAAAATTACCAGAATTTAAAAATAAAATAGAATAAAATAGCTGTAAACAGAATGCTTTTTACATCGTTCTTTTAAATATTATTTTCGTTTTACACTTCTTTCTTGCAGAAGTTTAAAAGTTTCCATTGTTTTGTCAGTAGCGAAATAGTGAATATTTTTAATTTTGTTCCCTTTTTTTCAGAATATAATTAATTATGTTGTTTGTTTGTCAGTTAATTTATATAAATAAAACTATACAAGTAAAATACTAAAAAAAACAAATTTTATTTTAAAAAAATATTTTAAATTTTGGGCTACATATGGAATATTTGGAAAAGTCTCCATTGTTTTGTTTAACCACTGTATATGATTTGTTACAATATAACTTTTCGGATTTTGGCCGAAAAGCGGATGAATTTCCGAGAATATATTCCGTGATATATTCTCATATGCGATAGTATCAAACAATTCGACGGTTGAAATTCCCACGGTCGTGCCCAAGACAATTGTAGCTTCGCTCCGGAACGAACCGAGCCATACTCGGTCAAATATTGTCAATCCAGCTACAGTTTTTTTTACCCAGAAAAGAACTCTCGGAAACAGTGGAACTGTTAAAACAACAAATGTTAAATTTAAAATAAAATAGTAAGCTGTTTTGGGATGGAAAATTAATATTTTTGTTACAATTACATTTTTCTGATTTTCACCGAAAAGCGGATGAATTTCCGACAACAAACCATTCGACGATTAAAATTCCCACGTCGTGCCCAAGACAATTGTAGCTTCGCTACGGAACGAACCGAGTCATACTCGGCCAAATATTGTCAATCCAGCTACAGTTTACTTACCCAGGAAAGAACTCTCGGAAACAGTGGAACTGTCAAAACAACAAATGTTAAATTTAAAATAAAATAGTAAGCTGTTTTGGGATGGAAAATTAATATATTTTTTTTTAATATCAAAGCAATATTAAATATTACTTTTTTTCTACCACAGACTACTAAAAATTAAAAACTTATATTTTATTTCATATTAGCGTCTTTGTGTGTTTCAAATCATCTGAAAAAAATACTGTTATAGACTTCTATACCCAAGATTTTCTATAGAAGTCTATTATATTGAAATATTTTTTATAGAAAATACTGTTATACTGAAGATTTTCTATATAAAAGTCTGTTATATTGAAGATTTTCTAGAGAAGAGTCTGTTATACTGGAGATTTCTATAAAAAAAATGTTTTACTGAAGATTTTCTAAACCAAATACCTTAGAAAATACTATTAAACACAAGATTTTCTACTGAAAATTCCTTTATATTCAAGATTTTATAAAGACAACGAGTTTGTAAATTTAAAAATTGTTTGAAAGTATCAAATGAGTCGGGGAAGTACTAAGGTACTTTTAAATATAGTTTTCCATTCATGCTGCTGTTTAAAGAATTAGCTTATTACTTTGCATTGTTACATGTGATTAAATAAGAAAAAAAAAGATATTTTATTTTCTAGTTTTCAAAACAATAAAGTGAGTATTTTTGTATAAAATGTATGTAAATATTTATAACATACTAGCTGACCCGGCAAACGTTGTTTTGCCTTCAAGTTGTTTGAAGAGGAATCGTTGTTTTACCTTTAACTTTTTTGTTTTGTCACCTATAAAAAAAATTTTGCTACCAAAATTCAGCGTACGTTGAAACAAAATATCAATATTTTGTTTTGGCTCAGAGAGTTTATAAGTTTCCAATCCTCCAGTTTTTTCATCCCCCCACTACCATTGAGCTAATAGTTTATGTGAAGTTTGCACGAAATTGCAGTTTTTCCGGAGATATGGCATTTAGATTTTCCTATATAATCCCATACAAATATCAACAAAAATACTTGAAAAGTTATCAAATAATGAATCGTAATGTCTTATGTGTACAATAACATTCAGTCTTTCTAATTAGAATGTTGTGAAGAATCTTTTCAGTCGTTGCTTCGATCATCATTTACATTGCATCATAGGTATGTGTTATGCCATATCTCCGGAACCACTGTGCCGATTTCGTGCAAACTTTACATAAACCATCTACAGATCCCCAACGTACCCTGAAATTTTGGTTGAAATCGGTCCACCCGTTTTCGAAGGTAGTGGTGATATTAAAATGTATTCTTATTTTTATATATATAGATTTAAAATTACATTTAATTTTGAAATTAATAAATTAGATAAAAAGGCTGACTGGGAGGATGTTTTGAAAATAGTCCAATCCTGCAACTGGCGTCGGCCTAATAAAATACATAAACCATTTCCGATCCAATGCAACGCGATAATTTATTGACAAATTTAAAATGTTGTACTAAACAGTATTAAAGTAGACAATACAAAATTTCCTCAAGATTAGATCCCCCTCCTATAAAGTTGTTAATCGAGTTAAGCTTTAGTTAAATCAGAAAGTGTCCTAGAAGAAATGGAACCGAAATAATTTTAGTCGCGTGACTAGGTGGAATTCCACTTGAATTTAAGAAATGTTAAATTTTATTTACAGTATAATTGGAAATATCCTAATATCAATTGGAATTGGCGTAAAACAGAGTAGTTAATACAATTTTTTTCCCCAAATTTTTCAGGGTAATTGAAAAATCTAAGAAACTAGTTAAATAAACAATTTTATTGTTTTCGCTAATACTATTGCTGTTAATTATGATAGTTTGGCACTAAGGACTTGATATGTTTCTTCAAGTCTTCATGTTAAAACAAATGTATTCACCTTAGTAAACAGTAATCTCTGTATTGAGTTCCCTTTTGTTTGGTTCTTAATTATAAACATATTGGTAACGCATATAAAACATAATAAAACAAAATAAAATTTAATTGAATAAAACTCACCCTCATTATATAGTTCAGACTCCACAAACAGCTTCGATTGCGGCAAACCACTAGAGCGAAAACGTTTAATAGGCGTTGTGCCATCGTCAAAACCGTGGTCTGCTTCCAATTGCGACATCTCTAAACTGTGTTTAGAATTTAAGGAAGTATCATTTAAGTTATTCGAAATCTCAGTAATGGGCGATAAAAACACATGCTGATTATTATGCATATTTTGAAAACGTGACGCATTTTGAAATATGCGTTTGGGACGCAGCATCGCACCTATATTGACGGGCGACTCAAAACAAGAATCGTCCAAGGCAGAGCCAACCAAACCTTTAAAGCGTTTCGATTGAGCATTTTCGATCGCAAACTCGTCGGCGTCGCCAGATAAAGATGCATCATCATCATCGGGTTCTAAATAACGTTCCGAAATACGTTTCAGTTTTTTCCATTCTTCACTTTTATGATCATGCATACTTGAAGAAGGAGTTAAAGTTGCCGATTCCATACTATTTATTAAGGATATACACAAATAAACGAACGATACACTACGCGATAATGAAATTTAGATGGAAACGAACGATAAATTTTACAACACAAAAAGAAACGCAAATAATAAATTGCAATAAATTAAAATAAATACAGATAGGTATAAAATAAACAATCACTGGTGGTTAAAACGGTTAAAAAAATTTACAAAAATATACAAAATTCTTGGAAGTGCTTTCTTGGCTGTTTGATTTATTTTCTAGGGCTGTTGAAAACCCCAATATTTGTTAAATAATAACTAAATGGAACATTTTTGTTTGTGAAAATAATAGCTGCTTATGCGAATCTTGCTGACCGACCTCGCAGTTTCACAATTCGAATTGCTGTCTATTGTTTTTTATTCTTTTTTTAAACACAGATTCTTTTTATTAAAGCGTTTGGATTAATGTTTATTGTTTAAAGTTATAGATTTCGCGATCTTGTTGTGAAACTGCGACAAAAGATTGGTTTGTATAGGGAACTGGAAAAGTCAATTGCCTGTAAATATATCAAAATACAATGAATAAATGACAAAAGAAAACATGTTAACTGATTGTATGGAAAATCTCCAAAAGCTATTAAAATAATCGTCGTTGCGACAACAAAACAACGACCATTTACATATTAACTACGCATGTTTCAAATATGCCCATTGATTCCACAACTATCAATGAGATCAATGTTTAGTTTTCTTGGTCTCATGAAAAAAGTTCGTTTTTGTTGGCGCATCGACGCAATGTTATTAAATATTCCAATTAGAAATGTAATTAAGATGATGAAACATAAAATAATGTTAGAAATTCCCGCCAATTTGAATTTACAATTAATTTCTCAAAATTGAAATTCATTGTACTAGTTTTTTTTGCCATACATCCACATACCTACAAATGTTCTATTTTAACTTTGACCAAGTTCGCGTTTTGCAACTTTTTATGAAAATAATTTTTTGATAAAACTGTTTAGCTTGACACATTAATCACATTTAATAACAAAATTTTTTTATCACAAATTTGATAAATTTATTTATAAATATTTAAGCAAAATGCAGATTTGCTTTTTCACTTCGATCAATATTTTTTTCTGAACAGCTGTTTCTGTTGTAATTTGCAAAAAAATGGCGAAGTGGGAGAATAAAGAGAAGAGTGATAATTTACAGTTATTTTTGATAAAAAAAAAATAATAAACAGAGTTGCATTAAAAACGTAGTATGCTTCTATTACAATAGACATAAAAACTATTTACTACATTTGTACAAATTTAATGAAATAATTTTGATAATAATTAAAATAACTAAAATTTGAGAAATTCAATCAGGTCTTTTAATATGTAAACTTAGTATTGATATATTTGATATTCACAAATTTAATTTAAATTGAAGAATTGGTTGATTGCAATATACCCGACATAAAAATTAATTTTAAACTACACATCGCACTTGATCTACAGGAGGGTATTAACTCAACATTTTTAAAATTTCATCTTCTCAAAAACCACATTTATATCAACAAAAAGGTATTATTTTCAGTTAATACAAAAGTTGAAATAGAAATGCATCGTATATTTAAAAAAAATAAAACAGCTGATTATTCTTTACTTTACTTGTTTAGATGTTTGAGCTGTCAAATTGTCTTGTGTTTGTTGTGGCGAATTCTACAACAAACGTAAAAATAACAAAAACAACATGGAAACTTTGACAGCTTAAATCACATAAAGAAAAACAAATTACAAGTGGTTTTTCTAAATGTTGTACTTGTTGTAGAATCGACACCGCCTGGTATATATACAATATGGATATATGTATAATGATAGATATTGCAAGTCCATTGCAACGATGTATATAAGGCTATAGTAATTTGGACTGGGTCAAATTCGGGACAAATATTTTTAATCCGAATTTTTTTTTCCTAAAAAATGTTTGTTTAATTTTTTTTCACTAGCCCCCATTAACACGAAGCCTGGTTATGGCCTAAGTAAGAGTTATACTGTCGGTTAAAAATATTTTTGTATGTAAATTGTCAGTTTAACTATTAGTTAATACATAACCAGACTTCGTGTTACTGGGGGTAATAAATTAAAAAAAAATAAAATTTACGAAATAAAATATTGTTACGAAATTGTACTTGAATTCAAATATAACGATTTTAAGGACTGATTTAAAAGTAGCATAATGCTTTCAAATAACAGTGCTGTAATAGCAAACTGTAACATATGTCCCCTTTTACAATGCAGACATTGAAAGGCAGACAGACGAAGTTTGTGGGAGAGGGGTTGAAGAGGTAGAGTGTGTATTACACAGGTTTAGGTTAGTTCAAAAGAGAATGAGAAAAATGTCTGCCTTTGAATTTCTGTATTGTAAAAGGGGACTATCTGTGGGCATTATTAAATAAAAGCTTTCAGTTGACCATTGATCGTAAGTTGGCAACGCTGTTTGCTGCGACCGTATATTCGAATTCGAATATTCAGTTAAAGAACATTGTAGAAATAGAGCTTTCTAGATGGTAATGCAGTGTTATAAATAGTGGCAGAGGTTGCAGTCAGTCAGTTTATCAGAGACACTTTTCGAATAAACATCAACTGAGTGCCTTAAAGTGTGTTGTATTTTTCAAGTGAATTCGAGTAAATTATAAATTGTGTCTGTATTTCTGCGAATTTATAAACGTGTATAAAAAACATTGAGTGATTATTTAATTCTGTTGTTGTTGTACATTTGAATAAATAAAGAGTTGTTACCATTTTCAAACTACTAAACGGCTTTTATTTGCAATCAAAAGTATCCGGTTTGTTTAAAGGAAATAAACCAAACGTTTTGAAAAGGTTAAAACGTAACAATATGTAATTAAATTTCCTCTCTTTTTAAAAAATAACACATTTATGTAGGTGAAAATTACAGATTCCAAGATACATATATTTATAGAATTGTTTAGACATTGCAGACATCTAGATAAATATGATACAAACCAAATTAGATGAATACAGTTACATTTATTATTTTTTAATAAATCACTATTCTAGAAATGCCTTATACGCAGTATGTTGTAGTTTTTAAACTTTACAATAGTTTAGCATTAAATTCATGAATGAAGTTGAGTTGACTTTTGTGCAGGATTTTCACAACGTGGATAGACGCTGCTCTCATAGGTTGGAACCATGTATTTAATGTTAATGAATGCATTTGGTCCACCACAATGTTCCAAAATGTTTAAAGTATCTTCGATAACATCAGCTATGCGACAATCGCGATCTGGATCTATGAAATTTCCCAGATTAACATTAATATTCTTGTATAAATTGCAAACAGCCAATAGTTGACGATAATAGGGCACTAAAGCTTGGCCCACACAGGGACCTTTTAAAGAAACAAATTGAATTAATATTTACAATTAATAAACAATTAAATTCAGATGTATGGTCGCACTCACCTACTAAAACCATTAATTGTAGAACTTTCAAAGCCCCGATTATGATCTTCTTGTCTCTGGTATTAAATGCTCTCTTCAAAGGTAAAATTAGTTTGGGCAGCACAGGCAATACTTTATTAGGAGCTTTTAATATTAAATCCATAGCACCATACTGAGCCAATTTACGGATTTCTATATCATTGTCGGACAAACTGCAGAACAGAAAATGGATTTTTAAAAGAATGTGTGCATAAATATTAATATATTACAACTCACCCATCCACAAATATGGGCAAATAATAACAATAGTCCAAATATTGTGGCGCACAATACCATTTCAGGGGAAATTCTTTGGTGTTTTTCTTGCGCAACAATTTGCCAGAGAAGGTTACAGGTATATCACCTCGACGCCAATAGATCTTGAAAAATGTGTCCTTAGCGGGGCGTTTTTTAAATAAATCTATTCTAAAATTAAAGGAATTATACAGAATATCTTTCAAATCTTTCAAAAAACCTACTTTTTGGGCGGCTCCACCATGGTGTTATTTTGTAACGCTTGATATGTAAATGCCGGCACAATGCGTTTGGGCTGTAAAGGATATGTTGGTTTTAAATAGATTTTAATGTTTATATTGTTTAGTGCGTGTTTAATTTACCTTTTTTGTGCGCATAAACAATAATTCGCGACATTCTTTCCCCGTCAACTGCTGGATATTCTCTAATTCTGTTACCATTTTTATGCTTTCAAAATCTTGTAATCTCTCACACAGAAATGTTACTGAAAAAAGGCCAAAAAATATCAAGTAAAAATTAATTTTTTTTATTAATTTCAATCAATAGGTTAATAATGACAATTAATAAATCAAAAATTAGTTTGCAACACTTAACAAGTAAAAGTGTTACATGTATTCGTTTTATGTTTTATATGAAATCGTTTGATATCCAGGGGTCTGTTCTCAAAAGCATACATCTTGCAACAATATATGATATCCAATGATTTTTATACCCTACACCACCATAGTGGGGAGGGTATAATGCGTTTGTGCAGATGTTTGTAACGCCCAAAAATATTAGTCTAACACCCACCTTAAAGTATACCGATCGACTTAGAATTCTGAGTCGTTTAAACGATGTCTGTCCGTCTGTCTGGCTGGTTGGCTGTCCATGTAAACCTTGTGCGCAGAATACAGGTCGCAGGTTTGAAGATGTTTCGATAAAATTCAAATATAACGATTTTAAGGGCTGATTTAAAAGTAGCATAATGCTTTCAAATAACAGTGCTGTAATAGCAAACTGTAACATATCTGAGGGCATTATTAAATAAAAGCTTTCAGTTGATTTGATCGTAAGTTGGCAACGCTGTATTCGAATTCGAATATTCAGTTAATTAACATTGTAGAAAGTACACCACAGATGGCGTATGTATTAGTAAGATCTAGAATATTCGAATTTTGACATTTAAAGAACAATCTAGAGTGCAGATGGTAGTGTTATAAATAGTGGCAGAGGTTGCAGTCGTGAGTGAGTTTATCAGAGACGCTTTTCGAATAAACATCAACTGAGTGCCTTAAAGTGTGTTGTGTTTTTCAAGTAAATTCGTATACATTATAAAGTGTCTGTATTTCTGAGAAGTTATAAACGTGTATAAAAAAACATTGAGTGACTATTTAATTATGTTGTTGTACATTTTTAAATAAATAAAGAGTTGTTACAATTTTCAAACTACTAAACGGCTTTTATTTGCAATCAAAAGTATCCGGTTTATTTAAAGGAAATAAACCAGCGTTTTGAAAAGGTTAAAACTTAACAATATTATTTTTTCGGCCCAAGGACCAAGTCTATTAAAACTGGCTGAAATCGGTCCATTATTTCACCTAGCCCCCATACAAATGTCCTTCCGAAATTGGACTTTATCGGTCATAAATGTTTAATTTATAAATGTATCACCACAAGTTCCACTCCAAATAAGTTTTATATATACAAAATTCATGTCACCAAATTTTGTTACGATCGGCCCATAATTAGTCATAGCTCCCATATAGATCCGTTTCCGAAAATCACTTTAACGTGCATAAATCGCTTAAAAATGTTGGTATACAAAATTCAACATAGTTATCTTTAATATACACATAAATCACACGACCTAATTTTATGGTGATCGGTCCATAATTGGTCATAGCCCCCATATAAGTCCCACTTCCGAAAATCACTCAAAAATTATGAAATTTTAAAAGAAAAATGTTTTTGCTCTTTTACTTAGTATAGGGTATTATATGGTCGGGCTTGACCGACCATACTTTCTTATTTGTTTGACAAATTGGAGTGCCTCGTCTCTATGTTGATATCTTTAATGACTTTGGAACCATGAGAATTGTGTTTTGCAAGTAAATGAATGATCCATGAGGATTTCAGATAGTCGAATAACATTTTCAGAAAAACTACTCCTAAGAATTTTGGTTGGCATATTTATTAATTATGCGATAAAAGCTGTTACTCTTGTTAGCTAAATATTATTTGTTAAAAAAAATCCCCATCACATTGCTAACCTTAATGTAAATTTTTTTGTTAATTAAATTAAACAAGAACAACATGTTCTGAATTTAACAGAAGACTTAATTTATTAATGTCATCAAATGATCAAAAATTTTGTTTTAAAAACTTGTGTTCATTTTCCACAAGTGTATGTAACTTCATTAAACAAATAATACCTACTAATTTAAAAGTTAATTCTCTTTTTCTCCAAGAACAAAAGTCTCAAATTACTTAAACCAACAGCAATAAAAACTTCAAGTTTTATGGGTTTGAGAGTTTTTTTCTTCTTCTTTCTTGTGCCCCTTAAAATAGACAATAAATTTTTGTTGGTCACATATTGTCGACGTCATATTGTCTGAGGTAATTAGGAGACATCAGGAACAACAACGAGAACGAAAACAAAATTACACAACCTAAAATTTCATTAAAAGTTCACTTTTAACTTGTTTCAATCTGTACGTATTTATGTATGTAAGTGTGAGTGGAAGATACATATGTATGTACATACACACATACATACATATCGTCAGCTAAAATGCAAAATAGCGTAACATCACTTTCCATAAGTTTATAGGAGAAGCGAAAAAACGATATAAAATGAAAACTACTTGAGATATTGAAATAAAATTATCAAATCTGACTTACAATGGATTCGGATCTGGATGTTGGTTGCTGTTCTGGTGTTACATACAGGCCTTTCATTACAAATATCAATACAAAAGTGGGGAGCTGAAAAAATCGTTTTTTTGACAGAGCATAATATATATTTGTTAACACAAGGGGACCATTGCTTGGACCCACGTGAGCTGCTTTTCACGGGAATACCCGGGACGAGAAATCCCGGGAATTACGCAAAATTTTTAATCCCGAAATCCCGGGAAATTATGCGAGAATTCCCGGTAATTATTTTCCTTAGTTTTATATGATTTTATTGAACTTGATTTTCTCTAAAAGAAGCTTAAAGCTATAAAACAAATGCAGAAGATTCATACAAAAAAAAGATTCAACTCAAATAGACCAATAACAAGTTCATTATTCAAAATATTCCATAAACTCATGCATGTTCACGGCTGTCACAGAATTCTATTTGATCGAAGTGTAGTTTTTTCTAAAAATTTTGGAATAAAACCACCGTGGTATAGATTTTTGTTTAATATTATTGGGTTATCATCAAGTTTTAATTAACATCGTTACTTAATTTTTGATTTAATAAGCAAAACAATGCAATTCAAAATTAAAAAAAAACTAGTAAGAAAGCTATATTCGGCTGTGCCGAATCTTATATACCCTTCACCAAATTATACTTTAAAATAAAAATTTTAAATATTTTTAGGTAAACAAAATTTAATTTTTTTTTAATTGTTTTTCAAAATTTTTTTTTTTTGAAATTGTTTTTTAATTTTTTTAAGAAAAAGTTTTTTCAAAATTTTTTAAAAAAAGTTTTTTCAAAATTTTTTAAAAAAATTTTTTTTTTTAAATTTTTTTTTTTGGAAAAAAGTATGACAAAAAAAATTTTTGATGAAAAAAAAAATTCGGGTTAAAAAATATTTTTCCCGATTTTGACCCATTGTAGGTCCATTTTACTATAGCCTTATCTACATCGTTGCAATGGACTTTGAAATATCTATCATTAGATATCCATATTGTCTATATTAATGACTTAGTAATCCAGATATAGTTCAAAAATAGGTCAAAAAACGAGGTTGTCCCGATTTTTTGCTCATATCTCCGTTATTTATGGACCGATTTTGCTGATTTTAAATAGCAAACTTCTCGAAAGCATGTCTGACAGAATTATTGAAGATTTGGATCCCGAAGATATCTGGGGTCTTCAGAAAATTGATTTCAACAGACAGACAGACGGACATGGCTTAATCGTCTCCGCTATCTATAAGGATCCAGAATATATATACTTTATAGGGTCGGAAATGAAAAATGTAGAAATTACAAGCGGAATGACAAACTTATATATACCCTTCTCACGAAGGTGAAGGGTATAATAAAATATTTATTTTTTGCGAAGGTAGAACAAAATCTTATGGAAATTGCCGATACAAATGACAAATGGTGACAAGTTTGTATATAACCAAAATTAGAAATCGTGTCAGTTTACCTCTTTATATTAAATTTTTATTGTATTTTTTTATTTGTGTCCAATTACATTTTAAAACCAAAGACATTTTTTAGATTTTTAAAGAAGTCTACTTTCTTAAAATTGAATAATTTGTTCTAGGCGGAAATTCCCGGGATCCCGGTAAATTTCAAAATGAATCCCGATTTCCCGGAAAATGAAAAAGTGCGAGAAAAGAAGAACTATAGTTGTACATTATAGGAGGCTAAATCACAGAATCAATCCTCATGAAATTTTTACTGTATGTTCCTTAGTTCCTTAATTAATACAAATCAATTTCTTATTACCTTAGGAGTTTAGCTGAAAATGAGTGGGATTGAATAAGTGGGCGTGGTACATTCCTTACAAAGTAAATAGTAATTTCGAATATCTGGAATTTCATATCAGTGCATGAAGTTTAACCAGAAATGGGAGTGATTGGAAGAGGTGGTAAGTAAGGTGACTTTTGACTACACACAGCCTCAAAAGTGAGTAAAAAAGTTTAAGATCATGAAAATCGTTATAGTCCGACTTAAATCTTTTTTTTCACAAACGAGACTTACAAATTTTCAAAAGTTAAAATTTGGAAAAAAATGTTTATGGGAAAATTGGAAAATCGGCTTCATGAATGTACCGAGTGGACCTGATGCCTAGTGTATATGTTCAAATTTCAAAAAAGTGCCAAACCATTTGATTTTTTTTAAGGAGTATAATTCCATTTAAATAAATTTTCTTGGATATGGGATACAAAAAAGTACTAAAACTTGGGTTTCGCTCGTTTTATCCCCTTAAAGGTACAAAAATCCAAAAGAACCACACACCTGTCCACTTATTTTTTGCATAAATTTCGATTAAGTTCCGGAGATATAGAGATGCCGATTTTACCCGGTTTTCCCATTTTTACCCCCTGAAAATTCAAATTTCCAGAAATCCATTCTTAGTAGATCTATACATCGTTAGAGGGACCTACATACAAAATTTCAAGACATACACATTTTCAAAAGTTCAAATTTGGGACAATTCGTAAGTTTTGTGTGGAAAAATTCCAAAGTTGGCTTTACGAATAGACTTTTTTTTGTGTTTTATATATATAGAAAACTGCATTAGCAGATTCAAAAGTAATCGAAACCAAGTATCTCAGAACGTTTTGTATCTCTCTTGCAAAATTTGTTAATTTTGCAATTTAACGATATGATGTAGTGCCTCGTAACCAAAAACGAAATAAATTTCTAATATTTTGATGATACGTTGTTTTGCATTTTAAGTGACGGTATGTATGTATATATGGATTGTTTGTATGTATGTCTGTCTGTATATATGTATGTGTGCTTTAATAATGTACATAATAATCAGCATGATTGTGTTGATGATGATGATGATGACGCTGCTGATGACAATGATGTGCGATGAGAGCTTGATATGAACGAACAAACAAACATACGGATGTACGAAACCAAAAAGGTATGAATTTTATCTTGGCATTGTTGTTGTACTCGTATTTAGTGGTATGAAGTAGAAGAGCCTTCACAATAATATTAAAGGTGTAACTGTTATTTTGTAAAATGTCCGTCCTGCCAACGAATATTTATCTAACCTGTTAGTTTGTTTGTTTGACTGTATGTATGTCTAACCGCCTTTCTAAATGTAAGTGTTGATGTATACGTATATATGTGTGGATGTGATTGTGTTTTATGTATATTTATGTGTATGTGTATGTGTCATTTGTCATTTGGCCGGTTATTTGTTTGATACCAGTAACGGAGTACGAGTGTACCAAAGTGTCATTAATATTTATGAAGTATTAAGCTCAAAGTTGTAAACAAAATTTACTAATACAAATAACAGTCAACGTCAACAACATCAAAAACAAATACTTCATACAAAAACAAATACATACAACCTAAATACAACAACAAATGTTCATAAGCAAATTTAAGAGAATGAGCGGATAAAAGGTAGAGATTTTGAATATATAGCATGCAAACAGTATTCACTGGCGTATGAGCGATATTATACGAAATTCATACTACTAAATAATACATTTTTATTACTCATACGTTACCCAAACCATTTTGACAAAGTAGTACATAAATGGCAAATATAATTATGATTAAAGAGAAAACTTATATTAGATTTAAAGTAGCATGGAACGAAATCTAACAATATCACATTATGAGTTCTATAGAGCAACTAATACTCATCTCTGTAAGTATTTGTCTAGCAAATTGAAAGTGTTAAAATCATGCTGCACTCCATAAATTTTTCGGCAGCCATTTACCAAATGTATTTGATTGTTCGTTTGTGTCCTTTGACATAAATCTAGAAAGGATGAAGAGAAATCCATTTGCTTTGTAGCTCAAATGCCACTTGGCATCTAAATATGTAGTGGTCAGCATTGTAATATCTCGGCTTACAATTCGTTTTTCTGTTTGTTTGAAATTTAATGCACTCAAAGGAAAAAAGTGGATAATTTTAATCAGGTTTATTGTCATGTTTTATACAAGTAAACAAATTAATTTGAATAAATTTGGTTTAATTGAAAATTACATATAAACATTTCCAAAGAAGGTCCACCGTGATCGAAAATAAAACAATTCCATTTAACAAAATTTAAAATTTTATATAATACACTTAGGTTGGGTAACTTAATAATTTTAAACATAGTTTAGGCTTAATCAAAGATAAAATTTATTTAATTTGTATGAAAAAATAAACATTAAGCCTTAACTATGTTTAAAACAACAAATTAGGATGAGGTAAGTATTTTTCCTTTTTATACCCTTCACCTTCGTGAGAAGGGTATATATAAGTTTGTAATATCCATAGTATAATTGTCCGACACTATAAAGTATATATATTCTGGATCCTTATAGATAGCGGAGTCGATTAAGCCATGCCCGTCTGTCTGTTGAAATCAACTTTCCGCAGTCCCCAAATAACTTACATAGACGATTCATACATCAATATCTCCGGAATTCTTCCGGCTCGGTTGCTATCGATTTTAAATCGGTTCACATATGGCTGAGATATAAGGAAAAAATTAATATAGATAACATGGATATCTAATGATAGATATTTGAAAGACATTTGCAACGACGTATATAGGACCATAGTAAGTTGGACCTACAATGGGTCAAAATCGGAAAAAATATTTTTTAACCCGAATTTTTTTTCACCAAAAGTTTTTTTTCGTTAAATATTAAAAAAAAAATTGAAAAAACTAAAAAAAATTTTAAATTTTTTTTTAAATTAAAAAAAAACGTTTCCAAAAAATAAAAAAAACAACTGGAAAAAAAATAATTTTGTTTAACTAAAAATATTTCAAATTTTTATTTTTAAGTATAATTTGGTGAAGGGTATATAAGATTCGGCACAGACGAATATAGCTTTCTTACTTGCTGTATTTAAAATTTGATAAGCTAGTTGATGAGTAAAAACATCGATCGATTTTGATGATTTATAATACAAAAATTCTAGGAAGTATATCTGCTATATTCATAAAAGATCCTGGGCTTTCGGAGAGAGCAATTAAACCAACATACGGAAACGAACATCGTTATATGAACTTTCCTATATATTGGGGTTAAGACTTAAAAATGGGGGATTTTTAAAAATTGTTAGCATTAATTTATTCAAAGTATTGGCCATTTTCAGCTATAACCTGTTTCCATCTTTCTGGCAACATATGGATTCCGATCTTTTGATGCCAAGAAAGTATCAAACCAATATCGGATACTCTGTTCCAAAGTGAAGCGTATCCCAGAGAGAGCGTTCGCATCGATCGAATCAAATAATAGTCGGACGGGGCAAGGCCTGGAGTATAAAGTGGGCGAAGCAAAACTTCCCAACCACTTCATTCTAAATACTTTTTAGTATTGCAGGTCTGTCCACATATTCAGGTCGTTTTTCCGCCAATGTTCGCTTTAAACTAATCAGTTGCATTCGGTACAGGTTCCCTGTGATGGTCTGGTCATATTTCAATAGCTCATAATATTTGGATATTTGGCTTTCGTGTCGATTCGGCTGGTTGGCCAGACTTCACATACGTTCTCTTAAGCTTCGGGTTAATGGATCCATTTTTCACCGCAAGTAATGATTCGGTGTAAAAATAGTTTTCTTTCATAGCGTTCAAGCATCATTTCGGATACTCCGAATCGTCTTTCAAGGTCTCTCAGCTTCAATTCGTAAGGTACCCAATTTCCCTGCTATTGCATGAGTTCTGCTGCTCGCAAACGTTTTGAAAATGCTTCTTGTGTAGCTCGCAATGATGTTGCAAGCTCTTGTTGAGGTTGACAACAATCTCCATGGAGAAATGCCTCCAATTCTTGGTCTTCAAAGTTTTTTGGCTGACCTGGGCGATCTTTGTCTTCCGTGTCAATATCATCACTTCTGAGCTGCACAAACCATCTTTCGCATGTTGAAACAGATGGAACACATTTACCATAAGCTTCAGTGAGCAATCTGTGTGCTTCAGCGGCACTTTTTCAAATTAAAGTAGCAAAGAAAATCCGACATTTTCGAAGCAAAAAAACTTTAATGGTTACACGATAATTTTTAATGTTTTTACCTTTTAAAAACGGTGGTATATTCTTAATTGCAAATATAGATGATCAGTTGTTTAAAAATTAACATAACAATTCAAATAGTCTCTTTTAAAACACACACACACTTAACAAAACACATTTTATAATTTACAAGAATACACTGGTAATTACTAACTGTTCAGCAATTCACTGTAATTATTTATATACACAGTGTCATTTTCTAGTAGTTTCATGAATTATCTAACCGAAAAACTCGAATGTTCTATTTCCACAATGATCACCTAGAGCTTTTAAAGCTGATTTACAGTTAATGTTGTCATACTTTTACACAATGTTAATAACAGTCTGTTATCACCATTGTTGATAAGTTGAAGTTTCTACTGATGAAAATGTTTATAAACATGATTAATGTTGCAGGCAGCAGTTACTAAAAATTAAAATTGATACATAGGAAATTATTATACTTTTATATATATTGATTCCTATGGTTCCAAGGTGGAACAAAAGGGCACAACAAAGTTTTTCCATTGTGATCTATCCCGTGCTATCAGCTTCACTTCGGCCCAAGACTTTCCATTTAAGTTTGCTTCAGTCTCTATTTGTCTCCTCCAAGTGTTAGCGGGTCTGCCTCTTCTTCTACTGCCTTGGGGGTTCCAATCAATTGCCATCTTAGCTACGTTGTCGTTGGTGCGTCTGAGAACATGGCCAATCCAACTCCATTTACGAATGATTATCTGGTCACGTATTGGTATTTCACCTGCTCTTTCCCACAGGTCTCTGTTTGAGATAACATTCGGCCAGAATATCTTGACCAGTTTTCGTAACGAGCGATTAATGAATAACTGCAAGGATTGCAAGTCGCTAGCTGTGGTGTTCCAGGATTCACAGCCATACAACAGGACGGAACGCACGTTAGATGAGAAGAGGTGGAGCTTGGTCTTCAGATGAATTTGGGGTGATTTCCATACATTTTGCAGTGCCCCAAAACTACTTTTATATGGCCACAAATTAATTTTATAGAATGAAATTTTTCCCAGTGTATGCCATTACAAAACTGCTGTAATAATGGCGGTAGTCAGTCGCTGTAACGATTGTCAGAAAATGTGTGGTTTTAATGCCAAAATGTAATTGAGTGATTTGGCAAAAGAAAAAAAATGCCGGGAATTGTATTTTGTAGCTGTTGTTATTGCTGGCTGTCTAAACTCATACACACTCTGGAATCGAGAGACCAGCAAATATTCTAAACCGCATCAGTAGCACTTATTTTTTGCACATTTATACAACACCATAGACCATCATTTCTTTTTTTTTTTTTGTTCCCGAAAATCCTGATAAGATGAAATAAGTTGTAAAAAAAAGAACGAACCACTCCACATAATGCGTGTGTATTCGTATGTATGGCAAATTGCATTTATTTGTGTTTTAAGTCATCTTGTTATGGCCATCACCCACCATAGATGAGGATGATGAGATGAGGCTACAAATTGGGTTGTCATTCAACATACAACTTTTATACGACGAAACAAATTTTGAAATGCAATTTCGCTTATAAGAGGTTTTTTTCATTGTTGAAGTGGTGTTGAAGCTGTGAAAAGGTCTCTCTTAATAGGACAAATTGTATTAGCGAATTGAAGCTAAATAAATGTTGGTAAAGCATTTTGAAGTGGAAATCAACAAATTGATGTCGGAGCATAACTCTGTAATTTTTTGTAAATTATAATTAATAAAAACAATTTTGGAGAAATGCTTTATCTTAAATCGTACTGATTCGCCTGGCGGATATGTTTCATAAACTGAATTTATTAATTCATAACTAATGAAGAGCTACTGCCAATTTATAGTAATATAAATTAAATTTTATTTATGTACAAAACAGATTTTAAATATTATACTTTATACACCAGTCTTTATAGTTATATTTTTTTTACAGATATTTTTCTAGCCAAATAATTTGGCAAATACAAAATAGATAAATACACATATAAGTAAAAACTTTTTTTTTATGTAATTTTACAAAATATTTAGTTACAAAACATATATACACTCAAACATTCTTAAACTATAACTAAACATTTACTACCACATACAAACATACATACATACTTACACTAAAGTTTTGGTGTTTTAATAAGTAATATTAGTAGTAAGTAAATACATATTTACAATGTGGTACTTTTGAAAAACTTTTTCACATACAAAAATATATTTAATAACTACATACATATGTAGATAATTATATTAATCCGGCTCATGAAAACCAGTTTGGTTCCATACACACCAAAAATTCCAAAGGTAATATTTCCTAAAAATTATTCATACATTTAACTAAGTATAAAAGTAGAATTGCATTTACAAAGTTTATATTTTAATATACTTAATAAACATTTTAGATAATTTATTTAAATTTTGATTAAAACCACTGATAAATTTTTTATAAATTATCGATTATAGCAAGATAAATATATACTTTAGTTTTTGAAACACAAGTTAACAACAACTAGTAATACGGTTGATGATAAGATAAACAGTGATTACTAACTCCTCTGCAATTCTCTTTTACTATTTATATGCACAGTGCCATCTTCTAGTAGTTTCATGAACTATCTAGTGGAAAAAACTAGAATATTCTATTTCCACAATGATCACCTAGAGTTTTTGCAGCTTTAATGTTAATGTTATTAGATTCAACAGCTAATGTTGTCATACATATAACTCAATTTCCCAAAAATTTTAAATGAGCGTAAAAGTACCTTTTATTCTGCTTCTCCTCAACATAATGTAATTTAATGTATTTTAAATGACTAATAAAATAATTAGAAAAATTAAAAAAAAAAAATAATTTTTCTTTGATTTCAGTATTTTTCACTTTATTTTGTTCGGTGGGTTATAATATTTTTACATATTTGAAATCTAGAGAGAATTACCTTTTCAATGATACCAATAACTTACATCTAAACCCAGTGGTTGATTTATCGCCCCTTTCAACATATATTTGCCCCTATGTGCAATGTTAATAACATTGTTTAATAAGTAGATGTTTCTGATGATGGAAAATTGAAAAATTATTTCGCTTCTGTTTTATGCCGCAACGCACCCAACTGAAACAAAAACAATTCAGAAACGAGACGGTGACGAACACCAACGTTTTTCAGTTTTCGTTATCGGTGCCGATTACGGTGTATGCGGAAACCCAGTTTTATTATTATTATTTATTAGGGGTTTTTCGAATTAAAATTTAGAAATACGGTATTTTATAAATTTTACGAAAATCTCAAAAAATTGTATTGGGAAATACATTTTTTTGAGATTTGGAAATTACCATCTTTAAGCTTTCCGCCATTATATTTTTTAGAAACAACTAAATGAAGAAAAAAATTTTTACTCAATTTGAATTAACAAACATTTATTCAATCAAAGTTTGAATTAATTCTGTTATTAATTAATTTCAAAATTTATGGAATGAAAGGCTGACATTTTTTAATTACGGATTGAAGTTCTGATATATATTGATTATAACACTATGTTTTTATATGAAATTTGACTATAATATTCCTAATTTACAATATCATTATATATTTCGGGAATAGCCGGGTACCTGGGTACCCGGGAATGTAGAAAAAAAAATTACCGATTCTCGGGAATCAAAAAAGGTCGGGAAATTAAAAACCCTAATTATAATGTGTAATTTAAGTGTGTGATTGTGTGTATTAAAAACACATAGTGACTATTTAAACTGTTGTTGTACATTTGAATTAATAAAGAGTTTTTACAATTTTAAACTACTGCAATCAAAAGTATACGGTTTATTTAAAGGAAATAAATCAACGTTTTTAAAAGGTAAAAACGTTACAAAATAAACACTACCAAGTTTCCGAATTGTATTGCAAAATATTGTATATTTAACTTTTCAGGATATATGGGAGTTATATGAGTCCTTGAGCCAATTTATTAATACTTAATACTCATAGACCTACAATAAAGCCATTCGTTATATGATAACAAATCACTGTGGATCTCTCCTGTTTGAACTAATGCTGTATGCCTTTGAATATTTTAACAGAACTGCATACTGTGTTCTATCAACATTTACTTAAATAACTTGTATTTTATAATGAATGACACTTCATTTTCCAGATGAGGATGGATTTAATTTATATTCGTGAGACAGTCTAATGCATATTACATTCGTTAATATTTACAGAATATGCTAAAAATGTGGAGTTCTACACTCATACATAAGTATTTATTTACTTATTTACTGTATTCAATGTGAGGTTGTTTGCTCTTCATACGATTCAAATACATAAAGTCCTTGAAGTTGAGATTAGAATTAATGTTCAAAGACTAAAACTTTTGCTGTATTTTAACTATTAGACGAGAGACGTCTGATAAATGTAGATTTGTTAGTAATATAGAACCATTACGTAAAAATCCATGGCGCTTAGGTAATTCTCTGTATTTGTTGGGAGCAAAAAGGACCTATCTATTATGAGCTGCTGAAATCGGACCAGACCATCACAGGGAACTTGTACCGAACACAAATGATGCGTTTGAAGTGAACATTGGCCGAAAAACTCCCAGAATATGCAGCCAGACATGAAAGCGTAGTATCATCATGACAACGCTCGGCCACTTGTTGCAATACCTGTTCAAAAGTATTTAGAATATAGTTGTTGGGAAGTTTTGACTTACCCGCTTTGTAGTGCAGACCTTGCCCCGTCCAACTACTATTTGTTTAGATAGATTGAGAACGCTCTCTCTGGGATACGCTTCACTTCAGAACAGAGTATCCGAAATTGGCTTGATTCGGATAAGGATAAAAATGTTTCAAAATAACAACTAAAAATTTAAAAATTTTACTCCCAAAATATGTATCTCGATTACTAATTTATGTACATAGACAATGGAAATCAAATTAAAATCTTCTTAATATCAAATGAAAACAAATTTCAACGATGTATTTAACTGAATAGAAATTCGAACCGACAATGGGTTAAAATCGTGTTATAAAAACTATTTTATAACCCGATTATTATTTTTTATATTTTTTAATGCGAAAATTTGCGAATCGTTAGAGGCGTTATATTTTCTTTTAATTTCTTACACTAAACCAAATAAAAACAATCTTTGGATGATTTTACTATAAATAAAATTTAATAAAAAAAAATAAATACAAAATATATATTCACAGAAAAAAATTACGACAAATCAATTGTCATATTAAATACCAAATTCGTCAATACAATTATTTGTATATCCTTCGCCATGAGTGGCAAGGGTATATATAAGTTTGTCATTCCGTTTGTAATTTCTACATTTTTCATTTGCGACCCCACAAAGTATATATATTCTAAATCGTTATAGATAGCGGAGTCGATATAGCCATGTCCGTCTGTATGTTGAAATCAACTTTCTGAAGCCCCCAAATAACTTACATACACGAATGATACATCAATATCTCCGAAATTCATCCGGCTCGTTTGCTATTTAAAATCGAGAAAATCGGTCCACAAATCATTAATATAGACAATATGGATATCTAATGATAGACCTGTGCAACGACGTATATAATACCATAGTAAGACCATGGGTCAAAATCGGAAAAAATATTTTTTAACCCGAATTTTTTTTTTCACCAAAATTTTTTTTCACTAAATATTAAAAACTAAAAAAAAGTTATTAAATTAAAAAAAAAATTAAACAAAATTTTTAAAAAACAACTGGAAAAAATAAATTTTGTTTACCTAAAAATATTTAAAATTTTTATTTTAAAGTATATTTTGGTAAAGGGTATATAAAATTCGTCACAGCCGAATATAGCTCTCTTACTTGTTTTAATTGAAAAGGCCAACAACCGATATTGTAAATACAAAAAATAATTTTGTTGATACAAATTGTTAAAACTTAACAAATATTTTTAAATAACTAGTCTGTTTATTGAACAAATAATATGTTAACAATCAACTATTAAATTTTAACAATGGCCCATAATCATAGTCAAACACTAAAGTCGGTTCTTTTTAAAAACAACTTTAAATTAAAAACCCGCTTTATATTATTTCCCAACTATAGTCAAAATCAAAGTATGTTTTAAATTGAACCGACTTTAACTGGTTGTCACCTCAAATGTAGAAAATGTTTTCATACAATATACAACGAAATACAGACAAGTGGCACCGCTGAACAGCTGACATTGAAAATTAAAACAAAAACCAAAAAAGGTAAACAATAAAATTAACCGGGACAACTAAAGAAAACAAGTTTTTGTTGTGGTGGAAAAATGGAAAAGATAAGATTAATATCATATTTAGAATATTTTGGTACTAATTTTATTGATAACTGTTCAATAATTGCAAAATCTCTCCCAAATTCTTGTAACTTAATTTTACATTTTTTTACTTTTTGCAGAACTTTTTTACATGGCGAAGAACAGCTGATGCTGTTGAGTTAATAACAGCTTCAGCTTGTTTTATATTTACTGTCGACTTTAACGTCAAAAATATACTTTAACTTGTCTATGGTAGACCTAAAGTCCACTCTTAAGTAAAGACGACTTTATTTCTATTAAAATATACTTTATTTCTGACTATGATTATGGGCCAATGTGTTTGTCATATTAAAAAATTATACATATTGTTAGTCGTTAATTACATTTTCTACGATGTATTTATAATAACTACATACTCAATTGACCTTTATATACTAAGAAAAAAAAACAATATAAGGTTTCTTTTAATTATGCGATGGTTTTCTAACACAAACATTCTACTTCACTGGTTCCACGTACACTAGTCCGTCCGATTTTTATTATTGGAGTTTTTGTACATTTGATGGCCGGATTACTTGAGATTGAGACAGAGTTAGTCTTCGCTTCGAGTACCTGAATATATTCCTACATGAATGAAAAGTTTATACATTAGATATTGATTATAATCTTGGAAGGACAGAAACTGCACCAGCACGCTACGGATGTTATTCAAGGAATCTCCATCTCTGCCAAAAAATGACGTCGGAGATTGCATGTAAGGGAACGTTTTCACTCTTTCAAATCCTGTAGAATGAATATTTCTTTTAAAGATTCTATGTCCAATTTTTTCGCTTGATAAGTACAAGAATATGATTAAAATTCGCCAATATTCTATTTTCCCGGTTTTTCTTTATATCTCAGCCATTTGTGGGCCGATTTTGTCAAGAATTCTCTACATATTGATGTATGAATCATGTATGTAAGTTATTTGGGGGCTACGGAAAGTTGATTTCAACGGACATGGCTATATCGACTTCGCTATCTATAATGATTTGTGGGGTCGCAAATGTAGAAATTACAAACGGAATGAGACACTTATATATACCCTTGTCATTCATGGTGAAGGGTATAATAACAGCGAAACTATACATTGTCTGATCTGCAACTCGCTATTACTATTTATACACACAGTGCCATCTTCTAGTAGCTACAACCAGCCGTTACAGATTAATTAATTAATTAATTAAACAAATTGTTACATAGTTTAACTAAAAGCTAATAATTTTTTTAATCACTTAAGAACTTTTGTCATTTTTTTCTGTGTTCGGTTTCAATAAACAATTTGATAATAGCAAAAAAACAATCAGAGTCAAATTCATTTCATACTACATGCTAATTGGGAGGCTTAGTTTTCACCGTCATCTTAGCCTAAAACATACTAATTTAATTAAAAATATAGTCAGTTTAAACTCTTATTTTTGGCCTTAAAATCATCTTGAAAAAAGTTTCAAGGGTTTTTATTTTTTCAGTTGTGGTAGTCATTCTCGTGGAATTGCCCATATAAGTCAATAGTAGGAGTACCAAAATAAACAAATTTTAAATTAATTTATATTTTACGGTTTTGCAACTACTTTTCTAAAGTATTATTTTTTTAATTGCCAGGCATTTAAGCCAACTTTTTGCTGAGTTGTAACAAGTTACCACAAAAAATATTAAATTAAATACAAAATGTTACTTTTTAATGAAAATACACTTGTCAACCTAATTATCTCCTTTTGGGTCAAAAAGAACATAGATATATGTATATACATCCACATAAAAAGAGAATAATGTGATACTTGAATGAAAACAAAAATAAATCATTATACAATCTCTTTTTTAGTGTGTTTTTTTCTAATTATAATCTTTTTTAACATTAGCATTTGTTTAACCATTTTAATAATTTATTTAACCAGTTTATAAATATTTTTTGATGTCATTGTTGTTGTTTTATACACTCTTGTTTATTTCTGTGGTTGGCAAAATGTTCGGTCAACAACATTTGTTTATTATTGACAATCTAAATACGACGAGAGAGTAAAAGTGCACAGCAACAGCAGCAACAACAACACCAACAATGAACAAATTATTATGCGGGAATTTAATTAACTTAAATGTTGTAAAATACAAACACTAACACTAACACCAACACCCAGAAACACAGACACTGATACATTTACATGCCACAAAAAGGATCTGTGATAAAAAATGATGACCTAAAGTTGTTGCTGCTTTTGCGAAGGGCACAAGGAAACCAAATTAAATGGAAAATGTTTTATTTCAAATTATAAACACATCTTAATGAGCAATAACAAACAACCAAATGTTGACCTTTTCAGTCCAAGCAGTCGTTGGGTTAAAAATTGTAAATTAAATTTGTTTTTATAAAAAATAGATTATAATGTATTTTTACCTTAAAACTGTTTTTCACTTTTTTATTTTATTTTATCTGCAGCGCTTCACTGCAAAAGAAAAACTGAATTTAATTTTCACCTGGTTTACATTTGTTGCAGCAATGGAACAGAAAAGTGCAAAAAAGTTGTTGTACAAAACACGCAAAAATATAATGATGCGAGAGAAATTTATTTATATTTTCATTCAAAGCACGATGGGATTGATTTCTTAAATACTATACACGATAGGAAAGAAAACCTTTAGAATATCGATAAAGGATTTCCTTCTTTAATAATATATTGTTACGAAATTGCCTTATCAATTCGAATTTAACGGTCTGTAACGGCTGGTTGTAACTACTAGAAGATGGCACTGTGTATATAAATAGTAACAGCGACTTGCAGATCAGACAGTGTATAGTTAATATCGCTGTTATTATACCCTTTACCATGAATGGCAAGGGTATATATAAGGTTCTCATTCCATTTGTAATTTCTACATTTGCGACCCCACAAATTGTTATAGATATCGAAGTCGATATAGCCATGTCCGTCTGTCCGTCTGTATGTTGAAATCAACTTCCCGTAGTCCCCAAATAATTTACATACATGATTCATACATCAATATATCGGAAATTCTTGACAAAATCGGCCCACAAATGGCTGAGATATAAGGAAAAAACCGGGACAACTTCGATTTTGGCCAATTTTTGATCTATATCTGGATTACTAAGTCATTAATATACACAGAAAAAACTATTTCTTAAACCGTTTCAATTCAAATATTTGTCACATATTGAACTGGTTTCAATTATTTCATAATTAAATCAAGTATTCATTTGCTCAAAAACAAAATTTCTTGATATTTTCTATTGAATTTTGAGTTTTGAATTTGATTATTTTAACAATTGAATTTACAATTTTCGTTATTGGTTGAATTTCAAATACAAAAATTATTGAATAGATAATTTTCGTAATTGAAAACACATTTTTGTTATTTTTTGTGTTTCAATTACGAAAATTATCTATTCAATAATTTTTGTATTTGAAATTCAACCAATAACGAAAATTGTAAATTCAATTGTTAAAATAATCAAATTCAAAACTCAAAATTCAATAGCAAATATCAAGAAATTTAGTTTTTGAGTAAATGAATACTTGATTTAATTATGAAATAATTGAACCAGTTCAATATGGGATAAATGTTTGAATTGAAATATAATTTTTTCTGTGTACACAATATGGATATCTAATGATAGATATTTCAAAGTTCATTGCAACGATGTATATATGGCTATAGTAAGTTGGACCTACAATGGGTCAAAATCGGGAGAAATATTTTTTAAATCGAATTTTTTGTTCATCAACAAAAATTTTTTTGCCATATCTTTTTAAAATAAAAAAAAAAAAATTAAAAATAAAAAAAAATTAAATTTGGAAAAACAATTTCGAAAAAAAAAATATTAAAAAAAAACAAAAATTGATTTTTGTTTACCTAAAACATATTTAAAAAAAAATCATTTTAAAGTATAATTTGGTAAAAGGCACAGCCAACAGAATATAGCTCTCTTACTTGTTTTTTCCTTTATTTTATGACACAAGACAATATGATTCCGTTACTATATGTTGTGATTTCTTGTCATTTTTTATTTAGCTTTGTTGCGTTCGTTACTATTGTTGTTAGCCAAGTGTTCGCTGGCCGTCCCCTTCTGCTGCCTTGCGGGTTTCATTTCTGTGCAGCTCTGGATATACTTTTGATGGGCTTACGGAGTGTATATTGGGCAGACATTTCCATTTTCTTCTCTTGATTTGGTATTCGATGGGTGTTTCTTTGGTTTTCCTCCAAAGGTCTGTATTGGTAATTGTGTTCTGCCAGAGTATGTGACATATAATTCTTGAAATTTGTTGATTTGCGTTTGTACTTTGCATTTGTATTTGTAATCAGCCAAGTCTCACTTCAGCGGTGATTTTTATAGTTGCTGAAGGCCATATGTATTTTAATGTTTCAAGCGCTGTTCACTTCAAGTCGTACAGCTTTAGAGAGAACTGAAAGATCATTCAATTTGCTTTGCCGTGTTTGTGGGAGTGTAGACATTAGAGTGCTCCAAGATTGTATGGACGAAAAAAACTTTCTAGGTACAGGCCGCCCCCCCCTCTAGAATTGTTCTATGTATTGTAGAAACACATTGTGTAAAATATTAACTGGTGGCGCAATGACGCTGAAGTTTTGAGGTGCATTTACAATGGGAAAATATGCAATTTTTTCAGTTTTTGTAAAAATTTTGCCATTAAATAATGACTTTTACAATTTAATTTAAAAGAATCGAAATGTGTACGTAATTGTCGTTATAATAAGATATAAAAGACAAAAATTGGTGAAAAAATGTTAAAGTTATTAAAAAATCGCCAGGCCATTAACGTGTCTCAGGCCACTAGAACAAGAAATTTATGAACAAAATTAACATATTTTGAGAAATATTAAAATAAAAGCTTATTTTTACTTAAAATATATCCATATTTACTTGTATATGAGTTTTTGTCCTCGTAGGATACCGTTAACCTATTCTCAGGTATGACCAACAAAATTAAATTTTTTTAACGGCAGTTTCAAAACTCCAATTTCAAATTTTTAAAAATTTTGTTAAACAAATTTCAGAATTTTTTGATCATCACATGGGGATTTATTGACAACATAATAGGGAATAAAAATGTGAAAAAAGTATGTCAATACCTCCTATAGTTTTTCCGTACCTGCGATATAAATTTTGCGATTTTCGAGAAAAACTAATTTTTTGGCCATATTTTGGGGAATGACCAAAATTTCCTTACTGTAATGATTTTTAAGTAAAAGCTATTCAGAATAATATAGTCCAGGTAGTTTTAAATATAGTCTGAAAGTTTTACTAAAATCGGAAAACTTTAACCCTTAAATCGTGAAGGTCAAAGGTCAAATTTTTCAATATTTGGAATTTCTCATGGAAAGATAGCGAAATATTATATATTTTTGGGCCGATTTTGATGAAACTTACGAAAAATATAAAATGGAGTCTAGTATTCACAATAACAGTACAAAAATGGAAATTAACCCTTAATAATATATAATATTTCGCTATCTTTCCATGAGAAATTCCAAATATTGAAAAATTTGACCTTTGACCTTCACGATTTAAGGGTTAAAGTTTTCCGATTTTAGTAAAACTTTCAGACTATATTTAAAATTACCTGGACTATATTATTCTGAATAGCTTTTACTTAAAAATCATTACAGTAAGGAAATTCTGGTCATTCCCCAAAATATGGCCAAAAAATTAGTTTTTCTCGAAAATCGCAAAATTTATATCGCAGGTACGGAAAAACTATAGGAGGTATTGACATACCTTTTTCACATTTTTATTCCCTATTATGTTGTCAATAAATCCCCATGTGATGATCAAAAAATTCTGAAATTTGTTTAACAAAATTTTTAAAAATTTGAAATTGGAGTTTTGAAACTGCCGTTAAAAAAATTTAATTTTTTTGGTCATACCTGCGAATAGGTTAACGGTATCCTACGAGGACAAAAACTCATATACAAGTAAATATGGATATATTTTAAGTAGAAATAAGCTTTTATTTCAATATTTCTCAAAATATGTTAATTTTGTTCATAAATTTCTTGTTCTAGTGGCCTGAGACACGTTTATGGCCTGGCGATTTTTTAATAACTTTAACATTTTTTCACCAATTTTTGTCTTTTATATCTTATTATAACGACAATTACGTACATATTTCGATTCTTTTAAATTAAATTGTAAAAGTCATTATTTAATGGCAAAATTTTTACAAAAACTGAAAAAATTGCATATTTTCCCCTTGTAAATGCACCTCAAAACTTCAGCGTCGTTGCGCCACCAGTTAACGTTATCCTATCATCCTAATATTTTACACAATGTGTTTCTACAATACATAGAACAATTCTAGAGGGGGGGACGGTCAAAATTCACAATTTTATTTTTTTGGAGCACTCTAGTAGACATATGTTGTCCGCAAAATCGAGATCCTCTAAATGATTGTGCGAGATTTCAAACTATTCATCTCCTTTTTTGGCTAATCTCAACCATAATATTGTCCAAGGTAACCTGCAAATAGTAAAGGCGATAAAGGACATCCCTATTTCACACCAGCATTTGTGGTGAATGCTTCACTATTGTTTCCATCGTGTCGGATTTTGATCATGGCATTGTCATACATACATTTAACAGTTCGATTATGATTCGCTTGTTCATCACGTAGGTAAACCTTGCTCAATAGGTTTCAAGCTACTACTATTGTCACCATCACCTTATATATTAAGTTTAGAAGTTTAGTACCCCTCCAATTGCTACAATCACTTAGATCTCCTTTTTTAGGAACCTGTTAACCACTCATTTGGGAACCTTTCACTTTGCCAAGCCTCTTTGATGAATGGCTGAATAATTTCAGCTGATAAGGTGATTGCGTTCATGATCTCATCCAAACTCGGGAGATTGATGTTTATGGCTTCTGTTAAAATCAAAGTTCTCTTCGTTGTGTTACTAATTTTCTCAAAGTGCTCTTTCCACCTTCTGGTTTGTTGTTCTACAGTAGTAAGTAGTTGCCCGTTGCAGTCTCTATCATATCCATCATAAAATAACTAATTTGAGGAGTTTTTTTTCCTGTCAGTAAAAAACTTCTTTGAGGAGGTTTATTTTTTCCGTCAGAAAATAAAACTCTTTTCGTTAATTTTAAATTGTTTTAAGTATATTTCTTTATTGAGTCTATCTGATATAATGTGTGTAGTAATTATATGTTTAATAAAAAAACAACAACAATTTAATAATAGGAATCAAACAATAGCTTTTTTATTTTAATGACAATTTATTCAATTGCAATGCAAGGTGGTTTACAAATTGTAATGATCTGACCATCAGCAAGCTTTAGGTAGCAATTTACATAAAATGAGTTTTATTTTCTGACGGGAAAAATAAAACTCCTCAAATGAATTTTATTTTCTGTCGGAAAAAATAAACCCCTCAAATGAGTTTTTTACTGGCAGGAAAAATAAAACTCCTGAAATGAGTTATTTTTATGACGGCTATTTAAAAATATTTTTTAAACAGTTACATGCATGGATGGATGGATAGATGAATTTTTATTTTTAAAGTCACAATTTCATAGAGAAAGAAATCACGCGACCTCATTTTATGGTGATTCCAAAAATCACTCACGAAAAAGTTATTGAAATTTCAAAATAAAACTGTTTTTGCGTAGTTATTATATGTTCGGTCTTGAGCGACTATACCTTCTCACTTCATTTCTTTGGGGTTATGTGAAGTCAAGGGTCATCTTCAGAAAGCCAGTTATGATTCAAGACTTGAAAGCCATCTACAGCGAAAAACATTATCTTTAAAAAGTAAATGTCAGAGACATCGGTCCCACAGTGCATCACGATACACTTTTGACATTCAGAAATTTTTATATGTTTTCTGTGTTCACATACATACAAATAAAAATAAAAATATGTGTTTAACCTTAATGTGTGTGTGTGTGTGAGCAAGTACGAGTGTTAAAGAAATACATTATGTATGATTAAATATAAAATAAGTATGTGTTTGTAAGTATAAACGTGTATTTTTATCTGTAAATGGATTTAAGTTGATGTCATAGCAACCATAAAATACACACTAGCACACATACAAATTCAACAGTTTAACATGTATTGGTGCCCACACAGACATTCACAAATGTAACTCCTTAGCTGTATAATGTACATTAGGATGGCCCCGTTTTTATGTTCCCAACTAAAATTGATGTTTATAAAATCCTTATCCTTTTTGATGAAGGATAAAAATTTCCTTTTTTTAAGGTTTTTTTTTTAATATTTCTCTCGAAGGAAACATACAAAATATTGGTATCATGTGAAAAGTCTTTGAATTTTCAAAAATATACAAAGTTTTGACGTTTTCAACCTTTCATCCAGCTCAGCAAATACTGAACCCAGAACAGACATTTTGAGAAACGGTATCTTCGAATGAATTAAACATTTATTATATGTTTTTGTGTGGCCACCCTATTGTACATATGTGACGACTAAGTGTAACAAAATAAAACTTGTCCTAGAATTGTTCAGCGTAAGAAATGCAAATAAATGTCTTGAGGTACATCAAAATTTTGTAATTTTAAGAATTTACAAATAATTGCACTACAACAGATTCCAGCACAAACTGTCATTACACAAACATGTACTTCACAAATACTTGAGCAAACTTTATCATTTTCATTTATCTACAATCATCTAGAAAACATAAATGTATATCTTCTAACCGTCCCGCTCTCTCTTTCACTCTATTACTCACGCTGAATATGAATTCAGTTGTGCCCGCAGTTGTAGAAATGTACAATTTATGTATTCTGTAGGCTGTTTTTGGATTTGATGCATATTAAAATGGGATATCAGCGGGAAATTTGAATGTTGTATGCATTTCCGGTATTATGAATGTTCGTCATGTTCGCCTATATGTGTTGTGTGTGTGTTTTTGTGCATTGTGTTCGTGTTAACACATTCATACATTTATTCGTACGTATGTATGCATTTAATTCGAGTGCATATGTGTAATTTGGTGTACGACAGTAATAATGTTTTGTACATCCGTAAAATATCAACATGTAAACATGAACAGTGACAAACAAAATTAGTAGCCTTTTAAAAAAAAGTTGGCCAAACTGCCAGTCTGCTAGGCTTTCAAAGTTTAAACTTTAAACACGTGTTCTTAAATAAGTGTTAAAACAGTGTTGCAATTGTATAATATAATGTTATAAAGTATTGTTACGAAATTGTACTTGAATTCAAATATAACGATTTTAACGGCTGATTTAAAGTTGCATAATGCTTTCAAATAGCAGTGCCCAAACTTTAACATATCTGTGGGCATTATTAACATTGAATAAAAGCTTTCAGTTGACCATTGATCGTAAGTATGGCAATGCTGTTTGCTGCGACCGTATATTCGAATTCGAATATTCAGTTAAAGAACATTGTAGAAATAGAGTTTTAGATGGTAATGCAGTGTTATAAATAGTGGCAGAGGTTGCAGTCGTGAGTGAGTTTATCAGAGACGCTATTTGAAGAAACATCAACTGAGTGCCTTAAAGGGAGCTGTGTTTTTCAAGAGAATTCGTGTACATTATAAAGTGTGTCTGTATTTCTGCGAATTTATAATCGTGTATAAAAGACATTGATTCTGTTGTTGTACATTTTAAATAAATAAAGAGTTGTTACAATTTTTAAACTGCTAAACGGCTTTTATTTGCAATCAAAAGTACCCGGTTTATTTAAAGGAAATAAACCAACGTTTCGAAAAGGTTAAAACGTAACAGTATTTAAAAAAAATCAATAAAAATCTGAATATTAAAAATAAAATCAAATAAAACAAAATGTATATAATTTTCTTTTACATACAAAAAAATAGTTCAGTATGGATACCTTCCCATTTAGTGGGCGTAGGATGTGGGCGTGGTCCAATATTTTTTTTGTTTAAATTTATTTATATGCTGAAATTAAAAGCTCTGACATTATTATTTTAATTTATGCCATAAAAATTCGATTTGAATCCACATTTTTTATTTTCAAATACCGAAATTCCTAAAACGGGGAAAATGTCTTCCAAATACTTTTTAGAAAAGTGCCAACTGTGACGTTATTTACAGTGTGATATTAAAACAGCTTTGTGAGTAATTAAGAAATCATATATGTTAACAAATATGTAGCATTTTCATTGGTGCTTTGCTTTTTTAGAATTTTTTACTCAAACCGATTTTTTTTAAATGGGCCAATTTTGGATAGGTCTAGGTCTGGTCTGTGTTATGTCCTCTCAAGTGAGCCAAATTTTACTTCACACAAGCTTTTGCATTAAGTTATCTTTTTCCGAAAAATTTTTTTTCTACAATAGAAAAAATATATGGGCTTTATTGGGAAAAACGTAAAAAATACGGCCCTTATATATCTTCCACCTTTGGATGCGTATAGTTGTTAGCCAGTTTTTTTTATTTTATTTAGAATTTTATCGCCAATATAGCTGATTTTTTTAAAATAAATTACGACCCTCCATAGGCCAGCCATATCTAAAAACCCATAAAAAGATCGAGCAAAGTAAAATTTTCGGAAGTGGGTCTATATGGCAGCTATGACTAATTATGGACCGATCGTAACAAAATTTGGTGACATATTTAGAGTGGAATTTGTGTAGATACATATATAAACAAGTAAGAAAGTATGGTCGGTCAAGCCCGACCATATAATACCCTACACTAAGTAAATGTGCAAAAACGTTTTCTTTTAAAATATCAATAATTTATATTCGTGACTGATTTTCGGAATTGTGCCTTATATGGGAGCTATGACCAATTATGAACCGATCACCATGAAATTAGGTCGAGTGATTTATGTATATGTATATGGAAGTTATTAATGTTGAATTTTGTGTGTATACCAACATTTTTAAGAGATTTATGCACGTTAAAGTGATTTATATAAGTATCTACTTGTGTAGATACTTATATAAATTAAACCGTTATGACCGATAAAGTCCAATTTCGAGAGGACATTTGTATGGGGGCTAGGTTCAATAAAGGACCGATTTCCGCCAGTTTCAATAGGCTTCGTCCTTGGGCCAAAAAAATTATACTACCAAATTTGATTACAATATCTTCATAATTGCGACCTGTACTTTGCGCACAAGGTTTACATGGACAGCCAACCAGCCAGCCAGACGGAAGGACGGACGGACTTCGTTTAATCGCCTCAGAAAGTGATTGGTCGATTGGTATACTTTAAGGTGGGTGTTAGACTAATATTTTTGAACGTTACAAACATCTACACAAACGCATTATACCCTCCCCACTCAAAAAACTTATCTCTTCAACTAATAGTGATAATTTGTTTAGATCTCCTCAAGGACTATTTATATTTTAAATTTTAGCTCATTCGGATCATAAACGGATTTTTGGCGATGTTTTTTAAACAAAATTTGAGACCCGAGGTGACCAATTTTAAAGGGAAACGCACTGGTCACCATTAGCGCTAGTATGCTGAACAACTGTAAATCAACTCGAAAACACCTTAGCTCCAACCTTGTGAAATTTCGTAAGAATATCTCGAATAGATCCCGAGATGCCTCCAATTCATGCTATTTAAACTTTTTTGGCTGGCCTGGGCGATCTTTGTCTTCCATGTAAAAATTTACCGCTTCTGAACAGCACAAACCATCTCTCGCACATTGAAACCGACGCACACTGTGGTAAATCACAAATCTAGCTGGACAAAATTAAAAAATAAATGTCTGGCAACATTCCTTCTGATCCTTTAATGAGCTTCTCAATACAATAGGGAACTGTAATTCATGTTTTGTTTTTTTAGTTTTTAGCTCCGATTAGGAAAAATTAAGCTTTAAAGTCAGTTGTTGTCAACAGGTACATTAAGATTTCAAAAAGAAGTGTATTTTTTTGGTTACTTTGGTTTATGATTAAATAGGCTACGGTGATTTTATTGTCATAATTTTTTATATTATTATTAAGCTCTATTTCAATGAAATATGCAACAATTTTCATTTAATTATTTGCATTGTAACTATTAAAAAAAACTATTTTTTGTGAGAAGATCAGAAATTGGAAAAAATAAAATATTTCCTTTTTTCAAGTAGAGTTAAAGGTGTTTATTCCGCATAGTTCAGCTGTAAAACTATATTTGGGTTAATCTGTCAAGCGTTCACTTTAAGGTAAATCAAAAACATCTTGCGCATTTTTGCGATCGCCGTAATTTTTTTTTCACTTTTAGAGTATGACCTACACAAAGAAAAATAAAATATTTCCTTTTTTCAAGTAGAGTTAAAGCTGTTTATTCCGGATAGTTCCGGTGTAAAACTATATTTGAGTTAATCTTTCAAGTGTTCACTTCAAGGTAAATCAAAAACATCTTGCGCATTCTTGCGACCGCCATAAATTCTTTCACTTTTCCAGTATGACTTCTACTTTTTCACGAAAGAAAATTTTTGAAGAATGGGTAAAAACTCCCAAAATACATTGCGAAAAAAAAGTTGGTTTTTTATAATCGTTTATATATTTGAACTCATTTTTTATATGATTCATAAGTGAGAAGTGAACCCAACGTGATTTATTAATTTTGTCCAGTTAGATTTGCGATCTACCACACTGTGCGATGGAAGAGATTCACCATAAGCTTTGCTAAGTAATCGCTGTGCTTCAGTGGCACGTTTTTTTTTTTAAATTAAAGAAGTAAAGCAAAACTTCTCGCATATCGAAGCAAAAAAACTTTGTTGTTTACACTATAATGTTCAAAATGACATATAAGTTATTAAAAACCGCGTTCAAAAGATCTAAATGCCATAGAAAGCCATACACCTAATAATAATACTGTGGATGTATTTTAATTTGAAAGACCTTTAGTTGGTTCTAAAATGTTTACACTTCTTTGGAATTGAAAAAAAAGTTATAAAGCGAATTTTGTCCAAAATGTTTTGACCCACACTGTGGGTATATGTTTTATTCTTCGCTGTACTTGTACAAAATCATGTTAATAATATATGAAACGCATACCGCCACATAATGCGTATTTTGTTGTTGATGCATCAATGTAGGCAGAGGCATTTAGTAATCATGTTTTTAGTGTCATGTACACGCTCGCACTAGCTAGCACTGGCAGTCTGTCAGTCAGTCAGGCAGTTGCACATACTTATTGAATGTTTTTACAAGGTGAAACAACAAGCTGATTTACACAATTTTCAATTTATATTTTGTGGTAGACCAAGACGTATGATTAACATTAGTGGTATTCATTTGAATGTGTTGCCTGCCACCTTTGCTATAAAGTAAGTACATTAATATTTACAAGGTCTATCTACTACTATTAGGTATTTACGCAGTTTTACGTATTTTGTAAAAGCATTTCCATATGAATAAATGTTATACTATAATAAGCAAGTATTTATAATTTAAAAACTTTATACTTAATCTGTTTGCAGGTAAACTTAAAACGAAATTATAAAAAATTCTTATATAGCGCGTGTTATTGAAGGTTTAGTATTCATGGTGTTTAACTTTAAGACAGCTTAAAGTTTGTTGTAATTTCTTTTATTTTTTATTTTTCAATTTCAATTTTGTTCTTTGTGTGGCAAGTGCATGTTTTATGTTCATTAAATTTTTGCTTGTGTTCTTTCTTACTTACTATCCTTTTGTATGAAAGTTTTTTTTTATATTCTCAATGCGTTTTACCTTTTTTTTTATTTACCCCTAATGCTAAGGTATGCAACCAATTGTTGAAATATTTTTATTTTATATCAAGGTTTAGGTGGAAATGTGGTTTGAAATATGTACTACTTTGCGGCAAAAAGGTTAATTAAATATAATAGCAATTACTAAGTATTAGTGTTTAGTAGTTAACCTTTTGTTTAAATATTAAATATATTTATATATTACACCTCAGGCCTGGACCGATTTTCAGGGAATCTGACACTGTAAAGTCAGATTTTTGGGTTGCACTCGCAGTGGCATCATAGGGAATTTCAATGACGTTATTGGATGGCGGACTCACTGCACGCTCAAACTCAAACCCATTGAATTTGAACCAGACAGAATAATCACCAACTTGCAAAATCAGCAAAAACTTCAGTATGTAAAGCACAATTGCACATAAGAAATTGCTCGAACAGGACCCTGCGTGATTTTCGAGGAAATAACTAATCGAGGGAGGCGCTTTGATTCTTCTAGCTAGTGACTTCGACAAAACTTTGCTCACTATTCCTCGATCAAAGCCTGTACATGAGTTGATCACATGCTTGAATCGAAAAAATCACGCTATCGACGAACATGAGTGTGCATTTGCTGCAAGGCCCTTGCCGAAACATTCTTCTCAAAACAACATCGGAAATGGAAAAATTCCAATTGATCCGTCACAAATGAGATTTCGTTCCCGCCGAACTTCTGCCAATTGCAAATGAATATTCAAGCCGTTGTCGACAAGGTATTCCCAAGTATTGCAACCAACTACATATGTAAATTCGAATTGGCTGAGGGAACGTGCAATTTTGAAACCAAAACATTATCATTATGTCAACAAGCTCAATGGCAAATTCAATTGAAATTTTCTGGCGAAACAATGAAATATAAATCGATTAACACAGTAGTGAACGAAGAACAAGTCTTAAATTATCACGAATTAGTGGCAATTCACAAAGAACTAACTAACTGTTTCTATCAGCTAATGCTACTAATATTAAGCACTTTTGAATTTGAGACAAATGAAAATCAGCCAATAGAAACTTGTTTAAAGAATTTAAGTTCTTTAGTTCTAATGTAACTTTCTATATACATCTCATGACTTAGTTGCTAACTTTATATTAAACTTTAAACTGAACTAAATTTTAATTATAGTTTTAATTGTGGTACACAATACCTAGTAATGTTGAATATCATCTTAAGTGTACTTGATTTCATTTACACCCTTTTGAACATTTTATTTTGCAATTATACTTTTTATACCAATGATTTTTATAACATTTACGGAAAGTCTATCTCAAAACAATGATTTCTCAACTTAAGTTGTTTTAGTGTGTTGCCACAGTTGTATATTTTTTTTTGGTTTATAAACTTTCTTGTTAAAAATTTTCTATTTTTACCTTTCGTCGAGTATAAAGTTTCGTCAAGTTTAAGTTGTTATTATTAAATAATGTTGACGTTGTGTTTTAGTTGTTTGTTGTTTATTTACTTTCCCTATTTCTTTCTCTATCTCTTTTTATATTTCTTTTGGTATTTCGCCTGAATGTTTAGCAATAGAAACGGACTTTATTAAAGCCTGACAGACAACAACTCACAACGTCATACCGCAACATGTTACCCTCGGCAAAATGCAGTCGAAAGTTAATCCTGAAAAGTTGAAAATAAATACAAACCAGAAAAAATATATAAAAAAGCTAAAATAAAATAAAACTTTATCAAGGTTAAATTATTAAAAAGTTTTAACAACTTGTTTTATTTATATTTTTTTATTGCAATCAGCTGGAGTAAATGACGTAGAACTCATTATTTTACAAAGCAATACATATGTATCTTTGCGTTTATTTTATGAGTTTATGAAATGGAAAGCAAATTGTTTGATAAATAGGGCCATATTAAAGTAACTAATATGCGTGTTAAAATGATAAGGTCACATATATTATGTTCTGTTTATGCAAAAATACAAATAGTATTGATTGGTTTTATTACTTAAAATCAGAGATCGGAAATAACTCGTCCATATTCCAAAAAACCCATATTGTGATTTATATTTTTGTGATAATAAAAATAACAGTTAACAATAACTGAAAATAACAGTTATAAAATGATTTTTATTTAAATGGTTTGGTATGACCTTTATTCGTTTTTGTTGTTTTTTAATAGTTTGGTGAGAGATAAACAATTCATTTGTTCTTGTTCTTAATAACTGTTACTTTCTCTTTTATTTACATACAATAACATATTGTTAGTTATTTTTAGCAAATTTTTTTTTTAAAATTGTTATTAATCTTTTGATAAATTTTATATATTTAAGGGTTGATTTGCATCAAATGAATTTTTGCGATTTATTTTTTATGTTCACAAATAAAAGTCACAAGCTGACCTTTACAAAAAAAATAAATTATAAATCACACATTCAGTTTATTTGTGTTTGTTTCTTTTCTGTTTCTCTCAACCCCAAACCTAAAATGTTCTCGAATAAATCACTCTCTCAGTGATATATCACAAAAAATTATTTTTAAATGGCTGCGATTGCGAATTTACCATTGAAATGAAAGTGAAACCGTTATTTTCGGTCTCTGCTTAAAATACTTGTTGTTGAAACGTCCTTCAGATAAGAATTTTTATATTGTTCTAGTGTTCTTAGCCTCAAAACTGCTAACATTAAGATAAGTCATGAAACGGCTGCAAGATGACACTGTATATATAAATAGAGCAGTTAGAATAAACATGAACTGCATTACCAATGTATTCTTGTACAATAAAAAGTGTGTAAATTAAGTGTATGTGATTGTACTAAATACTAAACGGCTGTTGTGTAAATTTGAATAAATAGAGAGTTGTTACAATTTTAAACTATGTCTATTTAAAAGAAACCACCATTTTAAAAGATAAAACCATATAAATACTTAATAGTTAATGGATTAATTATACTGTCCAACAGCATTTTTGGAACATTTTTGGAACGACCCTAAATTCTGAAAGGGCATGTTGAGTAGATCATTTTTTGGGAAAAAACTTATAGTCTACCTGGTCTGAATATTTTTTACAGTGGGTCAAAGTTTTAATTTGCTGAAACTGAATCATTTTTGTGGAAGATCTTAACCCTCTAGCTCCTCTCCTTAGGGGTAAATTTTACCATTTTTCGAGAAATATCTAAAAAACTAAAAAAATATTGAGCAAAATTAAAAAAAAATTAATAAACCTAAATAACTCTTGACCTAAAAGTCATAACCTACAGTATTGGCCATAACTAAAGCACCCCCACAATGATTTTTTTTCATATGGTATTTTTTTGTATAAAATCATAGTTTTAAATATCTATTATGTATTATTTTCATTTGTTAATATGTTTAGTATTGATAAACAAATACTTTCAAAGTTAACCTTTCTCTAAGAGGTAACTTGAAATCAAAAAAATATTTTAAGGTAGAAAATGAAACGGACAAAACTAAAGCACACCTTCAAGGGTATACTATAAAAAAAAATTTTAGTTAATTTTTTGTTGCAAATCCTTTGTTTTGGATGACACAAGAACATCTCTTGGCATAGAAGATAATATGTTTTTATGGCGTTTTTCGATATTCCTTCCCAGGCTATTTTAACAGCATGAAATAAATCGTGAAAATTTCCAATCCTTATTTCAAATTTCATTACAATTTTCACGATTTATTTTCATATTAACAATGTGCCACAAGCTCTCAATAGGATTGAGATCGGAAGATTGACCAGGCCTATGAAGAACTAGAATCTTATTGCTGTGAAGCCAAGTCTTACAAACTTTGGAGGGGTGCTTAGGATCGTTATCCTGTTGGAAGCTCCCTATAATTGACATCTCTTCACTGGCATAAGGCAACATTACAGCTTTCAATACATCACGGTACATGAACCGATCCATAATCCCATTCATTTTATGATTTGGCCCAAATTCTTGACCAGAAAGGCAACCCCAGACCATTACATTGCCTCCTCCATGTTTAATTGTTCCTTTGCAATACCTAGGATTCAGTCTTCTTCCTTTTGGTCAGCGTACACGCCTTATTTCAGCGGAACTTTTTAAGTTGTATTTGGATTCGGCAGGGAACAGTACTGTCTTTAATTTTTGGACACTCCAGTCGATGTGGGCTTTGGCAAATTTCAGTCTAGCTTTCTTGTTCTTAGCTGATAGAAATGTTTTTTTGCTGGTCGTCAGCTGAATTATCGGCCTTCTACTACTCTTCTACGGATTGTTCTTTCGCTAACGCATAATCTTAAACTTGTTCGTACTTGAATAGCTGATGCTGTAGGATCTTTTTGTATTGCTCTTTTGATCAAGAAATCATAATATCGTGTTTTTTTTCGCGAACGACCTCCAGAATGCACCGGAGATTATCGACCAGTCTTAAAAAAATTTGACACGAGCCTGGAAATAACTGATCTGTTAATTGAATATTTTTTACTAAATTCATGTAGTGATAAGCCCGTCTTCCAGTCTTCAATAACTTTAATTTTAAATTTACTGGAGTACTTGTTCCTTGTCATTGTTTTTTTGCAATAAACTCTATAAAACTTAAATTTTGCACACTACGTCTTCCTATATTTTTATCTTTTGGAATTTTTAAGTCCATTCATTGTGATTCCCGATAACTCACATTGCAAATATGCAGTACCGAGTCAAATTTTTAAACATCTTATAAGAGGGTGATATTGTTTTGTCCGTTGAGTTTTGAGTTTTTATATGATTTATCATTTTAAATTAATTTTTAATAAAATTATCTTTTACTAAATGAATATTAAATGAACATTAACAATATTAGTTAATAAAATACATCCCAAAATAGCCGTTTTTATCAAAAAATTATGATTTCAAAAAATCCATTGAGGGGTGCTTTAGTTATGGCCAATACTGTACATGTGTATGAAGGTTTTTTGTAGATCTTTTCGAGGACTATTTATATTTTAAATGTTAGCTCATGTGGAGCATACTTTAATTTTTGGCGATTTTTTAAAAAAATGTGAGACCCAAGGTGGCGTGTAATTTTGCTAATTAAGCGTAAAGAGCTTTATCTACATCTTTGGTATCTTTGTTGACCCCCACTATATTTTAATCCTTAAATGTCCTTTTTGAAAGGACTTTTTTTGATTTTATTGAAAAAGGGATCAATTTGACTCCTAAGGAGAGGAGCTGGAGGGTTAAGATCTTCCACAAAAATTATTCCCATAAAATTCCACAATATAACTCTGATAAGAATTCTCTTAGACATTAACTTACAGCATTTTTTTCAGTTAGTATACTGCTCCCTTCGATCAAAAATTAAAACTTTGACCCACTGTAAAAAAAAATTCAGACCAGCTGGACTATAAGTTTATTCCACAAAAATGATCTACTCAACATGTCCTTTCAGAATTATAGGGTCGCTATTCTGTTCCAATCAAAAAGTCTCAATTTGTTGGACAGTGTTATTAGCAAAATGATTCGTAGATATATAGTTTTATTTGATTCTAGCAACAAAAAGTCAGAATTGCTATTGAAGGAACCAAATGTTTCTCATTTCATCTAAAATGTGGCAGGCACTGCAGGAATATTCGGTTATTAAGGTTATTAATCATTCCAATGGCATTCAATTGTTTTGTCACAACGAAACAGATTTCTATGTGTAGATATTAAATTAAGTTTAATTTATATTTATGCAATAAAATCATGTAAACTATTCTTGTAATTAAATTTAAAAAATAAATTATAAATGAATATATAAATATAACCATAATTCAGAGGTTTTTCATAATTTTATGTTATGAAAAACCTCACTAAATTCGTATTTATTACCCAAGGATGTGTGACAATTATAATTTTTGTTTCCATTTAAATTCATATTTTTGCTTGATCACAGCATATGAAAATATAAACTCTCTTATAAATATGCTGCACACAAGCTAAGCAACACATACGATTATATATATAACGAAAAAGTCCATTAAAACTAAAACAAAAACTATTTTTAATTTTTGTTAAATGCCAAAATACACACTAATACGACATATACACACACACACACTTTTAAATCTTACTCACACACCCACAGGCAGCAAGAAAAACACACGCATTATTTTCCATTGAAATTAGAAAAAAAACGTGCATGAAAATTCAACCAACAAACTCCTTTTTCTGAACATGTGCCATTAAATTTCTTTTTGTATTTTTGCCAAAAAACTACATAAAACTGCAGGAACAGACGGAGAAGAACAACAAAATCACAGATATAGAGAGAGAAAGACAGAGAAAACACAAACAAACAGCTGCTAATTTAACAACTACATACACAGATATACGGCAACTTCACACAACTATAAATAGTACTACCACATAAGTACATGCATACTTTGTATGTTTCCGGCAGTTCGTAGAACTAGTTCTGTAACGTCATGTCCATTCTGTTCTTTCTCTAGCTGTGTATCGTAAGTGGATATATGATTCATTGTTTCCCTGAAAACAGTTCCTCTCCACGCCCACTCAACGCGTGCCTAGCGGATTTTAGGGTGCGTTGCGTGTAAATTTTCTCAATAGCTGGGGGATTGGTAGTTATCTCGGTATCTATGAATAGTCGTGGAAGATACCCACTAGTAATGTTTTTTATTACGGAATTTATTGTGGAAACGTGAGCTTGCTGGTTGGACCCTTTTTTATTATTTAATCACTACTAATTCCAGTATTACAATTGATCTAACATTACAAATAAAATTAATGCCTACTAGAATGTAAACAAAACTTGTAAATAGCCTCATTTGCAGAACTGCAGGGTTCCTAGCATGTGTACATTGGTAGCACCACAACGAGACAAACACAGCTTCTATTCGTAAGTATTAGTTGGAATTGCAACTACTGCTTTAGGGTTTGCAATTTAAACAAGTGAAAATAAATTAAATGGCATTAGAATAGTCATATCTCTATAATGCAGGATTAGTAACACAGACTACTACAGCCTACACTTACATACATACATATATTTTCATATGCATACATTTAAGCCAGGAGAAAATTTGTGTGCGTTTCTGTGTATAAATTTGGAAGTTGTTTTATGCATAAATGTAACAGGAAGTGGACAAATGAAGTTGGAATGTTTACAAATAAATTATTGTATCATAAATTATTACGAAGAGCTTTTCTAAAAGTTGTATTCTAGTTGTCTAAATATTAAAATTGTTCTTATTTTACATTGTCTTGTATCATGAATTCCGCCAAAGAACACACAATATTTTGACCTTGGATCTTGTCCATAAACACATACCCTTTGGAGTACTTTGAACATTTCCATTTGTTATTCTTTTAAATTTCGAAAAACTCGCGATTTTATTCACGATTTATGTGAAATTAGTAAATATAAAACTAATTAAATTGTTTAACCAGATATTCGGTGGTAGTGGGTATATAAGATTCGGCATATTACACTCTTACTTGTTTAATTATGTTCTCTAATATTTAATTTAAACTTCTCACTGACTCTTCTCTTGATTGTGTCTGATAATTTTTTTGGTTTACTCCTAAATATATCCCATTTATTTCCAATTACACACATCATTATTACTCACCTTATTAAATAGCTCCTTTAATATTTGATGACAGCCTGTGCTAAATAAATGGATTTTTTTTATATCTAACTAGCCAGAGAACCATTAAATTTTATAGTTTTCTTTTTGCAAAGATTTTTCTAATTAAGAATTGGAAAAGTTTTGCTCTATAAACCATAAAAAATATGATATTTTCATAATTGCGGAGAATTCAAGATTGTATTCAGAAGTAACACTTGCAACAATTTCTTGTTGTTGTCCTCATAAAATAAATTCTAACATCTTCTCAAATAAACATCTTAAACTTATTCATGTTAGTACATTAGTACATTGTTTAATTTTGTCTAGACACTATAAATTTTAATCGAAGGTCTTTGAGAATATCACATTTCCTATTGTAATTAAATCACTGTCAATAGTTTTGTAAATTTTAAATTGTGATTTATCTGTGATATAAAAAATATTAAAATAAGAAAATACAAACAACTCTTTTTGTATAAAGAAACTGTAAAAAAAAGTCCCCTTATGGACAAGAAATATACTTTAATGTTTAAGGATCATATTTGCTTAATTTTGTATGTATTGATATTAGATAGTGTGATCGTATGAAAGTTATTTATGTTGAATTGTATGTGTATACCACAATTTTTAATCGTCTCAGAAAGTGACTTTAAGGTGGGTGTTAAAAACTTTAAGGGTATGAAAACGACATTAATCTGCGATCACTCTTATTTCTCAAAAAACTTTGATTTTAATATGAAAAATCTAAAATCACTTATATATCGTTAATAAGAGGTTTTAGAAGAAAAAGGAAAAATATCTGTGATCACTTATATTTCCCAACAAATATCGATTTTTATATGAAAAATCTAAAATCACTCATATATTGTTAATAAGAGGTCATAGAGGAAAAAGGACAGTAATCTGTGATCACTCGTATTTCCCACCAAATTTCGATTTTTATATGAGAAATCTAAAATCACTCATATATCGTTAATACGATGTCTAAGAAGAAAAAGGACAACAATCTGTGATCAATCATATTTCCCACCAAATTTATATGAAAAATCTAAAATCACACATATTTCGTTATTAAGAGGTCCTAGAGGAAAAAGGACAACAATCTGTGATCACTCGTATTTCCCATCAAATTTCGATGGTTGTATGAAAAATCTAAAATCACTCATATTTTGTTAATAAGAGGTCCTAGATGAAAAAGGACAACAATCTGTGATCACTCATATTTCCCACCAAATATCGATTTTTATATGAAAAATCTAAAATCACTCATATATCGTTAATAGGTTTTAGAAGAAAAAGGAAAAATATCTGTGATCACTCATATTTCCCACCAAATTTCGATTTTTATATGAGAAATCTAAAATCACTCATATATCGTTAATAAGATGTCTAAGAAGAAAAAGGACAACAATCTGTGATCACTCATATTTCCCACCAAATATCGAATTTTATATGAAAAATCTAAAATCACACATATATCGTCAATAAGAGCTTCTAAAAGAAAAAAGACAAAAATCTGTGATCACTCGATTTTTTATGTGACAAATCTAAAGTCACTCATATATCTGTGATAACATTTTTATATGAAAAATCTAAAATCAATCAAATATAACTTTGATTTAAACTTTAAATTATTTTAGCAAATTCAGGTTGATTTTAAATTAGGTTTAAAACTTTAGAATTATATAATTCAAATGATTTTAAATTAGGTTAAGAATTTAGATTATAAGTTTTAATTAGCAAATTTTTGGTTTTTTAATAGATTGTAATTTTTGGCAATTTGATACCTATAAGGAAACTTAGGTTTTCACAATTACAAATGCAATACAATGCATATAATTTTGATAATCGTGTTATTCACAATTGTAGTTCGATACAATTACTTAATTATAACATTTATTTCAAGGCGAATTTACTTTACAGGTGGCGTTAACAGCACAGCTGATCTACTTTTTTTTCTTCGCCTTGGAGGTCGACTTGTCAAAAGTTGTATACAGGCGAATTTATTTTATGTCAAAAGTTGTTTTGTTTACCTTTTCAATTTCCAAAAAAGTTACTTTCAAAATTAAATTATTTGAAATTTGTTTTTGTGAAAATAAAATGAAAAATTGATGCATATGCAAAAACAGGAAACTGTAGCTTCTTTCCGCCGGCTTAAGTGGATCATAATTTACAGTCTGGATTTCTTCCGACAAGTTCTAGTTTTCTCGGACCACTTTGCGTTTCTCAGGCCTTAGTCACATACTATTTGGAAGTGAGTTCTTGTTGGAGCTGTCCGCCTTGTTGTTCTCTTGTTTTTTACCGCAAAACATTTTAAAAATGCGTTTAACGAGCCTTAATTATTTTTTTGTATTTTATTAAATTTATTATTTTTGTTTTTTTTTCACATTTGACACAATTTTTTGTGTCAATGCTTTGTGACACATTTGCCCCTCAGGCAACAATAAAATACAATGTTGTTTTTGCAATGTTGTACTTGTTGTAATATCAACGCCACCTGTACATTAAATTCGCCTTGATTTATTTGTTCAATTCAAAACTGACGTTGTACAGTCGTATGAGTTATAAGTAGAGATGCTAATTGGGACTGATTTTTGAAAATCCCGGTGATCGGGATTTGATAAAAAATCCCGACCCGGGGATTATGCGAAAGAGACGTACATAATTATGTCTTTACAATTGAAAGGAAATTTTTTATTTAGCAATTAATTTTTATTATTCACTAAAAAGCATAGTATTGCATCTATGGTGTCGTCTGCCATTCTGGAACGAATTTTGTTTCCGACTGCTGCCGAAAAACATCTTTCACATTAAATCTTTGACATTGGCAAAACCGTTTGCAAATACTTATAACAAATCTGCAAGTATTTTGCTCTTGTTTCTTCAGAAATAAAGTGATCTATTTCTTTTGCAAGTTGCAAATCTACATTATAACTTGGTTTCGTTATTGTTATTTGGGTTTTTTACATTTATTAATAATATCTTTTAGCCTTTGAGCAATCGAGATAAAATCAATGTCGTTTGAAGAGGATTTAAATTGAGTTTTGTTAGATAACTTACAAAAAAAAGGTGAAGTATTGATTTTGCAGAGCCCCACTCAAGGAAAACCAAAAATACCGCTTTCCTTTATTAACTATGTTGTAGCAGGAGTTGAGCTTAACAACTTTTCTGAACATCACTTTGCTATATTCGGGCATGAAGCATGTCGAAGTGCATGAAAAAGGCACACAAAAATGAAAATTTCCCCTATATATTGATGAAAAACGGAATTTAAAAAATCCCGAAAATCCCGGGATTTAAAATTAAAAAATCCCGGGCTTCGGGATTTAAGAAATCCCGAAAACCCCGGGATTTTCGGGAACGGGATTCCCCGTTTGACATCTCTAGTTATAAGTCGTCTGAATCTACAATAGTTGTACAAATGTTGTTGATAATTTCTATATAAATATTTTCTACAACACCCACAACATTTTTATATATGTTTTTCGAATGTTGTATGAAAATTTAAGTGTTACCAAAAGTTCATATTTATACATAAACAAAAAAAATTGTTCATTTTAGTGTAAAATAACAACCAAACGCTAACATTGAAATCAGTTGATTTATTTAATTTATGAAAAACGATAATTTGTTTTAAATGTTTGTCAATTGTTTGCATTTTGAAACAATTCAGACATTAGTTTGCTATTGTTCGCTGCACTATTAATTTTACATATTAATAGACTTTGAGATGTTTTATTTTTATCTGTATCTTTTGGCATTTTCAAGGCTTCCAAAGGTATACTTAAGACTTTGCGAAATTTGCGTTCACAACCACAATAGTTGTATCATACATCGTACAACATACAACGACGTTGTGAATTGGACAATTGTGTTTAGTGTATTTTACAAATTTCTGTTATTTTTCATTTATAATATGATTTTTGATATAAAATAATAAGTAAAAAAAGTAGTATAATGTTTTGATATTAAATCGTTCGATTTTATACAATATGAAAAATTTGAAGTACACATGAAATAGAATTTGACGTTGAGAAACTGGTAGACATTGTATATCACTATATCTTTCAGTTTAATTATTATATAATATTTCCCGGTGTAGCCACAATAATTAATTTACTTAAGATTTGGTAGAAAGCTTTTTTCCTTAATAGTTTTTAATCCATTTAATACGATTATTTTCTTTACTACCTACTTAAGTGTCAATATGAATAACAACTTAAGGGTTTTTATAACATATTGTTTGCCTTTAGACAAATTTGTTTGAAATAGTGATTGAATCAATCTAAAGTTTAATATAAATAATTACCAAATACTTGTACATTCAAACATATGTAGACTTAAGATATACATTATTATGTATATGGAAATGATAATGTAATAAATGTATTTTCCATTGTGAATGTATTAATGAATCATGTACGTGTAAATTTCATTTGCAATCAAAAGCCACACACTTTAGACTTGACAGAAAAACACAGACCAAAACAATCATCTTAATGGTAGTGATGATTTACAGTAACGAGCATAAAAAATTTCTTCAACCGCACTGATTTTGCTTATAACCTTATTCAATTCTCCAATGATATTTGGTTTTTAGCTATGTTTTTCTGGCACACAATCAAATAATTTGACTATCCTGAATGTCTAAAAAACATACTTCTTATGTTACGATCATTCAATATGATTCACCCAAACAACTTATGAAAGATAGCTATCCATGAGTGAAATCTGTTTATTTTCTCAAGCCAATATCGGAACGTTGCATTTTTTATGCTCGGTACTGTATATATACAAACACAAATTCATTAATGCCTACAATGCACAGTGGACAGAATGAAAATTTTGTGTAAATAAATCTGTTATTTCTAAGCGGCTGGTCCGATCGGGATAAAATTTGACATGGGCGTAGCGAAGGAGTATTTGTGTTTAAGTTAGTAAAACGGGCCATACAAATGATTCAGTGGCGGTGCAGTGGATACTCAAAGTGGGGGACCAGACGTTTAGAAATACCAAATTTATTTCCAAAAAAAATTTCTTGTGCCTCACTATGCAATGGTTGAATGTTCGTAGATAGTTGGATATTATAAAGTATATATGTATGTATTTATTTGTATAGTATAGTAATTTTGATAAACATTAATGAAACCATATCACTATCATGCAAACACTTACTCCACTTATACATCTAACTACATATATTCATATGGGCAATTCCACGAGAATCGCTACCACGACTGAAAACACAAAAACCCTTGAAACTTTTTTTCAAGATGATTTGAATAGAAGAAAATAATAAAATGTTACTATGTGAAAGTATTTAGATCATATTACAACATTTTAAAGACAAAAATAATTGTTTAAACTGATTATATTTAATTTTTTAATGTTTTAGACTGAAATTGCGGCTAAAACTAGGCTCCCAATTAGCTTGTAGTATGAAATGAATTTGACTCTGATTGTTTTTTTGCTATCGTCAAATAGTTTATTGAAACCGAATGTATATTTTCTATTAATTTTTTTAGTTTTTGTATACAGAATATATATTGTTACGAAATTGTACTTGAATTCAAATATAACAATTTTAAAGGCGGATTTAAAAGTAGCATAATGCTTTCAAATAACAGTACTGTAATAGCAAACTGTAATATATCTGTGAGTATTATTAAATAAAAGCTTTCAGTTGATTTGATCGTAAGTTGGCAACGCTGTATTCGTATTCGAATATTCAGTTAAAGAACATTGTAGAAAGTACACCACAGATGGCGTATGTATTAGTAAGATCTAGAATATTCGAATTTTGACAGTTAAAGAACAATCTAGAGTGCAGATGGCAGTGTTAATAGTGGCAGAGGTTGCAGTCGTGAGTCAGTTTATCAGAGTCGCTTTTCGAATAAACATCAACTGAGTGCCTTAAAGTGTGTTGTGTTTTTCAAGTAAATTCGTGTACATTATAAATTGTGTCTGTATTTCTGAGAATTTATAAACGTGTATAAAAAAACATTGAGTGACTATTTAATTATGTTGTTGTACATTTTAAATAAATAAAGAGTTGTTACAATTTTCAAACTACTAAACGGCTTTTATTTGCAATCAAAAGTATCCGGTTTATTTAAAGGAAATAAACCAGCGTTTTGAAAAGGTTAAAACGTAACAATATTTATGTATTTACAGAATATATATTCACCCTAATTCTACTTGGCGTCGTCGACATCGTCGTCAATATTGAGTCAAAAAATGGTATGTGTTTCTCCGAAATCGATAACAATTGGTAACTTTTGACAGAATTTTATACTTTTATAAGTCGGGTTAAAGTACAAAACGCTATCAAAAGTTACCAATTGTTATCGATTTCGGAGAAACACATACCAATTTTTGACTCAATATTGACGACGATGTGGACGACGCCAAGTAGAATAAGGGTGATTGTTTTATTATAAGAGAAAAATCTGTCACGTACGGTATTAAATTTTATTTATTATAAAATCATTCAAAGATTGTTTTTATTTAAATATGACGGATTGTAAAGGAAAAATATTTCGTTTAGTGTAAGAAATTAAAAGAAAACCTAACGCCTCTCACAATTCGAATATTTTTGCATATTTCTACATGTACCTCAAAATGAGTTCCGTTTTATGTCACGTACGATATACCCTTATTTCGCTTAATGTTTTGGACAACAATATTTCGAAAGAACTTTTTATTATTTTAAAATATAGTACCCTCTGAATGGAACACAAAGACTAAATTATTTTTCAGATACTCTTATTTTTGCAAAATCTATTCCACTCTATAGGCGTACAAATGTGACGTACGATGATATGGAATTGCCCATATGTATGTTCTTACAATTGCTTATAATTTATTATTACACAATTGATTACATAAACATTTAATATTAAAGCAAGTCACTCGTGCGTAATTATACTTAAATTTAGGTGTGTGCATACGTTTATGTATTAGTATTCATTTCAAACCGCAAATTGTATGAGCTTCTTTCTGTTAATTGTTCTTAACAAAAGTGACTTTTATACATATTAAGTCATCTTTAATTGTTTCTACATACATAGATTTATTTTGACATCAAAATATACCAACAATTAAATATGTATAATTCATTTATGTATTTGGTTTTTTCCTTTTAAGTACATATGTATTCTAAAATCCCTAATAAAACAACAATTTATACTTTTAATACTACCAAAAGATGTGTCTGTGTATGTTGGCGTAAACTTGGTCGTTATAAATATTGTACATGTATTGACAATACATACACATCCATACAAATACTCAAATGTTTATGTGTGTTTGTCAAGTGGTTGTGAAAAATTAGTTAAAATGCATGTAACAAAGTTATAGTTTAAGATCCTGTAAGTTTAATGCAATTTACATTGAGACATTTTAACACTGACATAGTGACACACACACAAACTCATAAATACACGTACAATTTTATGTTCTGGAGTTTTTAACACTAGAGTGCAAAACTGATCATTATTTTAAAGGAAATTATTAAAATAAGTTGAAAATCATTTAACTTAATTTGCATGTTTTGCTAAAAGACATTCAAGAATTTTTATTGCGACTATCAATGTACCATGGCTATTAACTAGGGTATTCATTCGACTAATGATCGTTCGATTAATCGAATAATTTTTTACGAATAATTATTCGAACAATTTAAAAATTGCCATTTTCGAATAACGAATAACTCGAACAATTTTATGTAGAATAATCGAATAAAACGAATAAATGATCATATATATTTAAATTTATTAAATTGCTTAAAATTTCAAATTTAAATAAGTAATAATGACTCACAAAAATTGTATTGTTTCTGAAATTCGATAAATAGCTAAAGACAAAGGGACTTTCGATCACTGTAGATGAGTGTTCCGATAGCTCCTTCTATAAATATATAAATATTACTGCAAGAAGTTACAATTCTAAAAACAAATCTTTCAAAAGTTTTAACTTAGGACTTAAACCAATGAAAATAAAAGGTACGGAATAAAATATTTGTTATTTAGCTGGCAAAATATTAGAAGAATCGCAATTAATAATCAAAATTTTAACTTAGATTAAAGTGGAGTTGAATGTGATGGATAATGTGATTTTGAAACGGTCATCGAAAGTGATATTGATGATGACATTTATAATGATTACATTGAAATAGATGAAGGCCATGATCTTAAAATATATGTATATAAGTGATGTTATTAACCGCGTACGTAATATTTAATAAATCGAATGATAAACACAAATATTGTTGCAAGAAAAGCATGGAGTTCGTGTAATACATGATTATGAACATCGTTGAACATCTTTGTCTAATATGGTAATAAAGTTTTTGCGTATTTGTAAATGCGTCAATCATGCAATGCCTGATATAAAATTAGCCACGTTCACTGACAATAATATAAAACTTTGGACAGATTCCCTTTATTGTGTAATTCCCCAAGACCACTTTATTAAGCAAAGATCCGGCAACGTTGATAGAGCTTGATGTATAATACAATTTGTTATAAATAATTTAGAAATAGTGAATAATTAATTTACTAAAGAATTAGTTACTCCATTTAAAACCCGAATTAATGAACGAATATAAAAAGTTCTTAATAGGTTTATATTGTATTTGAGTTCAGGATCATGTCCAACTAGATCAAATTTTTTAAACCATAGCTCCAAAACGGATACTAATCTACAAAACAATTAACTAGTTTTGTAGATTGTTCGGCAGTTAATATGATAAGAATATTTCTGTTGAAGATTTAATGATGGACTTAGTTTTCGAATGTTTTTTAACATTATCAATACTTGAATTGTTAACTTTAACGTTATTTTTTGTTTTTCTTTAACAATAAAATATTAAAAAACCGAAATCAAAACTTCATTCTTTACTTTTTTAAAAAAATTTAAATTATTCCAATAATTCGATTAATTTTAAACGTGTGATCGAATTATTCGAACAAGATAAAATCTCTTATTCGAATTATTCGTTTTATTCGAACAAGAGAGAAATCGAATAATTCGAATACCCTACTATTAACCCTTAATTTGTATTTCTAGTAAACTGCTTCTAATGTGGTTATCTCTTCAAATATGGTTCAATAAAGTGACTGAATAAAATGCTTATTATTTAAAAATCCATATAAAATAATTTTAAAATGCTATAAAAATAATTGGTCTATTAACAAGGTCTCCTATCCTCTCGTATTGTCATAATGTCCTAATATTTCATGAATCGCATTCGGCGCAGGTTGGTTATAACACAATAAACATAGCTTATAGAGTAGTATTATTTTAGGACATATTTTGCTTGAAAGGCAATAACAACATATTTAAACCATTGTGAAATAATAGGACATTATGACAATATAACAGGAGACCTTGTGAATTGACCAAATATTTAATTTGAAAAAATGTAATTAAAATAATAATTTCTTTCACATTTATAAGTTCAACGACTCATTCGATTATCAGTGCTCCCAAGGTTCTCTATTGTCTAAAAACCAAGTGCTTAAAATTGTAACTAAATCGGAAAACGTTTAGAAGTTGTATATTTTATTTATTAGTTTTAGTATTTGCGATATAAATTTTGCGATTTTCGAGAAAAACTAATTTTTTGGCCATATTTTGGCCCAATTTCCTTACTGTTATTAATTTTAAGTAAAATCTGTTCAGAATATTATAGTCCACATAATTTTAAATATAGTCTGAAAGTTTTCCTAAAATCTGAAAACGTTAACTCTTAAATCGTGAAGGTCAAAGGTCAAATTTTTCAATATTTGGAATTTTAATGGAAAAATAGCGAAATATTATATATTTTTTGATGCAATTTTGATGAAATTTAAGAAAAATATAAAATGAAGTCTAGTTTTTACAATAACAGCACAAAAATGGAAGTTAACCATTAAGAATGCTTGTGTTCGATTTGTGAATTTGTGGGAAGGGTAAAATAGTTAAAAAGAAAAAGTATGCAACAACAGAATGCATGTAAATCCATGGACATATTTTGAGTTTTTATATAAATAATCGAATTTTGGTAGGAAAAATGAGTGATCACAGATAGAGCTCCTTTTCTTGATTAAACGCTTATTGGCCAAGTTATTAGCGATTTTAGATATTTTGAGTTTTTATATATAAAATCGATTTTTGGCCAGAAATAAGAGTGATCACAAATAGAGCGGACATTAAAAAAATTAGTTAAATCGGTCCAGGCGTAAAAACTTAAATTGGATTCTATGATCATTTAAACAAAAAATTAACTAAATCGATGTAGCCGTTTTCCGATTTTGGATAAAACGTAAAAAGAGGGCGTAAAACTGGGCGTGGTCAATTTTTCATTCCGTAAAAAGCTAAGTTGGGCTATGACAAACATTTAAAAAAAAAAATTGTCTAAATCGGTCCGGTCGTTCTCTACTGATGCAATTACCAACGAACGACATTTGATTTTTATTTATATAGCTGACGGATTGTAAATGAAATATTTGGTTTAGTGTAAAAAATTAAATGAAAACATAACGCCTATCATTATTCGCCAGTTTTCGCATATTTCTACATGTACCTCAAAATTACTTCCGTTTTATGTCACGTACGATATACCCTTATTTCGATCGATATTTTGGACAAGAATGTTTCGAAATTTGAATGGAACATAAAGACCAAATTATTTTTCAGATATTCTTATTTTTGAAAAATCTATTCCACTCTATAGGCTTTCAAATGTCACGTACGATGACACGGAATTGGCCAAATTTTATTTGTGATTAAACTTGTATTGTAAATATAAATTTTTTTGTTGAAAAAAATTGTCTATATTATATTAATGACCGACTAATAGTCGTTCAAGCCCAACCAAAGAATACCCTGAATAAAAGAGCAAACACTTTTTTTAATTTCAATAATTAATTTTCGTGAATGATTTTTGGAAGTTGACCTTATATGGGACCGATCGCCATTAAATTATTCTGTTGTATTTTATGCTCGTTAAAGTGATTTTCGGAAGAGGGCCTTATATGAGAGCTATAACTAATTGTGCACCGATCATCATAAAATTCCATGACATGACTGCCGTATATATAAAATTTATTTCGAGCGAAATTTGTGAAGATAGCTATATAAATTAAACAGTTATGACCGATAAAGTCCAATTTCGGGTGGACATTTGTATGTGGGCTAGGTGAAATAATGGACCGATTTCAGCAAATTTCAATAGGATTCGTCCCTGGGCTGAGTTATTTGGGAGCTACGGAAAGTTGATTTCAACATACAGACTGACAAGGATATTTCTATATCGACTCCGCTATCTATAGCGATCCAGAGTATATATACTTTATTGGGTTGGAAATGAAAAATGTGGAAATTACAAACGGAATTACAAACTTATATATGTATATCGTTGCCACTTATGGTGAAGGGTATAACAAGTAAATGTTTCAAATAAGAACCAATTTAAATTAGAATTATTGTCATTATTTTCTCTAAATATGAATAGCCTTGACCTTTTCTTTACTCAGAGAACACATTTATCAAAATGATCTGATATAATGTTTACAATATGGTTTGTCACTGTTTAACTGCTGCTACTTCTGTACAAATTCCTTTATTTGGCTTTATTTTCATTGTCGTTGTTATTATAGTTGTAATTTTGCATTGATGATGCCCTTAACCAACTATTTGCCGCAACTGTAAGTCCTTCATTTCTGTCGATACGAGTAGTTATAAGTTTTGGCTACTTTTTTTCCATTTCTGTTATAAGTATTTGATGACTTGACTTAATTACAAAACTTTTTTCTTCATCTTCTTTTACTTTTTCGGTTAGCACAGCATTTGCTTGCATACTTACTTACTTATGTATGTATGTTGTTATATTCATGCCACACGTTGCTGGTGGCAAGTAAGAAAGTACAAAGATGTAAATAAGCCAGCATTTCTGAACTGAATAGTTGATATTCTTTTTTATTACCTACTATTTTTTCCTTAAAAGAAGAGTGCCTATCAACGAGTATTTGCATGTTTTATAGGAAATTGAGCCCTTGTATGTTGTGTAGAGGGTGCAATGTTTTTTGCTCTAATACGCCACATTAACTTTGTAAATATGCAGAGAATTTTAAATTCTTTGCAACGAGCTGTTGCCAACGAGTTGTTTGTAGTCATTCAGCTAAAAAAGTGTTGAAATTTGTATGGAAAAAATGAATTTAATTTAAAATCTTTAATATGTATTCCAATAAAATGTAATGGTTTATTTTCTAAGTAAATGTTACATGTAAACATTGTTTAAAAATTAAATTTGTATTGTCTGCATTGTGTTGTAAGTGCAACAACAATAATACTAAACGCAAATAAAAAAATAATAATTATTATTGTTGTGTTATTATATAACATTTGATCGGCGTTAATAATAAATTTGACAATTTATCATGTACGACAGAAAATTAAATTCGATTAAAAACGTATTGGTAAACCAATTGCCTAAATAAAATATGTACATGAACATGCATAGATCTGCTTGCTGTTGACCTAAACTTGCTACACACTAATACGAATACAAATCGACACAAAAAGCAGAAACAAACAAACACACACACACATATGTACATACATATGTATGTATGTGTAGATTCATTTATAAAATGAAAACAAATTTTTGAAAAACAGTATCAATATTCAATTTAAAACGGAAATACACAGTCAACATACACTCACACACACACATTCTTATACAATTGCCTATATCCATTTGTATGTATTTCCTCCCATAAACACCCATATACATTAGAGTCACAATCAGTTGTATGGAAAAAAATTTTTGTTAAAATTTTGAAGAGTGCCGGGTGGAATATTGTGACACTAGGCCTAAATGTTAAGTGCTAAAAATTTGAGCCAAATCGGGCAACGATTTCTGGACGCGCATCGAGGTCAAAGTTCAGATATATGCAAAATTTTACTGTTAATATGGAATAAATAGGTGAAACTCGTTAACTTTCTGCATTGTTTTCTAGAAATGTGTAGATTTATTTATATTAATGAATATTACATTAAAAAAAAAATTTTGGAAATTAACCCTGTATCTCCTTTGGTTCAAAATGACCCAAAAACTGTATTATCGCCAAAATTAGAGAAAAATGCAAATTTTTCAGTTTTTTAAAAATGTTTGCTACTAAATAAATACTTTTGCAATTGAATGCAAAAGAATCGAAATATGTACGTAATTATCGTTGTAATCAGATATAAATGACAAAATTTGATTAAAAAATTTTAAAGTTATTACAAATTCGCCAGACCATTATCGTGTTTCAGGCCACTTGAACAAAAAATTTAGGAAAAAAATTAAGATATTTCGAGAAAAATTAAAATAAAAGCTCATTTTTACTTAAAATATGTCCATATTTACTTGTATATGAGTTTTTGTCTTCGTAGGATACCGTTAGCCTATTCGCAGGTATGGCCAAAAAAAAATATTTTTTTAACGGCTGTTTCAAAACTCCATTTTCAAAATTTTAAAAATTTTGTTAAACAAATTTCAGATTTTTTCGATCATCACATTGGGGTTTATTGAGATCAAAATATGGAATAAAAATATGAAAAAATTATGTCAATACCTCTTACAGTTTTTCCGTACCTGCGATTTAAATTTTGCGTTTTTCAAGAAAAACTAATTTTTTGTCCATATTTAGGCGAATGAGTCCAATTTCCATACTGTTATAAATTTTAAGTAAAACCTATTCATAATATTATAGTCCTTGTAATTTTAAATATGTTCTGAAAGTTTTACTAAAATCGGAAAACGATAACCTTTAAATCGTGAAGGTCAAAGGTCAAATTTTTCAATATTTGCAATTTCTAATGAAAAGATAGCGAAATGTTATATTTTTTTGGGCCGATTTTAATGCAACTTAAGGAAAATATAACATAAAGTCCAGAATTTAAAATAACAGCACAAAAATGGAAATTAACCCTTAGCAGCACTTGGGGTCCAAATTACCCTCAACTTTTAAAATCACGAAAAACACAACCATTTTGACCCCAAGTCCTCTTAAAGGTTAAAATCCATTTTTGCACTGTTGTTGTATATGCTAGACACCAATATATATTTTCCTCAAGTTTTATGAAAATCGGCCCAAAAAAATATAACATTTCGCTATCTTTTCATTAGAAATTGCAAATATTGAAAAATTTGACCTTTGACCTTCACGATTTAAAGGTTATCGTTTTCCGATTTTAGTAAAACTTTCAGAACATATTTAAAATTACAAGGACTATAATATTATGAATAGGTTTTACTTAAAATTTATAACAGTATGGAAATTGGACTCATTCGCCTAAATATGGACAAAAAATTAGTTTTTCTTGAAAAACGCAAAATTTAAATCGCAGGTACGGAAAAACTGTAAGAGGTATTGACATAATTTTTTCATATTTTTATTCCATATTTTGATCTCAATAAACCCCAATGTGATGATCGAAAAAATCTGAAATTTGTTTAACAAAATTTTTAAAATTTTGAAAATGGAGTTTTGAAACAGCCGTTAAAAAAAATAATTTTTCTTGGCCATACCTTCGAATAGGTTAACGGTATCCTACGAAGACAAAAACTCATATACAAGTAAATATGGACATATTTTAAGTAAACATGAGCTTTTATTTTAATTTTTCTCGAAATATCTTAATTTTTTTCCTAAATTTTTTGTTCAAGTGGCCTGAAACACGTTAATGGGCTGGCGAATTTGTAATAACTTTAAAATTTGTTAATCAAATTTTGTCATTTATATCTCATTACAACGATAATTACGTACATATTTCTATTCTTTTGCATTCAATTGCAAAAGTATTTATTTAGTAGCAAAATTTGTTCAAAAACTGAAAAATTTGCATTTTTCTCTAATTTTGGCGATAATACAGTTTTTGGGTCATTTTGAACCAAAGGAGATACAGGGTTAATTTCCAAAATTTTTTTTTTAATGTAATATTCATTAATATAAATAAATCTACACATTTCTAGAAAACAATGCAGAAAGTTAACGAGTTTCACCTATTTATTCCATATTAACAGTAAAATTTTGCATATATCTGAACTTTGACCTCGATGCGCGTCCAGAAATCGTTGCCCGATTTGGCTCAAATTTTCAGCACTTAACATTTAGGCCTAGTGTCACAATATTCCACCCGGCACTCTTTGAAATCTAAAAAAAAAAAATCGGCTGTCACTCTAATATACATACATATATATTTGTGTACGTACAAACCACAATTGAGTTGATAAGCTCAAATTGTAAAACCAGACAGACATACAGACAGACAGACGGGAGGTCTAACAAAGGGACAGAGACCCAGACTGAGAAATTTGTAGATACTTACTTACATACGTGTGAGTATATTTAATATGTAGAATATACTCGTGTATGACCATCAAAATTATAAGGTTACATATTTTATGAAATTTTCTAGTGTTGTTAAGCTTATATCCCACTAATCATTAAATATTATAATTTTCAGATCTTCAATCGAATTAGAGTGATAGTTTTCAGCATAAACTTTCCGCATATTTCGCGATGTTCTTCCGAAATGATTTGATGGCACTCTGCAAATACACCCAGAGTCTTTGGAGGGAATCGAACCCGCAACCTTCAGAGTAATAGTTCAGCACACTATTTGTGGTTTCACTTAAGCTAAATGCAATCGACATATTAGAGAACAGTCACCGAAAATTGTCTATGAATAATAAAGGGTTAATTTTTCTAATTTTACTAACCAATTTAACATCTTTTTCCTGTCTCAAAAGTTTTAACAAAATTTTTGATATTTCTGTTTATACAAATTTATTTTATTTCTCAACATAGTCTCCATTTCGCTCTATACACTTTGTCCAACGCTTCTGCAATCTTTTTGTATGCCTTCCAAGAAATAAGATTTGTCAGGTCATCAAAATATTTATTTTTTGTGAGATGATTTCATCGTTGGAGTCTTTCCGCTGAGACATATGTTCAGGTTTAGAAACAAGAAATAGTCACTCGAGTCTAAATCCGGGAAAAGTGTTTGCAATTCGTAGCCTAATTCATGGATTTTTGCTATGGAAACTTCACATTTGTGCATCCTTTTGAGCGCCCGATCTTGTGGAAAGCTTTCTTATACCCAAGTGATCATTTAAAATTCAAACAACAGAACCATTTGAAATGTATATGGCTTCCACAATCTTTCGTACTTTCAATCTCCGATCGCACAACATCATATCGTGTACATCTTCCGTACACACATAAAACAGATTTGTAATAGCAACCGAATTTGTTTCCAGTCGAATGATTCGGTTGCACACATAGAATTTTTCGGTGTTATCAACAGAAAGTCAGTTGATAAAGAAGCAACCAAAATTTTGTTAGCACTTCTAAAATTTTGTAGCCACAACTCTAAAATTCGGTCACTAAGGTAGAATCTAGGATATTCATTTGACTAATGATCGTTCGATTAATCGAATAATTTCTTACGAATAATTATTCGAACAACTTAAAAATGGGCATTTACGAATAACGAATAATTCGAACAATTTTATGTAGAATAATCGAATAAAACGAATAAATGTTCATATTGTTTCGAAATTGTACTTGAATTCAAATATAACGATTTTAACGGTTAAAAGTTGCATAATGCTTTCAAATAGCAGTGCCTCTCAAACTGTAACATTTCTGTGGGCATTATTAACATTGAATGAAGGCTTTCAGTTGACCATTGATCGAAAGTTTGGCAACGCTGTTTGCTGCGACCGTATTCGAATTCGAATATTCAGTTAAAGAACATTGTAGAAAGTACACCACAGATGGCGTATGTATTAGAAAGCTCTAGAATATACGAGCTTTGACAATTAAAGAGCAATCTAGAGTGCAGATGGCAGTGTTATAAATAGTGGCAGAGGTTGCAGTCGTTAGTGAGTTTATCTGAGTGCCTTAAAGTGTGCTGTATTTTTCAAGTGAATTCGTGTACATTATAAAGTGTGTCTGTATTTCTGCGAATTTATAAACGTGTATAAAAAAACAAAACCAACGTTTTGAAAAGGTTAAAACGTAACAATATATATTTAAATTTATTAAATTGCTTAAAATTTTTCATAATTTCAAATTTAAATAAGTAATAATGACTCACAAAAATTGTATAGTTTCTGAAATTCGACAAATAACTAATGACAAAGGGACTTTCGATCACTGTAGATCAGTGTTCCGATAGCTCATTCTATAAATATATAAATATTACTGCAAAAAGTTACAATTCTAAAAACAAATCTTTCAAAATTTTTAACTTAGGACTTGAACCAATGAAAATAAAAGGTACGGAATAAAATATTTGTTTTTAGCTGGCGAAATATTTGAAGAATCGCAATTAATAATCAAAATAATAATTTAGATTAAAGTGGAGTTGAATGTGATTTTGAAACGGACGTCGAAAGTGATATTGAGGAGGACATTTATAATGATTACATTGAAATAGATGAAGGCTATGATCTTAAAATATATGTATGTAAGTGATGTTATTAACCGCGTACGTAAGTGTTGCAAAATATTTAATAAATCGAATGATAAACACCAATATTGCAAACTAACGTTTTGTTGCAAGAAAAGCATGAAGTTCGTCTTATACATGATTTTGAACATCGTTGAACATCTTTGTCTAACATGGTAATAAACTTTTTTCGTATTTGTAAATGCGTCAATCATGCACTGTCTGACTTCAAATTCGCCACGTTCATATACAATAATATCAAACTTTGGACAGATTTCCTTTATTAAGACCACTTTATTAAGCAAAGATTCGGCAACATTGATAGAGCTTGATGTATAATACAATTTGTTATAAATAATTTAGAAATAGTGAATAATTAATTTACTAAAGCATAGCTCCAAAACGGAAACTAAAGCGTTTGCTAGTCAATTGTTTTGTAGATTGTTCGGAAGTTAATCTGATCAGAATATTTCTGTTGAAAATTTAATGATGGACTTTGTTTTCGAATGTTTTTTAGTATTATCAATACTTGAATTGTTAACTTTAGCGTTATTTTTTGTTTTTATTTAATAATAAAATATTAAAAAACCGACATCAAAACTTCATTCTTTACTTTTTTAAAAAATTTAAATTATTCGAATAATTCGATTAATTTTAAACGTGTGATCGAATTATTCGAACAAGTTAAAATCTCGTATTCGAATTATTCGAACAAGAGTAAAATCGAATAATTCGAATACCCTAGTAGAATCATTCGATTGGCAACAAATTCGGTGGCTATCACGAATCTGGTTGGTTGGTGGTTTTTACGCAAACAATAATGTTTAATGAGGTTTTTTTCTATTTTCTGAACAAGCTGCACAAGCTAAATGGTGCAGCTTGTTCAGAAATTTTGCCAGGAGTCAACTGACAGATGCCGAAGGAGGCGGGAAGAAGTCACGGACTTATAGACCCGCCCTTAGAAATAGAACAAACAGTAACCAAATGAGAACAAAGGATTCGTATCTGAACAATATTTAAGCAACAAGTATTTTAGCCAATAGTATCAACCAAAACTATTTGTATTTATGAATAAACAGAACGAAAAGTATGTGGCGTTATAATTTTAACGGGCACCTTATGTATATATTTTCAATAAGGGACATTAACATGAATACTCGTATGTGGGTTTAGAGTTAAATACATTAATTTCGAAATATTTTTCTGTTAGAAAAAATCAAAAGAAAAAAAATTGGTGAACAACTGGTCCCACCATGATGAATATTGGTTCGAGTACCATCATGTTCATTTTAACTTGGTTATTTTTCAGGCAAAATTATTGAACGTTTTTCACAACAACTACCAGCAAATAGTCACGAATGTTGTATTATTTAGTGCTATGAAATAAAAGAGTAACGAATATATACTTGTTAGCAAACGCTCTTTATGGTTATGTAAATATATGATAAATGATATGATCATATGATTACAGCACAATAATATTATGGTTGACCCCAACTATATTATGATTCAAGCTCAATCATAATGACCTTGTCCCGTACGCCTACTATTTATTTCTAGCGATTCTGAGCGCTCTCTCTAGTATATGCTTCATTTTGAAACAGAGTATCCGATATTAGCTTGATTCGTTACTTGCCTCAAAATCGCCAGCCATGGTTTGCCAGAAAGATAGGAAAAGGTGCAAATGGCCAATACTTGAATTAATATTGCACAAATGTTTCAAAATCATACACCCAATATTTAATGATTGGCGAGATATAATGAAATGTTTGACCAAATTAAAGTAAATGTTTCTAGAAATTTCTAAAATCATTTTAGTATTTAAAACAGACATCGGCAAAGAGCCACCTTAAGAGCTCTCTGGTTTTATTTTCTTTCACACGTACGTAATTGGCAAAAAAAATTAAAAGAAATCATTCTTGCAAACCTTTGTATCAGTGCACTGAATGCCAGAGAGCGCTACTCAAAAAACGCAAAGTGGTGTTAGTGTGCAAAGGCAATTATACTCTCTGCCGATGTCTGATTTAAAATATCTATATACATTTATAGAAGAATAGAAATTGGCATGACTTTTTTAAATTTATTAAATTATTCTAGAATCAGATTATTACAATTAAATATGATTCAATCACGTTCTCTTGCTAGATATATGTACACGCAGAAAAAAAATATAGTTGGGCATGGTTACTGTAACCATTTCAATAGTGTTACAAGATTTTTAACTATATTATAGTTACAGTAACCATTTACATGATTGTGGTAACCATAATATGGTTAATTTACGATTCACATGATTGTATCAACCATATATATGGTTACAGTAAACAAATATATGTTTGTGACGATACGTGTATACGTAATAAAAATCCAGTTACTTTAAAAGTAACCAAAATTTGTTGTTTTCATGCAGCATTAGTGATTTCAGGGAATTGAAACAAATTTGAACAGTTGTAAAACATGTACATCGCAACGAAGCGACAGTATACAAGTGAACGTCAAATGATAATTTAATAGAAAATAAAATTTAATTATATTGTTGGGTATTGTAGGCTATTCAAATTATTCGATTTTTCTTTTGTTCGAATGAAACGAATAGATAATTCGAATAATAAATTTTAACTTGTTCGAGTAATTAATTCGATCATAAATTTTAAATTAATCGAATTATTTGAATAATATAATTTTTTTTAAAATAATGTAAGAGTTTACATTTTTCGCATCGTCGCACAGTGGCACCATTTGAGTTTTTTCGTTGCAAAAATCATAAATTTTGAACCAAATGAGATCATCAAAAAATTTAAAAGGCGTATGATTAGGGTGGTTTTATCTCATATGGTTAAAAAAAATGCGAAGATGCGTTATTTGTATTATTATTGCTTATTATGGACAAATACTTGTACTTTGAATCCCATTTCATTTAAATATGTTTGCTACGGTATATCGTTAATTTTTTTTATGTCTGGTATTAGGGTGGTTTTATCTCATAGGGTAAAAAAAAAATTTTAGAATTTGTTTGGGGGCACCCCCCTAAAATGTTTATTTCTGTCAGATTTTAGGATAGCCAAAGTTTGAGCACAATTGGAAGATGTTAACCCGTGCCACTGGGGCCTCAAAGTTTTGAAATCTCGATTTTTTGACAGTTTGGCGACTTCGGCGACCCATATCTCTGGAACGGCGAAAGCTATTTGCCCGTGTAATACATACAAAGGCCATACTGTTTACAATATTTTACATTCTACACAATAGCGAGGAGTCAAGCTCATCACAGATTACAACCAATTACTTAAAAAGGATGAGCAACAAAAACAAGTCGCCAAAAAATCGAGATTTTCAAAACTTTGAGGCCCCAGTGCCACGTGTTAACATCATTCAATCATGCTCAGGCTTTGGCAATCTTAAAATCTAACAAAATGAAACATTTTAGGGGGTGTCCCCCAAAAAAATCCGACATCGATTTTTTAAAACCACCCTAGCGTATGGATCATGAAATGAGTGTTTGAAAATGGTTCTACGCCTTTCAGGTGCAAAGTTGAAATTTGAAAAATCAATTTTATGGGAAGTAAAATAAAATATATTTCAAAATTTTTGGTTTTGTTATGTTTCTTTTATGATTTAAAATTATTTCTGAAAAAATTAAAAAAAAAATTTGTGGGTTGGTTTTTCACGGTCATATGTCATTTTTGGAACCATGTATTTTTTTAAAAATTTTACCTCTAGCCAAGAATGGGGCAAGGACAGGCAAAGGAATAATCAAACAAGTTATTTTAAAAATTAGCTAAATATAGAAATTGACAGTTTTTATTTATTTTCCATCAAAGTTGAGAAATATTGAAAAAATTATAGTTGGTAAATATCGATTTACCTAGACAAATACAAAGCAAACAGTATAATTTTGTTTTGTTCTTTTCTCAATAAATAGATCTATCAATAGAATCCAAAATAATAATAATCCGTTACATTGTTTTCGATATATTATATCTGAAAGCGGATCGAAGCAAGCTTATAATGTATGTGTATCAAAGTAACGTCAGCAAAAGTTTCCTGTCCTATTACACGTGCTAGGGAATTGTGATCTTGGGCGACACTGGTCTAAAGCCACCATTAATAATATCAAGGTGTACATCTGTTTCAACGTAAACTATCATCCTCAATATCACTTTCCTTAACATTTTCAAGATAATATTTATTTACCACGACAGTGGTTATACACACCCAATCGAATCGATAATAATTTACATTTACTTAATTATTTATTTAAATTTAGAATTACGAAAAAAACATTAAATTTATTCGTTGTGCAAAAATGGTAATTTTTCAATTATTCGAATAATTATTGATTATTCGAACGATCATTATTCGAATGGATGCCCTAGAAAATATATACGACTACAAATTGGTATCAAAATTTAATTTACGCGTAAATTGACATGTTGCAATTTGCCAGCGTTTTCAAAAACGTGGGCTCATTTTTAAGTTGTCGCAGCTGAGAAATTATGCAAATTTCAAATTCTAGATATAATAAAACTATGTATAAACCAAAGAAATCTTTTGACAGAATTACAAATTCATTCTCCTATGTTCAGATAACAATCATTGCAATCATCATCATTCAAATAAGCAGTCTGCATTAAAATTATAGAATTTAACACAAAACTAACATAATTATTAATATTATTATCAACAATTGTGTGGAGTTGTGAATGTTTGTGTTTGTCACAAAATATTTACATATGTACATGACTGTAGGCCTGATAACAATTTAAAAATATATATTTCTTCATCAAATAATCCTTAAGCTTTGAATGTCACAATACTTTAATATCACATCATTTATTGTATCCATATTATCTATAATTGTTGGGAATAATTTTCTTGAATTGTTTGCTGATTTGTTTCAAAGTAAATAGTTCCCAAATGACAAATTACCACACAGAAATAGTTTAAAATTTAAATTTGTATTTATTGTTGAAATTGGTCTCATTGATGTTGTTGTGCTGCGGTGGAATTTGCGTGTATCATTTTAGAATATGTATCTAATTCATATTTACTTAGTTGGAGATACATAAATGCACATGTAGATAATGTCTTTTGTTAGCCATTGCGTTTTTCTATGTATGTATGTACGTCAGTGTACAAGAACACTATCTACATACATACATATGTACTTACTCTGTTCTATTCAATTCAACTATAATGAGTAAAGATTCTTTTTCAGTATTCTAGTATTTAAGCAGAGCTCAATGGTTTTGTGGCTTTCATTTTGCTAAATCAAAGAGACCACAATTGGAAATATGCAAATACAAAATTGCTCAAACTCACATAGATATACAATCTCACACATACATATATGTACATATGGGGGATTTCATTTCAAGCGAACCAACTTTTGAAATCTATGTCTTCCATTATGTCTTTGCACAAAGGTTAGTTCTATTAGATAGCAGGTTTTTTTCTAAGCCTTCTTTTGCGCAAAAAAAGAAAAGGGTCCATTTTGAAAAAAAGTCAACAAAGTTTTTGAAATTGCATGTTTTGAGTTCCAAAACATTTATTTTGATAGATATCTAACTCGCATCCCACTAAGCGACCAAATAGGTCTTCAAGGAAAATGTCTAAGCTTTCTTATGATATAAAAAAGGACCTATTTTGAAAAAAAATCTACAAAAAAGTGTAAATTTTTTTTTCGAAATATTGAAAAAAAAAATACTATTTCGGGTAAAATTACTATTTCGGGCACATTTTGCTAAGAACAAAAAAAAACTCCTGCTTGGTCAAAATGTAAAATTTTTACCCCCTCTAAATCAGAGAGTTCTCCACCGATCTTGTTGAAATATTGTGTCTGAATTACTATCCAAATTGGTGCAAATTTCATTCCGATCGGAAGACATAGATTTCAAAAGTTATTTCACTTGACATGAAATCCCCCATATACATTATTCACATGCAAACAAGTATGAACAACAACCAAGCATTTTCATTAGAATGGCTCTTATTTAGCATATTTTCGATTTTCAATGATCCTAAGGTCTAAAATTGTTCTCCGGCTAAATATTTGTTCAATATCGGATACCGTTTAGAGGTTGCACATTTTAAATAAAATTTTGAGTTTTCGGTCAAAGTAGCAATAATTTCAAACAAATTTTAAAGGTTAAATATTGAAAATGTATTCTAATAGAAGAACAAATCAGACTTTCAATATAGTTTCCAAGGCTACGAAATCTATTTTTAAGAAATAATTTTAGCGGATATGTGACCAAATTCAAATCGGTTCCCTCGTTAACTTGCTAACTCTATGTATTTTTTGAAAATACAAAGTAACTCCACAGTTTCTTAAAAAACTGAAAAATTAGAAGTTTAAAACAACGTTGTTTCGAAAACTAAGAAAGAAAGAGCAAAATAGAACAAATTCAGATCACATGCTCTTTGGATCCATATTTTGAATATGCAATAACAATAAAAGGAAATAAAATTTAAAAAACTGGGTAACTCCATTAACGGATAAATTAACGTACTGAGTAAAATAGTCAATGTTTTACCACAAATGATTACTGAAGTTACCCAAATTCCGTAAAATATAAAAATAAATTATAAAAAATTGTTTATTCGAAAAAAAGGTAACTGACATAGATTTTCGGTTTTAATGTCCAAAAATTACTTCAATTTAACCAGAATTCTTTAACATTATTTAATACGAATGCATAACAACATAAATTCATTTTAAATAAATGAAATGTGTTTTTCTCGTGTTTTCAAAAAATGAAGTTACCTAGTTTTTCCAAACGGCCACACATTTGTTTTTTTTTTTTGGAAAATATTGCTACTTTGATCCAAAATTCGAAACTTCAAATACAATGTGCAACAAAATAAAAATAAATTAATTGAAATTAATATATAGGTTGTAGTCCCGATTAAGTAATTCATCAGGTCTATATTTGTCATTATTTTTATTTTTTTAATTTTAAAAATGTTTATCATCAGTTACAATCAGAAAAAATGTGCTACCTGTTTCACGATGTCGAAAGAAATATTAGTCGAAACATTTTGTATGAAAAGCACTCAGTTTTTAATATTCTTTCGAATAATTTTCATAAAAATTTGTTCGAATCATTTTTTTTTTCGAGATCGTGAAACATATTTTTTTTAGTATTCAATGTAATTTTCAACAATGTGTTATCACCTGGCTGAGTTCATTGTTACGAAATTGTATTTGAATTCAAAAATAACGGTTTCTCACGGCTGGTTTCAAGTTACATTATGTATCTTAACATTTCTATTTCTGGGGACTTCTAATTATGGACAATGTTGTTTACCGGCCGATTAATAGCAGTTAACATAATTGTGGATATTATTAACATAGCTGTGGAACATACAACATTGAATAAAAGCTTTGAGTTGATCAGTGTAGAAATAGAACTTTCATGAAGCAACTGGAAGGAAGATGAAGTTGTGTAGTAAATATCTAGCACTTGCTGTGGGTGTTTAACACTGCGTTTAGGTGATGATTTTTACGACATCTATTTTTGTTTGTTGGCGAACAGTGTAAAGAAACATAGGGGTAAATAAATATTCTCGATTTGTGTTTTTCTGTATTTTTTTCATATCTCTTTAAAATAATTTATTTTCTCCTTATTTCGTTTTATTCTTTTTCTTATTTTGAAGTTTAATAAAGAAGATTAGCCGATTAAACTATAAAAAAATCAACCCTAGCAACAAAAATTCATCGTATAAACGCAAACACATTTTGCAGGGAATGTATAAAAAAAAGTAAAAATTTTTCAAATGGGAGCAAGCTTCGTGAAGCTCCTGATGAATAAATATAAGCATTTTGTATAAGTAGTTGGTATTGGTGAAAACAGTTTAGTGAAATGAAATAATTTTATGAATCTTTTGTACGTCATTTACCTTAGAAACTAAAAAATTTTAATATAGGTATTTTCCATGAACAAAAGTATAAAATTTTAATTAATGTAACATATTAACGGTTAAAGATATTAGAACAAAATTTGGAAATAATGTATTTCCAAATATTCTTAAATCAATTATAATTTTTGACATTTTTTATTTTCAAATACCGAAATTTCTTTAACGGGGAAAAGTGTTCCAAAAACTGAGTTTTTAGAAAAGAGCATATATTGACGTTAATACCGTGTAATAGTAAAATTACTTTGTACGTATTTAAACAAGATATAGGGTTACACAAAATTCGAGCTTTTTCGAGGATCGGTGCTTTGCCTTTTTATAATTTTTTCTGAGGGCGACTAATTCCGCTTAAGTGAGCCAAGTTTAAGTTTACACGCTTTTGCATTAAGTTATCCTTTCGGATCATATACAAATTTTATACAGACCCGAAGAAAATTTTTACTTTTGGAAAAAAATTTAAAAAATACGTCCTTGTAATTTTGCTAATTAAGCGTAAAGAGCATTATTTACAACATTGGTATCTTTGGTGATCCCCACTGAAATTTTCCGACAAACTTTTCGTGGAATATTTTAATCCTTAAATATCCTTTTTGAAAGGACTTTTTTTGGATTTTCTCGAAAAAAAATTTACCCTTAAAGAAACGAGCTGATTAAGATCTTCCACAAAAATGATCCTTATAAAATTCCACCATATAACTCTGACAATAAGAATTCTCTCACACATTAACTTACAAGATATTTTTCATTTAGTGTTAGCTCCTCCCTCGACCAAAAAATTAAAACTTTATTCATTTTCAAAAATCCAGGCCAGCTGAACGATAAGTTTATTCTACAAAAATTATATACTCAATATGCCCTTCCAGAATTCCAAAAATGCTTTTGGACAGTGTAATTAAATAGTTGTACACTTTTTAAACAACTAAATTGCTTTTATTTGCAATCAAAAGTATCCGGTTTGGAAATGAGCCACCGTTTTAAAAAGGTAAAAACGTAACAATATTGTCTCTACGTAATCTATATATTAAATTTGTTTTCTTTGATTATTCGAATAATTTTTATTCGAATGAAAACCCTAATATATACCAACATTTCTTCTTTTACATCTGAGATGAACGAATAATAAAATCGTAGAGTTTAAAAGACATTTGTGCGTTTTAGCTCATTGGTATGCATGCATGCGTATTATAGGTGTAACTTACAAATTAATATTTAACTTTATAGATAAATAGATGCGAGTGCATATGTGTATGCAAATTTTCTAGAATATCATGTACCTACTCGTATACATACATAGATATATAGATACAGAGATTCACATGTGTGTTTTACTCATCAATAATAGACAACTTTCATCTTTATACTTTCAGCTTTTAACTACTAAACTCTGTGTATGTTTGTATTGTATTTTTTTTTTATGGCAACAATCTGCATGTGTGTTTTGTTTAACCAACAGCGAACAGATACGCATATAATTTAAAGCGTACGATTCAGATATGTACGAAATTATTCGGAACAATATAACCCAGCAAACAAATAATATGCATACAGATTAGGTACCCATTAGCTTTTTTAAATTCAATCCAAAACATTTATATTTAGCAATTTGATTTAATGGGTTAAACTGTTTAGTGTTTTTTTTTTATTTTTGTCCAGTTCTTTGATTTAGTTGTTAACTGGGTTTGTTTTTGCTGACTTTGTCGCTACCTCTTTTGACGCCCTGTTTCATGGCGCCCTGTTTCGTGTATTGTTTGGTTTTCTTGTTGCGGTGCTGAAGTTGGTGTGTTCATTTCAGTTTACTGATGCCATTGAAAATGGAAATGAAAATGGTGGCACTGATCATCAACATCATCCTCACCAACGTCAGTCATCACCATTATTGGCATGAGTGTATGTGATGTTTGCATCTGTGTAGCTGTGTAAGAGTGTTTGTTATTTGTTTAAATACAAATACATCCATCCACATCCATACAGATAATTGTATGTACTTGTATTTGTTTGGTTGTATTCCTTAGAGTAAATATGCTAATGAAACTACATACAACTAAAGAAGTGTTTTGTAACAACACTTGTTAATAATGGTTCAACTTTAGTTACATTTTGTTAAGCGGCAACAGTTCCACATTCAAAAGTATTTAATGAAAATTTAACTCTGTCATCAGCAACATCTTAGTGCATACTAAAATTGGCAGTTTGTTGAATGGTTGTTTTATTTTAAATAAGAATGTACCTACTAAATATATATTTAAGTGAATTTAAATTCATTAAATACCTTAATTGAAAACTTAATGCTGACAAATTTTAAAATTACTTACATTTTGTAGAATATTTGGTTTAAATTTTGTAATCGCATAAACTGAGGTATTGAAGATGTTTGTTTAGAAAAAATTCTACACAACTTGAAAATATCATAAGTATATTGTTTTGAAATTGATTTGAAAATTGTTTTTGTATTTAAAATATAAAAGGGAGTTTTTTTTATCACGAATCAGTGCAGAAAATAATCGAGAGTTGTCAAATCGTACGACCTTGGAGGCCAATTGACTGATCCATTTCTCGAAATTAAGTTATCGCCAAATTTTGATTTCAATACATCGATGGTATGTCGCCGTATGCCACGTAACGATATGCTGTTGAAACCACATCTCACCGAAGCAATGTCATCAATATTTTCATAGTTTGGAGGAAATAAGTTCCGATAATGCCACCAGTGGTATAGAAAAAATATAGGGAAATAAATCTGTAACTTCTAAACGGTTAGTCCGATTTGAATAAAATTGCAGTTTCGACAGGGGCGCGGCCTTGGGTCCCCAAAGTAGGTCATCACGGGAATGTTACATTTTTAAAAGGAACCTATTTCTTCGTTGGAGTTCCGATTTCATATCAATTATGTCTTATAGCTTAGCAGATATTTGCATTTGAACATTAGATTTTCAAAATTTGTATTCATCTCCTGATTTTCTCCATATTTTCTCAGTAACAACTCAAATCAAAAAATAATTGTTTACAAATCATGACTCCCTCTAAAGTTATATCTTATGTTATGTAAAAAATTTCTGAGAAGATTTATAAGAAATATATACTTTTTAAAAAGCTAACTTAGTACAAAATATATTAAATGAAAAGAAGCTTAAACATTTTTGATACAGAGGGGTCCAGGTCAATCCAAAAACCGGCTTTTTTTATTGAAAAATTCAAATATAGGGGGAAAAAAGAAATCGCATAGACAATGTCTAAATATAGTAACCCATTTTAGATGGCCAAATATGTTCTTAATTATTTTGTAAATGGTTCCGATAACTCCGACCCTGGTATGGATATTATAGCCAAAAAACTAAAAAAATACATTTTGGGATTTTTTAAAACTTTTTTTTAGGAATTTGCATTTTTAATTGAAAAATTTAGGTAAATTCTGTGCGTGATAATAAGTTTCTCCTAATTAATTTGCCACTCCATTAAAATATTATGTTGTTTCAGCATCATGTTGCTAAAAATTGATTTTCAACAACAATTTATTATTTTCTTCTTGTAAAAATTGTTGCATAGATTGTTGTTTGACAACATTTAATAGCAACATGTTGTTGTCTTTACAGTTTGCACTAAAAGTTAAAACAATGATGAATAAATTTAAACTTAAACAAATTTAATATTTTTATTTGGATAAAAATCAATTTCTTACGAGATTATTCAAAAACATATAATCTCGTAAGAAATTGATGAACGAAGTTGTATCAACGATTTAAAATTAATGGTCTGTAACGACTACTTGCAACAAATCATGTTTATAAACATTTCCAGAGCTCGAAACTTCTACTTATCCGCAGCTAAAAAGTAACAATATGAAGAAAGCTTGAAAAATATTTGGAAACATAATTCCATTAGTTACATGTTGCTTGTTTTAGAATTTTCCAACAAAACTGTAAAATAATTATTTTTGAATGTAAAAAATTACAAGAATAAAGAAAAATTATTATTTAAACAATTCCAAATTCACAATTGATGTCGTAGCGTTGTATGTCGTATTTTTTTTATTAATTTTTTTGTATTTGTTTCGAAAAATAGTTTGAAAAATATTTATGACATACAATGCTACAACACTACGACATCAATTGTGAATTGGGCAATAGTTACCGAACTTTAATCTTTTTCAGAAACATGTTAAATTTAAATATTTTCAGACAAAGTATTCTCGTAAAATTTTTTGAATATTCGCCCATATCGTGGTTGGCGTAAACGTCATACGCCTACGACAGTTTCGTACTAGATTAAAGAAACAGTTTGCATTTTATCTTTAATCTAGTACTAAACAGTCGTAGGCGTAAGGCGTTTACGCCAACCACGATAAGTGTGATTGTTTGACAAAATTTGTTTGGCAACATGTTGCTGACATTTTCAGTAGATTTAGCACCAGTTTGTCATGTTGCAACATGTTGCTATACATATGATTTAAGTAGTTCATGAACGATAGGTTCAGTGGATCGATGCAATTGTTTCAGCGAAATGAACTAGCTAAAATGTGTGTTTCTAGTTGTTTTTCGGTATACTTTATATTCTCTAAAGATTATTGTAGTAATTTCCTTTTAAATGAAAGATACAATTTTATAATTTTTTAATATTTTTGATTATTTTTTATTTAATGTTTTTTTCCATAAAATTACTTAGTTTTATTTTTTCTTTGTGTTCATTATTAGATTTTACATGTTTTTTTTTTTTTTGTTAAAAAATATATTTATTATAATTGTTACTATATTTGTAGTTATTAAGTTTATTCTTATTAATTTGTTTTAAAGATAAAATGTAAGTGACACATGTGTTTTTATGTATTTATGAGTATTTAATAATATAATTGGCCTTGTTCGATATTTTTCTTTGAATGTGCTTGATTATGATGAGATGGTAAATGACTACATTAATTTGTTTAGAAATTAAGATTTCCAAGATAAAAATCAAATAAATATATATAAAAATATGAACTTATATTATTAGGCTGGCACTTAAATAATGTATAATTAAAAGAAATAATTAAGCTATTTCAATTATTTAAATGTGGGGGCAAAAATTCCATTGAACACATAACGTTTCCCAGGTGTGTCTTAACTATCTACCTAGTAAAAACATTCAATATCAAGTAATGAGTTAAATTGCTAAAATCTTGGTAATTCAGTTCTTACACAATAGCATTTGTGACTCATTATTCTAACACGGTGATGACACTGGAGGCAAGTACTTACCACAATCGCTTATAAATCTGTCATTACAATATCATTAAAATATCATTAAATAACTCATTGATAGGTCTCACATTGGAATAAAATGTGGTCATGCAAATGACTAGAAAATAAGTAATGATTTCATGTTGACTTGCACTGGATTTAAGTTTTAAGTTGAAAGAAAACATTTACCTAAACATCCAAAGCAATATATTGTTAGTTTTAAAACATATTTAAAATTTAAATTTTTTGTTCTTGTGAAATCAAAGGTTTTTTTTTATTATTTTATGACAAAATATGCATACATATTCACATTTATTATTAACTATTTCTATTTCATTATTTAAATGTATGCATATTATTTTATTTTATTTAATTTTTGCTAAATTTTTTTATTTGTTTATACTTCCTATAAAATACCTATTTTATATATTTTTCCCATAATTTTCCTCATCTTTTTTTTTAAGAGTTGTGGTATTTGTATTATTTTAAAGTTATTTGGTTGTCGTTTTTTTTTTGCAATGAGTTTCATGAAATATTTTTTCAATTATAGTTTATTTTGTACAGTTAAGTTTGATATGTACAGTTAATAACAAAAAAGTTTTGAATGAATATAAAAATAAAATAAAAATTTACAACATATGTTAATTTGCACAGAACAACTAGTCATTATATTTGTTACACTTTATACTTAAGCGATCTGGTTACGTTAAATATTTTGCCATTGGACAAGGTTTAAACTGATTAATAAAGTTTACCTTTTAAAGTCCATTATACATTATTCCACAAGTAATACGATCTCCCACTTGACAGTGAGAGAAAATACGGATGGATTTGGCTCTCTTTATTTTTTGAAATGTTGCAGCAAATCGTATTAGATCAGGGTTGTATAGTGTTATACTTTAGAATTTTAATGGAAAACTTTTTATTGTCACCTGCTGTACAAATGAGTACTAATTAATATCAGTGTACGAAAGTGTGTGAATGAGAGTTTGCTTTATTGTTTTTTAGTTTTCAATGTTTTTTTTTCACTTCTACTAACATTTGATTAGTAGTTTCGCTAAATATTTAGTTGTTATATGCAAGAGCAGATATTTATAGACTGCACCAAGGTTACCAAACGTAGAAAAAAGAATAATTTTTTATAGATTTTATGTTAAAAATTTAACCTTGATAATCTAAAAAAAGAGAAATTTTTGTACAAATAATAAAATTTATACATACTTGTACATAGAATATTATATGTAGGTACTAGGGTATTCGAATTATTCGATTTTTCTCTTGTTCGAATAAAACGAATAATAACTTGTTCGAATAATTCGATCACACGTTTAAAATTAATCGAATTATTCGAATAATTTAAATTAGTAAAGAATGAAGTTTTGATGTCGGTTTTTTAATATTTTATTGTTAAAGAAAAACAAAAAAATAACGTTAAAGTTAACAATTCAAGTATTGATAATGTTAAGAAACATTCGAAAACAAAGTCTATCATTAAAATTTCAACATAAATATTCTGATCAGATTAACTCCCGAACAATCTACAAAACAATTGACTAGCAAACCCTTTAGTTTCCGTTTTGGAGCTATGCTTTAAAAAATTTGATCTAGTTGGCCATGATCCTGAATTCAAATACAATATAAACGTATTAAGAACTTTTTTATGTCGTTCATTAATTCGGGTTTTAAATTGAGTAACTAATTCTTTAGTAAATTAATTATTCACTATTTCTAAATTATTTATAACAACTTGTATTATGCATCAAGCTCTATCAACGTTGCTGAATCTTTGCTTAATAAAGTGGTCTTGGGGAATTTCACAATAAAGGGAATCTGTCCAAAGTCTGGTATCATTGTTAGAAGTCGGGCAGTGCATGATTGACTCATTTACAAATACGAAAAAAGTTTATTAACATGTTAGACAAAGATGTTCAACGATGTTCAAAATCATGTATAAGACGAACTCCATGCTTTTTTTGCAACAAAACATTAGTTTGCAATATTGGTGGTTATCATTCGATGTATTAAATATTTTGCAACACTTACGTACGCGGTTAATAACATCACTTATATACATATATTTTAAGATCATGGCCTTCATCTATTTCAATGTAATCATTATAAATGTCATCATCAATATCACTTTCGACGACCGTTTCAAAATCACATTCAACTCCACTTTAATCTAAGTTATATTTTGATTATTAATTGCGATTCTTCTAATATTTCGCCAGCTAAATAACAAATATTTTATTCCGTACCATTTATTTTCATTGCTTCAAGTCTTAAGTTAAAAATTTTGAAAGATTTGTTTCTAGAATTGTAAATTTTTGCAGTAATATTTATATATTTATAGAAGGAGCTATCGGAACACTCATCTACAGTGATCGAAAGTGTCTTTGTCTTTAGTTATTTATCGAATTTCAGAAACAATACAATTTTTGTGAGTCATTATTACTTATTTAACCCTTTAGTGCATATTGCTGCCAATTGTCTACATTCCAGTTCCACTTAATTTTAGACGAATATAAGGTTGATACTAATTCAGAAAAATCAAATGGAGTACGAAAAGTTTCAGCTAACGAAATTCTAAATCAAACTAATGCTAAAGGAAATATAATAAATAAAAATCGACTAAATATTTGATACTTTATAGAAAAATAAAAGTAAAAATCATTCATTTAAGGGTTAAATTTTAAATTATGAAAAATTTTAAGCAATTTAATAAATTTAAATATATATGAACATTTATTCGTTTTATTCGATTATTCTACATAAAATTGTTCGAATTATTCGAAAATGGCCATTTTTTAATTGTTCGAATAATTATTTGTAAGAAATTATTCGATTAATCGAACGATCATTAGTCGAATGAATACCCTAGGTGGTACTCGTATTTATATAATAATTTTATCAAACACAATTTATAATAAAAATTTTCTATAGTTGAAGTCTTTTAGTAGAACATTATCTTTTTAAACGATTTTAATTTTTTGGAAATCTCTTTAAGCGGATGACAGATTTTATTGATTAAGAATGCTACTTAAAAGGTGATTATGTTATCCTTAAATCTAAACAAACCTTCTTCCGACAATAGAAATACTTTTGGTGGGTAAAATAACTAAGTTACTTAGAGACACTGAAGTGACATCGATTTCACGCTAGGTTGCATGGGATGTCAGTATATTATAGCAAAAATAGACTTAACCCAACTTAACAATTGGGTATATTTATGCTATATTCAACTCAATTGAAGCATAAGTATATTATTGAATTGAGTTGAACATAGCATAAATAAAACAATATTTTTTAATATTTTCAATCTGAATTTCTACTGGCAACACTAAACTGTACACACACATTGCATACATGGATGTCTGTGTTCCCAGTAGTTCTAGGAGACACTCCCGAACTAGGTATTTTACCTATAATTTAAGGTGACTAGTTATTGTAACACGTGCATGTCCTAAGCATGGGGTCAATTGACCCTTCTTGATTGCAATTAGACTGTCTGATAGCTGGTCCAAAGTAGTCAACGCATTGAATTCATAGGCAGCTACCTTACTAGCTACCTAACTGGTTGCTTGATCAGCTACATAACTAGTTATTTTAACATGTAGATATGCTAATTGACCACAAATAGTTATCTAAAAAGATATATCACAGATAGCCCAATAAACTATTGCTTGTAAACAAACCATCCTCCGACAATTCTCCAATAGATTCTTCTGGTGGCTGAAAGAGCAACTTTTTAAAGTGCAGTACAAAATAAACGTTTAAAGTGACTTCACTATAGGTTACTAAAGGCCCAACTATAATATGCATAGACTAGTTTAAGTCAGCTTAAGCAACTGTTCGAATACATATAAAACGTATGTGACAAACTATAATGTACTTAAGAGAGTTTCGTCAAATTTTATTTGCTTAAGCAAAGAGCGAAGCTGGTCGCACATTCCGTAAGTTTGTTTATTGTATACAAAGAAAATAAAGAAAAAATTAAAAGGATGAAGAAAATTAATTTATTTTCATGAAATAATAAGAAATACGTATTGCACATAAATGTGCAAATGGGGCTAAATTGTTTTGAATGCCCATAAGGACATTATGGCCACCTAAAAGTTTCTTCGGATTTTCTTAAGCATAGACTGTCAACTATTCGTTCGGTTTTGACATTAACTTAAGCTAGCTTATGCACATTATAGTTGGGCCTTTAGAGACACTGGGATATGGTATCATACATATGATATCAGTATACTTAAGCAAAAATAAAAATAAACTGTATGAGAATTATATCAACACAATTTGTATAAAACCAGTTTGACGAACTACTCACAAAAGATTAAATTGACTACACTCTAGATTAGTTAAAGACTTTAGTGGCAATTGACTTCACACTACCTGTGACTACCTGTGATGTATAAAGTAACCAATTGTCTTCTCTCTGCACTACAAAGAGCACATACGTGTCAAATGACCCAAAATATATATATTGGTGCCAGCCAAGTGATAAGTCATTAGTGACAATTACTGTCTATCTAGGGATACATTGACTACTTGCTGAACTGCTGGGTAGTTAAAAATAAATAAACTATTTTTAGTGGTTGTTGGCATATTTATTGTTACTATTAGTAGGAGTGGCAGTGTGAATGTATTTTTATATTTGTGCAAATATTTGTTTTTAACACAGAAATGTTTTAAATTTTTAAAGTTTTGAAATAGCGAAATATATTTGATGAATTTTTTAATGAAAGCATGAAGCAGATTTGCTGTTAAAGTCAATAAATTATTAAGCTTTAATGAAAAAATTTTAATTGGTTAAAAATATAGAACTGTTTTTAAATTATCGTTTCCTATTTCCAATACATTTAAGTGTTTACTCTATAACTTTCTGTCTACATATTTTTTTCAGCCGTCATTAATTAAAAACCTAAAATAATTAAGGACACATTTTATGAAAAGAATCGACAAACGTTGGAAAATATTTCGAATTTCAAAAGTTTTTCCGAAAATCGAAAACCAGATTTTTTTATTTAAGTATCTGTTAATGGATATAATATATCACGTAATCTATTGCATATCAAACATAAAATTTGCAAATTTTGTAATTAAATGCAATTGACATCTGTTTATTAAGGAAAAAAAACTAAATATCGAATCATTATAAAATTACATTTTAATTTGTTTATCTGAAACAGATATACTCACACTTGCGTACGTACATACGTACATAAATAATATTTTATGTTAATATGGTTTATATGCAGATTCACATGTATTTATGTATATTAGGATGGTGCTTAGTTGAACATTTTTCGTTGTTCAAAAGGTTAGAAGTCTGAATTTTCTGAGAAAATATGTCGAATTAAAAATTGTTTTTTAGATGTACATGAAATTTTATGATTTTTTTTCGCTATCAAGTTGGATGAGTTATATTTTCTAAATAGCTGTATAAATAGCTAGAAAATACGAAAGCTATTTTTAATTAGATATTGTTACGTTTTAACCTTTTCAAAACGTTGGTTTATTTCCTTTAAATAAACCGGATACTTTTGATTGCAAATAAAAGCCGTTTAGTAGTTTGAAAATAGTAACAACTCTTTATTTATTTAAAATGTACAACAACAGAATTAAATAGTCACTCAATGTTTTATTTTATACACGTTCATAAATTCTCAGAACTACAGACACACTTTATAATGTACACGAATTTACTTGAAAAACACAACACACTTTAAGGCACTCTGTTGATGTTTCTTCAAATAGCGTCTCTGATAAAACTCACTAACGACTGCAACCTCTGCCACTATTTATAACACTGCCATCTGCACTCTAGATTGCTCTTTAATTGTCAAAGTTCGAATATTCTAGATCATACGCCATCTGTGGTGTACTTTCTACAATGTTCTTTAACTGAATATTCGAATTCAAACAACGTTGCCAACTTACGATCAGTGGTCAACTGAAAGCTTTTATTTAATAATGCCCACAGAAATGTTGCAGTTTGCTATTACAGCACTGTTATTTGAAAGCATTATGCTACTTTTAAATCAGCCGTTAAAATCGTTATATTTGAATTCAAGTACAATTTCGTAACAATATTTTTGTTTAACTTTTAATTTTAATTTTTTATGAAGGCCTCCCTAATATTTATTCATTTGTATATTTCGATGGCTTAATATAGAAAGGTCGTATCTCAACTTTTTGTTACTTTAGAGGAGAAGGAAAAAACCCAATAATATCAGAAAGTGAAATTGAAAAAAAACAACTAAAAATTTGTAATATGGGCAATTCCACGAGAATCGCTACCACGACTGAAAACACAAAAACCCTTGAAGCTTTTTTTCAAGATGATTTGAATAGAAGAAAATAATAAAATATTACTATGTGAAAGTATTTAGATCATATTACAACATTTTAAAGACAAAAATAATAGTTTAAACTGATTACATTTAATTTTTTTATGTTTTAGGTATGTTTTAGACTAAAATTGCGGCGAAAACTTGGCTCCCAATTAGCTTGTAGTATGAAATGAATTTGACTCTGATTGTTTTTTGGCTATTGTCAAATTGTTTATTGAAACCTAATGTATACTTTCTCTTCACTTTTTTAGTTTTTGTATACATATATTTACAGAATATATATTGTTTTATTATAAGAGAAAAATCTGTCACGTACGATATTAAATTTTATTTATTATAAAATCTTCCAAAGATTGTTTGGAAGATTTGAAATTAAAAGAAAACATAACGCCTCTCACGATTCGACTATTTTCGCATATTTCTACATGTACCTCAAAATGAGTTCCGTTTTATGTCACGTACGATATACCCTTATTTCGCTCAATATTTTGGACAACAGTATTTCGAAGGAACTTTTTATTATTTTAAAATATAGTACCCTCTGAATGGAACATAAAGATTTAAGTTATTTTTCAGATACTCTTATTTTTGCAAAATCTATTCCACTCTATAGGCGTACAAATGTCATGTATGGAATTGCCCATATATCAAAAAATATTTTTAGAAAAGTAGTTTGTTTTAATATAAACCAACAAATACGCATTCAACTTTAAATGAGTTAGGGGTTTTTCTTTTAAACGATTTTTTAAATGAGTTAGGGCTTTTTTATTATTACTGTAAATCTGTTATTTGTCAACATAGAAAACTGAATTTGGAGGTCTCTTTGAGTTTTGTCTACCAAAATATGTAAAAAATCTGATTTTGTAAAGAAACGAGATACGACCTTTCTATATTAAGCCATCGATTTGTATTATATTTATGTGAGTATGAATCTGTATGTTTATTTATGATTTGTGTTTATTTTTAACATTACTAATACAGAGATAAATATCAGCAAAAATCCTCTCACATACAGATTTACTGATACATATGTATGTATACTAATGCATCCACTTGACAGACAGACAGACAGACGGACAGATTTGCATTATTGCGATTTGCATTCGACTAATATTTTTATAATTATAGATTCTGTTTGATTTAATAAATTTGTATGTAAATTTATTTAATATGAATTACATTTTAAATAATAATAATAATCACACACACTCACTCTCCCATTCATTGGTATATGGACATGCGGACATATGAAAATAAATTATCAAATTAAATATACAAAAAAATATAACAATAACCCCGTAAAAATTTTGTTTAAATGTGCAGTAATTTAGAATCATAATATACGATTAAAAATATGTAGCTTTATGGAAACTCAGATTTTAAATTCTGAAATTTTTTTTTTAAGAAATTCTAAAAATGTTAGGTTTGTTCTTGTATTCTTCTTAAGTATAGTTCTCTAAAACTCTTATTATTTATCCGTACCTACCTTTTCATTTTAGTGGATTTTGGAAATAATTTTTACAATGAGCCAAATACTAGAATAAGTGGAAAAATGTTTTTTGGGGTATTTGTACTGGCAATTTATAAATGTGCATGTATTTATGTACATACATATGTACATTCGTAAATGTATTTGCGATTTTTTCTTAGTATTTACAAAACAATTTATATAAATTCCCAAATAAAACCAACAAAAAAACACTATAAATTACACATTAAAACAGCAATATACATACATACATCAATGAAAAAGGTGCAAGTAAAAATTATAAGGTCACGTACTTTTCGGTTTGTTTATCCAAAATATTCAAATTATATGAAACTACAAATGTTTGGTACAATTAGGTAAACTAATTGTTGCTCAGATAAGAATTCTTTCCTCTAAATTGATTATCGTTCTATTTTAAAACCAAAATATTCAAAAATGTATATTTTATAGTTCTTCATAATTATAAGGTTGTCTTGCTGATAACAATTTTATCGTGACGTTCCTTTAAAATGATTTGCGAGCACTCCTGGAATTTAATCTATTTCACGGATATCATCATATCTTTATGGTTCCTCTTGAGCTAAACGCAATCCAAAACATTGCGAAATCGCCACCGATCTATAAATATGATCTATAAATAATACATTTATTTAATTGTAATATCTTAACTGTAGTCGCAAAAACAACAAATGCGAAATAATTTCCGAACAAGGAATCAATGCTTATAAAAATGGTAAATAAGTAAAGTTTTCCTGCAATGGCGCACAGTGGTTTAAAAACTTTTTTGTTGGAAATAATTCGGTATCTTGGGAACTAGTGGAGATATTGTTACGAAATTTCACATGGTTTTAGCTGGTTTCAAGTTGATTTACTTTTGTTCAGCTTCCTAGCGCTAATGGGGGCAAGTATGTAGCCCCTCAAAGTTGGTCACCTCGGGTCTCAAATTTAAAAAAAAAAAACGCCAAAAATCCATTTTTCACTATGAAACATCACAAAAGCTTATGGTGAATGTGTTCCATCGGTTTTGACGCGCGAGAGATGGTTTGTGCGGTTCAGAAGTAATGATTTTGCTTGTTGAAGATAAACAATTGGAGGCATTACTCCATGAAGATTGTTGGAAAACATAAAAAAAAACTTGCAAAATCATTGGGAGCTACTCAAGTATCAATTTAAAAACATTTGCGACCAACAGTTAAAAAGTGTTTAGAATGAAGTCTTAGGGAAGTTTTGCCTCAGCCGCTTTATAGTCCAGAACGTGACCGGTCCGACTACTATTTGTTTCGATCGATGCAGAATGTTCTCTCTGGGATACGCTTCACTTTGGAACAGAGTATCCTATATTGGCTTCATTCGTTCCTGGACTCGAAAGATGAGCAGTTGTTTTGGCTCGGAATCCATATGTTGCCAGAAAGAAGGGAAAAGGTGATAGCTAACAATGGCCAATACATTTGGTTAAATGTATATTGCACATACAAATGTTTCAAAATAAAAGCTACACATTTAAACAAATCACGCATTTTTAAGTCATACACCTAATATTTTGGTTTAGAAATAGATCAGAAATCAAATGAGAGCAAATGATTCATATCGGAACAAGGTTTGAGAAACAATTATTTTAGCCAAGAGTATCAACTAGGGTGATCGATTCTTCGACATATTTTAGAAACCGGGTTTCGGTTTCCTCGAAAAATTGCAATTTAATATAAACCGGTTTCGGTTTCGGTTTTTTAATAATATCCGGTTAACCAGTTTTTTTGGCAAAATATTAAAACGCCTAGAAATAAGAAGGAAATAATTTTTTTTTTATATTAAAGATCTCATACTTATGATAAAGAATATACATGTATTCTAATTACAAAAAATAAGCCTTTTTAAAATGCTTAGATACTTTTTAATTCTAATTTTGACTACTTCTTTTAACGTTCACAAGGTCTTCGGGTCAAATTCGACCCATTTTGATATTAAAATTTAATTATTATCAACTACGTTTTAGAAACACAAATGTGCCAAAAAAATATCTATAAAATATGTTGCACTTAAGGTCATTGGGTCAAATTTAACCTGGAGCTAAAATCTTAAATTTTTGTTACGCACAATTAAGATAAATATTTTCTTTTCATCATGCACTATATTTCTATGAAAACTGGGATACCCCTTGTATATACCAAAGCTATTGATTTCTTAAGATACAAATTTGACACAGTTTGAAATTAAGATTGAGTTTTTTTCAAAAATGAGTGGTTGATATCTTACGACTTTTATTTATTTTTTTTTGTCACTACTACAGGGTAATCTACGAAAGATTCCGGGATTATACGAATCAATCCTGGTGCAGTAGAACAGATTGCAAAGTGTCCAGGGCCTTATGGCCAAGACTGAATGCGAACGCGACTGGAACACTGATAGAGTTGGATAGGTATAAACCCAGGATTATAGTAGGAGTGATAACCGGTCATTGCTCAATTGGAGCCTTTAAGGGTAAATGGGATAATGGCACACAGGACTTCTGTAGAGTATGTGGGGATGCAGAGGAGATAGAGACAGTAGAGCACATTATGTGCAACTGCCCTATGCTACAGGGTCACAGACTTAGATGGCTAGGAAATAGATTTCTGGACGAACTTGGTAGTGTTGCTGGTTGCAAAGGGAATAGGGTGGTTATTTAAGGGACGTTCTACGGCAAGTCCAAATCCGTAAAAAGACTTATCTTTCCTTTCTTTCTTCTTCTTTTTAACAGACGGAATTTTGGACTTTTTTCTTACTCTAAGGCTATCATCTTTGTCTATCTCTATTGAAGGGAATCACAATGGACCTCAAGGTCTCCGAGTGGAAGTACATACAATGTACACCCCTTCCTAACCTAACCTAACCTTTATTTAATTTCAACAACTACGTTAGGTTTGGAAAAAATATATATTTTCTATTGGGGTTAAATTTGACCCGAAGATCGTTAACGTCAAATATTTGAAGACCTTATGAAGGTTAAAACAATCTCATAGGAATAAAACACAGTTTAACTCTTTGCGGTTTGGTGGTTAGTTTACTAACCACATTTCCTATAGTCTTTAAAACATAGTTTATTGGCATCTATTGCCATTTTGCTAAACAATTATATTTTTTGAAATCATCGTTTATGATTTTTTGCAAAACTTTGCCGTCTGGGTGCTCTGGTTAGATAAATATATTAATTTGAAAATATTGGAAAAATCAGTTTTCTTTCACGCATTCAACAAATAAAAGCACAGAGTGTTTATTGTTAATCGAATTCAGTATTACTTTGATATTTCGGTTGTTTGGTCAGAAAATTTAGTCAAAAATATTTGATTTCAAAAAAATGTATACGAAACAAAAATTGTTATCATAGTTATTTTGAATGCCAACCTCCACGATGGTTAGTAAACTAACCACATCACTCCACAAAAATCCTTGGAATGGGTTGGTTTTTTCATGTTTTGATTCATTTTTTTTTCTTACTTTTTATAATAAACTAACATTGATTAAAGTAAAAATGCAATTGTTTTGATTTTAAACTTATACATAAAAAAGCGTGGCTGAAAGACTCAAATTTCTTTGGAGTATATCGAATTGTTTCCTTTATTTTTATATAGCTAAACATTGAAAATGATATTTCACTCAGTGTACTTGTAGCACGTACATACATATATGTAGTTAACAAAGCATTGAGTAAGTTTTCAAGCTTTCCAGATAGCTTGTGACATTTTTATAAATATAAAAAGTCATATAAAATAGTTGGAGTATTTTTTTAAAAAGTTTTTTTGTTTTTGAATATTTTTTAAAGATTTTAATACACTAAAACTCATAAAAACACATTTTTAGAAAAAACCGGTTATTCGAGGAGAATCCCCCGGTTTCTTCGATATTCGAAATGTGAGCTTTTCGAAAAAACCGAAACCGACTTAACCAAAAAAACCGGTTATAACCGGTTATTAAAAACCGGGCCGATCACCCTAGTATCAACCCATACTATTTGTATTTTTGAATAAACAGAAGAAAAAGTAACCTTATAATTTTGATGGGCACCTTTTTACGTATTTATGTACATATTGAGCTGTGTGTATCTGCGTCAGGACAAATAAATTTAATGGAAATGCAAGGATTTGAAAAAAAACACACACACAAATACAAACAAAAAGCATTGAACAACTTAAACCGCCATAAATTAATTTGAGATTTTTGTGATTTTATTTTTTCATTATTCTATTTTATTTTATTTCATTTCATTTATTTATGTTTGTGTTAATTTTTATTTTAATATTTATTTTATTTTTACAATTTATACATTAATTGACACATAAGACATGTTTAAAAATGTATGTAATTTTAAGCCTACAATTCATACGGAATTATTAATAATAAAATATTTAAATATTTTTGTATCATTTTTGTTTATTGATTTATTTGTTGTTTATTTTACACACAGTTCATTTTACTATGTTGACAATATATATATATATATATATATATATATATATATATATATTTGTTTTTTTATTACTTATTACTTAGTATTTTATTATATTTAATAGTTAATTTGTTTTTTCTTTTCCTTTTCTATGTTGGTTTAATATCATACATACAATTTTTAATAAATGAGAATTTTAAAAAAAGATACAATATATTAAATAAAAATTAAATTATAATAAAATAAAATGAGAGTTTTTGTTTTAAACATAAAATTTACACATTTATACAGTTTTCATTATTTTAGACTTAAAATTTATTTTAATTTTTTTGTTTTAGTTTTAAATAATTTATTAATAAATAAACTACGATCACAAAATAGTTTTGAAGACTTGTTATAGTTTCATTTCTTTTTTTTTTATTTGTTTTTGCTTTTGGTTTTCAAAATCAGTTTTAAAGGATTTACATTCAGTTTTTGAATTGATTTGTTTTATTTTTTACTTAAATAAAACGTAATAAGGAATGGACTTTATTAAAAATACGAGTAGATTTGTTAAGGCAAGAGTTGATTTGATATTTTGACATTGATGTTTCTTAAGGAGAATTTGTTTAATAAAATATTGATGTAAGGAATTAAATTAATTGATTAATTTATTTTGAAATGTTTTAAGCATTCGAACAATTTCCAGAATATAAATGTATAACTCAACTTTAATATTCTGATTATTTTTCAAATATTTTAAAAGTTTTACTTAATCTAAAATACAATGTTGGAAGATTCAGCACTTTAATTTCAAGAGAGATTTAATTTATGTATTAAAATTATTTTGTTTTTATGTTAGACTGTTTAAATTGAAAGTAAATTTAACATTGACTGAAGCATGTCTTTAGCCCAAGTTTTGTTTTGATTGTTTTTAAAAAAACATCAGTTGAAATTGTGAAATCAATCATTGTTGAATCGTTAAAAAGTCATTATTTGTAAAATTGAATTTAAACAATTTTAAAATCCTTTTTATGTGTACAAATATGTCCTGCTTCAATTGGTTCTTTTGTGGAAAATCGAAACAACAAGCCAATAAGGAGGAAAACTTTGTCTACAGCATTCAAGTATTTTATTAAACAAATTTATTTCAATTTGTTATGGAAGGGAGTGGGTAAGGAAAGGAAAGAGTGACAGGGAAGTCTTCTAGTTTTTGTAATTTTTTTATTTGTATTTTTCCTCTTACAAAAATAATCTAAGAAACTTTTGTTACACGTAAAATTTTTGTAATTTTTGTTCATGTTTTAATATCAAAATAATACCATCCATCCATGCTTTCATCCATCTATCCATCCATCCATCTATCGTCTTGCAAAAGTTTAAGTAACTTTCGCTTTGAAATTTTAAAATTATTTAGTATTGTAGTCCAAAAGAGGGCAGTGAGGCGGCGGTAGTTTTTCTTGTTTTTTTTATTTCAGCTTTTCTATTTGTTTCGTTTTCTCTAACACCAAATTTTCGAATATTGAAAATATTGTGGCAGGTTTGTGTGAAAGTAGTGAGTGGTGGTAGTGAGAGTGGGAGCACATTTAAAAGCAGCAGACGCAAGGAATTCTTAATCAATTCATTGGTATTCTACCTACGAAGGAAATGACTCTGTCGAACTTTATAAACTTTTGACTAACTAACCAAATTTTCAATATCGGACACCATGACCTCTAAGTCGGATGGCAATTCCGAGTTGTTTGCATTTGAGTTTGATTGAGATTTATTGCTGACTGCTGCGTTGCTGCTGTTGGTGGGCAGTGGTGGCGGATGATAGTTGTGGGCATGTTGCCGTACAGAATTTGATCTTTGATGGCCGGTGTGCGGCTGTATTGGTGGCGGTGGTAAACTAGATCGACTGCGTCTTTGCTCGTTCTGCATGTTGTGGACAGTCGTGGCTTGGGGGTTAAAGGGGAAATTTGTGTGATTTGTATTATTTAAGTTGGCTGGCGAATTGCTACCCGTACTGGAGGAGGATGAATTGACCAGACTAAGACTAGCTCTGGGTATATTGCTAAAACTGGCTCTTGAAGAACGTTGAGCATTATAAGATGGCAGTTGAGTGGGTAAAGCTGCTGCACCGGCAGGCGTTGATGATGACGATGATGATTTGGCTAGAGGATTGGCAGCCGTTTGATTTGTATGCGTGGAGCTGCTTATGCTACGTCTCAGGGGCACTGCCTGTGACTGCAAATGCTTGGATACTTTTAAGTGGTCCGCTGCAGCATTTGTGGCAGAATCTCTTCTCAGATTCATGTTGGAGTTACTTCTTTTAGTTGGTGGCATGTTGGCCGGCAATGGTGGATCTTTGCCATTTTTATTTAGACTTGACTTTAAATTAAGACTGCTACGTTTTTTTGATTTACTTAAATTACTTTGACTGCTGTTGATTAAATTCTGTGTGCTGCCAAAATTGCGGCTTAAGTTGTCAGCATTACTTTCGCTTAGTTTGCGCGAATTACGTGCTGCATCCATTACGGCAAAGGGGTTGCTGGAACTAGAGGATCTTTGAAATTGTTGTTGATGGGCTTCCAGATTTGACTTGCTGGAGGAGCGCTTTACACTGTTTGTCATAGAACCTCCACTGCCTGAGGCCACACCCGAATCTCCAGTGGTCACAGCTGGATCACTGTGTCGCTTTTCATTCGTCTGCATAAATTTCATGTTTTCATAGAAGGGATTTTCCATTTTGGAAGGTGCTGTTTTGGGATTAAGGGTTTCGTAATTGGGTTCATTTAAGGTTAAAATTTGATTGTCCTCGTCATTATTGGAACGTAGTAATAAGGCGGCCCGCTTGGTTTTCTCACCCAAAGATTTCACGCCACCACCACTCCCGCTGCCACCACCATCCATCTGATGACTTCCACTGGATCGCTTATTGTCTGTTCTAGAGTGTCTTTTGAATTTATTATTGCTTATGTTGCCCATCACATGAGTCTTAACCTTGGTGTTCTTTGATAAGCGAAGAGCAAATCGGAATGGCGGTTTGTATACCACCTGTAGCTTGACCTTCTCATTGGGCAGGTTGCCCATGCTTTTGCTTTTGGTGGGTGTTTTCTGCACAAGTCTTTCGGGGGTACTTTGTGATTTACTCATTACCTTCCTCACCTTGGAAGAATGTTCGATGTGGGAGAGTGGCTGAGCTACTATGGGCGATTCCAGCAACCATTTTTGTACCTTGCCAAAGGTGTTTGTGTGATTAACCGGGGCTCCGCCCAAGGCAGGGCCGGTGCGAGATGAATAATCTATAATTTCTTTACTGTGTTTCTTCTTCTTTGATTTCTTAAGATTCTCCTCTGCGTTGACCACAGCATTTATGACGTTGTGAGCAGATTTTCCCGTACTGCCCGATACTCTATTCTTTTTGGTTCTGGCAGGTTTCTTAGCATCGCCCACTGTGCCACCGTTCGCAGTGTTCACGGTGGCAGTATTGGTGGTTAGGCTTGCCCCATTCGTAGTGGTAACTTTTGTGGCCCTGGCATGGGCATGTGTGGATTTGTTTGCATTTTTATTGATTTTACTACCGCCGATCTTTGATTTGTTACCATTGTTGGCTGGATTGTTGGAGTTGCTGCGTTCGCCTCTTACCTTCTTTTTGAATGGTACTTTTGTACGGACGGCCGTATGCACGATAACGCCGTTGTTGTCGTCGGGTAGACGTACGGTTTCGGTGGTGGCGCTGTGTATTATTGTGACAGATTTCAATTTCAGATTTGATCGCTTCGCCAGTAGCTTCGTGCTCAGTATCTAAAGAGAATAAAATACAAGATAGGAAATATTAGATTCGATTTTTTAATAAACTGAAATTTTAATTAAATAACAGAATTTCAAACTAAAACTTTAATGTTCTTCTTTGGAACACGATTACTACTAAATATCTTACAACATTGATGGGGTTAATATGGTTTCATTACTTGTAGCTTGAAATACGCCTTTGAAGATATGAAATACTTATTACGTTTTACAACCTGATGAGTCTGTATGAAATGATTATTTCAAATATTTGGGATTTTTGTAGCTTTAAGTTTGTTAAGGATGATTTTTAAGTTTCCAAATACTACGTACATACGTTCATGTTATATTTTTGCTTTAAAAAACTTACTATCCTTTGGTGGAGCATTTTCTAAACATTCTTTCTCACGTTCATCTTTTAAAATATTCGAGACAAACTTCATAATCTTCGAGTGTCAATTTTTCATATGTGAAATAGAGAAAAATACAACAAAAACTTGAATAAAAATGACAAGAAAAATTAAAACATTTGGCTATTGACATGTAACATGGCGAAGGGGTGGTATGAATGATATAAACAAAAATATGGAATGGAAATTGTCTTCAATGGTTGTCTGCTGGCTACGTGACAAGTGATGACCACTTGAACTTTTTAGTCCGCATTTGCATATACAACACATATCCATACGTAGGGAAAAATAATCCAGGACGAAAGTAAGACAAATTCATCAGGCTACTAAAAATGTAAAGTTAAACTGGACACATAGAGCTTGCAGCATCTCACATGTGCCAGGAACAAATGAATGTTTTCACAGAGTTTTTTTCTTTTTGTTTGTTTTTCGTACAATTTGCAAGTATTTCGTTTTTTGTCATTGTAGTTCTACTTACCAATAATACAAAAACGCCAATAGCCGCTAAAGCAACTGTATACCAGTTTTGTTGCATCCACTTTTTAAATGTTGCAATACTCTCTTCGGACAATAGTAGTTTTCGCAATGTTGCCAAGGGGCCAGAGGGATCAACTTCACGACATTTCTGGAAGACATCACAGTAACTGATGTGACAAACGCGGCACAAGGCAACGGGATAAAACACATACATAGACACAAAAAATAGCATGAAAAGAAAAATAAAAACACACATAAAAATTGAGATGAAAAATATTTTATATTTAGAATTTGTTTGTTAAAGTTGAAACAAAAAATGTTATTTCAGCTCGCTGTCATACATAACAAGAGCTTTTTTGTGGAGAAAAACTAAAAAAAAACTCTTGGTTGGCTGCCTGTTTGCTGAGCAATTTCGTAATGGATGCGGTCATTTTAAGAGATTTGACACTTGACACATAAAATATTGCACAGTTACTTACTAAACGTACAAACTGTTTGGTTTATGTGCAACATTTTATTTGAAAGAGTTAGAGAGACAGAAAAGGAAAGTTTTAACTTACCCATTGTAGTCATTGCAAGGAGTACCAGGTTTGGCATACATATCGGGCACATCAAATGGTGCATCATTCCATTCGAACGAACTGCGACAGGGATTATCTTCTCCGGGCAGTTTGCAGCACAATTCACAGGATTTGATTTTGTCATCTTTCGGACCAGGAATACATTGACACGATTCCAAACCGTAGGCCAGACAAATACTGCCAGTACATTCTCCCATATAGCAGACAAATTCCTTGTTGCAAATTGTTTTATTGGGCTTATTGATGGAGGGCGGACATTGAGGCATGTGACCATCACAGAAACTGGGATCTCGGCAGCCGTTGTCATCACGACACTTATCGCCATACTTAAGTTTACAATCTCCCGTACAGCAGGGACCCTGGGACGGGCTACACATGGCTTTCGGCGTTAGAGTGCAGGGTTTCTCGTCTATACGTGAATGCCTTGACATGGGAAAGCAACACGAATCTTTGCAGTCTTCCTCCCAGCCACAATCACACTGTTCACCTGGCTCGACCACACCGTTACCGCAAATAGAGGTTTGTGGCTCGGTAAAGCAGCCTTTGGTACTGCGGGCTTTAGCATTAAGCACCGGCTCAATGGATTTCAAGGAACATGGTGAGAATTTATTGTTGTTCTTCTTGTCGCCCGATGTAGCACGGGCAAACATAATATAGTTGCCATCTTCACCACCTGGAGTACACTGTTCGGGATCGTGCTGTAATTTAAAGAAAAAATTGGAATTCAATGATTAGTTGTTATTAATTTATGAATGCCTTAACATCAATAGAGCATTTTGTAACTGTATTAAAAAGTTCTAAATTTAAGAGGTAAATAGCAGACCAACAAAAACTTCTTAATGTCTTGCAATTACTAAACAACTTACTTTTCAAAGACTACTTCATACCGAATTCAATACTTAGAAGTTGTTTGGTAATGAAGGATATATAATCTGATATAAAATATTTTTTTAAAAAATTCATTATAAAATTCGTTCAACCATTTACTGATTACATTTATACTAATTCAAATTGATTTAAGTAATTTTTTCTTCATTCAATTTCTTTTTTTGATAATTATTTAATATTTAAGTCCCTGTTTGTTAAGTACTTGCCTCCAAAAACATCACAGTGTTTAAATAATGAGTTAAAATGCCAATGTATAAGTAGTGAAGATGATATTAGTAATAATATGGAAGTAAACTAAGATTTCGAATTAACAGGTTTTTTTTCAACTGATTTATTCATTTCGAAACAAAATAGAAATATATCTGAATTCAGTTTCAACGATTCCATACAATTGTTTAATCTCCCCAATTTAAAAACTGATATGGTGAGTATCAAACCAGAATGTTTCAGGTTCATAACACAGGGCAACAGAATCAAAAAAAAAATATTAGAGGCTTTTTAAACCACTAAACAATTTTGATGTATTGTGGTTCCAGTAGTACAAATATGGTGCAAATTTTAAATTTTAATCTATATATATAAAAATGAAATGGCCCATGTATGTATGTCATCACGTGAGAACGGCTGGAGCAATTTGGCTGATTTTTTTTATTCGATTCGAAATTTTCAGGAGATGGTTTGTAAAGAAAAAATATTAAAAAATTCCGGGTAAAACTCGGAAATTTTTTTTGGAGTCCAGTCAACTATAATAAAAAAGCTCCCCAAAGTATGCAGTGCAAAATATATATTTTATTTGCAAATAAATAAGAACAGTGGGTTGCAGAAACTAGAAGAACTAACATTAAAAAGCCGCGCTAGTCAACTAGTTTTAAATAAAATTGGAAATTTAATTTTTTTAGACGATTATCCACAAAATTAATGATAACTCAAAAATGGTTAGTCCGATATTATTAAAATAATCTTAGAAACATTTCAATCTGTTTATATATCGTGTTTCAATCAGCTCATTAGTTTCGGAGTTATAATAACAAATTGAAGCAAGAAATATATTTTTATCATGAAAATAGCTAATTTTTGTGTTTTAAAAACTCATGAAAAATCGAAAACGGAAAATATTGTTCAGGTTAATTACTTTGTCTCAAAGCAGCTTATAATATCAACAAAATGATATATCGAACATAAAAATGGATTGATTCCTTTCGTATTTATTCACAATTATGTAAATACGCTAATTTTCACAAAATTTTACTTTTTTGTTTGATATACATAAAATTGAGTATTTAATGTTCTTCCTTCGATTGATTGAATTTAGAAAATATTTTCCCCATTCCATCTACAAATTTTCAATCGGCTCAGTAGTTTCTAACCGTTTTTGAGTTATCATTAATTTTGTGGATAAACGTCTATAAAAATTCACACTTTTACTTAAAAATTTAAAAAAAAAACTTTCCATAGATGGGACCATATTTGTTCTTAGGTAGCCATGATGCATCAAATCTATATAGTGGTTATTCAAGCCTTTTTTTGCTGTTAATCTGTGTAATTGTTAATGTAGCTCCTAGAACAGCTTTCGTATATTTAGCAATATTTTTTATTATTTTCTAAATACATTTTACATTTTTTTTATGTGATAGCTGTATTAAGTGCTTAGAATATAAAAAGAAATTATGTCAATTATTTTGCGATTTAACTGTATGTTATGATGCGGATATTTATGATTTGTCACTACCTTATTTTGTTTATGCCTATGTAGATACATACATACATATGTAGACACGTATTTTGTCTAACCCATTTTCTTTGTTCTCTTTTTTCTCTTTGAAACTTTCACTTTTCATAAATCCATGTTTCCTTGTTTAATTGCTTGTAAAAACTCAATCGATTTTGAATCCTTTTCACTTCATCAGTTGCCTGCATCTCTATTTGAAATCAACTTTGGTTTCTTTTTTGTTCTCTCTATCTCTTCGCATCGATTGCTTTTGGCGTTACTGCACTGAAACTGAACTAGAGAAAGTAATTTGTCCTTGTTGCAATTAAATCGATGCTTAAAGATGTTTCTATGTGCGAATGTGTGTTGAATGTACGAAAAATAAAACACTCTGACGATTACAGACAATCATTCAACAAATAATTGCAACGAGTGGGTGTATATTTGTTAGTGTGCATGAGTGTGTGTAGTGGAACAAGTAAAAAAAAACGAAAAAAGTCAAAACTCAAGAAATTGTTGCTTTTATGGGAACTCAGACACACACACACTCACCCATACACTAATAGATTGATATTTGTGCAAGTGTGTAAGTAAAATGCTCGTAGAGTATTAAAAAAATCCTTTTGTGTTTATGAGTGCGCGCTAGTGTCTGTATTATGTGAATGTAAGACTGCATTATATAACATCCTGTTTCCTCTTTTAGTTACACTCTATCTCTCTCTTACTTGCACATACAGTTGCTTGTAAGTGTTGCAATGTCACAAAATGGTTTTACAGTGGTACACACCGTTAAAGTGATTTTCGGTGATTTTCAATCATTACAAAATTTTGAAAATTTATTTCTGTTTACAAGAAAAGAAATTGGTGATAATTTACGTTGTCATTCGAATACAAATTATTCGAATAATTTTTTAAATTAGAATAAAAAATATTCGATTAATAATTGTCGATTAATCGAATAAATTTATTTTCAAGTTAAAATAAAATATTTTATAATTTAATCTGGTTGGTTAATTTACCATTTTGGATGGTAAATTAAAAAAGATTCTAAAGATTTTCTACCAGCCTTATACGATTTTAGAATATTCTGGATGAATTTTTCGATTTTCTCTTCTTTATTTGTTCGAATAATCGAGAAAATTTTAAAAAATAATTGATCACTCGAATAATGAAACATTATTAACTATTATTCGATTAAAATAAAACTCGAATGATTTATGTCTATATGAATGTTATTTATGATGAATTTTGTGTATATACCAACTATTTTAGGAGATTTATGCACGTCAAAGTGAAGCGGGTCTTATATTGGAGCTATGTCTAATTATGGACCGATCAAAATAAAAATAGCTGACATGAAGCCGCATATATAAAACTTATTTGGAGCGAAATTTGTGTAGATACCTACATATATAATTTAAACATTTATGAGCCATAACGTCCAATTTCTGAAGTACATTTTGTGGGATAATAATGGCCTAGTTCCACAAGGACAAATCCAGTTTCAACAGGCTTTGTCCTCGGACCGAAAAAATTATATGTACCAAATTTTATCGAAATATCTTTCCAACTTCGTTCTGTACTTTGCGTGCAAGGTTTACATGGTAGCCAGACGGACGGACGGGCGGACAAGAAAGTGATTTTGAGTCGATCGGTATACTTTAAGGTGGGTCTTAGACCAACATTTCTGGACGTTACAAACATCAGCACTGACGAAACATACCCTCCCCACTATGGTGGTGTAGGGTATAAAAATGTATACCCATTAAAGTGTTCTTTCGGAAAGAAGACTTATATGGAAGCTATAGTAAATTATAGATTGACACAACATTTTGAGAAGTGATTTTCTGTATAAGAAATTAACTTACTCATCGACTCCAAATTTTGGTATTAAATTATAATAATTTTTAAAAGTTGTTCGTTCATTACTTCACCATAATGAAAATCATATCTTTACTAAAGGTTTTGACATTGAATGTATGGTGACATGTTGAAGAGTGCTCAAAGTTGACAAGTCATTAATGGAAAAACCGATATAAAAAGTATTCGTGCTGAGTTTTCACCAAATTGCTTTGATTTTGAGATCCAATAATCCCCTCCTTTTCCAAAAATGTACCACTGTATGATCGTTGTAAAAAAAAGAAATAAATGAATAGCGTATGTTTGGTGAATCACAATGTTTTTACAGTTCCTGTTGTTAAAAAAGTTCAACATAAAGGATTTTATGCACACGCGACGAACTGTAACTAATTGCATTAAGTGCATTTTACAATACACATACAAAACTACTATCACACAGACATACACAGACACAAATAAATACATATACATATGAAGACATCCATATATTGCTGTGTGTGTCTTTTTATGAATTTTCATTTTAATATTTTTGGTGCACACATCCTTTATTGTTGCTTTTTGTTTTTTTTTTTACTGCAAGTTATTTTTAGAACTTTAAATGAACTGTTTTTTTTTTTTGCTTTTGACTCTTAGAACTTTTTCAGTCAATGATTTATGAACTTTGCTACTTGAGTTTTTTTTTGTTATTACCAGCAACCTTGTGTGCTAATAAAATAATAATCTTTGAAGTAAAATACGGTTTTTTTGGGGGGTTTTTCCACTTACCGGTGATCCAAAGTTATGGCCAATTTCATGGGCCAATGTAACATGGGAAACAGCTGGCGGCACATGTTTGCCATAATTTAGTAATGTTACAATGCCAGTATTTAAGGATTTTAATGAACCACGATAATGCTGCAAAGGATTAAGAGAAATAAGAGAATTAAGAAAATGCATTTTAAATAAAATCACAACAAGTCACACTTATTATTTAATAAAATAATTAAAGACACAATACGAGTAAGAGTAAAATATACAAGAAATAAAATATGTAATTAAAAGCTTAACAAACAAACAAACAATACTTTCAAGTATTTATTATTTTTTAAATACAATATTACTCATACGCATTGGTTGGCGCAAAGCAGATACAAAAGAACTTTTTTACATTTATATTTGTACAAATGTACAAAGGTATTTGGCTGTATGCCTGCCTGGATATGAATAATATCTACAATTTATTTTTTTCTTTTAAAAAGAATTTCAAACGAAAAATAAAACTAAAAAATACGAAATACATAAATTTCTCATTCTTTCTTGTAATACATATGTATGTATACATTGTTGTTTATGTGAATGTTGTATTGAATTCAATACTTTTCATTTACCTTGTTATTAAAAAAAAGTACTGAAAAAAGAAAAATAAATTCTACTTTTACCTTATTCATTCCTCACATACACAGTTTTGCAAATTGCTGTAAAATGTATTTTATTTTACAATATGTATGTTCATGTGTATTATACTTTGATATGGATATACATAGGTACATTTGGATGTCTACATGACTATTACTGGTTGTGTGAATGTGTCTTTTGTATCCCAGCGGTTCTAGGAGACTGTCCAGAACTTTTTATATAACTAGCTACACGTGCATCTCCTAAGCAGGGAATCAATTGAACCTTTTTGATTACAATAAGACTATCGGTTAGCTGGTCCTAATTAATTAATGCATTAGACTCACATACAGGTTACATAGTGTCTAGCTATCTAACTGCTTACATTATCTGCTACTAACTAGTTATTTTAACCCCTTGTGAACCAAGTCTACAAATCGTTGAACAATTTTATTTTTTTCATGAAATATTGAAAATAAGGACTTCAGATAGTTATTTACAAAATTTTAACTTTGTGAAGGACCTGCATGGAACCGAAAAGGATATGTAAGGATCCGAAAGGGACCTGGTACAGTTGGGTTAGCATTAGCCAAAAGATAAAAAAATCATTGATTTTTGTTTAAATTTTATTTATATATCGGTTTGTTTTGTAACTTTTATAATATTTTCTATTATAAGTCTATTTTATGGTATTTTACGAAACAGTATTTTTTATCCTTACGACATAAATAAACACCACAATGAGAACATGAAATAATTCACCGTTATACTGGGTAAGCGAGTTTGCCAGGGCAAAAAATATATATTATTCCAAAGATGATAGTGTACTTCAAAGTACATTTAGGCAAAATGGGTCAAAATATGTTTTGTTTTAATTTTGTAAGCTTATTATTGTTATGATACTTATAAGTACCGTCGGTCGACAAAGGGTTAACATGTAAGGGTGTTAATTGACCTTAAATAGGCAGTCCAATAATTAGTCCTGGTGGGTAAAATAACTACTTTCTAAATTGCAATACGAAATAAACGTTTAACCCTAGAAAGATAATCTTATTCATGAGTAAAATTTACGCATGCGTTTTGGAAAGCGAAATTTTGGCATTTTGTTGATTAATTTAAAATAAACTAATGTTGATTACTTTCTTCAATACACTTGAATATGTTTATATATATTTATTATCAGAAAAAGCAATAACAAAAGAACCATTCAGTAATTAACAAAACTATTTTTGAAAGAGTATGCGTAAATTTTACGCAGATTATCTTTCTAGGGTTAAAGTGACTACAGTCTAATTTACTTAGAGACACTAAAGTGACAATTGACTGATAGGTTACATGGGATGTCAGTATCCTCAAGCAAACATAAAATAAACTGTATGAGAATTATATCAGCACAATTTTAATATAAATAGGTTTTACGAATTACTAACAAATTTAAAGTGACTACATTCTAGATTACTTAGAGCTACTTAAGTAGCAATTGTCTTCTCCCTAGATTACCAAGGATGTATAAAGTAATCAATTAACTTATGTCTGCATTACAAAGAATACATACGAGTCAAATGACCCAAACTATATAAATTGGAGTCAGCCAAGTGATTACACCTTAATGACAATTAAGGGATACATTGACTACTTGCTTAACTGCTGGGATGTTTGTCTACATAGATTTTATATGTATAAGAATTTGTTATAAAAGAGTTGTTATATTTCACCTGAATATGTGTAGAAATGCCATTTTAACTGGGTCATTACTTAATATTGATTTCCTGATATTTTTTTTTATAAAATTTATTTCTTTCAACACAATGTACGAGGATTGCAATTGCTGTAAGTGGGTAAACTATCAGAGATTTGATTTAAAAACATTTATAAGATTTGTGTCTTTAATTCGAAATCCAAATCTGCACCTTAGTGATAATTATGTCATTCAAAATATTTTTATCTATATTAGAATGTTGTTGATGTCAGCTAGTAAAATAGGAGTTTATAAGAATCCAAGATAGGTGATAAAACTATCTTCTAAATCTTAATGGTGCACACTTTTTTTCTTAAAATTGCACATATTCTGATACACGCAGAGAAAAAATATAGTTGGGCATGGTTACTGTAACCATTTTAATATTGTTACAAGTTTTCTAACTATATTATAGTCACAGTAACCATTTACATGGTTGTGGTAACCATAATATGGTTAATTTACGTTTCGCATGATTGTATCAACCATATATAGGTTACAGTAAACAAATATATGTTTGTGACAACCATTCATATGATGAAGGAGTTATCATATTATGGTGCTCTCGGCTTAAGGCTTATCATAATCTGAGAACAACATATTATGATAAAATTATTCATCATAAATATGGTTGCCACAAACATATATTTGTTTACTGTAACCATATATATGAATGCACTTAAAACGAAAAATAAACTATAAAATGTAAATAATGTGCACTTAAAAATGGTTCTCTTTTGGTTCGGAAATATTGAACAAAGCAGCTTTTGGCAATTATCATTGGACATTAACAAAATAATAACATATACAACAAAAATATGCTGTTATGAGAAAAATAAGCTATTAAATGCTCAACAAGTTAAAATATGCACTAACAACTCAAATGTCAAAATTTTTACAATTTTCTGAAACGGATAAATGGCTAACTAACTCATATGATATTAGATATTTTTGGTTGCTCTGCTTGTGATATTAACAAATTTTTCTGTGGAATAATGTCATCTAACATTATTACCATACAAACAAAAAATTTAGCAGCTGACAAATTCTCATAATTACGTACAAGGAAACTTGTTGGCTTCGAGCTTGGCCAATTAACAAAACTGTAGCATTTAGCATTTCAATTATGTTTGCCTCACAAGAACTGATTGGCATTGTCAAAAGCCCCAAAGGTTTTTAAAGAACTTTTATAGAAGTATAACTCTGTTTGTTTTTTTTTTCTTTCCACTCAGACGTTGTAATGAAATGTAATTGAATTTTTTGTTCATAATTTGCAATTATTGGTTTAAAAAAGTTTTAAACTGAAACTTAGTTTTTCCTAATGTACAATAATAGACGTATATGTGTTTGAGTGTATTTATCGTTTCAATTAACAGCAAATCTATAATTGAAAAGTTTTTGTTTTCTAAATTAAAAATCTGTATTTTTTTCTGTTTTTTAAAAGTTAAAAATTTCTGTTTAAATTAATTGGAAACAATAGAACAAATTGCTTAAATTTAAGGATTATTTCTATATATGATTAAGTAAAGGTGTTTTGTCTGACTTAGAATACAGCTCTATAATTGCATAATATCAAGATGAATATAAAAATTTCAAAAATCTAGATATAGCTGGAACATTAGAAAACAACTATCTATTAATTCCCATTTCAAACAAATAGTGTGAATTGCAATGAAAAACAATTAGCTGCTGTCTATTTATTTGATTTAATAAATTTTTGCTGGGTTACATATTAATATTTTTATAAATAGAGTTTTTGTTAATTTTTTATTTAATCAGAAACCTAATTAACCATGAAATTTAACCAATAATATTTTATTGCTAATAAAATTAATACGAATACTAATAGCAAAAAACGATACACATACAAACCACAAAACAATAAGCAAATATTTGCTTGTTTACATTGTTCACATGTTTCAGCGATATTTGGACTTGTAGATGTGTGTTTGTTTGTTTGTATATAATCACAATCACACAAACACATAACTGAACAGTGGTTAACATATGTAATTATTCAGGCGTTCTCAATCATTATCAAATGTCACAGAACTGTGTCGTTAAAAAAAAACAAGAGCAACAGACATATTCAAATTTGCTTTAAATTTTATCTTTGTTTTTTATTTTTTCCTTTAAAATAAATTCATATTTCGCGAAAAAAAATCCGGGATTTTTTTCAAATTTGTTGAAACATTTGTACAATATAAATTTATTCAAAGTATTGGCCATTGTCAGCTATATCATTCTGGGAACATATGGATTCCGAGCCAAAAGAACTGCTCAACTTTCGAGTCCAGAAATGAATCAAGCCAATATCAAATACTCTTTTCCAAAATGAAGCGTATCCCGGATAGAGCGTTCTGCATTGATCGAAACAAATAGTAGTCGAACGGGGTAATGTGGACTATAATGCGGTTGAAGTAAAACTTCCCAACCGCTTCATTCTAAATACTTTTTAACAGATATTGCAACTAGAGTATCCAAAACCGAAAACCGGCCAACCGGTTTTTTCATCCTTGTAAACTACACCGGTTTCGGTTTTTTCAACTTTTCGGTTTTTTGAAAAACCGGTTTTTGTAAGACGGTTAACCGGTTTTAATGAAATATATTTCATAAAGCTAATTCAAACATATTAATGAAAAACTTAGATACCATTTTTAAAAATATTGATTTATTTTATAGAAAATTTAGCATTTGACAATGTTTCGCAAAAGATATAAAATAATTGCATAAAGATAGAGCCTTAAGAATTCAAAAATGCAAAATTTGCGAAGATTTAGTACACAATTCTTAACACATTTCCTATTAGCGTCCACAAATAAAAATAAATATAAGGAGACCTTTTTCATATTAAATACAAATTTTATATAAACCCGTTTTTTTTAAGACAAAAACCGAAACCGTTTAACCGGTTTTTTTAAAAGACAATAAAAACCGGTTTTTTCAAAGACACACTTTTTCGGTTAAACCGGAAACCGGTTTTCAAAATTTTCCGGTTTTTTGGACACTCTAATTGCAACACATGTGTAGCCGTATATTTTGAGCTATTTTCGGCCAATGCTCGTTTCAAACGAATATGTTACGTTCGGTACAGTTTCTCTGTGATGGTGTGGCTAGATTTAAGCAGCTCATAATCGATAGGACCATTTTGGTCCCACCAAATACGAAGCATTAGCTTAGCCCCATGGAAATTTGGCTTTGTGTCGATTCGTTTGGTTAGCTGGGCTTCACATACGATCTATTACACTTCGGATACTCGTAATGAATCCATTTTTCAATAGCGTCCAATCAGAATTTCAGACATACAAAATCGTCTTTCAAGGTCTCTCAGTTTCATTTCGTATGGTAGCCAATAACCTTGCTTTTTAATGAATCCTGCTGCTTGCTAGCGGTTGAAAATTGCTGATTGAGTAGCATGCTCTTGTTGTATTTTTGTACTTTTTCACCTGGCCTGGGCGATCTTTGTTTTCCGTGTCAAATTCACTACTTTTGAATGGCACTTGCAGATTGAAACCGATGGAACAGATTCACAATAAGCTTTGGTGAGCAATCAGTTTGTTTCAGCGGCACTTTTGTCAACTAAAGAAGTAAAGCAAAACTTCCCGCATAGGAAGCTTTGTCAACACAAAATGCAAAAAAAAAAAAATTGTTCTTTACATTATATCTACTAAGGGCCGTTTTCTCATTTGGTGATTATCTTTTTTCCCAACGAAAAACTGCAGATTAAAGAAATTTGTTTTTCTCAATGTCTCATTTGCTTCTATTCTGTCGCAAAGCTAACCCGACCTCATCTGCCAATTATTTATCGTACAGATAAATTCAATAAGCTGACTGCTGTTCATAGTTTGTATGTGTTTGTGTTTTTGTAAACGAAATTAAATAGATTTTATAAAAACAAAAGTTTAATAGAGGAATTAACATTAATTTGATGGAGGATGAACACGAAGAACATAAGTTCCAAGTGAATGCTGAAAAATTTTATCATGCCAGGCCTAACTACCTGGCTGACATGGAGGATAATGAATATTTGAAAAGATTCCGGCTGTCGATGACCACGTTAAACAGCTGATTTATGTAGACATGTTGTCAATTGAAGGCAGGGTTCCCAAGTTTCACATATATTTTGAGAGGTATTGCCAACTGAAAATAATCTTTTTTGTCGGTATATTGAGAAAAACAAAATTGTTAACGGACACTTTATCGGCCTATAAATTTATGTCGACATTTAGTAACAGGCAGTTTGTTGCTACATTGAGAAAACGGGCCTAAGTGAGTGCCTGATTTGAACCCATTAAAATGACATATAAGTTATTAAAAACAAAAATTCGCCATCTATTGTAAATTCCGCATTTTTAAGTAAAAATAAAAAGCTTTGTTAGTTAATTAAAAAATAAAAATTCTATACAATTAGTTATTAAACTCACGAAAGTAAAGCTTGATTCAGATAAATAAACGGAGCAGTTGTATAAAAAATTACTTAATACTGACTGTTGTTTTATTTGAATTTGACGGAGAAGAATTTTAAACCTTGGAAACATTAAAAAATCCAAAAACTTCATACTGAGGCTTACCCTAATGCACACATATGTATGTTTGCAATTATTATCCTGAGTACGCGTGTCTGTTTTGTGTGATAAACTTAAACCATTAATATTATGTAGATGTCGTTGTAAACACTAAAAAAATTACTAAAACTTTCACACATTTTAAACAAAACTACTAAATATTACAAGCGTATAAACATAACTTTCGACACACACTCATTGCTAGTAGTGTTTATAAAAAACCGTTTAGTTGGTTGGCTGTTTTTGTAAAACCGGGTTTTTGGTTAACCGTATTCAATGAAATCGGTTAACCGACATTGAAAGTAATTATTTTAGAAATTTCAACAATAGAATTAGTAGAAAACCTAAAATATGACAGTATGTAAATCATTTCGTCTCCTAAAATGCAAAAGGCTCCTTCAACAATTTTTAAAATTGTACAAGAGGGACAAAAAACGTTATCAAATTGCATATAATTTACTTTCTTTAAGTCGTTATTTTTAAAAATCGAATGCTAAAAATGTGTGAAGATGTGTGCTTTGATGTACCATTATCCACTAAATACTCAATTTTGATATTTTTTTGTTGTTAGGCCCTTTTGACGATTTGTAGTTTTTAATAGTCAGAAATAATTAAATATTCCTAGATATTAAATTTCACAAATCATTAAGAAAATAAAATAAAAGTTAAAGTTAGAAGTTAAATATAAAATAAAAACAAATTTTTGAAATGTGTGAAATTTTGTTTTTGCTATGCACATAAATATCACTTTGGTGACGTGTTTTACAAAATTAGGGCCTAATTTATTTTAAAAACCTACCGCTTAACCAAGAGTTAAAAACCCCTTAATCGAAAATCAACATTATAGATTAATCGGTTTTTCGGTTAACCGGTTTATAAACTTTAATTGCAACACTTTCTGCAAAATTGTATTGTTGCATTGTATGCTGATATAATTGTATTGTTTTATAGAGTGTGTAAGTGTGTACAATGGTCAACAGTTCAATATTGGCCTGTTTTATAACACTCAAATGTACAAATTCATACATATACACTTACATATATATGTATATTCGTTTTGTGTATGGGATGTCTGTGCCATTGAATTGGAAAATTACATTGAAACATTTGTTGACAAAACTCTAGTTTACACAAACATTTGCGTTTTCATTAAAAGTGAAAACTAGGTTGGTTACCTGACTGTCCGTCAACCCAACAGCCATCCAGCCAGCCAGCCAGCCAGCCAGTCAGCCAGGCAACCAGACATGTTGCCTGCCAGTTTGCCAGTCTTTCAACCTGATGTCCTGGCAGCCTGACAGCCAATGTACATATTTGTATGTTATAAATTGATGCTTCAAATGTTTGCTATACATTCATATGTATGTATGTATCTCTGTGTGCATGAATGTTTGTGTGTCTGTATGTTTAAATGCATGAATAAATGTTGTTGTACAATAAAAAACTGTGTGTTTAAATGTTGAATGTGAAATGAAGTCAAGGGTGACTACGAATAAACATACGCTATCAATGGACAATAAATACAAATGAAATAAGAAGAGCATCAACAACAACAACAGCAACTTCTACTGCAACATTTAAAGGTAAATGTGTATGACAAAATTTTGTAACTACAAACATAGTTGTTTTTCATTAAAGCCAACACATTTTTTGTTGCTTTTGTTGCCTCATGTTACGTACCTAAGGGAAATTAACTATTGTTAACAATAAAAACAAAAAATGTTGTTGTTACTCGTAGTTACAAGTGCACTTGTATGCCTTAATGTTTTGTATTAAAAAACAAAAACTGTTTTTTTTTTTTTTTTTGTCATCATCATTCGGCCAACCCAGACGTATGAGCATTATTGCTGCAATTATTATTTTAAATTCAATTAAATATTACGTATACGCAGAGTATTTATTCTCTTGTAGGTTGTAGAATAATGAACGAACGCATGAATTAATGAATAAAAATGTTTGCATGCAGTTTTATATTAATTGGATTGGATGTTGAGGAGGTAGTTGTTATTGTAGTTTTATATTTAATTATTTATATGTAAAAATTCATAATAACTGTATGTATGAACATTCATATGTATGAATGTTGGAGTGTATGTAAATAAATTTAAATAAATAAACTTATGTTGTCATGGAAAACTGAAATATTTAAATATGACTGTTAAAAGTTTGTTTTCACGAAATTTGTAAATTAGAACAAGCTAAATTTCAACAACACGATGATTTCATTGATTATTTTAATTTCACACTGGTAATTAATTCAAATCTCTACTATATATCCTTACTACAATACAATTTTGGTTCCAACATCAATATTAATTTTTATTGAAAATGTTCTATTTTAAGATTTATAACAAAATAAAAAAAATAATTTATTTTATAAATTCAAATTAGTACTCTGTTTTTTTCGTGGAATGTTGCTAGCAAAACAACATTGCCCACATTTTGTATTTTATAAATTGATCTTTATGGAATATTTTTAATAAATAAATACGATCGTACGCAAAATAGAAGTCAACTTTGGCTGACAGTAGTAAAATGTAAAAATCTGCGAAATGGATCCGGTGTTTACACAATAAAATATCTCTACTGGTTTTTGTTTAATTGGCTTAAGTACCGGTCGCGAATGTACGGGTCGTACGGGTCGATTTTTCCATACGTTTTTTTATTATTATCACCATGCATTTTCCCATAAATATCTTTCTATCTAGAAACAATATAAATTTGTATGGAAATTTGATAAGTAAATAAAGCAATTAGAAATAAAGAAATTTTTTTTTTGTTATTTTTATATTTTTAAATTTTCAAATGTTGATTGCAAATTTTAAAAAAAATTTCACAAATTTAAAAAGGGTACATAGCTTTTATATGAAACATAAACAAAATATCCTGCTGATGCATTACAAATTTTCTTTTGAATTCAATTCATATGGTATTAAAGTTTAATACCATATGAATTGTTGGGGCAACAAGTTTACAAGACAATGTTACAACATGTTTATTTAAAAAAATGCTGATGCCACATATTTATAAAAAAGCAACACGAGTAAATATATTGCAAAAACATGTTGCAATATATTTTACTGTAAAAATGCTGCTGCAACATGTTTACTGTAAATATTTTGCAGCAACATTTTTATTGTAAAATTGTTTCAGGAACATGATTATTGTAAAATTGTTTCAGGAACATGATTATTGTAAAAATGTTGCAGCAACATGTTTATTGTAAAAATGTTGTAGCAACATGCGTATTATAAACATTTTGCAGCAACATGTTTATAGTAAAAATATTGCAGCAACATGTTTATAGTAAAAATATTGCAGTAACATGTTTATAGTAAAATTGTTACAGCAACATGTTTATGGTAAAATTGTTACAGAGACATGGTTGGTGCAGCAAAATGTTTATAGTAAAAATGTTGCAGCAACATGTTTATAGTAAAAATATTGCAGCATTTTTATATATCTTTTATATTGAAACCCATTTTGACGTTTATCATGACAAAAATTTATCAGGTATAGACATATTATTAGAGAAATATTATTAGAGCACTCAAAATTCTAATGTTAAAACAAAAATCCATTTTAACATTAACTAAATACAAACAAGGCCCTCCTAATGTCCAAACGTAATAACAAACAAAACAATAATAAAAGTATAATAACAGTACAACAAATAAACATAAAGTCAACACAATATGAAAATGTAATTAAACTCAATAAGAGCAGAGTAGAATAAAGATTGTAGGAGAGATTATTTGTTTGTTATGTAAATGTATGCGATTGTGTGTATGTGTGTGTGTGTGATATATAGAGAGTAGTTGTGATAAGCATGAAGGGAGCTATAACTATTATTAATGTTAAAGATACTGATGACATAAATATGTATCTGATATTTATATAGCATGTGCATCCATCCATCCATACATACATTCATAGATATATAAATACATAAGTATGTGTACATTTGCATAAATACATACACATACATACATATGTATATTTGCAGTTATAAATTGCAATTTACACACAAATAAATAAATACAGCCATACAGTTGTAAATAGCATAAAGATCAATTTCATTTTAAGGCAAATGAATGTGTAAAGACAACAATACTATAGACATATACACATTTACGTTACACAAATATTGATGTAAACCTTGTTGGTTTATTAAATATGTACATACTTACACACATACACAAAATAATAACAATAATTATGATAAAAGAAAAATCCAATAAAAAATCTCTTGAACTATAAATCCATCTGTATGTAAAACCTTGTCAATCTTTATTTATGCAGAGAAAACTTTTTAATTATTAAAGTATTTTAATATTTATTTTGCTATTGTTGTTATGGTTTTCTTTTCAATTTAATCAGAAACTGATGCACTGGAAATAGTATTTGTTGTTTGTATTCAGTTTACTTTTTGCAACTAATTTAAAATTTACTTAATTTTAAATTCAATAATTATTAGAACTATGAAAATATTGTTTTAAATTTGTTTTGAATTGTTTGAAAAAGATGTAAATCCGATATTAGAATTTTAAATTATGTGTGTATGCTTTACTGGATATTGAAAAACATTTTGTAATTTCAGAAATATTCATACCAATAATTTAATTTAAAAGCTGAAACTATTATCTTCATCATCTTCTAAAATTTAAGTATCTCAAATTTCAATTATAATATTACATTCTCATTGTTCCCTTGTAATGTTGTTGATTTCCTTAACTATGTTTTAAACCATTTAAATGGGTTGCGATAAAAACTTAAATATTTAATTAAATATTACGAATTTAAAACATGTTAACCGTAAATAACAAAAAGAGTAAAGTACACATAAAATACATAATATTAATTACACGTTTCTTTTACAATTTCATTGCTTGCCCCCAACCGCCTGCCCAAATTTCGAGATGTGATTATGTGAAACATGATAATAAATGTAAAATTGTATATTCGAAAAAGTCATTGTATGAACAAAGACAAAAAACCACCACTGCTATAACCCAAAAAAAATGAAGAAGTGAAAACTTTATTCACGCAGTCAGAACAAAAACCCTCTTACAATTTTATAGTACTTTTGCAAAAATAAAAGTTCTGTTTTTTTTTTGTTTTGGTACAATTTTTACGTTTTTGCGCTGAAGCCGAAATGGTTGAAATGTTAAAATGTTTTGTATTCGTTGCTGGTTTGGCTGGCTGAATGGTTGCATTCAACAGAGTCAACCAATTTATATGCGGACACAGGAAATGAACAAAATGAAGATATTGTTTGAATGGATTTCATTGTCAGGCTGCATCAGAGGAGTGAAGTGGGATTTTGGTTGTTGTTATTGCTGCTGCTGTTGTTGTATATGGTTACCAGCCAAAGTCCATAATGAATTTTCAAGTTCACAATGAAATTTGTTTTTTTTTTGTTTGTTTGTTGTTGTTTTTTTGTTTGATTCACAGTTTCTTTTTCCTGCTTTTTATTTTTGTACATTTTCAGTTTTTTGTTTAAACAATAAACAGCAACAGAAAACAACAACTGCAGTTTACGTACAATCAGTTTATTTGTAGTTTACTGTGCAATTCCTGTTAACCAGCCGGGTGGCGTATGAGTGTCATTAATAATTCATTTGCAAAAGTGTGAATACGTATGAGTAATATGTAATTAAATATTTATACATACAAAAATACATATAAAATGAAAAACATGAGATTTATTCAATTGTACAACATAGTGCTGACATTTAAAAAAAGGAAATAAAACTAGTATAATTTAAGTTATATTAAATTTGTTTTAGTTTTGTTGCTTAATATGCCCATGAGTAAAAAGCATTTGCTTAAATATTCCATTAGTTTTAATTACTACTTACCCCATTCTTTTCACATACACCGCCAGCATTTTTCAAATCACCCGTCCATGCTAAACCCAAAGTACCCATTTCAAAGTCTCGATAGGTGAACATATAAGCCAAACAAAATGCATCGTAATCCTCCTCTATAAATAAGAAATGAAATGGAAAATTAGAACTTACAGACATACAAACATATGTAAATGTATAAATTAATTTACTTTTGATGGTAAATATGTATGTATATGCTAGGTTGTGTGGTGGTAGTATTATGAATAAAAACCAAACTGCACACAAATTGTATGCAGCATGTATTTACGGTATACAATTCTAAGAACTTTAAAAATGTATTTTTTATATTCATTTTTAAAAAGTTTTAAGTACACTTGGCACAAGACTAGGGTTTTTATCCCGGGAATTCCCGGTACAAATTTCCCGGGAATTTTGCCAATTTTTCATTACCCGATAATTCCCGGGATTCCCGACTGAAAATCCCGGGAATTAAAAACTGACGAAAATACATAGAAAACTAGTTAGAACTCTATTTTTTTCACCAAAAAACAGTAAAAAGTTTTTTTTACAGTTTTTTGCTTATATCTCGGCAATAATATTTATTATTTATTTGGGATTTTTCGTATGAAAATTTAAAAAGTGAATTCATTATTTATAGATTTTATTTCCTAAATGAATCATTCTAATTTCTTTAAATTTCTTCCTCAAATCCATAACAAAATAGCTTCAAAAATTTATTAAATCATTAAATTTTACTTTAATTAAAATCTAGTACAAAAAGGTTTAACAAAAATTTAATCATTCAAAGTTTGAATAATCTCGTATGAATTAACTTTAAAATTAATTCAGTTTAAAAAAGGCTTTAAAATGAATCTAAAAAATTCAATATTATGAATGGATTTATGGAATGAAAGGCTGATATTCTTTAATTACGGATTAAGATTTTTGTGAATTAAGCTATAATTTTATTAATTAATTCGAAGCTCTAATTTTTAATAATTATAACACTATGTTTTTATATGAAATTTGGCTATAATATTCCTAATTTACAGTATCATTATATATGTCGGGAATAGCCGGGTACCCGGGAATCAAAAAAGGTCGGGAAATTATATATCTTATAAATCTTCAAATACTTCATTGGGGTATTCACACGGTCTGCTATTAGTCATATTGTCATAATGTAATATATTATAATAGTTGAGGTTGTGTTTAAGCAAAACTAAATATTATTTTATGACAAAACAATCAACATAGTTCAAATTAGTTTAGAACATTTTTGTTTGAAACACAACAAAAATTTGATTAAACTATCATAATACATTATGACAATATGACCAAATAGTAGACCGTGCGTGTGAATATCCCAAATGTTTTTTTGATATTTATAGGTGGGTTCATTTCGATAAAAATATTTATGTTCTATCCAGGTTCTAAATTCCGTATGTAACAAGTGTTCTACAATTAAAATTTAAAAAAATAAATTTAGATTTTAGATTTTATTTACAAAAGCATACTCAAAGGTCTATAAAAAAAATTCCATACAAAATTTATTTTATAAATCTGTGATAAATTTAAAAATTGATTATGAATAAGATGATTTATATTGATTTATTGTTCGTCATTTCATATTTGGTGAAAATTAAAAAAATATATTTTTTTAAGCTTGAAGAGTTTGTCAGAACAGACAGTAATTTCGTTTTTTTTTATCAATTTCCAGTGGTTGATGTATTTTTACGTTTCTTGTCTTTTTTAAACTGAAGTCAATTTGCATTTCTCTTTATGTCCTGCATATTATTCAATAAAGATTACAGCTTAATTGCATTTCAGTGAAAATCTTCTTTTGATTTCAATCATTGAATTCATTTCAGTTTAAGCATTGATGTGTTTTTACAGTGCATAAATATAATTACAAAATTTAAGAAAAATTCCAAGAAAATATATACATATGTATTTTTATTTACTTATAACTTTATCTGTTTATACATATTTTATTTTAAATAAAGACTCTGTGGGATTTTGTTTTATAAAAATTAAAATAAATAAATCGGTTTTAAGGGAAATGTTCATGCAGAATGAGAACATCCTTGAGTTCCTTTTATCCTTTTACATTTTGAGTAAGCTCTTTCATAATGTAATGTATTGCAATTGCTGATCAACATTTGCTTTTGAAATGTACTAGTGAATAGTATGAATAAGAAAATAATGTTAGTGCCACTGAACAATTTATTTCACAAACAAATTGTTACGAATTTGCGCTTGCGATTTGAATTTAACTGTCTGTAGCAACTGCCAGCAACATTCATCGTGTTTATAAACATTTCAATCAGTAGAAGCTTCTACTTATCAGCAGTACTGATAGCATGTGGTTGTTAGCATTGTTTGAAGGTATGGCAACACTGAATTCAAATATAGTAGTTGTCCGTTAAGATCATTGTAGAAGGTTCACGAAAGATGACGTGTGTATAAAGAGTGGCAGAGGTTCCAGTTGTCAATGAGTTTATTATAAGCCCTGTTAGAGTTAACGTCAACTATCTGCAAATTTATAAACGTGTATAAAAACACTGACCGAATATTTAATTCTGTTGTTGTACATTTGAATAAATAAAGAGTTGTTACATTTTTAAATTGCTTTTATTTGTAATCAAAAGAATCCGGTTTATTTAAATAAATAGACCCTCGTTTATAAAAGGTAACAAGTAAGAGTGCTATATTCGGCTGTGCCGAATCTTATATACCCTACACCAAATTATACTTCAAAATTTTAAATATTTTTAGGTAAACAAAATTTAATTTGTTTCAGTTGTTTTTTTTTCATTTTTTGGAAAAAAAAATTTTTCGATTGTTATTTTAAAATTTAAAAATTTTTTTTTTTGTTTTTTCAATTTTTTTTTGTGAAAAAAAAAACAATTCGGGTTAAACATTTTTTTTCCGATTTTGACCCATTGTAGGTCCAAGTTACTATGGTCTTATATACGTCGTTGCAAATGTCTTTGAAATATCTATCATTAGATATCCATATTGTCTATATTAATGTCTTAGTAATCAAGATATATGTCAAAAAAAGGTCAAAAATCGAGGTTGTCTTGGTATTTTCCTCATATCTCAGCCATTTGTGGACCGATTTTGCTGATTTTAAATAGCAAAATTCTCGAAAGCATTATTGAATATTTGGATTCCGAAGATATCTGGTCTTCAGAAAATTGATTTCAACAGACAGACAGACGGACATGGCTTAATCGACTCCGCTATCTATAAGGATCCAGAATATATATAGTGTCGGAAATGAAAAATGTAGAAATTACAAACGGAATGACAAACTTATATATACCCTTCTCACGAAGGTGAAGGCTATAAAAACGTAACAATATATTACAAAACTTATGGCCTCATTTTGTATTTTCAAACGAATTTTCGTTTGCGTTTTCGTTCGGAACGAAAAAATAAAAATTTGGTATTTTATAAAACGAAACGATAATTGCGTTTCAAGTCAATTTTTTATGTGGTTTGAAAACATCGTCTTTATGTCAACTTTCTGCCAAATAAATTAAATTATTTGAAATGTTTGAACAAATTTTGAAATGTTTGATTGTTTTTTACAATTATTTGGAAAACACATTTCTTTGTCTCCAAATAATGTTTTTTCTTTGAAAATTTAAAAATCAATGAAAAATGTATTGAAACGAAAGAAAATGTTCAACTTTTGATTTTGATGTTTCAAACGTTTGGGAAGGTTTTCTTCGTTTTGAAAAATATGAAAATTCAAAATTGAGAATTTTTTTCGAAAAAAAAACGTTTCGTTACGTTTTACAAAATTAGACCATTAAACTAATTTTAAGTATATTCGATACCCTGATTCAAACTTTTTTTCAAGAAATTGCTTTATAAGTACCAATTTGATGTGTAATGGGGAGTTGGAACCTATAGCCTCTAGCTGCAGGCGTTAAGGCTGTGCGATGATGAATTAGTCAGTCAGTAAGGTCACCCCTTTTTAATAGGTATATATGAGAGAGAGAGTGTCAAAAAGACCTTGCTTTTTTGAATGAAATACAATTTTTTTATAAAATTTTTCATTTGTCCAATTTTTTTATCCCTTCCAAAAAAATAAGATTTGTCGAACTAAAAACAGCCCTAACATATGATGTCCTATACTGAGTAAATGAGCTAAACCCTTTTTCTCTTAAATTTAAAAAAAAAAATAATTTGTTCGTGAGTGATATTCGGAAGTGAGCCTTATATGGGAGCTATGACCAATTTTGTATCGATGATCATCAAATTAGGAAATGTAATTTACTTCTATGTATATGAAACCTATTTTCGTTAAATTTTATTTGGATACCAACATTTTTAAGAGATTTATGCTCATTAAAGTGATTTACGGAAGTGAGCCTAGTATGAGAGCTATGAAGGATTAATGGACAGATCGCCATGAAATTTGGTCGCACGATTTCTTTCTATATCAAAGTAATTTGTGTTGAATTTTTCTGATTTCTAAGAGTTTTGTGTTCGTTAGAGTAATTTTCGGAAGTGGGTCTCCTTACAAAATTTTTACGTGTAATTTTCTTGTAGATAAAACTTATTTGAGGAAAAATCCATCTTAAAATAATTGGAATACGTGTTTCTTACTAATTTTTTTATAGGTTTTTTGCTGTGTATTCACCACAAATGTAAGCAAACACATTTCGGTCATTGCGACAACTTTTGCATAGAAGATTATAAAACGGGCACATAAATTTATTTATGACAACCAATATTGGAAAATGAATGTAGATCCAAAGCTAAACGTTGGAAAAAGAATGAAAACATTATTGGTGCCCACCTAATACAAAACCACTAACAGTATCACGGCACTAAATATTTTGTTTTATTATTTGTTGACCTCTGTTATCTTTAGTACTGATGCACTTATGAATCGGAAGACCCAAGGTCAAAAACTTGTGATCTTTTTGTGTTATTTGGTGGAATTTATGATATAGAAACAATTTAAATTAACTGTTATAAACTCTTTATTTTCCACAGTTTCATCAAAATGTTTGTTTTGTTATTAAATCTCTTTTGATTTTTAAGTTATTTAGTTTTTATATTTAAGCTCTTTATGTATTGGATAGATATAGTTTCTGCATATTTTTTCTTCAATTTAAAAAATGCCCTACAATTTAATTTTTCATTATTTAGTTTCCCAAAAAACATTTCAAGAATTTCAACACAAAGTAGCAAAAAAACAATTTTTTTTTTTTTAATTTTACTGCCAAAAAAAGAAGTGGGCACTTAAAATCGGTACGGATTAAAGCGAGCATAACTTTTAAATGAAACAATGTATGTTAACATTTTATACACTTTATTAAGCTTTAAAAAAATATAACTGTAGGTTTATTGCGAATAAATTTTCTGGCTTTTCTTCTTATGCCTCCCATTAATAGCTGCACAACTGTTCTTCCCACTTCTGCCGTTATTCCAGCATATTTATTCTAATTTGTTCACATAAAAATCTGGTTATTTACTGTACCTGCACTCTTTTTCAATTTACGTTTAACAATTGTCCAATATATTTCGATTGGACGAAGATTTGGGCAATTTGTTTAATTGACGTGTTTTGGTATAACATCAATATTATTCTCAATATACCACTTCGTAGTTGTATTTGAGTAATGACAACTTGTCATTGAGTAATGACAACTTGGCTAAAACTTTGTATCAGATGTGTGATGTCTTATAAATGACAGCAATCGCTTTTCCAAACTCTCTTTTTATATATAATTCTGAAAATTCTTTAAAAACATGTCTGAAAAGCTTGACTCTTCAAACCGCAGCTGCGGATTGCCTGCAAAATTAATATTTTTGTTCAATTTTTACATATTCATAGTTAAAGGCCATACAACCTCGAGCTGCCGAGACGTAAAATTTTTGATATGATATCTGCCGAAAATCGGATTTTGGCTATCTTATAACCCGACAAAGTCGGATTTTCTAGATATTTGTGCACAATGTTTTCTCTAGCTTCTAAACATAATGACTTGCAATTCATTGTAGAATAACGGTAGATTTTTTGTTAAAAACGTATGTAAATCTTTTTCCATTTTGATAACAGGGGGCGTTGTTATGATTACTTCAGTGCGTACCGATTTTAAGTGGCCACTTCTTTACTGTGTTAAGGATTTAAATTCAGTTCGTAACAATCATTCTGTTGTTGTGGTAACATTTCACAATGTGTAATTGATTTTACCAAGAATTTTCTTTATGTTCGAGTATGTAAACAAGTCTACATTTTACAAAAAAAAATGCGAAAAGAGAAAAAAAGCACTTATTCCCATAAAATCTCAGTTGAAATTTGTACGTGCTGCAGTAAAGAAAACATGAAAGTGATATAACACATACATATATGTGTACATTAGGGTGGTTCCGTTACTATAGTATCCAAAAATGTAGACAATATTCCTCATTAAAATTAAAGTTTTCAATATGTAACGTTACCAGCATCAGGGATAGGTTTGGTTGATATCAAAATTTTACTTTAAGAAGTAATCAGAAAACCTAAAACAAAACATTTTAAAATTTTTGTTAGGGTTATCGACAATTGTGTTTGCGGGACCAACCTAATTTACATTGGTACATGTATTTCATGTGAATGTGTTTAAATAACACACTTAAATTCACTTATACTGACATTTACAAAAATATATAGAAGAAATATAAGTGGTGCAAAGTAGAGGATTTATTTTAAAATACAAAATAACAACATTCTTGGCACATTTAATTCCTATTAACAAAATTTCAAGTAAATTAACAAACTTCATGGCAAAAACTGACATTATTAGATGTCATGAATAAAGTTCAATTTAGAAATGTTATTTTGCTTTGCTTATTCCAATACATAAATACTTTAGAACAGCTGATTTTTGTTTGTGAAAGTTCAAAATTGTAATATTTGTAAGATAACAATAAATAAAACATGAAATAATATGTGTATGAATATTATAATGTGAATATTAAGTGAAAAAAACCCTAATAATATGTAAATAATTAATTATAACGTATTTATAAATAAATTCATTATTTTCCCAGTTTCTCAGAAAAAAAAAATTCAATCCCATCATGTTCGTGATTAAACTATAAACAATTTCATAATTTGTTTTTTCTTGTCAATTAAATACTTTCCAGAATCATACAAAAAAAAAAAAGAAAACAACCGCAAGGTCAGCACCAGTAAAATCTATAAATAATTTTATGCAATAATATTAAATTGTAATTAATAACAAGAAAAATTAAAAAAAAAATGCTTGCAAAAATCATTTCAGCAAAAACAAATTTAATTGATTTTTAATAAACATAAAAACATCATGGAAACGTGTAAATATAAAAAAATGTGTAAAAATTTAATTGAAATTCGAAATGTAAATGTTAAACTCAATTGACTTATTGACTGAATATTTAATTGAACTCACCTGAAAATAATTCTAAAAATTTTTCAACGCCATAATTGCCGGGAAAGCGGTATGAAGGGTCTTTGACGGCATTCATATTGTGGACTTTGATGCGCTTAATCATGAATGTAATATTGTCAGCTTTGCCATCATTGTTGAAATCTGCGAAATATGAAAGAGAAACAAAAACACACTGTGAGTAAATGAAAGAGACAATGAAAAATAAATTGAAATAAAAGTAAAAAAAAATAAATAAAAAATCAATACAGCTTCTTTTTTTAAAAAAAAAAAAACATTCACAAATCCGATTTTATGTCACAGAAATTAAATGTATATTTTATTATTTTTTTCCCAGAATATTTAATGTCCACAATACATATACATATAGATGGCTGCATGTGTATGGGAAAATATAACAGTTATATTGTTGCATAGAGTAAATGTATCCAGGCGGGAGAAAATGCAGTAAAGGGGCATTCTTTAAGGCCTTATTTTGTAGACATAACGACACCCACAGCTTGTCAGGGGAGCTAAAGCCTTGCATGCTAGAAGGTCTCCTCTTGAAGGTATATAAGGAGATCTACCAAGTAATACCCCATAGAATGTCTACATATGTACTTGTATTAAAAGACCAGAAAAGGATAGCCTAAGGGAAAATATACATAATGATTTCAGCATAAATGTATCAATGTGTACTTTCTTTTAGTTTATTTATTAATTTGTGTCATTATAAGCGAGCGATATACATTTGGGGGATTCAAACGGTCTCCTATTAGGTCGTATTGTCATAATGGCCTAAAATATTTTTTTAGTTTAAATAAATTTTTGTTGGGTTTTAAACAAAACAGTTATAAACTAATAAGACTTTTTGAACTATGTTTGGTTTGTCATAAAATAACACTTTTTTTGTTTGCAGCAAACAAGAATTTGTTTAAACTAAAAAAATATTTTTAGACCGTTTTGTATCGTTGAAGATACAACAGATAATAGTAATTTGCTAGATCTTACTATGTACACTCAGGTCTCGTTTTTTGCGATAGATGCGTTCCAAAAAAAATCGCATAAAACGATACTCTAGCTTCATATAAAAACTAATGATTCGTTCCAAAATTCTGAAAAACCGCATAAATTCAGATTTTAATTAAAAAATCAGAACAAAATCGCATAAAAAAATCAAGGTTTTTCTCAATAAAAGTGGTGAAAAGCGTTTTAAATGTGGTTGAATTTCGGCAATTAGGCGATCCTAGTATTTATAATTACAGAAAAAGTGAAAATGATCCAACAAAAAAATGAGCTAACACATTTTTTAAGGAAATTCTGTAAATATGTATGATTAATTTGAATCACTGAATAATTGTCTGCATCGTTTCAACGTCACTTTAATCATATTGTCATCTTATGGTAAAATATCATTTTCATCACTAGAATTAATCTAGTGAATAGGAGACGAAATCAAAGAATTTTTAGGAGCTTCAATTGCTTCTTTTCTTGCAAAAGAATTTGTCATTAAACTTTGCGATTTCGAATTTTTAAGTTGCTTATGCAACTCTAAATATCCGGAAAACAGATCAGTCAGTCCGCGATGAATCTTTAAAGGTCTTTCCGTATCTGAATCAATATTAAGAATTTTATTTTGTAAAAAACAAACTATAACCATTATATCAGTGATGCAAAATTTGTTTAATTTAAAAAAATTTAAAAAAGCTTTAAAACAAAATTCCAAAATCTTTTAAAATTCTAAAAAAAATGTATTTAAAAAACGCATAAATTTGAATTCGCATAAAAAAAATCCGCATAAAACGAGACCTGAGTGTAATTTGTAATGCGTATGAGGCTGAGTGGTATGTATATCGGATCTTATAGAATGTGTAAACAGGCCTTTTAGAAGGCCTTCAAAGTGAAGCCCTAGAAATCTTTCGGCTGGTATATGTTTCAGTGGTTGTATGCGTGTATCTGTGTGATAGTTGGAGAATCGGTATAAAATGTGGTTTTGATTCATTTTTATGTTGTATATACTTCAGTTTTTGTTATTTTGTTATGTTTTCTTTTCAAACTAAAAAACTTGCTGTTGCATATTCTAGTATGTTGCATGTATGTAAAATATTATTTGTAGATATGTATGTATGAACACGCACGCACACGAGCTCTTATGTTTTATATTAAGGATGTATATCCTGATCCCGAAAATCCCGTGATTACCACATTTGTTCACGATTTTATTACGATTTTTTTTTTGTATAAATTCATGGATTTTTGTAATTTTGTGATCTAGAATTCAAAGATGGAGCAGCAGCCATTTTCCAACCGATTGTTATAAATCTTTTTCTATATAAAAGGCAGAACTTTTATCTTTTAAACAAAATGACAAATTTTAAAATCAGTTTGAAAATAATAAGAATACCTAACTCTATAAATTCCAACAAAACAAAATTACTACATGAGAACCTCTGCATATTTTTTTCAATAAGTTTCGCAGACCTTTTATTGAAGAATTTAGCACAGATTACGCATATATGAATCAGCTGGTTTGAGTAATATGAAATAGAAAACAAACAAAAGAAAATGTCAAAATGGTTGTGGTTTGGAAATAGGGACAACTAATTATAACACACTCTCTGCCTATTGAAAATTTTATTTTTTCTCTCGCTTTGCAAACCGCAACTATTGAAAAGTGATTGTAAGAACGTCCATACGGTTCGATATAACTTTTTTTTAGGCAACAGTCATTTCTTTCATATCTGCCGATTTAGTATTTATTTTATGATATGTACATGCATATTTTCATTTAATTATATTTTTATTTAATCATTGTTAAATTGCATGTTTTTTAATGTGAAACAAAAATACGGAAATCGCAATGAAGTAAATTGCTTTCCCGGGATTTAAAAATCCAGTCCCGTTTGACATTCATATATGACGCATAATAATATTTCAGTGAGTCTCGAAAATTCTATATTTTTGTAACTTTCATTTAAATAGACTTCAAATTTTTAGTATATATTTAATTAATATTTTTTGTGGTTCACAGTTTATGTGCAACAACGAGAAATATTCTCGTATAAAAAACATTATTATTATTGATCATTATGAAATTCTTATTTGATTTAATGACGTTCGCCAGCCTGAGTAAAACACGATCACTTCTTAAATACACATCTGAGATTAACATATGGGCAATTCCATATCATCATACGTGACATTTGTACGCCTATAGAGTGGAAAAGATTTTTGCAAAAATAATAGTATCTGAAAAATAATTTGGTATCTATGTTCCATTCAGAGGGTACTATATATTGAAATAATAAAAAGCTCTTTCGAAATATTGTTGTCCAAAATATTGAGCGAAATAAGGGTATATCTTATGTGACATAAAACGGAACTCATTTTGAGGTACATGTAGAAATATGCGAAAATATTCGAATCGTGAGAGGCGTTATAAAAACAATCCTTGGATGATTTTATAATAAATAAAATTTAATATCGTACGTGACAGATTTTTCTCTTATAATAAAACAATATATATTCTGTAAATATATGTATACAAAAACTAACAAAATTAATGGAAAATATATATTCGGTTTCAATAAACAATTTGATAATAGCAAATAAACAATCAGAGTCAAATTCATTTCATACTACAAGCTAATTTTGTGAATAGTTTTCGCCGCAATTTTAGCCTATAACATTAAAAAAATTAAATATAATCAGTTTAAACTATTATTTTTGTCTTTTAAATGTTGTAATATGATCGAAATACTTTCACATAGTAACATTTTATTATTTTCTTCTATTCAAATCATCTTGAAAAATAGTTTCAAGTTGTTTTTTCAGTCGTGGTAGCAATTCTCGTGGAATTGCCCATATGGATGTTCATCATTATCCTAAGCAGTTCGGTACCGCCATTTTCAAGACTCCTTAGCTTGTTGTTTAGTAAACTTGCTAATGTTAGTTCATATCATAACATTTTTGGAAATGGTATCTGGTGATGAATTATTTTCCGGTTGTCATTGGAAAAACTTATCTTTTGTCAACCCTAATAATACACTCATGTGTATATATAAAAAAAGTCGGTTTATGTTGCATTTGTTGTTTACTTTGAATATTCAGAATAAATATTTTCCTTGCAGGTCGGTTGTTCTGTTTGTTTTTATTTTTCTATTTCTAGTGTAAATATTAAAAAAAAACTGAAATATTTGTATCTGGTTTAAACTTTGGTTTTTGCTTGGCTAATGTTGGTATATTTTTTATGTGGTTTTGTTTGAAATTACAGTCAAAGTTGAAAAAGAAATAAAAAAGTTATTTCAAAGATATGAAAACATACCGGACATTTGTATCATCAGACAGACAAAGTAATATTACAGATTTAATGTATTTCCACATTGTTTCAAATTGGCTATTTGACGAAAAAAGCGTAACGAACATAAAGCAAAATCCAATACTTTAATACTTTCTAAAACTGAAATTTCCCTAGGGAAAAGGAACTAACACAAAATTTGTTACGTGACTAGTATTAAAGTGATAGGTACCGATTCTAGTTCAAACTCTTTATACGAAGGCGACCTGTCACTTTAACATGGCGATGTCCTAGGAGAATGTAAATCGATACATTTAGGCACTCTGAAATAAGCCTAAAAAGCATTTGTTCTATTACAATTTTTTACCAGATTTGTTTAAAATTCATTAACAAATATTTTTCATATTTTTCATATTTTTCCCACAATTGTGCAAGTCTATTTCCTCTTTTCACGGGACTAGTTCGTTTAAAGCAATTGATACAAATTTCCAGTAGGATTATTTAATTTAAACTTGTTTGACTAAAATACTGTGATTATTTTAACAATGTTAACCTTTATAGCTAAGAAATTAAGTCTTTCAAAATACAGAATATTCTAACACTTACCTGTATTCTTGTATATGGCATTGGCTCTCTGGACATGCCTCGTAATCGCCTCTATGCTGGCCTCATCCGAACCCATCTTCTGAAAAAACGTATGATCCGCCTGTAAATACAGCATGCAAGTGATCTTGCGATCATACAAGGATTTTCCCGAATTTGATGATTCACTTTGACCAAAGTCACCGCTGCCTCTGTTGCTCAGCAGATTGGTCATAAGCATACTATTGAAATTGGGATTGTGGGGATTGGGTGCCATCATAATGTCGGGATTATAGTTGTTGACAATGATGTTGGGCTTTTTGGTGGCACCGTTTTTAGTGATGATTTCCACGTGGGTCTTGTGTATGGGACGATCGTTGCCCATGAAGATGGTGGTCCAATTGTTGTTGAAGAAATTACTGCCATCGCTGAAATCATCGACACGATCGTAAGAGGAGGCTGATCTATTGCTGATGTTAGTGTTCTGATTGTTGTTGTTATTATTATTGTTGTTGTTGCTGTTGAAGGTACTAACAATAATATTTTTATGTTTTGTGTAGGTCTTTCTTATGTTATTGTTGTAGGAATTGTTAATGTTGTCTCCATTGTAGTTGTTGTTGTTATTATTGTTGTTGTTGCTATTATTCGGATTATAATTACTAACAATGATGTTACGATTGCGGTTGTACTTGGTAAACGATGATGAGGCTGAATTAGTGGGAAACATAAATGCTGGTGGCTGTGCAGTTGTAGTAGTTGTTGTTGTAACTGTATCATATTTTTTTTGTTGTTGGCCAGCATTACGCCACGTTATCACAGATGCTTGTTGCGTTTTACGCAGTTGTTCTTCCTTATTGTTTGTATTTGTATTTTTATTGTTATAATTATTTTTATTATTATTAAAGTTACTCGTAGTTTCAGTTGAGGTGGTTTTTTCTAAAGGACTAAATGTTTTTTCATCATGCTGCTGCTGATGCGGATTATCCGCATTATGAAAAATACTGTAATCATCATTGTATGGAACATCTAAATCCAACGGCAGCGGAGGATCGTTTTTATGGCCATCACCAGATGAAGCCAGCTGTAAAGAAATTGAAACGTAGCAAACGTAATGAATGAATGAATTAAAACAAATATATACCAACAAATGTAAATGAAGGTGGAAGAGGATATAAATGAAAGAGTATATTGGACAAAATGTGAATAAAGCTTAAAATGAAATGAATTTGTCATCGACTTTATTTTTTATATTGTATAAAATAAAGAGAATAGTTCATTTTCCATTTTGCCAGAGAAAATCTTCTTTTTGTGTGTTTGTTTTCGTTTTATTTTCTGGCTGGTGCTTCTGTTTCCATTTCGTTATTATTATTTTTTTTAAATTCTTTGAAGTGGTTGCCGAGTTTAATGGTTGAGGAGGCTTTGGTGCCGTAAGTACCCTTAACAAAAACATAAATGACATTTTAATTGGATTTATTTGGCCAAAAGAAAAATTACCCTTCCACATTTTCTATTTCTACTTGAGCATATAACAAAATGCATGAACTCAGTCATTTATTCATTCATTTCCAGTCTCTCAACGTGTTTTCGTATTTGTGTCTGTGTTTTTTATTATACATTCTTACTTTCAACAAAAATTTATTTTCATTTCTTTCTCATCACATTGTGTGGTGTTGCACATTTTACATATATAAAAGTTGGAAATTGCAACCACAACCTCTAATATTTATTGTACCAAGGAATGGAATGGAACGGAGTAGTAATGCTCTTAACGGGGAAAGAGGATTGGTTGAGGGGAGACTGATCTGAGTTATTAATGTCGCTTATTTTTTTCTGAGTGTCCTATATGTTTATATGCCTTGGTGAGTGTGTGGTCATTCGTAGGAGTCCAGCTACTATTGTCACACTAACACACATTGTAGCCATTTTAAAATAAATTTGTTTGTGTGTAACTTCTTCAGTTTTAGGGGGCTTAATATATAAAGGAATTATTTTTCTAGAAAATATTTCAAATTCACAGTAATACCGCACTCTGGGAAAATTGTATACATCAAATGTTCTATAATTGTTTTAAAATTTTGTATAGAAAATACTGCTATAAAGAGTGAGCCAAAAAAAATGTGTTAAGTTAAATAAAACTTAAACCGTCAATATAAAAATTCTCAAAAATACGTAGATTTAGAGCCAAATATCTTTCCACAGTCCGAAGTTGCGAACAGTTGATAGCCTTCCGTGCACGGGGATGAAATATATGAACAAACTTTAAAAATTTTTAAAGGGTCAAGGTTGGTAGAGCTTTTGAAGAGTAAATATAAGCACTTTATATAAATATTTGGTGTTGGTGAAAAGCTTAGGACTTGGAGAATGATATTTTAATGAATCGAAATAATTTTATGAATTTATCGGACGTCAAAAATATAAAATTTTAATTAATGTAAAATTTTAACGGTTTAAGATATCATAAAAAAAATTTGAAAATAATGTACATCCATGAGCCTTATATCAATTGCAATATAATTTTTGACAATTGCTATTTTCAAATACCGAAATATCTAAAACGGGGAAAATGTGTTCCAAAAATTAATTTTTTTTTATAAAAGTGTTTACTGTGACTTTATTTACCGTGTGATAGTAAAACAAGCTTTGTATGTACATATATATATTTATACCAATATGGAACCCTTTCAAGGATCTGTGCTTTGTATTTTTAGAATTTTTTATTCAAACCTAAATTTTTTAAATTTTAAGTGAGCCAAATTTTACGTTACGCGCTTTTGTATTAAATTCTCTTTCCGGATCCATTTTACATGTTCCAACTTTGGATGCGTGTAACTTTTTATAGGGATAACTTTTAGCAAATTCCTTTTATTTAGAATTTTATCGCCAACACCTAAAAAAGCGAGCAAAATTAAAAAAAGAAATAAATAAACCTAAATATCTCTTCAACTAAAAGAGATAACCTACATATTTAAGCGTTATTTCTGTATATCTATATTTTAAAAAAAAAATTAGAGCTGAGGTGAACAAGTTTGAGGGGCCACAACCATAGATCAATTCAAAAATACTTCAACTCTCTTGCTTCTATGTGGCTGCGCACAAAAGGATCAGAGCATTTAACTTTACGAGCTGCTTTTCTAATAGAAGTGTGCCGTGTTCTCTGAAAGAGTTGTTCGACTTCTTTTGCCTTAATCCAGGTTTTCTTTCAATGTTCAAATCTATCTTATACTGTTTAGTGGCCTTTGAAACAGTGTGACGATGAACCTTCAAACCTTTGGCTATTGGATTTTTTTGAAAAGTTTTAATTATTTTTTCAATTACTTTTTTTTCGCTGTCCATTTTGACCGAAGTAACTGTTAAAAGTGAATGATTAAGAAAAGAAAATATCTGACATATTTTTAAAAGCTAACGTGTTTAAAAAATAATAACTTGTTGGATTATGGATAAGTTTTGGCTGAAATAGTGTGTATAAGTTTTTTCAGCAATTAATTCTGAGTCTATAAAAATTTCTAATTTTATATAAAATATATCAAAAATTATTTTAAGTCAAGTAGTTCTCCCATGATATTTTAAAATTAAATAATATTCAAAAAGGTATGATAATATCCATTGTTGGCATTTTAGCACTTTCGGTGCTATATTTAGAAATGTATTCAATTTGTTTGCAAATTGGCTTGATAAAATAATTATTTTACTGTTGCAAATAAATTTGTATATTCAATTAATATAAAATATAACAATACCTAATCTCCCCCATAGAAACGGACCATCCTAATGTATATGCATGGAAAAGTATTATTAATTTGCTAGTTAACGTCTATATTGGCGTATCAATAACTGACTGACAGAATGACTGGTTGCTATTTTAATTTTCAAACTCTACCATTATTTTTTTTGTAGCCCTTTGCTCTCTTACGTTCTTTTTTCTCAACCACTTATAATAATGAAGTAAACTTTTAAATTATTTATTGCAATACAATTGAAAGTATTAACAAACTAGAACACGGAAATGTATGAAAGAACAATTTATTATTATTACTTATTACTTTAGTAATTTTCTTTTTTAAACCATAAGTGGTCTATTTGTAATAATTTGTATAAACTCGTTTTAAATATTAATCTAAACTGTTGTGTTTTATTAAGTAAATACTTAATGGTTGCAACTCCCTATTAATGATTAAACATGAAGTCAACAGCAAAAATATATTTATTTAGTTGTCCCGATTTGGTAGCAAATGATTTTTGAAAAATATAAACTTTTTTGTAGGTCCATAACTCTGGTTCTATATTTTGTCTATTTTCAATACCAAACATTTCTGATTAAGAAATAATATTTTTAGAAAATTTTATCCTCATCTATTTTTATTGAGTTTCTTGGGTTAGATTTAAAAATATGTATTCCGTTTCACATTAAATTACACTGAAATGTATTTCCTATTTATTGCAATATACGAAACACGTTTCATTTTCATAAATTTAACGTCAAATTGGCTTAAAAATTTAATTAACGTCAATCGCATGGCATTTAAGGTTTTTCCAGTTACGTACGAGTGTTACATAGAAATTATACAATTTTTTTTTCCTTTTACTAACTATCGTTACAAACATTTTTCGTTAAATTCAATTTAAAAATTTGAATCTATTGATTTTTATTTTCACCACTCAATACATGTAAACGAACTTGGTAGATGTTGATATGTGGGAGTGTGTGCCAGTTTAGAAGTGTATGTAAATTGTTCTCATCAAGAAAAAAAAAGAACTCAAACATACTTTCAGCTCCAATACTGTATTTTCATTCTCGCATACAAAGAAAGAACTGCAAAAAATGCTTGACTCTATTATGCAAATTTTTGTAAATTAACTGTCAATCAAAATAAAATGTGTATAAAGACCAGCAGCTAAAAATGAAGCAAAGAAAAAAAAACATACATACATAGAGAATATAACGAAATCCGAAAGAGCCCAGCGGCGAAAAGAAGAAGTAAGCAGGCCTTCTGGAAGGCCTTATTTATCAGACACAAGGCCTCATTGCTCCATTCCATACTCATATATTTTTTACACACGATGTCCTAGCCAGCCAAGGCCTTCTTCAACAGGCCTGATAGAAGGCCTTCTTCAACAGGCCTGGTAGTAGGCCTTTTGTATATTATTTGAATAGCTGTCACAATTATTTAAAAAACTGTCATTTCTAAAGGTAATTTCAATAATTACCTTTAAAAATTAAACATATTACAAATTATTTTAATTTGTTTATAATAAAAACTCGTAAAAAAATTCACACAACGCACAACCGCGTTGTCAAAGAATTTAAGCAAAACTATTTTAAGTTTACTTCTTTTTTCTTTTCACTTTTTGCATTTTATTTTGTGTTTGTTGTTTTGTCTTTGGAATGTGATTTTTTTAACGGTATTTTGTGCTTGTACTTTTTTTGTACCAATAAAAAGAAGGGAGCAGGTAGGCCTTCCATAAGGTCTTCCTGAGAAGGCAAGCGAGCATGAGTACTGGATCTAAAAAAAGGTCTAGGAAGGTCTTACAGAAGGCCTTATAGCTGAAGGCCTCAAAAATTTCGCCGCTGGGAGGGGTAGAACACACACACATTCATCCATCCAGACATACATACACAACCTTGGTTTAACGCACATTTAAAATTGACAAATAGCACCGCTCAATGACGGAAAATGACACTATACTTTTTGGTATTTTTAACTTGTAAATAGTTAGTGGATGGAGGTGTTTGGGATGCAATAGACTTGTTCGATGTCTTAAATGTTACACATCCATAAATGACAGTCATGGATGGGGTAGTCGCTGTTGTTATCATTGTTGTATAACGACAATTACGGTAAGCAATAATAATGTAAAATAAACACGCTCACCATAATAAAGTAATCACACGCTCAAGTTAAAAAAGGTGGAACACAAAACCACAAATTTAAATACATGCACACACACACATCTACTAACACTTTAACACACACTCACTCTCAATCACAATATACGCATACATACCCATAAATATCCCAGCAAAAAAGGACATTCAATCAATTGAATGTATTAATATGTGAAATGGTTAGTAAGCAACGCAATAAAAATCATTCAAGGTCAAGAAGGACAACTAATTTTAAAAAAATATGACTTAAAATACAAGATTTTTTAAAACTGTTAGCTTTTATTTTGAAACATGTGTACAATATAAATATATTCAAAGTATTGGTCATTGTTAGTTATGACAACTTCCCCCATTTCTAACATCATATGGATTCGGAGCCAAAAGAACTGCTCATCATTTGAGGCTAAGAACGAATACAGCCAATATCGGACACTCTGTTCCAAAGTGAAGCGTCTCCAAGATAGAGTGTTCTGAGAGATCCATCAAAACAAATAGTAGTCGGACGGGGCACGGTCTGGACCATAAAGCGGGTGAGTCAAAACTTCACAACCACTTTATTTTAAATACTTTTGAAGAGGTTTGCAACATGTGTCCGAGATTTGTTTATGGAATATTACGGATTCATGTCTGGCCGCATATTCTGGGCCTTTTCGGCCAATTCTCGCTTCAAACGAATCAGTTGCATTCGGTACGGGTTCCCAGTTACAGTTTGGTCAGATTTCAGCAGTCCTTTTGGTCCCACCAAATATAGAGGATTACCTTAGCGTCATGGATATTTGACTTTTGTGTCGACTCGGCTGGTTGGCCGGGCTTCACATATTTCCATGATCCAATTTTCATCGCAAGTACTGATTCGGTGCAAAAAATATTTTCTTTTGAACACGCAGACTTTCAAGGTCTCTCAGCTTCAATGAATCCTGCTGCTCGCAAACGTTTTGAAATTGCTGCTTGAGTAGCTCCCAATGATTTTGCAAGCTCTTGTTGATGTAGCTGACCTGGTCGACATTTGCCTTCCTTATCCAAATCACCACTTCTGAATAGCACAAACCATCTCTCGCACATTGAAACCGATGGAACACTTTTACCATAAGCTTTCGTGAACAATCGGTGTGAAGTAGAGCAAAACTTCCCGCATATGACGGTTTGTTGGTACAAGATTCGACATTTTCGAAACAAAAAAAAAACTAAGTGAGAGCAAATAAGAGATATGTATCCTTCAAAATGACATATCAGTTATTAAAAGATGGGTTTAATACTCATAATAAATTAAATATTAAAACATGAAATGTTTAACTCGCACTGCATAAAAAATTCAACTTTCATTTAAATTTTTTATTTATTTACAAAAAAATAAATTAAATTATTCGACCTTCTTGTCCAAAAATGATTTATTAAAAAATAGAAAAAATTAAAAGGCTACAAATGTTTCCTATGTTTTAATATAATTTCGGACCACAGCTTCACAGGATATGAATACATAAACTTACACACTTTGTCGAATTTTATCAAAAATCGAAAATGGTAAATAGCTAGTTTTTCTAAATGTGTGCAATGGTCAAGAACTTTACTTGTTTTTTGGAAATCTTTGTAGTATATATTTTTTTTGCTGGGATACTGCGAAAATCAAGGTTCAGAAGAACACTTAAGTATACAAAAATAGTGCATGGTGTAAATACTTGTACAGAGATTTTCCTTTTTAAGTGACAAAATGAAAAAAAAAAATGGATAAAAGTGGTGGTAAATTGAGGCATGTGAAAAGAAAAGCGAAATGAGAATCCTGCTATTGTACTGATAGTGACAGTAATTGGTAAAATGCCAGTGACACATTTATAAGGAACACACACAGAAATGGTACGTTTAATGTTTCAACGAAAAACTAGAGCAAATTTAAATGCAGATATTTAAAGCCAACCAACCTCTTCTGGCAGCCATCTTTTCGAGCGTTTTTTATACAATTTAACTTCTTCTTGTGTGATAGGCTCATCCTTGTACGCTCGAAGCTCCTCGTCATTGACCTTTCTCCGTTTAAGTTCGTCCAGTAACATGCTGCGTCTTAGACGTTCGCTGGCACAGTGTTCGGCCGTTGATGATTTGGAGGGCTCCTTGACTGCCGGTTTGCGCATGTCCACATCACTCATTTTATAAATTATGGTGTGAACGCCAGTCTCATTCAATTGCTGGGAATATCTGTGAGAAGGTTCGATGTAGAAATTTTCTGTAGGTGTTTCTATTGTACCATCCAACAGATTGTCCTTGGTGAGAATGGCATGTACGTGGGAGTTTTCATCATCTGGAAAGAAAATAAAGAAAAATGGAAAATATTAGTAAAGTTCTTATTCGAGTATAGTAAATTTTTTAAAACAACAAAAATTCAAAAAAAATATATTGAAGGTATAAATCAAGCTGTACAATTTATACACATATATGAATGTAAAATATATTTCGATACTAATAGCTGCATTAACAGCTATTCTCTAGAATTTCTTAGGAGACTGAAGAAATATAAAATATTCCATCATCAATGTCACTTTAAATATTCAATGCCACAAAAATCAAGTTAGAAGGAGGAGACCGATTTGATATTAGTGAATTTCGAGGAACAAGTTAAATTAATTTCTTCAACAACCATTGTGAAACCATTATCATGGTCATTCCATCTGAAACGCATCGAAATATTCCTCGCAGACCCACAAGAGTATATATATTGTGGGTTCTTATGAAATTTTAAGACGGCCTAGCTATGTCCGTCTTTTGAAAACACCATAGGGCCCAAACGAAAGTAGTTATCTGGCTGAAATTTGCCACAAATACTCTGCATTGATTAGGTTAATATGTTGTTGAAAATGGACAATGAAGAAGTCATAGATATGCAATCCTGATACAATTTTGCACAAATTAGTTCCAAGTTAAATTTGGCCGAAACATACCGGCATTAGCAAGTCTGGCTTACGCCCTTTAAGAGTCTCCTCCAGGAACTACCAAATCGATCTGTAGTTTCGTATAGGAAGTCGAAATTCTCGAATTCAACTCCTGAGTTTTATGGTCTCCAGCAAAATCTAATCTGAGTTTTGGTTGATACTTCACCAGTGTTCTAAATTGGGTTTTTTGTATTCCACCACTGTTAACCTATGCAAGTGAAACGCAATTCCTCGAAGACAGCGAAAAAGAGAGGCATGATTGCCCTTAAGCGATAATGACAATGACGATCTCTCTTGAACTTTCTCAACTCAGAGCTGAATTACGAATGATTTATAAACAAATATTTACAGAATTTGTACTCTATTGAACAGTGATTAAAATAATATTCTTCTTTACTCGGACTTCTTTAACGCATACAAAGCTGAAGTCAAAAATACTGTTCTGAATTTCGGTAATAAAATTGTGTCCGCCAGCATAAATTTTACCTACCCTAAAACATATTTAAAAAAAACTCATTAAATTTTATACTGTTTCAAATGCTAATAAAAATAACAAAATTTTATTAAATTGTTTACTTTGAAATAGCTCTTTTTGTACGTAATATGTATCACAATTTAAAATCATTTACACTTTAATGAAAAATAAACAATATGTTTTTTCTTTGGTTACAATTTTATGAAGAAATTCTCTGAAATGCTTAATTTTCATTCCTTTACGGTTTAATATTGTTTGACAAAATCCGAAGAAAACAATCTCCAATTTCTGTTATGGCCAACACAAAACAAACAATCAAAATTGATTTACAAAAGAATGAAAAAAACTGACCTCTCCCCCCACTCCACAGTCTTTGCAAATTGTAATTTTTTGTGTCATTCTTGCTATAAAATAAAAATTGATGGCACAATGGCAAATGAATACACACAGAAATAGTATAGAACAGAGAATAGTATAGAATAGTTCAGACTACAGATATACTGTTCGTACAAAAAGTACTAACTATCAACGATGATTCATTACAGAATATAATATAATAGGTTCTTTTGTTCATAAAATTTGTGTTCATATCTTAAAAGTTGGGTACTCTATAATTCCCCGGTATATTAGAGTATTCTATTTTAAATTTAAGAGCAAAAAAGTACCGAGTTTTTTGCAAGAATTTTCGAATATACATATACTTATACATAGTGATAACACTGTACAATTGCACTGAATTTTCCATTTCGAGTGTAAATAAAAGTATTCTTATTTTTCTGCCACATTGTATTATTTTGTTGTAGCAACAGTAATATTTGTATAACAGAGAAATGAAATGGAAAGAAAAGTTTTGCTTTCTCTTAATAGTGTGTGCGGTAAAACAAAAATAAATTGTCAATACAAAATACTACAAACCTATAAAATAAACAAAAGCCAACAACAAAATTCCTTAAAATAATTCTGAGTAAAATCTTTAACAATGTTGTACCAAAAACGAAAAAGAATTGAAACAAGAATGGTTGGTTGGCTGGTTCCTAAGAGTTGCAGCAACCAACAAAAAGGAGAAAAAGTAAAAGAAAACTATTCACACAGTACAATAAGAGGATCCCAACCATCAAGAGAAAAAAATTAAAGGAAAGAAATTGGCACTGGCAGAGCAGAAAAAAAGGGAACAAAAAAGTTTATGCATTAAATCAATTTGGCATACAACAATAACAAAAAAAGAAATAAATAAATTCTCATAGATTTTCTTTGATTCTTTATGGGGATTTTCTTAACATTTTCTGCTTACAAAAATTTACTTTTTTGTTTTACAGTTTTTATATTTTGCTTCATTGTTTTGTTGATTGTAAACATTTTCTGGCTTGTGTTACTACGAAATCCCCAAATGTAAAAATAAAAAAATAAAAACAAATAAATTCTTTAAGGATTCAAAAACTCACTCACATACACACACCAACTACTGCTGCTGCTACGGGTACAACTAAAGTATTTTAAACACACATTTTTAACCTCCGTTTGGCGGTTTTTTGTCTTTTATAAATAAATATTGCCTCAGAAGAAAAAGAAAAACCTTATTATCGAGGACATGACTTTATATTTATTTCTTTTTCAGTAGTTTTTTCCCCATTTTCTCGTTAATAATTTTTTTTTATTTTGTTTCTTAAATCGATAACAAGAATTTATGGTTTATACACAAGACAGAAAACACTTACACAGACATTGACTGCTACCAAAACCAGCACAATATTGAAGTGCACTAAAATTCAATGCATTTTTATAGTTTTTATTCGTCTTCACTTTTTGTTCCATTTAATACTTACTTGCTATCTACTGTACTAACTGTTGTACTTAGTTGTATATTATACATAAATGTGAAAACTGTGATGTACAAAAGTATTCGAACATCTCAACTTTTGTGCATTTGTAAAACTGTGTATTGTTGATTACAATGATTACAATTATTAACATTAAAAAATAAGTTAATTTCATTGATAACTCAACTACAATTATTATCACGTATATCTTCCCTAACAAAGTATTCCAATATTTAGTTGGGTAGTCCATTTTCTATTCGGCTCTCTTTTCAATGGAACTCTCAGTAAGTAAGTACGAGTATTTCCAATTTCCTTTCTAGAAATATTACTAATGACTGAGATATAAGAAAAGGATCTACAGTAATTATTCAAGACCCCAATTTCGCAACTCTCCGTGTGTTGGATGAAATAGATTTTCCAATATGTTGGGTGTATGACTTAAAAAATCGGGATTTTCAATTTCAATGAACACGGTGATTTTGACAGACAAAGAATTTGAGGCATTACTCAAATTCTTTGTCGATGTCGACAGCCACAATGCGTTTTTATATTACTCATTGTCTATAGTGAATGATGTTCCAGCTAAACTCAAGCTGTAAGTCCATAATTTTGGTCTGTGTTTTAAGACTTTATCTTTAAATTGCTAATTTTTTTTGGATCTTGGTTGTATAAAATACGTACATCAAAATGTTTACAAAATTTTACTATAACAAGTACCACAATTTTTATACTAGACTGTACTGTCCCGTATTCATACCACCAACTTTTTTTGTTGTAGTTGTTGAAACTATAGTTTAGCGTCTTGTATTATACTTATTTTAAGTATCGTGTTGAAAATACTCATTTAAGTGGCAAGTTTTGGGAGGGCGTGGGGAAAACTTTTAATATCAAATAACACGTTAACCATTGACAAAATACCACAAATCATTTTACAGCAACTACAGCAAATTTTTATTTCACTTCTTATTACTTTTAAGTTCAAAAGAGTTTGGGGGCAGCAGGCAACAGCAGCAGGTGGAGATGAATATACATTGAGACTAGTTGTATAATACAATATAATGGCAAGAAGTACAATACAAAAGAAACCAAATATGTTTTATGATTTTAATCTGTGTATAAAATGTTTTTCAAAATTTATTATTTCATATTTATTCAAAGTACAACAATTTGGAAAGAACAAAAAAAAAACTGTGATATTCTTTGGAGTGGACTTGAAGCAAGAAAAAATAAATTACTGAAAATAAGATTTCGTAAGAAACTACAAATGTTACATGATTTATAGGAAAAGTTTGTATTCAATGAAAAACTGATGAGGTTTTCTTATTTTACTCTCCCAACCAATAAAAATCTATTTGATTTTCTTTTGTTTTTATGAAGCATTATTAATATAAATGTGTTAATTTTTTGAGTTTTGTTTAAAAATTAGTAAGAAATTTGTGGGAATTGCGTAAATAATTTGATGCAATTAATACTACAGGAATTGAAAATATTGTTTTTTCTAACTAAAATAATTTTTACTCATCTACATACATGATTTCTTTGAAAAAAGAGATATTTTGTAAGGTTGCAAGGCTATCATTACCCCAAAAATACATTTTAAATACAACTACCGTTACCGGTAAATTAACGTCGCCGTTATAATAGCAAATACCATTACCGATGTTCTATAAATAATTTAAATTATAGGAATATATGATTTCAATAATTGAGTTTAATGAAATCTTCAAAGTTTTTTATTTTTGTAAATTTTATTAATAATTTAATTAAGGAAGAAATTACGTTATCATTAAAATATCGTTATCGTAATAACATAAAATAACGAAAAAATTCAAATTAGCGTTACCGTTACGTTTTAGCCGTTTTGAATCTGTTCTTAATTTCCCGGACTTTTTCCCTTCCCTGGAGGAAATTAAAAAATCTTTTCATTCCGGGGAATTCCGAAATACAAATACATTTATAATCAAATGCTGAAAAGTATGGTTAAAGTAAACATATACTTGTTTTCTTTAACCATATATATGGTTGATACAATCATGAGATTCGTAAATTAACCATATTATGGGTACCACAATCATATCAATAGTTACTGTAACTATAATATTGTTAAAAAAAACTTCTAACAATATTGAAATGGTTATATTAAACATGCAAAACTATATTTTTCTCTGCGTTCAGTAATCGGACAAAAACTTAGATTGTTTTAATAATGCTTTACTGACGATAAAGCTAACATATATGCAAAGCTAAAGAGTTTTCTAGCTGCCTAAAATAAGAAGTTGGATGTCAAATGACTTATTGAATGCATTAGTTTTTTTGAGAACCCATTTTTAAAAAAAATAGTTTCATTATTGCTATTAAAAAATCTTAACAAATGATCTCCAAATATTCTAATAGTTATGTATGGCTTTTCTTTCTTTTTCAATAAAACGACTGAATTTTATAAAAACTAGAAAAATAAGTTCCCGTTTCCCGGAAAATAAAATTATCCGGGAAACCCCAAACCCTAATCAGGCCCCTTAAAAATTCCTTTAAGAACATTAAAGAAGTATTTGATTCGGAAATTGCCAAAAAAATATATTCCCGGGAATTTTTCCCGCTTAGTAACCCCATCGGTAGCCAACCTTGTTATTTTGTTTTAACTGCCGTTACACATTTGAATGCTCTGGGTTGTTATAGACATATAAAGTACTCGTTTCGAAACATATCCGATACTAATTCTTTAATGTTTATGAATAACATTCTCTGATGTGCTAATTTCTTTATTGGAAATAGATATATAATCTGAATAATAAGCCTCAGAATCTATTTGTTTATCAGGCAAAACAAATTAATGTTCCAGTCCATTGTTATTATGATAATAAAAATTTTAATACATGTATGTATGTATTTGCTTCAGTGCATATTGATAAGTTTATTTTAAATACACAAATATAATATCCTTTTCATTATGACTGGTTATTTCACAACCTAATTTTACGCTAATTTGTGTATGAAAATAACTAGAAATTGTGAAAAATGTGGATAAATGTTATTTTCTTATTTTTTTATAAAACAATTTGCCACATTATTAAGTGACCAATCTAAGTCTGTGTATGTATGTGTGTTGACTAGGGCAGTTGGCCAAAAGTAGTTAAACAATTTCTTAATTAAATACTTACTTCCTTGAATAATTATCATTTTAGTATCTATATTATTTTTCTCATTTCCGCACAATTCTTGCAAAAGAAACATCATTCAAATTCCAATGTCGTCATTTGCTACACATTTGTAAACTTTATTCCCAATACTTCCTGCTGCCATTCAATTTTTCTCAAGTAAATTTTGGATCTCATTTGCTGTCTTCATCACATTGTTTTTTTTCTTTTCTTCTTTTAGTTCTCATTGCTTAATTATGTGCTTAATTAATATTCTTAAGTGATACAAAATCTAATTGTTCACAAATTCTTTTCTCACACAAAATGAAGGCGAATAGGGAAAGCAAAAAAAACATCATAGAAAAACTTTAACTTTGCTCTTAATGAGAATAAGTGTGTATGCGTGAGGGTATTTGCTGTATGTGTGTCTATTTTAGTGTATGTATATATTTTTTTTCTTTAGACATTCTTCTAAACAACCACAGGAATCTTTATACTTGTACTTCATTTTATTCGTCATGAACGAATGAAAAATATATAGACAAAAATACAATACAATCATATATGGACTGTACTGTATAAACACATACGCACTTACTCATAGAGAGACATGAAAAAACACGAGAAAAAGTTCATATTCACAACATACTCATACACGCACATATTCAAGCATACAATTGCATACAGTGAGTGACAAACTAAATGAAACCTTTATGAATGCAAGTGAAAATAAATGTTCCACTAAAGGGAAAAGTTAATTAATTTAATTGTCAATAAATCAAAGAAAAACATTCGTTGTTAAAACCATAATGGAACCTAAATAAGACATATGGGCAATTCCACGAGAATCGCTACCACGACTGAAAACACAAAAACCCTTGAAACTTTTTTTTTAAGATGATTTCAATAGAAGAAAATAATAAGATGTTACTATGTGAAAGTATTTAGATCATATTACAACATTTTAAAGACAAAAATAATAGTTTAAACTGATTGGCCCATAATCATAGTCAGAAATAAAGTAAATTTTAAGAGAAATAAAGTCGTCTTTACTTAAGAGTGGACTTTAGGTCTACCATAGACAAGATAAAATATACTTTTGACGTTAAAGTCGACTGTAAATATAAAATTAGCTAAAGCTGTTTTTAACTCATTTAACAACAGCATCAGCTGTTCTTCACCAAGTAAAAAAGTTCGACAAAAAGTCAAAAATGTTAATGTTACAAGATATTGTCAGAGATTTTGCAATTATTGAACAGTTATCAATAAAATTAGAACCAAAATATCCTAATTTTGATATTAATCTTATTTTTTCCAATTTTCCACCACAGTTTGCTTTTTTTCTTTAGATTTCGCTGTTACTTTTATTGTTTTTTTTTTAATTTTCTATATGAGCTGTTCAGCGGTGCACTTGTCTATATTTTTTTTCTGTACACTCTAATAAATTTTCATGTAACTTTACTCCATTTATAGTAGGTAACTTTTCTCCTACTATATTTAGAGTAAAAATACATGTTATGTCTAAACTCAAATATTTACACACATTGTTTGTAAAATAATAGATACAAAAACTGTAAATTTACCTACATATATGTGTAAAAAATGTTTAGCAACATACCAATTTCATGTAAATTTAAATTTTTTGTATGTAAAAAACATTGATAATATGTAAAGTTACAGTTAAACTGCTTAAAGCTACATATAATACATGTATATATAATGTCAATATTCCCACCCCTTTCTATTAAAAAGACATAAAATTAATAAACTTATTTTTGAAGGATATTTTATTAAAAAGGAACTGTTTTATTAAGATTTAACACTGAATAAATATAAAAAAATTAAAAGAATATAGACAGAATACATATAACACAAGATTTTGGATTACGGAAAACATCAGCCAGAGCAGATATTTGAAAAATATTGAACTCTTTTACGATGGTACATTCGGATACATTCTGCTTGATCTTACCACTATCGTTGGAAATCTCTTCAATTATTAATGCCATCATCTTGAAACAAATTCAAACCATAATTTCCTTTGGACACTGTACTTTTATACTTTTTGTTGCGATAACTGTAATTTTCGATTTGCATTTGTCCAATTTAAATTCACAACTTCAGCATAAATATTGCAGTAATTACTTGTTCTTTGTTATGGTATTTGCTTCCGATATATAGACACTCTCAGCAATATTTAAATAAATTTCTTAACAATTGAAAATTTTTATTTGAAGCAATTTTTTAATAATAAATGTTTGACAATAAACGTTTTCAAACTTTTTATTATTTCAGGCAAATTTTTTTGACAATTCATATTTGTGTATTACTCGTGTTTAAGATACATATAAATTTTACGCACAATATATGTAATTTCAAAGTAAATATGTTTATTTATTAAAAACATGTTTATCAACATTCAATATACTTAATTTTGAATGTATTTTTGCAGGCAAAAGTATGTAATTAATTTCCATAAACATATTATGTCTAAATTTACGCATTTTCTGTAATTTTACATGAAAAATTACTTACTTTACAGAGTAATTTTACATGCATTTTTTAGAGTGTATGTATTGTATGAATACATATGGTGGTGGCACCCAGTTAAAGTCGGTTTAATTTAAAACACACTTTAATTTTGACTATAGTTGCAAAATAATTAAAAGCAGGTTTTTATTTTAAAGTTGTTTCTAAAAAGAACCGACTTTAGTGTTTGACTATGATTATGGGACATTATATTTAATTTTTTAATGTTTTAGGTATGTGTTAGACTAAAATTGCGGCGAAAACTAGGCTCCCAATTACTATTGTCAAATTGTTTATTCAACCGAATGAAAATTTCTATTCACTTTTTTAGTTTTTGTATACATATATTTACAGAGTATATATAGTTTTAGTATAAGAGAAAAATCTGTCATGTACAGTATGTCACGTTATTTATTATAAAATCAGCCAAAGATTCTTTTTATTTGAACATAAGGGATTGTAAAGGCAAAATATTTGGTTTAGTGTAAGAAATTAAAAGAAAACCTAACGCCTCTCACAATTCAAATATTTTCGCATATTTCTACATGTAAGTTTTTTGTTACACACTGTACTCATAGATACTGTTGAAGGCATGTTTGTTTTTAAATTTGTTTCATACTTATTTCTTTTACGCCACACAGAGATACAAAAAAGTATTTCATTTATAAACTCTCATACATTCAAAATAGGGTGGCCCTTCTTTTTATTCGATGTTCCAAAGGTCTAAAAACCAAATACTGAAATATTGAACAAAATTAAAGTTTCGAGTTTTGGATCAAAGTAGCAATATTTTCAAAATAATTTAACTAATTAAATGTTGATTCAAAATTTAATTCAAAGTATTTTTGTATTTTATTTATCCATAGATGACATTTAAAATTGATAGAAAATACATATATGTATGTATCTCAAATCCATAATTTTACATTAGTTTAATTTCTTTTATTTACATTTGAAAATATACAATCATATGTTTATATCTTGATATTTTTACTGGACAAAAATCTCTATCAACTAATTCTCTTTTTAAACAGTCTATTCTCTCGTTACAAGTTTTTAAAAGTAAACGAACGCAATCCCGTAACTTCCAGCAATAATTTGTACAAACTATTTTATTAAACGAAATTAAAAAAAATGCTAATGATTCTAATGAATGGTAAATGAGTATTAACCCTCCGTTAGTAGCAATCATTTTCTTTTTATTTCGAAAACATAAAAACAATATTAAATTGAAAGTATTTAAAAGTGTAATAAAAATAAAATTGCAGTAAAAATCTATTTTTATCAAAAAATAGCTTAAAATTTTGGGTGTTTAAAAAAATTTACAATAAAATTTTTTTTGCCTGTATCAACCAGATCATTTTCGACTAACGGAGGAAGAAAGAAATTTTACTTTTTGGTCACAATTTTTTTTTAAATTATTTCTTAACCTGCTATTGGTGACGCAAATTTTACTTTCATAAGTGGTGACCCCGGTCTAACGCGCTAATAGTTGACTTTTTTTTTTTTTTTTAATTTATGATTTTTAACAACAAAACAAAGATATTTAATCAGTTTTTTCGCTTCAATTTTAAAATTCACTAAATTTTTTAGAAACAATAACTGATATAGGCGGGTTAAAAAACATTTCGTAGACTATTTTGTAATATTTAATTTAATTTTATTTCTTTGTAATTTGATATTTCTATTAACTAATCATGTATTATTCATACATCAATATATGGGCCCAGATGTAAAATGGTTTACAATGTCCTAAAAATTTAAAATTATAAAATCGGAAACAAAAAAAAAATAATTTTAAAAATTTTGTGACCTAAAACTAAATTTTCTAGACATCCGTTAATATCAAAACTTCACATTAACCCATAATAGGAACAACTTCTAAAATTTGAATTTAAAATTGCAAAAATTTTAAATTTTGAATCTAAGTTTACTTTAGCATGTCTTGAGTTTACAGAAGAGAGATGAGAGGAGTTTTGAACGATTTTCCTATTTTTCTTCCTCTCTCTTCTCAAGAATTGTCCAAGTAAACTTGTCGTGTGTAAACCAGCACACGCATTTGCTAACTTAAATTTAAACATCTATGGATAAATAAAATACAAAAACTATTTCATATTAGATTTTTTTCTACTTTAAAATTTTTTTTTTAAATTTTTAAACTTTGACCAAAAACTTGAAAATTTAAATAATTTTAAATTTGCAACCTCCAAACATTATCTAATTTTTATCAAATGTTTAGCATAACGAAAAGCGAAAAGTGCAAAACAGGGCCCACCTTAATACTCACGTATGTACGTGTAAATACGTATACATATCCCTCAACATATACAAAACCAACATCTAAAAGTAAAAAAGCAAGTAATTTTTTGTAGAGTATATGAAAAAGTATGTGTTGGTTTGTTACTTTGGTTTAGTTTGGTTGCGTTATAGAGAAAAAACTGGTGAAAAAAAATTCAAAAAATGCTAAATAAATAAAATGCCAAGAATTCTTAGCACAGCTTTAATGTTAAAAGAGAAAAATAAAGCAGTGTTGCTTGTGATTTTATACAGCTAAAGTTTTAGTTAAATAAAACGTTTAAACGGTTACTTAAATACAAAAATATAAGCAAATATACAATGGTACGTAAAGTACATACACACAGCTATACATTTGTGTTTACCCATTGATGTAAGAGCAAAATAATCGTTAGAAATACACACACACACTCAACAAGCACTCCAGCGTACATGAAAGCGTATCTGCTGTATGTATTTAGTAGGCAAATACTGCAAATACTGAAAACTTACATACATACGTATAAACTTTATTAACTTGGCTTAGTTTAAACATTTTCGCATTCATGCTTGCACACTTATACACATCCATAAATATTAGGATGGTCCCCTAAAAGTTGCCAACTATTGAGAAAAACAACAATTTTTATCATGAAGTTTATTCAAGAAACCATTTATCAAAATTACAGTTTTTGCGTTAAATAAGGGCTAATCGTCTGGCATAAAAGGAATTTCCATCCATGTCGATGCATATTCAGAAATATTGAGAAAATGTATATCAAAACAAATGAAACTTTCATTTGGAAGTACACGCAGAGAAAAAAGGTTACTGTAACCATTTCAAAATTTTTACAGGTTTTAGAGCAATACATATTAGTTTAATAATAAGTATAATAAGTATATTTTTGTGACAACCATTTGATGAAGTTATCATAATTTTAGAACATAATATTATGATATAATGATTCAGCATGAACATGATTTCCATTAACATGTATTTATTTACTACAATCATATATATGATTGCGACAATCATGCGATACTTAACTTTGGTTACCACAATCATACACATAATTCCAGTGACAATAATATTGCGGATTTATCTGCCAATTTTAATGAATTCATACAATCAATGCCACTCTAATATAAATAGATTTACATATATTTCTGCACACAAAGAATACAATACGGCAAAAGCGCACCAACAATATTAACGCTTTCCCAGGTAATTTTAATATGGGGATTTCATTTCATTTTTATAAAGATGAATGATTTCATTTCTTAGTTTTTCCTCTTTATGTTATTAGAGTTTTAAAAATAACAGTATAACATGATGTGTATGAGAGTGTGTTTACACGATTTTATATTATTCAAATACATGTACATATATATATGTACATGTATAGAAAATCCCATGTGTGTAAACTGAAAAATAAAATGGAAGGGATCTAGAAACATTCACATTTACATAGAAATATACTTGAGCATAACTACGTACGAGTACTTGTATTTATTATTAGATATTGTACGTGCCCTTTAGAATGAAATCTCATTGATAGAAAGCACGATTTTTATGGAAAAGGCAGAGTTGAAATAACACACACTGCTCTACAAAATAAATTTAAAACTATTCAGGTTTTTTTAAGCAATATTCAAAGAGAACTTTTTCTGCAATCAATAGAATTTTTTAAGTTTTAAACTTTAAATAATAAAGTAATCTTAAATTAAGGTATGTATTTAAACCAATACTTAATTGATAACACAGTGCTACAAAAGTCAACCATATATACTTTTAGTTTTCTCGATCACTTCGTCTCAGTAGCATAACAGTTTGCATTACTACAGACACGTGTTTTCTTTTCCTACCCATCCTTAAATCAGAATTATTTTAATACAATTGTCAAAACTTATTAATTAGTTTCATACATACATAAGTACGAGTACATATGTATGCTTAATTATAATAAACCATAATCCCTTATTAGGGATCTATAATTCACAAGTAGTGAATTATTATTAAATAATATGTATTAAGACAGTAGTTTAGTTAAATGTTGAGAATTGTTTTAATAAGATTCATCTAGAATTAATTAAATAATTAAACACTTACGGAGGTTAATTTAAGAACTTAATAAAGCACATTTAGTGCTTAGTGGTTTAATTTAATTGATGTTTCTTATAAAAAAGAGAGCGCAAATAGAAGTTGAAGTACAACTATGAATAGAATAAATAAATCACGTATTAACATACACATTAGAGTGACAATCAGTTGTATGGAAAAAATTTTTTTTTAAATTTTGAAGAGTGCCGGGTGGAATATTGTGACACTAGGCCTAAATGTTATGTGCTGAAAATTTGAGCCAAATCGGGCAACGATTTCTGGACGCGCATCGAGGTCAAAGTTCAGATATATGCAAAATTATACTATTTATATGGAATAAATAGGTGAAACTCGTTAAATTTCTGCATTGTTTTCTAGAAATGTATAGATTTATTTATATTAATGAATATTACATTAAAAATTTTTTTTTGGAAGTTAACACTGCATCTCCTTTGGGTCAAAATGACCCAAAAACTGTATTATCGCCAAAATTCGGAAAAAATGCAAATTTTTCAGATATTTTAAAAATTTTGCTACTAAATAAATACTTTTGCAATTGAATGCAAAAGAATCGAAATGTGTACGTAATTATCGTTGTAATGAGATATAAATGACAATTGGTTAAAAAATGTTAAAGTTATTACAAATTCGCCAGACCATTAACGTGTTTCAGGCCACTTGAACAAAAAATTTTGGAAAAAAAATTAACATATTTCGAGAAAAATTAAAATAAAAGCTAATTTTTACTTAAAATTTATCCGTATTTACTTGTGTATGAGTTTTTGTCTTCGTAGGATACCGTTAACCTATTCGCAGGTATGGCCAAAAAAAATTATTTTTTTTAATGGCTGTTTCAAATCTCCATTTTCAAATTTTTAAAAATTTTGTTAAACAAATTTCAGAATTTTTTGATCATCACATTGGGATTTATTGAGATCAAAATAGGGAATAAAAATATGAAAAAATTATGCCAATACCTCTTACAGTTTTTCCGTACCTGCGATTTAAATTTTGCGATTTTCAAGAAAAACTAATTTTTTGTCCATATTTAGGCGAATGAGCCCTTAATGTTATAAACTTTAGGTAAAACCTATTCATAATATTATAGTCCTTGTAATTTTAAATATGGTCTGAAAGTTTTACTAAAATCGGAAAACGATAACCTTAAATCGTGAAGGTCAAAGGTTAAATTTTTCAATATTTGGAATTTCTAAAGAAAAGATAGCGAAATGTTATATATTTTTGGGCCGATTTTAATGAAACTTGAGCAAAATATACATTGGTGTCTAACATTTACAACAACAGTGCAAAAATGGATTTAATCCTTTAAAAGCACTTGGGGTCAAAATGGCTGTGTTTTTCGTGATTTTAAATGTTGAGGGTAATTTGGACCCCAAGTGCTGCTAAGAGTTAATTTCCATTTTTGTGCTGTTATTTTAAATTCTGGACTTTATGTTATACTTTCCTCAAGTCTCATTAAAATCGGCCCAAAAATATATAACATTTCGCTATCTTTTCTTTAGAAATTCCAAATATTGAAAAATTTAACCTTTGACCTTCACTATTTAAGGTTATCGTTTTCCGATTTTAGTAAAACTTTCAGACCATATTTAAAATTACAAGGACTATAATATTATGAATAGGTTTTACTTAAAGTTTATAACATTAAGGAAATTGGGCTCATTCGCCTAAATATGGACAAAAAATTAGTTTTTCTTGAAAATCGCAAAATTTAAATCGCAGGTACAGAAAAACTGTAAGAGGTATTGACATAATTTTTTCATATTTTTATTCTCTATTTTGATCTCAATAAATCCCAATGTGATGATCAAAAAATTCTGAAATTTGTTTAACAAAATTTTTAAAAATTTGAAAATGGAGATTTGAAACAGCCGTTAAAAAATATTTTTTTTTGCCCATACCTGCGAATAGGTTAACGGTATCCTACGAAGACATAAACTCATACACAAGTAAATACGGATATATTTTAAGTAAAAATTAGCTTTTATTTTAATTTTTCTCGAAATATGTTAATTTTTTTTCCAACATTTTTTGTTCAAGTGGCCTGAAACACGTTAATGGTCTGGCGAATTTGTAATAACTTTAACATTTTTTAACCAAATTTTGTCATTTATATCTCATTACAACGATAATTACGTACACATTTCGATTCTTTTGCATTCAATTGCAAAAGTATTTATTTAGTAGCAAAATTTTTAAAATATCTGAAAAATTTGCATTTTTTCCGAATTTTGGCGATAATACAGTTTTTGGGTCATTTTGACCCAAAGGAGATGCAGGGTTAACTTCCAAAAAAAAATTTTTAATGTAATATTCATTGATATAAATAAATCTGTACATTTCTAGTAAACAATGCAGAAATTTAACGAGTTTCACCTATTTATTCCATATAAATAGAATAATTTTGCACATATCTGAACTTTGACCTCGATGCGCGTCCAGATATCGTTGCCCGATTTCGCTCAAATTTTCAGCACTTAACATTTAGGTCTAGTGTCACAATATACCACCCGGCACTCTTTGAAATCTAAAAAAAAAATCGGCTGTCACTCTAATACACATGCATACGCATAGTCATACAGACCCAGCAGTTCTGGTTAAGTGTCCTGAACTAGTGATTTTATCTATCTTTGGAGTCATCACTAGTTACAGAATTAGCTATTGATTAGCTATTTCAACATGTGCAGTTTGTAGACGGAAGTCAATTTACCCAAAATAAATTACACATATTAAAATCCTTACTACAAAAGGACACTTTGTGACAATTGACTCTCCAATAGATTACTGCTGCTGAATAAAATAACTACTTTAATAGTGCAATACAAACAAGTATACAATGACTACACTCTAGATTACTTAGAGACAATAAAGTGATGATTTAATTCACGCTAGATTACATGAAATCAATAAAGTAACCAATTGACGTTTTTCTGCATTACATACGTATCAAACAACCCAAAAAACCCAAAGACATTAGGAATAGCACATGTTAAAATTACTATTCACTGAGCTAGTAATGTCAATAGCTACATTACTAGCTCAGTGAATAGTAATTTTAACATGTGCTTTTCCTAATGTCTTTGGGTTGTTTGATACTTATGTAATGCAGAAAAACGTCAATTGGTTACTTTATTGATTCCATGTAATCTAGCGTGAATTAAATCATCACTTTATTGTCTCTAAGTAATCTAGAGTGTAGTCATTGTATACTTGTTTGTAAAAATCACTAGTTCGGAAGAGTCACCCAGAACTGCTGGGTACGTACAGTTCACTGCAATTAAAACAAGTAAGAAAGTATGGTGTAGGGGTCTGATGTTGTTTAGTTTTTCTCGATCACTTAGTTTTTAGTGAAATAATGACATTCGTAAAGTTAACATTTTTTTGAAAAATGTTAATTTTGCATTCTAAACTAAAAAGATTTAGCTGTGGAATGACTGAGGCTAAAATTTTAAATTTTTATTGTATTTTATTTTGCCATCTGATTCAATAACATGCATGGATCTAGTTCAATAATTTGGGAGGGGAAAATAGCGTAATTTCTATAATATTTTTCCTGTTTAGTATATAGAAATTGTATATTTTGTTCTAAACATATTACATTTGGGGAGGGAAATTTGTTTTTTCCCTACCCATGGATCCGCGCCTGCAATAATGTATGCAGAGACATGTGATGACGATATACATACGTATATTTACCAAAATACTTATGTAGATGATGTGCGAAAATAAATGTTGCAAGATCCCCCTTTGACTTATTAAGAAACTTAACCATCCTTATTTATTTGCCAGTGTCTTTAATTTAATTGCTCGGAGTATACAAGACAGTAATTCTAGATATTTCTCAAAAAATAAGGAAGTAGTGAGATAAATAAACATAAAACAAGCTTATATGTGACCTAAAGCAGTGATATTTAACAAAAATCAAAAGAGAATAAATAAAAGGAATCACAACAATGCCAACAATAAATGAAAACAAATAGAAGAAGACTTGAAGTATTATAATGTTACAACACTAGTCTTTAGCTCTTTAGTTTTGTTGTCGTTATTATTCTGCCATTCGTATGTCCTTAATAACTACTAACACATATTTCTATTGTACATACATATGTATGTATATATGTTTATGCAGACTGTAGCGAAACACATACAAATACAGTGTCGGTCAAAAGATATTGGACAAAAATTGCTTCTGTACTATTTTTAACGGCAACACAAATTTGCTGAATTAACTAATAAACACAAAATGATAAGTATTTTTGTACTTAAAAACTAAGAAAATTAATAAAACAAAAAATAGAATATAATATGCAAGCGACAAAACTGAGTATGTATAAAAAATAACCGTTTTTTCAATAAAAATTTCAATTGCACATCATTGGCACTTCGATGGCCAAACAAATTGTCTCAAGCTATAAATGACAAGCATGGTCATCTAAAAGAAGTGCAGCAGTTTTAAAGAATTGCTGGAAAAAAATAATATAACGCTAATTTTGTGAAAGAAGTTTTGACCGATACTGTATGTACTTCTACTATATACGAAAACAAATCTAAATATTTACTCATACTCGAACATCATGTAATTTCTATGTAATTCTGTTGTTGTTATTTTCATACATAAATGGTAACAAAAAAGGATAAAGTTTGCAACAATAACAACCAGCACGCATTTTAGTAATTTACTTATGAGTCTACAGAAATGAAATTTAAAACACTTGCGAAAGTAAAACATGAATAAAAAAGGACTTGAACACAACACATGGCTATTGTTGTTTCACTTGACCGAAAAGGGCCATATGAGCATATTTGAAAACTAGAGAGAGAAAGTGAGGGAGTTAGAAAGTTTTATAGTATAACATTTGCCTGTATATTTACTCTTATATAAATATAAATGTTTGTATGTATAGCACGGGTGATAATAACACAAACTGACACATACAAACTTCCCAGCGGGAAAAAGATGCAGTAAAGAGGCCTTCCTAAATGCCTCATTTTGCAGACACAAGGACTTGCAAAATCATTTTGCCGCATTGCAAAATCATTTCAATTTTACACGGCGTGTCATTGCGAGCCAAGGCCATGCATACTCGCTTCTGTTAGAGGGCTGAGAGAAGGCCTACTTATGATGGGCTGTTGGCAGCCAACAAGCTCACTTGTTATTAGAAGGGGATTCATAGGGCTTCTTGAACACCTTCTAAGAGAAGGCAGGGTGGAATGAGTATCGGATCTTTTAGAATGTGTAAGTATGCCTTTTAGAAGGCCTACAAATTGAAGTCCTATCATTTTTTCCCGCTGGGTTGCAGTTACTTATGCACTCATACATACATATGAAAACATTCATACATACATAGATGCTTGTATGTGTACATTTCCTAAACTCAGTCATAAATCTGTTTTCACTTTAATGACTACCGACAAGTCCCTTGTACCACATGATGCTTTTTTCTTAATTTTAATTTTTCATTTTTTTTAGTTGTATTTTTGTGAAAATTTCCACATACTGACTCATTGGTACTGTGCTGTTCTGTGTATGTTTAAATTAGTTCAAAATAATTCCAGCAGTTCTAGGAGACTGTCCCGAACTAGTAATTTTACCTAGAATTTAGGGTGACAACAGAATCATTTGACACTTTTGGATTACAATGACACTGTCTGACAGATGTTCCAAAGTTGGCATTGGACTCACATACCGGTTAAATAGAGTCAGTTACCTAACTGAGTTAGTTATCTAACTAGCTATTTTATTATAGTTTACTTCTGGTAAAGCTACTACTTAAAGTTCTGAACAGTGGTTAATGAAAGTAAAGTCGGCACAGTCTCCTTGAACTGCTGGGATACCTACAATTGTTAAAACCACTACACATAAACACACACATCCATGCATGCATAGAGAATGCAGTGGGTCAAGAAACTCGCATGTCATTTCGCAAATTAAATGGATTTCAGGAAACAATGACAAGTGGTTAAAGTAATTGAAGTGGACATACATATTTAGCTTTGCAACTAGAAATTGTGAAATGTTAAAGTAGAATGTTTATGGAATTTAAACATCTAAATAATTTTATGACTTTTGTTAAATTTATTTATAAGTTTTCTGGAAAATTTTAATGATTTGGAAACGTTTTGATTTTTAAACGGTCCAATGCTGTATTAGTAATGTTTGTAGAAAGTAATCTAGAGTCTGATGAAATGTTGCCGGGAAATTTAAATTTGATATAAAGATTAAATTTTATATAAGGTATAGAAAATACAACAAAATGACTTAATAATATATTTAAAGCACATTATATCGTTAGCTTAGTGTGCAAAAGTCTCAAGTCCAGCTTTTAGGAAAATTTAGATTTTAATACAAAGCATTAGAAAAACGCCTTTTGCTTAAAAAACGTAAATGTTTCAAATAAGTAATAAAACTGATTTAAATCATGTTTTTGTGTCTCCTGTGCAATTTGTGAAAAGGAACTTATCATGTTTTCACAATACATATATGAACATTTTCACTTAATTGAAGTTTCGTGATTATTTTTCAAAATGTTTTAAACAATTTTACAAATACTGACATGTTAAATATTGAAGAATCTGAAGCTAGTGATATTTTATAGATACAGAACTTAGTATTCGAGATATATAGTATATGGGGGATTTCATGTCAACTTAACCAACTATTGATATCGATGTCATCCGATCGCATCAAGGTTAGTCTTATTGGATAGTAATTCAGACACAATTTTTCAACAAGATCGGTCAAGAATTCTTTGGTTTAGAGGAGGTCAAAATTTCACATTTTGAACAAACAGGAGTTTTTTCTCATCCATGTAACTTACCTAATATTCTTAGCAAAATGCGAGTTGCATATCTATCAAAATAAATGTTTTCAAACTCAAGACATACAATTTTATAGCTTTTTTAGCAAAATTAAGAACTTTGTTGCCTTTTTTTTCCTAAATTGACTCAACAGAAAGCTTAGGTCTTTTTGTCGTTGAGTGGGATTACATTAATGTGTTGTTTTTCTATATCAAACGAGAACGTTGAGTGGAAATTTAACATGTGTTATTGTAACAGAAACAAAATACATGTAAAATGTCCACTCAAAACGCTCATTCGCTATAGAAAAACAGCACATTCTACTTTGTTCAAAAATCATAATCTTTTTTGTCTTTTTGACAAAATTTTTTTTTCTTAAAATGTCAACAAAGTTTTCTGATTTTGCAAAAATTGTATATTTTGAGTTACAAAAAATTTATTTTGATAGATATCCAACTCGCATTTACTTTCTTTTGAGCAAAAAGGAAAAGACCTAAGCTTTCTTTTGAGAAAAAAGGGGCCATTTTGAAAAAAAAAAAAAGTCAAAAAAGTTTTTGATTTTGGGAAATAAATGTCAACAATTTTTTATTTATTTTTTCGAAATACTAAAGAAACTGCTATCTAGACTATTTGGGACACATTTTGCTAAGAACAATAGTTAATAAGTTCCATGTATGAGAAATAACACCTGTTCGGCAAAAATGTAAAATTTTTACATTCTCTAACTCAGAGAGTTCTTGACCGATCTTGTTGAAAAATTGTGTCGATTTCAAAAGTTGCTTCACTTGGCATGAAATCCCCCATATACACAAATAATATCACTTTAATGAACCTATGTTGCAAAACTCACGAACGAATATCTTACAAAATGTGGGTCCGTAACCTATCTTATTTTCATGTGCATGTTTTTCAAGCACCATACATTTTTGCTTTCAGAGATTTAATATGCTTATGGTTTATGGCAGCTTAAATAAAATTTCTAACTTAATTTCCCTCCCCCGTATTTTGTTTAATAATTAACATTTTCATGTTGTTGCATGTAAGAAACTAAAATGTCGACTAAATTCTTTTTAATTTCTTTAATCTGAACAATATTTTTAATGTTTTCTTTGCTTTATCCTGCAACATGCTGCAGCACAAAGAAGATGAAGCACAAGAATTTGCATTATGCATTCTTTGCCCCAGTAAAATGAAAATTATTTCATCAATATGCATGTGCAACAAAAATGTTGAAGTAATACATATTTTGGTTGCTTTTCTGTGTGTTTGAAATTTTCCTTTTTTGTTCATCTCTTTTAGTGATACTTGTTAAATAAGCAGGTATTTATGCTAAATACTTTTAAGCTGTGCATGTGCTTAACTAACACACAAAAGGAGTTTATGCTTCTAACAAAAAAGCAAAATAAAAACAACAATGTGTTGGTTGGTTGTCATGTTTATGTTTATGTTGATGAGGATGATGCTGATGATTATCATTTATATCTAGCATAAATACATACTTCTACTTTAAATAATAAAAGCTTTGGGTGACAAAGGGAACAAAATTAACAGCAACAAAGTGAAAATTTTACAGTTTTCCTGGAACATAAAGTAGAAATTTATGTGTTTAGTTTTGTTAGGTAGCTCACAGTTTTATAGAAATTAATGAAATGTCCATGATGTTTTGAAAAACATATTTTCCCTCTCTAGATACCCCACTAGACACAATATTCTATGTTGTTGATTTGATGTGTTGTTCTCTTTACTTTACAAAATTGTTAATATTTTTCAGTTTTTATCTCAAAACGTAGCAGCATTTGTAAATAGTTGAGTGTAGAAATAAATACACTTATCTTTCATGAACATGTAAAATTCCAAATAAAGATTGAGTGTACTCAACAGGATGAGTGCTGCACACGAACTATCATTGTATAACATGTTCTTATAGAATTACAAACGAAAATGTTTTGCTTTTTGTGATTTAAATATAAAAAATTAAATGGATTAAAATGTAGTTTTTGTGAAGAATTTCTTTTCAATATTGTTGCCATTTTAAATTCTTTTATCCTGATTCTGTTTTTTTTAAATTTCAAGGTTCTAAATTTACAACATGATGAACGAGTGTATGTGTGTGTGTGTGAATGCTGATACAACTATAAACGTCCTTGACCCTTAAATCCCTTATTCATATTCATATTTATTTTTATACACATTCATTTTTTTAAGGCGTACGGACCATAATGCTTTTGTTTGGCTTAAAGCCTGCTGCCAGGCTGACGTCTTGAATGGTTTACTATTTTTAGTTGTTGTTGTTGTGTTCTACTACATGTCCTTGTTGTTGCTGTCTTGTGTTTTGTTCAGTTTGGTCCTGTGGTGTTGTGTTGCCTTTTTTCCATTCATTCATTGTAAATTCAAGTGCGATGCCATAAAATGACACATACCACAAATGACAACCAATTGTTGTTTTTATGCTCAACAACAAGAATTGACAAGAAAGTGAGCAAAAAAAAAAGCAAAACGAATCCAGCAACAACAATATTCAAAACAGATGAAGAAGATGAAGAAGACCTTTTACATGCTGCTGCATAAAATTAATTACTCACCATTTTCCTGAATATGTAATCCTGAGAGCATACATAAACACATACACAAACACATACACACACTCACACACACTTTCTTATTTACATATCCATGTATTATAGCGCTACACACGAAACATGTTTCGTTTATGCAAGTCTTTTTCTTTATCATTTTTTTCCATAATTTCTTTTTGTGCATTAGTGGAGAAAAAAGTTAACCTTTGCACATACACATGAAGACATAAATGCACTTGTATGTTATTAGGATTGCCCATTCCATTCGAAGATCATTCCTTTTAATTCATTTACAAAAGCAACTATTTCATAATTGGTTAATTCACAAGGTCTCTTATCATATCATATTGTCATAATGTCCTAACATATCACAATGGTTTTTATTGCTTTTCAAGCAAAAAAATGTCCTCAAATAATACTACTCTGTATGCTATGTTTATTGTGTTATTATACCAGAAGAGACCTGCGCCGAATGCCTAAGAGTCAATTAAGACGAACTGCCGAGTCGTGATATATTAGGTCATTCTGACAATATGACTGATAAGATACCTTGTGAATTGACTAAATATTTTTTAAATAGTATCTTAGCACAAACTAAACTTTCATTTTTGTGGGGAACATTAACAACTTTTTTGGGGCCATCCTAATATATGAACATATGTATTTTGCACTTGTATGTATGTATGTAAGACATGCATATTTAACTTTTCAGTCGTTGCTGCTGATGACTACAAGATGCATTTATAAGTCTTTTAGCTAGATTAATGTATGAATGTGCTATTGTGGACGCTGGCTTGGTTATGGTTGCTCTTTATTTCAGCAGTTAGGCCTTAAGGTAACACTGCAAAAGAACATCAGTCTTAATAAATTCAAAACAAAAAAGATTCCAAAATAAAGTTCAAACTCGTATCCTTGCATTTAATCACGTATGGCTTGGCAGCTAAACTTTGCCTTCTATTAATTTATTTTGGTTTATCCTTGTTGGTTGGGATTGACTGAATGTATTATCCTTTATGCTAAATACTTATAGAAGTTTATTTTTATATTTGTGCTTGTTTCAAATACACTCAGGTCTCGTTTTATGCGATAGATGCGTTCCAAAAATCGCATAAATTGAATTCTCATAAAACGATACTTCATATAAAAACTAATGATTCGTTCCAAAATTCTGAAAAAGCGCATAAAATCAGATTTTAATTAAAAAATCAGAACAAAATCGCATAAAAAAAATCAACAAAAATAAATTTATATAATTTACTTAAACAAAACAATCAAAATAAGTTAAAAAAAAATAAACAAAAATATTTATAATTGCAGAAAAAGTGAAAACACAATACCAAAAAAAATGAGCTAACACATTTTTTTAAAAATCGCATAAATTTGAATCCGCATAAAAAAAAATCCGCATAAAACGAGACCTGAGTGTACTTAGATATGTAGGCTAAAGTTTTAGTTATTTCCATCTTGCTTATCTCTTCTTATTATAGATTTTAAAATTGTTACATTGACCAGAAACGGCGATACCGCCACAACCATAGGGTAAATACGATAAGGAGTTGAGGCAGAATTGTCAGAAGTAAAATAAAACATAAATTGTTTAACCCTTAAATGCATGATTTTTACATTTATTTTTCTATAAAGTATGAAATATTTAGTTGATTTTTATTTATTATATTTCCTTTAGCTTAAGTTTGATTTAGAATTTCGTTAGCTGAAACTTTTCGTACTCCATTTAATTTTTCTGAATTAGAATCTGAATTAGTATCAAACTTATATTCGTCTAAAATTAAGTGGAACTGGAATGTAGACAATTGGCAACAATATGCACTAAAGGGTTAATATATGATCATTAGGGTGGGTCTATTTTTTCACGAAAAATCGTATAGCAGAACCGCATTCTACGCAAAATTCTAAGACATTTTCCCCAAGAAACCATATGTATATAATCAAATCCTGTCTTGGGCATTTCATCTTTTATCCAATGATATTTCAGTATTTATTTTTTTTAGAGTTTGTTTTTATTGGATAAAATACGAAATGCGCAAGAAAGGATTTGATTTTAGACCTATGGTTTCTTCAGGAAACTTTCTTAGAATTTTCCGTAGATTGCGTTTCTGCTTTTTGATCGTCCATGCAATTCGACCCAGCCTAATGATCATATTTAATTGCTTTCATATTTTAATTCATTAAACAAACAAAAAATAAGGTAATTCATTCTAATTTCACATAACTAAAAAAAAAATAATATACTTATTAAAGAGATCAATTGTGGGAATCAATAAATAATTTGTTTGTGTCCAACCGGGTATGCTTAGTAGGGTTCTATATGTCGATTGTTCGAACAGTCAACTTTTTCCTAAAAAAAGTCGAAAAGTCGAAATCGACCTTTTGGTCGGAAAAAAGTCGAACAATCGATTATGTTATCTCAAAAGTTGAATAGTCCATAAAAGTCGATAAATGTTGAAAAAATAATAGATAAAAGTCGACTATTTAGATTACAAAATTTATAAAATAAAGCTTTTTTTCTACACAAAATTTTTACAACATTTCTCTAACTATTATCGCCTTGATAAATTTAATTTTTATTTCTAAACCATGTATTTTTTACATGAAATGGTAAAAAGTTGAAAAAAGTCGAAAATAGTCGAAAAAAGTCGATTAACTAAAAAGTCGAAAGTTCGAAAAGTCGACTTTTTAAAAAACGGAAAAATTCGAAAGGTCGAAAAGTTGACTTTTTCTTTCAGCTATAGAACCCTAATGCTTAGTTTGTCCAGGTCTGCTAGGTCTGCATCCTTTAAAATCTTTACCACAGAGCTGTCAGATTTATTCGACGAGATAAATGATTCGCCTAAAGACTAATTATGGGTAATGGATGCAATCCGGAGAGATAAATTCTTCTGCTCTAATCGACTAATTACGACTTATTGGCTAATACAAGCTAATGAGTATAATCCGATGAGATAAATGCTTCGCGACTATGACTAGCTAGTGAGTACGATCCGGCGAGATAAATGCTTCGGTGCAATAATAATAATAATAATATGTGTTATGTGCAATAAATAAATGTATCAAAACAATTATTGTACCTTATTGTTCACTATTTTTGAGATTCCAACACCAACTATTAATAACAAAAATTAAAAAAGTTACCACAAACAATTTTTATACCAAAATAATTATGGGTATTTTAGAAAAACAAATATTCACGTCTGTCTCCGATGATATGTAAAATGCAACGGATCGATAAATGAAAACAAAAGTTTGTAATCACCCTTATCGTGGTTGGCGTAAACGTCATACGCCTAGGACAGTTTCGTACTAGATCAAAGAAACAGTTTGCATTTTATCTTTAATCTAGTATGAAACAGTCGTAGGCGTATGACGTTTACGCCAACCACGAACCTAAAAAATCTTAGAAATGGTACTAAGTAGTTATGAACAATTATGATTTGAATTTATATACACACATATAAACCGATTTCATTAAAATTTGCTATATCATGGAAATTTTCTGTATAAAAGTTTGTGTCACATATTTTTGTACATATTTAAATTAAATTTTATCTCGATATCAATACTTGTTAAAGCTTTATTCACAGTAAAGTGATTTTCGTAAAGTAAACCTTACATTGGTACTACGGTTAATGATGAACGGATCCTCATTAAATTAGGTGGTATGATTTTTGTATTCGTTTTGTTTTGTTTTTTATTTGTATTGAATTCTATTTAGAAATCAAAATTTTTAAGACTTATAAGATCGTAAAAGTAATTTTCGGAAGTGGGCTTTATATGCGAAACAGATTGTCATAAAACTAGATTTATAAACTAACCCCAATTTTCTCAATATCTGATTATTTTTTATCGTGACAATATACTGACAGTTCCCATATAAAAATTATATTAATTGGAAGTATATCGCTACGAAAAACGATAACCAGAAATTGAGAAAATAGGGATAAAACTAGAAGTTATTTCTGATACATAACATTTTTATCCTATCAGGCTTGTATTTGATATTTAAACAAGTATAGTTTTTTCCACTGTCTATGCAAACTCACAGCATGAGATTGTAAAATACTTATCCTTTTTATCTACTAGAATAATTTGCATTGTAGTTAAAAAAAAAAACTAAAGTATTACGAATGTAGTTATTGGTATTGCTAATGTGTTTCTCTATAATCGATTTGTTTTACTTGCATCTAATCTAATGTTTTACACAAAGTCCTTATATATAAATGTCTGACTATATAATTTAAATCCAAACAACAACAATGTAAAGTACATACATCAGTATTAAAATTTTTATTTTGGAATTTAGTTTTTTGTATATTTGTTTGTAGTTGTTGTTTCAAAGTCTTAAACATGCTTTTGTGTATTTTTCATATTTATTTATTTCATTTTTACTATATATAGTATAATATTATAGTATTGCAATACATAGAGACACAAGCTGTGCTTGTGCATGAATACTACAGTGTGTCCACATACATGTGAATTATTAAAGACTGGGTTGTAGCACAACCCAGCAGCTCTGGATGACTGTGCCGAACTAGTGATTTTAACTTCATTTAGGGTGACTGCTTTCATAACTACTCCGTGACTAGGTATTTTAACATTGACCCTACATATGTGGATAAAGTTACTACTTCCTAAAACGCAGTACAAAATAAACGCTTAAAGTGACTACACTTTAGATTGCTTAGAGGCACTCAAGTGACAAATAACTTAACGCTAGATTACCGGGGATGTATAAAGTAACCATGTGACTTATCTTTCCTCTTCAAAGAGCACAAAAATATATAAATTAAAGTTAGCCACGTGATCAGACATTAGTGACAAATACTGTCTCTACCTGATACATTGACTGCTTGTAAAACAGTTGGGGAAAATACTAGTAGAATAAAATATTTTTTTTAGTGTAGGTTTAAATGTGTATGTATGTAGGTACAATTGTAATGATATGAATGAATGTACAGAATGCAAGAATACATGTTGGTACATACTGGCAAAACTTGGTAGCAGAAAAATTGCATACAAAATGCAACAAAGATGAATTCCAAAAAAACTTTTTTACTTAAAATACATACATACATACATACAGACTTACTTACTTACTTACTTATTTATTTATAAGTTTGTGTATATGTATGTATGTACATTTAAGTAAGCCAAAAAAACAAAGCAGGAAAAAGTATTTGTTGCTAAACTTGAGTACGTTTATAACAACATTGTATATATGTATGTGTGTATATTCTACACCAGTAATAACAATTTAGTAAAATTTATCATAGTTAAGGCTGCCAGATGAATAAAGTTCTGGGGTGACATATTACCATTTCATTGTAAAAATATAAAATTTTTTACTAATCAACACTAATTGTTGATCATCAACTAATTATCTGCATTCTTATATACATAAAAGAACATTTAACGATGTTCATCTATTCATTTGGAAATTTTGTTATATTTTATATAGTAATAGTGTTGATTTTAACCGACAGACGGTCATCGTTATATCAATTTCCCTATATATAAGGGTCACATATGAATATGTAAAACGTCAAGAGTATACAATTCTCAAGTAAATATACACTACACCACCATATTGCCGAGGGAATATTGCGTTTATGCTGATGTTTGTAACTATTAGTCTACCATCCACCTTAAAATATAGCGATAGACTCAGAATCACTTTCTCAATTTAGATTTGGCACATTTGCTTTTTTTCTGTCCCAGGACAAAGCTTATTGAAAATGGTTCAAATCAGACCATTACACTGTGGTTCCAAATCAAAATCTAGGTGGACAAAATTATGAAAGTCGGTATCTTCAGAATTAGGAAAAACGAAGTTTTTTCGGTAGCTGACAATCTTCTCTCCTCTAATACGATTGGACATTTCGTTTTCTCGACAGAAGCGCCAGAAGTTCAAACAATCTCAGTTATTTTACCATATAGAAATTCATGCTTCAAAACATAGATAAACATTGATATAGGCTTTTTTTAAGTGTATATCTTATATTATGGGCCTTTCCATTTTCCTGTTATGGTCCTTTAAACTTTAGTCTCAAATATACTGATATTTTTTTTCTTTAAAAAAAGTTATATAGCTTGCCAAAAAAAAACCGTCGAAACCCGTCCAATGACTATATACATCATTTAAAGAAACTTCTGGAGAATGTCTTTGCAAAAAAAATTGTAGCCGCCAACTACAATACCGAAATACTTTTTTTTTTAATTTTTTCGGAATGGAATTTTTAGAAATATTTTTTTTTATTATTGATTTTTATATATCTAGACCCTACTGTAACTTGAAATATAGTAAATACAGATCTTTTTAAAAATTTAGTTTCAGAAACAAATGAAAACGCATTTTTTTAATTTTTAAACATTTATTTTTTGGAATCGAAGACAACAATTCTATATCGATGGCTTAATATAAAAAAGGCGTAACTAATTTTTTTTAAAAATGTTGTTTTTTGTTTATTCCGGTAAACAAATGTCAGATGCACCTTGCCTCAAAATTTTAGGAGGATATTAGCCCTAAGTCAAGTCAAAGAATTTTTGAAAGAAAAAGCCTAATTTTTTTTTTATTTGATTGGTTATCATTTTTTATAAGTAGCAAATTCGATTCTGAATCGGATTTTTGCACCTATCAGGAAATTTAACAGCTTTATGTCGCTGAGTGTGATTCATGAAAAAAAAATGGAAATATAAAATTGTCCTATCCATTTTTTGCGCAATTATTAAAGGGATCAAACTATTCCATATTTAAAGCTAGGAAAAAATTAATTCCTCAACTAAAGACGAGTGCTGCATTTTATAAAACTACATAATTTCACAATATACAATATTTTAACACACGAATTGGACAATTATGTTTGGGATGAAATAAATGAATGTTGTCTAGGATCTTCCGTTTTTGCAAAGTGTGTTATTAAACACTTGTGAAGATCCATAATCTACCAAAATCGCAATTTAATATTCTCTAATGCATTGTTGGCTTTTAGTATGCAAACTCAAATAACGATTGAACAAAAACTTTTAATAAGTGGACGTACTCAACTGGAATGTGACTCAAGCCATTCCCTTATAGAAAGAAAAATTAAAAATAATCAAATGAATTTGCCATCGCAATTTGTGCAATACAAGCTCACCATTTGCACAATGACTTTTTTCTAAATTTTGAAAACATGCCTAAACGATACTCTTCGATTCGTCCTGGTAAAAATATTGCTTATTATAAAAGTTCGTGAAATGTATGTACTCAAACCGCAATTTAAAAATTTAAGCAGATGTATTAGTTATCTTACTGTAAATATTCTACGAGCCTTGGCGTATGACTCATCAGGATCAATATATTTCAAAACAGACTTAACTGGCAGTCACGAATCTCTCCCACATAGATCAAAGTCGGTGATTAAAGATATCCCCCGATTCACTTTATATGCAGTAAATAGCAATCCCAAAAAAACAAGACACATGATTTGAAACGTTTTTATCTGCATATTGACATCTTTTTTGATAACTGGTTTAATAAGAAATAATTTTTCACAGTTCACTTCTGATTTAATCCTCTTAATTTCATGAATTATTTCCTTTTATTATTTAAACCTGAATTATTATAATAATATTATTTTTTCAACTCAAAATTTCAGGTTTAAAAAAGCCCTAACTTAATTTTATGAATTAAGGGACAATGAAAAAAGGGACTATATTAGATAACTTCATTAAAATAAAACAAAATTAAATATTAAAAGAGAAATAAAATGTGTTGCCTCTTTTTATAAAAAATTGCATTAAAACTTTTTTTGTATCTAAAATTTTATGGATTTTATTAAGTTTTTTCCTTCTCCTGTAAAGTAACAAAAAATCGAGTTACGCCTTTTTTGTATTAAGCCATCGATATAAAAAGAGCGCCAAATAATTTTGTTCACCTAGATTTTGATTTGGAACCACAGTGCATTACTTCACCCCATACTACTGTCCTCCTTAAATAGGATTTTTTTGACATAAATTTCAGTTTTTTTTTTAGATATCCAGATAAGTTTTATATAAAAAGAAATCACATTTGAAAATATTGTGCTGATTAGAGATGCTAATCGGGACTGATTTTTTAAAATCCCGGGGATCGGGATTTGGTAAAGAATCCCGAAATCCCGACACGGGGTTTCGGGATTTTCGGGAAATCTAAAAACCCGAAAATTATAAGAAAGAAACGTACATAATTATGTCTTTACAATTGAAAGTAAATTTTTTATTTAGCAATTAATTTTTATTAGACACTAAAAAGCATACTATTGCATCTATGGTTTCGTCAGCCTTTCTGGAACGAATTTTGTTTCCGACATATGCTGCTGCCGAAAATCATCTTTCATATTGGCAAAACCGCTTGCAAATACTTATAACAAATCTGCAAGTATTTTCCTCTGGTTCCTTCAGAAATAAAGTGATCTATTTCTTTTGCAAGTTGCAAATCTACATTATAACTTGGTTTCGTTATTGTTATTTGGGTTTTTTACATTTATTAATAATATCTTTTAGCCTTTGAGCAATCGAAATATTTTCATTTTGTTCGATCTCCTCATCTGAGATAAAATCAATTTTGTTTGAAGAGGATTTAAATTGAGTTTTGTTAGATAACTTACAAATAAATGTGAAGAATTCATTTTCCAGAGCCCCACTCCAGGAAAACCGAAAATACCGCTTTCCTTTACTAACTATGTTGTGGCAAGAGTTGAGCGATATTCGGGCATGTAGAATGTCAAAATGCATAAAAAAGGCACACAAAAATGACAATTTCCCCTATTTATTTATGAAAAACGAGATTTGGAAAATCCCGAAAATACCGGGATTTAATATTAAAAAATCCCACTTTAACGAGCATAAAGCTCTTAAACATTTTGGTATCTACATAAAATTCAAGAAAAATAAATTGTATATAGAAATAAATTTCACGAACTAATTTCATGGCGATCAGTTGATATGGGGTCATATGCCCACTTCCAAAAATCACTCACGAAGAAAAACTTATTCAAATTTTAAAAGAAAAATGTTTTGTTTTTAGAAAACTTTTATATTGGAATACCTGGAAAATCCTCATCTGGCCACCTTATTATCAAACAAAACAATATTTAGTAGTTACAATTATTGTTGTTAATATCATTGTTGCAAGAATAGGAAAAACAAAACTGTATGAGTAAGAAAAGCTTAACAAATGAAGTGGAAATTACTCTACAGTATAAATCTACAACACACACACTAAGAAAGACGCACACAAGCTGCAACTCATAAACAAGCAGCCTTTAAGAACATCTTCAATTCACATAAAAGGATCCTTTGAATAAGTTAGAGGAAGCACAAAACAAATTACAACAAGAATGCTAACGTGTGTTGAAACGTGCAGTAGTGAAAAACTAGTGTAGTGTAAATTTTCTACAAAGTAAAGGAAACTTTTAAATCACATTTTTCTTTGTTTTGTGTTGGTGTTGTATTCTATTTTTCAACATTTTATTAACTTTTAAATCATCTCATTTTTCTTTATTCCGTTGTTCTTTTAACGAACATTTTTTATTTAGTTTTTGTTCGATTTATGTTCTTTAAAATATGATAAAATATTGTGTAATACCTTTTGCTTAACATCAATAAATGACGTTTATTACAGGAACTGTTTTTCTCTTTCAGTATACAATTTTTTCATTCATTTCTCTGCATTGAGGGAAAACTAACAGCTTTTTTCTTGCTTTGCTTTCAACATGTTTTTCAGGTTCTATTAGGTTATTTTTTTTTCTTATTTTCTCATTTTTCTATTTAAAAGCAACGTCCTTCAATCTTAATCCTTTGGCCATAATACTCGACTCCACTTCTAGACTAGTTTTTCAATACACAAACTAATACAAATAATACAAGTAAGAGCACATACAGTGTATGTATTAATGTGTATGGTTGCTTGTGGCAAGAAATCTTTATGTGTGTTTGGGTAAAATGCTGTTGTAACTAACTGTGTTGCCAATATTTCCTTGATGTAAAATGTTTACAAGCAGTCATGGCACGTGTGACTTTGCTTGAATTTTATACCATTCCAGGCGAACAGTCGATGCCATCAACAACAGCTTGCCATGCAGCTTGATTAGTTTTGGCTCTGCCCGTGACTCTGGTTACTAACTGGTTGGTTATTTGGTTGACTATTTGGCTCACTGACTAGATGCTGTATATTTTGATGTGTATGTGTGTAAATGTAAATGCGAGAGCTGTTTTATAAAATTATCAAAATTGGATTTTCGTTTGGTGCAGAAAAATTGTGTGAAATTGTTCAGGTTTATTGTTTATTAAGTCATCAAGGACTCTTTGAATGTGGGAGCTTGAATAAAACATACTTCAATTCAGACAAATTTTAACACAATTATGTCAATTAAAATTAATTTTTCGCATTATAAGTAGTATATTTATAAAGTACTAGGATCGCCTGGTGGTCAAAATTCGACCACTAATAACGAAATTATACAGTTACTTTGAGTATACGCAACAATATTTTTCACGTTTGTGTACAAATACACGTTCAAGCTAATTTAAAACGCTTTTTAACACTTTTATGGAAAGAATTTAAAAAAAAAGAATTATATTGTGCACATTTAGAAAAAATAATCTTTTAAACCATATATGTTTCATCAATATTGGTGGACAATAACATACTTAAAAGTGTACCACAAAAAAACGTGTGGCCTATTTATATATAAGATATATAAGATAAATAGAAGGGGATGATAGATATGTTAGTTTATTAGGATGACACGGGTTCAATTAAAAGCCAGAGTCCATAGAGAACAAACCGATGTATTTTGATTCCTTTTCCATCATTTCCTTTTCGCTCAAAGTTCATATTTTTTAATAGATGGATGTAAAATACCTAAAGAACTTTTAATAGCTTTAGAACTGTTAGTCAGATGTTATAATTTTTGATTTCATATTAAAGCTAGTGAATGAATCGTAGATTTTAAAGTTTTTTTCTAGCAATCCTTTTCTCATCTAAAGCATAGAAAATCGGCCTTAAACAAAGTATAAATCAAACAAGTAAGAGAGCTATACTCGGCTGCGACGAATCTTATAATATCATACAAATGTTAAATACTTTTAGGTAAACAAAATTTAATTTATATTTTTTTTAAATACATATTTTAAAAAATGTTTCGAAATTCATTTTTTTAAAATTTTTTTTTATTATTATTTTTTTTTAAATTTATTAGTGAAAAAGAATTATGAAAAAAAATTCTTGGGTGAAAAAACAAATTCGTGTTAAAAAATATTTTTCCTGATTTTGACCCATTGTAGGCCCAACTATATCCTTGCAATTGACTTTGAAATATCCATATTGTGACTTAGTAATATAGATATAGATCAAAAATATAAGTTGTCCCAGTTTTTTCCTTATATCTCTGCCATTTGTTTGCCGATTTTAAATAGCACACGATCCGGAAAAATTCCCGATTATTGATGTATCTATCATGTTTGTAAGTTATTTGGGTGATACGAAAAGTTGATTTCAACATACAGACGGACAGACGAACATGGCTATATCGACGTCGCTATCTCTAACGATCCAGAATATATGAGAAGCCGCAGAACAAAATGTACTTTTTGGCACATTTAAATTTTTTGGGAAATGAGTTTTATTTATTTCGCCCCCTTAAAAACTGCATGAACCTTTAAATGGTAACAAGTTTCTTACTTATCAGTAGATACATCTAACTGCCATAAGTCACCACATTAAATGTTAAGGATGTTTGCTATAAAACCATTTTAATATCGGAAAAAGAACCTTTTGTTAAAAAATAAAGAAAAAAGTACGCTTTGTTAAAACTAAATTAAAAAAGTATGTTTTTTATGCGTTTTTTTAAAATGAATGTTTTTAATCCTGATCTAATATATAAACAACTTACACATTGAAATTAAATAATTTTTTTTTTCGTTTTATACTAGTGTTGTACGTTTTGTTAAGCACAAATTTTCTTAAAACCCATTACTTAGTAAAAAAATTCAAAAAAAATCATTCGAAAGCAAAACTAAAAACCTACATAACATCAATGATAAATATAGTCAAATTAAATATATTTTTAGCAATCTTAAAAATTTACATTTAACTTAACTCAGGGACAGAACAGCCCTCGCATCCTATTACTTATACATATGGACTATGTGTACGGGTCTGTGTATATATACATTTATATAACAGCAAATAAAAACATACACATAGAAAACGTCGACATTGCTCATTAATGTCAATTTGATCAAGTCGTACATGCCATCGATTAGATAAAGAAATTGCACAATTTTTCTTCATTTTCTCTTATAAAAGTTTATGAACGTTCTCATGTACTCTACCTTCAACTCTACGTGCACATGTAGACTAAATTTGAAATAATAGATATAGAACTATACACAGAGGTACACAAATATATATGTACATATATGTTATTTAGCTCTCCCTTCAAATACTCATATGATTTTCATTTTGTCGTTTCCTCACCTTCCCCACCAAGATTTTTTTTTGGTTGTCAACAAATTTCATTTCATTTCCTTGACTTGACCGCAGCAATAGCTGTAAAATAAAATACGAAACGTTGGCAAATAGAAGACTAATTTTCTATTTGGTTGTTTGGAAAATTAATTGTTTTTTTTATTAGTTTGTTTCGAGCTTTTTTTATCTATCTTTCGCTGGATGTTTATGTAAATACAATTTGCTTGTCTTTATCTGTTTTAGCTACAATATTTATTATTGGATTTAGTTTTGTAGTTATGTGTAATTAATTTAAACAAAAATAATTGCCGTTTCTTTTTGCTGTATCCTTATCAAAGGATTATTTAAAGGAAATCAATAAAACTGATACCACTCCCATTAAAAACAAGATAAATTAAATTATTTGCATGGCTTAAGAGTAACTCTATAATTGTTATTTGTAGATAAATCCCAGGAAATGTATATTAATGGTATCTCTTTATATAATATATATGTATGGATATGTACTTTATGTATAGAATGTATAGAAGTAGCAGTAAGATTTATTCAATAAATAGTTTTTGATTCTATTAGAGTATGTGTACATTGTAACAAAAAAAATATATAGTAAATCTATTATTAATAAAAACATATAAACAATTTAAATCTTCTTATATATAAAAAGAAGTGTACATTTTGATGTCACCACTAACTGCGAAAACGGGTCGACCGATTTCAACCAAAAATTCAGGGTACGTTGGGGATGGTCTCTAGGTGGTTTGTGTGAAGTTAGCACGAAATCGGCATAGTGGTTCCGGAGATATAGATGGACCAATTTTTATCAAATTTTCAGTGAATCTTCAGATTTTTGATTTTCGGTCTGTGGGCGGAGGGGCGTGGTAAAATCAAAATTTTACACTAATGATTTCAAGGTTGTAATTGTGACCAAGTACTAAAATTCGGATTGGCTGTGGGAACGTGCAATTTTGGTACCAAAAAATGATGATGTCAACCAGCTCAATGAGCGAATTCAAATAAAACTGACTGGCGAAAGAATGAAATACATATCGATTGACACAGTAATGAACGAAGAACAAGCCTCAATTATGCTACTGAAATATTGAAGGTTGGATCACAGATAATGTTTCTCCGCAACATAAACGCGCCAAAATTATGCAACGGAACACGATTGACCATCATAAAATGTTCACCAAATTTAATTGAGGCAATAATCATCGGTGGCAGATTAAAATGCGAAGACGTAATGATTTCCAACGACAAAGCATAATAAAAAAAAAGAAACGTCCTGTTCTTAAGATGAATTCATAAATATAATATCCCATTTGCCTTAAATACATCCGTTTCTTGATGTCAGGTCGGGGGAGTCCGTGCTTTTTTTTGTCCGACACTGTATATTCAAATCGAGATGCAATACAAAACAGAATTATTGTAAGGGTCAGCAACGCGGACCAGGTTCAGCTAGTTTATGATAAAATTTCCATTGGCTTTTGAGAGCAACTTTAGTAGCAATAGACACTTTGAATCACAATAATAATAGTGTTACCATTAAATGATTAAAATAAAGAAAAATTATTATATGAAAAAAAAATAAACAAGCACTCTTGAGTGGATAATGCACTACCTCTATACTATAATCATAAATCATTAGATCACGAATTACAAAGTAATCTATGTAGTTACTTTAACAAAATTCACAAAATTATTGATGGGTTGTCAAATATAAGAACATTTAAACTCGACTTTAAAGATTAATCATATACGATTGACTGACTCTATACTACTTGGTGTAAGTAAAGTATAATATAAAATTAATTTCAAACTCATTTTAATACGACAGTAATATTTAAATTGATTTTGACAGATAATATTAGTGGTGAAAAAAGTAGCTAGTTCTGAAATATAATAGATTTTTTAAATGACTACAGATTAACCTATCAAGGAACAGTAAAATTATAATACACCAAGCATTACATACTTTGTAGTGAGTAACAGTCTCTATATAAGATTACAAAAGGGCAATTAGTGACTCTGTTACTCTCCAATAGTAACGAATTTAATTCCCCCTACACTACAAAATCAAATGACCAAAACCGATATAAAGTGGAGCCAATGAAGTGATCAAACATTAGTGCACAGTGAAAACGGATTCGTGTTCACAAAATTCGGTTAGGATGATTAAATTTTTTATATCATAATCGAACGAACATAGCTGAATATAGTAAACTAAGTACTGGCAAATAAACAAATAACTTTAGTTTTAGAATACGTTAAGTTGATTAAAATAACAAACTTTAGTATTGTCAGAAGCATAATTCGATTGAAATTTTGCAACTTTCATAAGAGTGACGTATGAATATTTTTGTTGTCGATTCAACAGTGATGAGTATTTGACGAAATCTTGGAAATCTTGGAATGATGTTTGGCCACGAAAGTTGACTAATAGCAACCGCAAATAGAAACAATCATTCCGGCACATTGCAAATCTGGTCAATGTTGTAGATGGTGGTAGTACATTCTCCCCAGTAACGTACACTCTTTGACCATTTTCCAGATGTACAGCTAATGAAAAACAATTGAATGTTTTTCATGAATGGCAAATGAAAAAATGCTCCAAATTGCTTCGTTAGTGCTTACATAGCGGCTGATTTGAAATTGAGTGACTTTATCGTTGGAATTCTCCGCACTAACTCTGCCATGTCACTGCATTTAGTTAAATATTTCCAGATGTATTTGATAAGTGGGCGTATTAGTGGGTGTGGACAATTTTTCTTTCTGAAAAAAACGTTTGTGGACTATTGCGAACATTTAAAAAAAAATTAGCCAAATCGGTCCAGGCGTTATGCGAGCTTAAATAAAACGAAAAGGGTGGGCGTAAAAGTATGCATGATTTCCAATCGAACTTTTATCGGTATGTGAAAATTACTGTCTATAAGTTATAAAATCACGGTTTCAGTGAATTTATCAAATAAATGATTGGGAATGTAGCATAAAACAATTTTACTAAAAAAAGTGTTCAATTTTTATTTCCGTAAAAACTTAAAGTGGATTACTACAAACATTTAAAAAAATGGGCAATATATGTCGATGCAGCCGTTTTCCGATTTTAGATAAAACAAAAATGTGGGCGTGGTTTCCAATCGAACTTTTATCGGTATGTGAAAATTACTGTCTATAAGTTATACTTTGACTACTAGCTGAACTGTTGGGATATCACAACTATTGCCATTAACTTTTGTATATGTCTAGCTTCATTTAAAGAAATCGATTTATAGTTAAAATTTTACACGTGTCGTTTAAAGAAACGAATAAGAAAATATAATACTCCTCCAACATACTCCTACATAAGAACACAAACGTCTACACCTCTACAAAAAACATGTACCAACAAGCAGCTTCCATGGCATTTGTTTGACTATCTGTCTTCACATTTCCCATCCTGAAAGAAATATCCTTTATTTCTATCTGTAGTACTACTATTTCGTAAAATTTTTTTTCTAATTTTCTTTTTCAAATAAAATCGTCGTTAAGAGTATTGCAGTTTACCTGTAATTGTATGTTTCTTTTGAGAGTATCTTAGGTTTATATGTATGTGTTGGTGTGCAAGAGCAAGTGTGTATTTCTAGTTAAAAGCGGATTACTTATTATTGTAAGTAGTATTTGTGTTGTATCTGTAAGAACGGCTTTTAAAAACACATCTACTCACAGACACGTTCATAGACAGATAGAAAGGCAGACATTCATACATTCATACATACATAGTTGAATACAATAGGGGTAAAGTTTTTGTCTTGGGATTTGTTGTGCATTCATTATGGCTCTGATAAGAACAACATTTATAAATGAAATCGATTTACTTTAAAGAGCATTTGCTGTATTTCCTTTTCAAAAGATTCATAAATGAATTTCTTTAAACGAAATAGGTGTAAATAATCTGATATAAATCATAGAGATGCTTTAATTACTTTATATCACAAATCAGAGTTTAGCACATCCACTAGAAAATTTCAAGAGAACTGAAGGTGTCCAAGTTTGAACTATTTGTCCATTTTATCTAGTTTATATTTAGAAGAATCTAAGTAATGAGCATGTGAAGTAAATTAAATATTTAAATATCAAATGATTTAAATTTGATAACATTTGTACGGTTTAATATATTTAATTCGTTATCACTCATACGCACTGTAGCATTCTTTGATTGTCCATTTAAGAATCACTCATACGTCTTAGGTATCCCTTTAAACTATTTAATTTAACACTTTTAGTTTAATCAAGTAGTTTTTTTTTGTTCTCTGTAGTGCCTGTGAATAAAATTACCTGGATTTTGTATAAAATTTTCATTTATTCTAAAACTTTTTTAAATTGATTTAGTTCTTGTTGCTGGGGTGTGTGAGTGTTTTTTATTAACCTAATTTTCTTATCCACAAATAACATGTCATTACCTGAGTGCAATTCTTTCATTCTTTATATTCATTTTCAGTTTTATTTTCATTTTCATTTTTGTTTGTAGTTTTTGTTATTGTTTTAGTTTTTCCTTCATTTTCCAAACACAGGCAGCTCTTTTGGAATTTATACAGGAACAACAGCACAAACATTTCTAATCTAAAATATGCTTTAGTTTTAGACTGAAAAAGGAAAATGTAGCATGAATAAATTTGCATAAAAATGTCAAACTCTCTGACAAAAACATATACAAACACACACCCCTTTATTCTCAGGAGCAGTGGAGAACACTTTCTCTAAAGTGATTTTCACACACACACACATTTTAAATAAACTCCAACTCGTTTAAACAAAAAAATAAAAAAATTCTAAATTGGCAACAGAAAAAAAAGACAACAACAAAACCAGGAGTATTAAAAAGAATTGAATGAAAGAAAGTCTACGAAATTGAAATTTAAATTGGCGTTGTTACTGTTGTTTTTGTGGCTATGAAAAACTGAAAATGCACCACCAACAATGCCAAAGCAAACTTTTTTTTTATTTATTCACTTTGGGGAATTGAGAAAATATTTACAAAAGCTGAAATTAATTTAAAATTAATCAAAATCAGAATTTTTCTGCTCGAGTATTTATTAATTTTTTTATTGTAAATAATTTTTTTTTTGTTTAGTTACGCTCTAACAAATTATGCGGTGGCAGCAGAAAATTAAAAAAGTTTTTCAGCATGATTTTTACATTAAACAACAAAAGCAAACACACAAACATCTGATTAAAGTTGAGAGGGGGAGCCAGGCTGAATGGATGTGCAGACTTTAAAATCAATTTTAAACAGTGGAATGTTATTGATGTTCTCTCAAATAATAAAGAAAGTAAATGGAAAAATTGTTTTAAGAAATATGTTGAAGACATATTTCGTTCTTGGAAGTTGGCTGTTTTTTACATTCTTAAACAAACATCAAAAAACAATTAAATAATCAAAATTGTGTCTGTTATCCCAAACTCTCTTTTGAGGTTTTTGTTTACAGTCTAGACATGTTACTATCTGTAGATTACTTTAGTATTGTTTGGAAAATGTTTCATCTGTTAATAGAAGGCTGTAGTATTGCTAGATTTAATTTTTACAGTCGACTAATGTAAACAACTTTCATAATTAATTTTCTATTTTCTGCTATTCGAAATCAAGTACCTGTATAATGACCCGTAATCAAAATAAATAAAATATTTGAAATATATATATTAATTTTAAATTTTATTAGAATCAAAAATATAATTTCTATTAAATAAAACAAAATCTTTTAAGTTTCTTTTAAGCAACTTATTGTACTTATTTTCATTTATTCTCTATCTCTGTCACTCACAGCATTTGCATAAAGAATAACTAATTTTAGACTCAACCTTTTTTAATTAAATAAAATGGTTTTAAAAATGTTTTTCCATAAATGATAAGAGTTTATACATTTTGAAATAATAACAAAGACAACAACAAAATAGTTTTTAAACGATATGTTAAGTTTTGTAAACTTAAACAACAATGTAAGTAACTCACTCTTCAACACAAACACTTTCAGACATACAAACACACATACACACTCACACACATTTCAAACACTTGGTAAGAAAACTATGTCCTTTTGTAAGTAAGTTCATGAGAATGTATGTGTGTGTGTAAGTAATTTTAAGTGTAATGTCTTGTATATTTTGAGTATTTTTTTTAATAATTAAGTTATCACTTTGGCAAAAATCTACTTCATTTGCATAATTTGTGAAGAGTAAAAATTTAAGAAGTTAAAGAGGATGTTATGGCTATGATGATGATGATGCTGATATAGACGCAAAAAGGTCCTTAGAAAGTTACAGAAAATTAACCTAAACTTTTAAATATATGCGAGGGTTGTAAACAACATTTATGCATTTATCATACTCATTTCAATCACAACTAGACGGATTGAGATTATGGAAAAAAGTATTTCCCTGACAGTTTTGATATTTTTGACAACTATTACGAAAGATATTTGAAAAAAAATCGAAAATTTTAAAATTGAAACTTAAATATCTATTTTTTATTATCCTATTTGCCTAATAAGGAAAATACTTTTAAGTTACGAGCTCTACAAAGCTTTGCAAACTAAATGTGGTCAACTTTGATAACCTCTAAATCAACTTTTAACAAATTTAATTTTCTGAAAGTGTTTGTCTTCCTGTACAATATTTTGCAATCGAACCAGTAGTTTAGAAGAGACAAGAAACCAACCAATAGTAGTAAGGAAATGTAAGAAAAGATAAATCACGGTTTATTGTTGATGTTTTGTTTAAGCTTTGATATTTTTACAAATAAAGCTTGAGTGTCTGTAATTCTCAAACACTCTATAGTTTAATTTGTATAATATCTTTAGTTTTTCTAAAGCCTTTTGGGAAAAGGTTTCCTGATGATCTGGCCTAAGCAACCAGTGAAATGCGCATAGGAACCCAGCAACAATTTTGTGAATTTTTGTAATGACAACTAGTTATTTCATGCATTCTTTTGTAATGAGTGGTGGTTACCCAGCACATTATTTTATTTACTAGAATAAGTACTTATTTTTATACAGGCTGGTAATGAACTTTTGCATTTAGCACAGCTATCTAGTGTGCTTGACTGGAAAACGGGAGGTTAGTGGTTCGCCACCTGTCAAAGCCATTAATTTTTTTGTTCATATCATATTCATTTATATGTTGATGTTAAAACTATTGTTAACTTACAATAAAATAACTCGTACATGGAGCAGTGAGTTAGCAGCTTGCAAATAATGTGACTGTTCGATTCCCACACAAGGCAATATTTTTTGTGTTTTTTTAGCTACATATTCTTGTTGTGAATTTACTACTTATTTCTCAACTTATTGTAAGTACATTTGTAAGCTTGACCCATGAATTTTTTAAAAATCTCGAACAAAGATAAGTAGTGTTTCAGTCAAATAATAAGTAGTTATGTCTTGGCTCCAATATTACTTGCTGGCTTACTAAGTAAGTAAAGTTTTTGCTGGGAACTAGCTTATCCCCCAACAATAAATTTCAGTGAATTTATCAAACTAAAAAAACAAATTGGGAATTTAGCATAAAAAAATTTTCCTAAGAGACTGATTTTCTTTTTTAATAAATATCTCAAAAGTTTGATGTCCTGGTTTTTTCAATATTTTTTTTCGATATTTTTTGATTACTAAAATAATAAACCCATATATGCTTGTCATCATGAACAAAAGCTGTGTAAACTTTTTTACATTTAACATCCAATCCTCGTATGTTTATATAATTTAAGCAAACAGATAATAATGAAGATTGGATGAAAAACAAGTTGACTACAAAGAATTATTTAATTTAAATATAATTGCAAAAGATAATAGTTTAAATAGATTCTTAAATATTTTAATTAAAATTGTATCTTCATGCCACCCCTACACAAACTTGTCAACACACATCACCATCAACAACGTCAATGAGGGGCAACACAAGAATAAACAATAAAGTGCAAACTGTTGTATTATTATTAAATTAAATTTTCAGCACTTGTTGTTATTAGTATAAACTACATGAGGACATGTATCCGTGAGTGTGTGTTAATAAATTATTTATTTTCTATAGGAATCCTTGTTGTCATTTCGATCGACATGAACAATAAGAAAAAAAAAAAAAAAACTAAAACACTCATCCACCTCTTTTTGTTTAAAGTTTTTTTTTTTCTTGTTGAAGAGGGTGCAGTGCAGCATACGAGTAGTGAGTGTAGTGCATGTTTAGAGCTTAATATGACTTTGTATTGTTTTATTGTTTCGTTTATTTTTTGTTATGTTAGAAAAAATGCAACAGCTTGTTGTTTGGCACTTGGCTAGAATGCCTTTTGCCATTTTTTGTTTCTATTCGTATACAGCATTTATTCATCAGGAACTACGAAAGGGTTTAACATACACAGACTCTCGCTTTCACTTAAGTACAACAAACACCCATCAACTTGTAAACACTTAAACAGTTGCTGTTGTTTCATGCATGAGCCTTACGGTGTTTGTGTTTGTGTGTAGGTGTAAGTGTGTATGTGTGTGTAGGTGTGCGGGAGTGTGTATGCGTACATTCTAAGCTTTTGTTATTATTGTTGTCACCTACAAACATGCATAACTTTTCTTGGCTGGTAAACAATACTTTAGATTTTACCTAGAATTATGAATGAGTGAATGGCTGAGAGCGAGACATGGGAAAAAAATTCGACATAAAAATCCAACACAAACATACATACATATACATATATGTGCATTAGACCTGTCTTTAAAAAATCTAAAACTAACTGATGCAAAATTTAAGAACTATCGTATAACGAGAATATTGGTATTTAAATATCATATTTTTAAAACTTTGGGTCATATTATGATTGCTTTGGATCATAATTTGATTATTTCAGAACATACTAATAATGATTATAATACCGCACTGGTTCTTCTAAAGAGAGTCAACTCAATTTCCAATTTAAGGGCAGGTCTAATGAACATAGTTTGCACAAAGCTGTAACTTACACACGTGTACAATGAGTTGTTTGACTTCGAGTGCATGTTGTCATTTAGTGTGTGAGTTTGTAAGTTTAAGTGTGCACTTGTTATTTAACAATATGTTTATACGTTCCAAGTAAGCATATTTGTATGTATGTACTAGTTTAAGCCTGCATACATACACATATTACCCAGCGGTAACAATTTCTAGGGCTTTACTTTGTAGGCCTTGTAAAAGACATGTTTACATATTCTATAAGATCCGATACCCATTCCATCTTGCCTACACCAAGAAGATGTTCTAGAAAAGCTTTGCTTCTCCTTCTAAAAACCTTTATACACATTCAAAATTGCATTGCAAAATCAGGTGTAACAAATATTTATTTAAAATTCAAACATGCTCTCGTTATTATAACCATTACGTGAAATCAGAAGAAGGAACAAAATCTTCTTAAAAAGTTAGTCTTGTATAACATTTGATGTTGTGAATTCATTAAGAATATTTTCCCTAAAAACCATCTTAAATGGATTCAGTAGACCTTCAATTAGGCTCCTCTGTAGACATTCTGTGAGTCATTACGTGGAAGGTGACCTTCTTAACCCTCCGTTAGTCGTAATCATTTTCAATTGAGACTAGTCGCAATGTATCAAATTGATATCAATAAAAAATATTAAATACAATGTATTTAAAACAGTAATACAAAAAAAAAATTGCATTAAAAATATTATTTTATCAACAAATAGCTTAAAATTTACAATAAAAAATGTCTGCCTGTATCAACCAGATCTGTTGCGAGTAATGGAGTAGGCCTTCTTTCAGCGCTGTAAATGAAGCGAGTATGCAAGGCCTTGGCTCACAATGACACGCTGTCCTTGTGTCTGCAAAATAAGGCCTTTAGGAAGGCCTCTTCTTTTTCCCGCTGGGTATGTGTGCAAAAGCATTAAATGATGACAAGAGCATGTTTTGTCCATTTCAAGTGTTTAAAAGTAAAGTGCTTTTGTTTCCGATTTGTTTTTGTTGCTTACAAAACAATTTTAAAAAATAATCATTACTTTGATTTATGTACACATCGTTACAAAAGTATACATACGATCGACTTATTGGGCTTTTTTTTAAACATCTATTATATAAAAATACAAGGCCTGACTCAGTCATTCATTCACTCACCCACTCACTTTTGTAACGGTGTGTATATATGTATTATATGAACGTTTGTGTGTGCGTATAATTATTTTTCTCTATTTAAAAAAAAGGAAGCTACATATAAAATAGGCTTAAAACTTGAACAATTGACTAATGATTTCGATGAAATTTTGTTATTGACGACAAATTTGTTAAACAATTATTTTCAATGTCCTAGAAATTTTAAATTACGAATAGGCAAAGTCCAAAGAAATAATCTGCAATTAAATATTAGAAAATAGGCTAATAAATGTATTTTTAAGAAATGTTTTTAAAAAATTGTGACCAAAAACAAAATTTTGTCAACTTAAAACACCTTTAATTGAAAGGAAGAACAATACCCTACACTAAGTAAATAAGCAAAAACATTTTTCTTTTAAAATATAATAAAAATAAAATAATATTATAATAAACGCTAATAAAATAATATTATAATAAACGCTTAAAAAAAAATTGTTTTTAATTTTTTATTTTTGAAATTGTTTTTTAATTTATATTAATAAAGTTTTTTCCATATTTCTTTTTAACATTTTTTTTTAATTTTGATTTTTTTTTTTAATTTTAAATTTTTTTTAAAAAAATTTATTGAAAAAAAATGTATGACAAAAAAATTTTTCGTTAAAAAAAAATTCGTGCTAAAAATTTTTATTTAGGGCTTCATATGACAGTTTTAAAATATTTGATACACCTTCAGAACATTTTGAATTTGGTGCTGACACTGAATACACTAAAGAGAAATTCATTATGAATTTGCAATAATTTGCAATCCAATTCAAGAATTTCATTCATCATACTTTGAAAGACATAACATGCAGTCTTAATTTAAGGCAACACAATAACAAATAAGTGTGTAATGAAACTTAATTTTCTAACTTACTGCAATATTGATTCAAATATTTTTCTCTTTTAAGTAACTAGGAACAATATAATAAAATAAATTTGTTTGGTACTTCTTCAAGCTTTATTATTTATGAAACTTAATTTTAGCTTTTATTTTCCTATAATCGGGCATAAGTGAACTAAAGAAAAAATTGTCCATAATCCATTTTGTTTATTCTATTATCATTTTATGGAATAGTTGGGAAACCAAAAAACATCCAGGTAACTTTATAAAATCTTTAACTATTTAGTTGACGTTTTGTAACTCTCTTTGGTACCCAAGAGAAAATCTGAAGTAATAATTTTTTATCCAGCTGTGTGCGGCAACCAAGTTTTATTTGGCAAACTTTCCTAAAGCAGAGTTGTAAAAGAGTTAGATATTGATTTTTATATAAGATAATACTAATTATGGAGGAAAAGGACATTCATCATGTTTATCAACATTTCTATATACTGCTGTTTATAAACAATGTTGATATTACATTGTTTATAAGCATGACAACTTTGAGTGTTAAATTTTTTAGATTTCCATAATTTTTAAAAAAAAAAAAAAAAATATTTTTATAATTTAAATTATTTATAGAATATCGGCAATGGTAGGATACTTTAGGGGTAAAAGTAGCCAACGTTGTTACAAATACAGCAAACTATCAAATTTAGTTTCATTTAAATTATGACTTGAAATCCTTAGAAGAGTTCATTACTTATCTAACTGACTTTAAGCACCTTGTGGAAATAGGGCAAAGTTTTGGAGTTTTCTTTATTTATTTTTATTTTTCTAACTCTAATACAACTTGGAATAGCAGCACCAGCAGTTGTTGTTTTTGTTGTTAAACATAGATTGTATATCATGTCGCCATCACTTAAACTACGACATACTTACAACTCTTCCTTCTCATTCTTATTTAAACATCAACCTTATTTTCCTATTACGAGCAAAATGTGGTATGAGATGTCGCTGTAACAGGCTCCTGCTGATGCTTCTGGCAGTGGCAGTGCCTCTGCTACTTTTCTTGCCATTGATATTGCTGCATTATGGAGTAGTTATATCCAAGATTAGTTTTGTTCTCACACTCTTACCATCTCTTTATCCTGGAATGTCTTTGTGTTCAAGCACGAGTATGAATCTGATGGAGTATGAATGTTTGTATATTTTACTAAAAATCCTGCTGTTATTTTATGTCAGCATTAGTTACAACAATTTTACAAGTTTTTATTTGAAACTCACCTCATAGTTGTGGATTGTAAAAAAACAAAATTGTTTGAGGGCATTCAGCTACACACACATAAAGAACATAATAGCAGAGACGAAGGAAAGAAAGAGATGGCACGCAGTAGATTGTAGAAAATTGTTATAAAATTGGGTAATAAATAGTCTCAGGAACGTATTAAATGCAAAAGAAGTCTTAATGTTTCCTTTAAGGATTAAGAAAAGCTGGCAGCAAGTTTAAAATGAACTAACCAAAAATGGTGGTTTCTGTTTGAACAAGTTGACCTATTTATATTTTTTACTTAAAGAAGCTTTACTGGAAATTGTATACATTTAGTATTTAGTATCTGGTATATTTTAACTTAAACATTTAATTATGTTTCTTATTAAAAAAAACTGTTATTTTGAAATTCATATTAATGTAAATTTAAGATTAAATTAAGACTATTTAGGGCACACTGTGGTTCCAATCTCAAATCTAGCTGGACAAAATTAAAACAAATTACATATGTCTTCAGAATAAAGCGAAATATAATTTATATAATAGCTACTAACTTGCTCTCATACAATGTAAAATAGATTTGGTTTTCATAAGAGAACTGCGAGAACTTGAACAAATCTTCGCTAATATTTTTGTAAAATAAAATTTTAGTAGTGTGTTGTGTGGTTCACTTTCCAATCAAACACAAAAGTAATGTGTTCTTAATGAAAAGCGTGTATTATGTAAAATCTGCGTGAACATATTGAAGCACCAGTTCATACATGGGAGTTGTATTCCATTTTCTGGCGGTTATACTTGGGTGGTATAAATACAGATGAGATCAGATGGAGTAAAGTAATTCCCACATCACATTGTTTTTCATGTCCACAACATCAAGAGCGTCTGCTTCCACAATATTTGTTCAATTCACAAGGTCTCATATTGTCATAATGTCCTAATATTTCACAATGATTTGAAAATGTTTATTGCCTTTCAATCAAATAATGTCCTAAAATAATACTACTCTGTATGCTATGTTTATTGTGTTATCGTAACCAACAAGCAGAAACCTACGCCAAACGCCTAAGAGTCGGTTAAGCCGAGCCGCCGAGTGGTGAAGTATTAGGACATTATGACAATATGACATTATAATAGTCCTTGTGAATTGACCAATTTTTTATATTTTATATATGTATTTTCAAAAAATGTTGTACAAGTGTGTAAATATAATGATGTGTGTGTATTATGTGCTCTATTTATAACTATTTATTAAGTTTATATATTGTATTTTTTTTTATTATTATTGTTGTAACTATAATTTAGCTAAAATTAGGCAATTTGATAACACACATTTGCTACTAATTTAATTTTATTTTATGTTTATATTTATTTTTATTTTTATGTATGTATGTCTGTAACATACATATGTCTAAACACACATACTCACATACATGTACAATATATTAAATATAATATTTGTGGCTATATGTAACTATACATACATATATACATGTGTACATAGTAAATATGTATGTGATTGTCTAGGTTATTACAGCCATGGCCTTCATTTTTATTAAGAAAACAGCAACAACAACAACAACAATGTGGACTAAAACCACACAATGAAGTACTACAACAACCACCGAGTCCTTGGGCTTAATAGACCCATAAAACGCGTCTTTTATGTCTCCTCAGTAGACTGGAAACCATTCAGCTCATGGTTCTCTGTTTTTTTTTGTAGTTTTTGTTAACTTTTGGCATGTAAACAAAAACGCTTTTGTTAAAATTGTTTGTTTGTCGACTATAAAATAAAAATTTCGTTCAAAAATTTATGGGGTTTGTGGCAATGAAATTGTAATAAAATTATTATTTTTTTACAATTATAATGTTGTGTGCGGTAAATATTTATTATAATTTTCAGAACCAGTTAGAATAATTTATAAGCAATAAAAACCATCAGAGTCTTGTATAATATTCTATGTATTAGCAAATACACTCTCGATCTGATGATTAGAACCACTGAAATTTCTGTTTTTAGTAGGTCATATCTTTTTAAATATTTTGTCACTACCATCGGAAAGGACACTTTCTTAAGATTACAAAAATAAAAAAACCACCATTCAAGTTAATGAAATTAATTTATATTTAAACTCAAAAAAAGGTTGGAAATGACTTGCAATTGCCGAAATAAATACATCCGTGATTTTGGGCACCTGTAATCCCTTCCCTTGACGTAATTTTGTCGATTATGCAACGTCGTTTTTCCCTAACGGTGTGGTTTTAATCCCGGAATTCGGACTTTTAAAAATTACATTCACGGGACTTCCAGAGTCCCGGAAAAAATTCTGCAATCACCGTATCCCTTCCAAATTTTATCGATATAATATAAAAACAATAATTGTTTAACTTAAAAGCAATTGACATACGTTGGACACATAAATCTAATGATCCAGTCGACTCAACAAAATAATGAATCGTGATTGGTATCCCTAACTACTTAGTATTGTCTGTATTGCTTATTTACCAGGCAAACACATGCATAATTGCAACGTATTACTTATATATTGTATAAGGAATCAATATAATTCTCATTGAGTTAATAATATTTAACTTTTTAAAAAACAGGACCATTTTGGAAAAAAGTTAGATTTTGCAAAAAAAAAAGTCAAAAATTGCATGTTTTGAGGTACAAAACATTTATTTTGATAGATATCGAACTCGCATTCCACTAAGCGATCAAATAGGTCTTCAAGGAAAATATCTAAGCTTTATTTAAAGAAAAATAAAGCTTTTAAAAAGAAAAGGTCAAAAAAGTTTTTGATTTCGAAAAAAATAAACAAAAATATTTTATTTTTTTTAAAATATCTTTTTTCGAAAGATTGAAGAAATAGCTATCTAAAATATTTGGGTCACATTTTGCTAAGAACAATAAGTAATAAGTTACATGGATGAAAAAATAACATGTTTGGACAAAATGTAAAATTTTTACCGATCTTGTTGAATTGTGCCTGAATTACTATCCAATAGGTCTAACATTGGTGTAAATTTGATCCTGATCGGAAGACATCGATTTTAAAAGTTGGTTCACTTAACGTGAAATTTTAACCAAAAACCTAAATCATAAATTTTTCAAGGACGCACTTTTTCTACACTGTGATTATTTATCATTATAAATCATACCAAATATTCAAAACAAAGAATATAGAACATTTTTTTTATATAAAATGTTTAAATTTGTCTTCGATAATTCATTGACTTAAGTAATTAATAACACTTAAAATTATTCAACTTACCTTCTAAAGACCCCGTATATATTCTAGTAATATCATAATCCATGGGTCCATCACTCGTTTCTATTTGTACATCACTGGTGAATACTGACAAGGGATCCTGACGCAGCACCAAACGAAATTCCCTAGAAATGTATATAAAAAAAAACGAACAAACAATGTCATAAGACAAATATGCCAGAATAATAAAGTAATATGAGTACGACAATTTAACAACAAAATATAACTTTTTAATAGTTAAGAAACAATAATAAAAACAATATTGATAAAGTAAATATGAACAAATAAGAAAGGAGCGAGTGCACAACAGCTAAAAGTTTAAAAAACAAACAAAAAAAGTGAAAATATTGAAGAAGAATAGAGACAGGGGGCACATAGAATTACAAATAACTAGGAGTGTATTAGTATAATAAATACATACACATATACTACATACTTATGTGCAGATAAATATATGTACATTAGGATGGCCCCAAAAAAAAGTGATGATATTTCCAACAAAATTAAAAGCTTAATACATTTTCAGATGCCGTTTCTCAAAAATTGTGTACTGGCGTTAATATTTCGTGAGCTGGATCCAAGGATAAAAATGTCCTTTTTTAAGGATTTTTTTCATATTTAAAAATTCAATTTAGTTGGAATTTTTTGAAGTTTTCGGAATCTATTTTCTTTCCGCTCTGATGTTAGATATATTTTCAAGACTCAAAATATCTACCCAAGTCGTATAGGCGCCCTCAAATACCATTCACATGATACCAATATTTCGTGAAATATGAAAAAAAATTATAAAAAGAACCTTTTTATCCTTGGAACCAGCTAAAGAAGCCACCCTAATGTACATACATATGTATGTACTATACATAAGTATATAACTAAAAACCAACAAACAGTGAAGGAATATACAAACAAACAAATACTTTTCGAATACGAGTAACTGAATTTGTATGTATGTGTGTTTGTGTATAAAAGTCGTAACTGATGACAGCACAAGTGTTGACAATCTTAAATGTCAGCAATAATTGTGTCAGCATAAAAGACACACACACACAGTCACATAAGTTAGAATATGTATGAATAACACAAACAACAATTGAAAACTGAAACGCATTTCAATCTACTGTTTGCATAGAAAAATAAATACTCGGGGGACATTTTGTATTTATTGTGCAGCAATGAAATGAAGTTACTCCCATGTAAGTCTTTCAATTTTCAAATGCCAAAAAATCAATAAAATGAAAAAGGAAAATCTATTTTTTGCATTTACCACTCGTATCATTTGAAAATTGTCATATGTTTTATATTGTTTTCCAAGACATTACAATTTCACTTATATGACATTCATGAAATTATTGAACAAGTACATAGTACAATTTCTGTAGTAGAATTGGATAAAGAGTTTTTGTTTTACATTTGCATGTAACTAAATTGATTTACATCTTATATTTTACAAGAATTTTTGTTAGCATTTTTGTTCTATTGTATAACTTAGATTCAAGCATGAGAAAATGTTTTATACCTTTGACTCCATAGCAATCGCCCTCTAACATTTTAGGTCATTTAATATTTTTTTTTTGTTTTAATTTTAACACCTTTTTTCCCCATAAAATCTTTTAGTACCATAAAGTCATTCTATTCAATATTTGTAGCTGGATTTTCTCATTTTATAGTCCACATTCACTTGCTCTTTCTGACTCTAATCTATTTTTTATGGACAACAAGATATAAATGTTTATTTTTAACTTTTTTTTTTTTTTTGTTGCTTTCAATGCATGAACCAGATGTAACCCAAACCCTAAAAAAACAGCACACTCTGGCACTGAGATACTTAATTGTCAAAATGTCATTTTTGTATGTCAGATGGCTAATGATGGTTGTAAACATGAGAATAAAAGCAACAGAAAACAAAACAAAAAATACATAAAGGACACCAACATTGTTGCTATTTTAGGATTTTGAAGTACTAAGTGTTATCGATTTTTTTATTGTTGATTTTTATAACTTATTGGATCATCAAATTTCTACAACTCATAAATCAAACACATTCTAATGCAGTCAGCACCATGGAAAGTGCAAATACATACAAATGTTTGTATATACACTAATGTACTTAGAAATGTATGTTTTGTAGAGAACTTTGAGTATTTTTGAGTGTGAGTTTATACATTTTTTAAACTTAATATTTATTAATGCAGAGAGTAAGATTTATGTCAGATATTTTTTAAGCTCAAACCGTTTTCATTATTATAGTTGGGAAAATAAGGAGAACATTAGGGGGATTTTAATAATCTCATATGCTTAAAGGTAAATATGATTACTTTAAATTTTTTACAATTTCTCAAAAATGCTGAATATCAAATATTCTCCACCCGAATTTCGATGTGAACAAATTATACTTGTCTCAACATTGATGCATATAAACATAGGTCTCTTATCAGTCATATTGTCATAATGTCCTAATATATCACGACTCGGCAGCTCGGCTTAACCGACTCTTAGGCATTCCGCGCAGGTCTCTGATCTGATGGTTGGTTGCGATAACACAATAAACATAGCATACAGAGTAGTATTATTTTAGGAAATTTTTTGCTTGAAAACAATAAAAACCTTTGTGAAATATTAGGACATTATGACATGATAAGCTCAAACCATTTTCATTATAGTTGGAATTAGGGGGATTTTAATAATTGTGAATTCACCAAATATTTAAAATTACACATGGACCACTTAAGAAATCCACCAGCCTTTATTTAAGGCGAATTTAACACGTACATTTTCAGAACCATTTACTAATAAAATTACCAGTAAAATACAGTGTTTGACGAATTAAAGTGACCAGCAAGATTTTCTATTGACCGTTCTAAACCTTTTTCTTTAAGGGTTTTGCAGTCAGTGCTATCTCAATACGCCACAGACTCTGGAAAATTGCAAAGATAATATCCGATAAGAATGTCAAACGTTATCGTTCGACATTCACGCCAAAACAATTGTAAATGCCACAAAAAGTACAAAAATTGTAATCAACAATAGCCCACTTGTCTGATGCTGTATTCAAAAAGAAATGGAAAAGAAAAACTTATAATGAATGTAAGTTGGAATTAGCTACATTGACTAGATTTTACATGTGGAGCAACTAAGTTATAAGGTAGGTGCCCGTCAAAAGTATATAGGGATATACTTTTCGTTCTATTTAATTATTGTCAACAAGATCCGTCAAGAACTCTCTGAGTTAGAGGGGGTCAAAATTTGATATTTTAGCAGAACGTGTGTTTTTTTCTCATCCATGTAACTTATTACCTCTTGTTCTTAGCAAAATGTGTCCCAAATAATTAAGAGCTATTTCTTCAATCTTTCGAAAAAAAAATATTTTTTTTCCAAAATCAAAAACTTTTTTTTACTTTTTTTTCAAAAGAAAGCTTAGATCATTACCTTGAAGTCTTTTTTGATCGCTTAGTGGGATACGAGTCGGATTCAAAATAAGTGTTTTGTAAGTCAAGTTATACATTTTATGATTTTTGAAAAAATTCCAAAAAATTTTGTTTTGAGTTACATAACCTCCTAAGCAAAAAAGTCAAAATTTGTATGTCTTGAGTTACAAAACATTTATTTTGATAGATATCCTACGCGCATCCCACTCAACAACAAAAAATATCTTTTGAGCAAAAAAAAATAAATAAATGAAAAAATGGTACATTTTGAAAAGAAAGTCAAGAATGTTTTTGATTTTGCAAAAAATTCAAAAATGTTTTTGATTTTGGAATAAAATGTCAAAATTTTTTTTTTTTCGAAATATTAGGGAAATAGGATTCTAAACTATATGGAATATATTTTGCTAAGAATAATAAGTAATAAGTAAGTTACATGGATGGGAAAAAACACACGTTGGACCAAAATATAAAATCTAACTCAGAGAGTTTTTGACCGATCTTATTGATAATAAATAAATAGAACGAAAAGTATGTCACCATATACTTTTGACGGGCACCTTGTAAGTTAGTTGTCGATTATAAAATTTTTTTCTTATTTCTTTATTAAAAAAAAATGTCGGTTCATAAATAGATCTAACAACATTTTAGCAACAAGTATTTTGGTCAATACTGAGTATCAATCAATACTAAGTATTTGAGTTTTTTCATAAACATAACAAAAAATGTGTGACCTTATAATTTTGAGGGACACCTTATAAGCAATAAACTAAAAGACCCACTCTCTGCGTCATCTGGATTCTATGACTACAGAAAAAGAAGAATGTGGCACACTCTTTGCCACTTATTACCACACAAACATAGACACATCAAACCTGGGTTTTTTTTCAGACACATTTTTATGATCTTTAATGAATGTTGTTTGAATAGAAAACATTTCTTTAGCTTCTTGTTATCTTTTGCAAAGAAATCTTACTTTCTTTTTGATTTTATTTTTCATACTTGAATTTTAAAAAGGTAGAAATATTTTTCATTCGTTTTCTGTGTTGTAAGATGTACCTACATAGTTTTATTATTTCCATTTACTTTTGTAGCCATTCTTTTGCACAAAATATAAAAAAGACATTTTATAACTTCCATTTACCTAATGACACAATTTTTTTTAAACACCTTATGTTGTTGCTGTAGTTGTCTTTGCTGTTGCTATTGCTGTTGATGTGTTGTTTTATGTTTTTGTTTTACAAATCTAGTCTTTTTCATATAAAAATCATGACAAATCCTATAATATTATCGATGATAAGATCTGCACCCTTTAAGAGCTGGTGTTTTTTTTTCTTCTCATTTTTTATGTCTTCTCTACTGCCTGCCTTTTTCTATTTAGATGATGACTCTGTGCCTGATTTTATTTTTATGCAATTTTCTTTAGTATTTTGTTTTTTTTTTGCTCTTCTTCGTTTTTAATATTTATTAAGATGTCTTTGTTGTTACTCGTTTTACCCACCTCCTGGCCCGCTTTCACTATTTATCCACTGGCTGTTTTTAATGTTTCTTTTTTTTATGAAAACTTAAAATTAATGTGTTGTTGTTTTTATTGTTTCTGTTGATGATGTTGTTGTTTGTTTATATTTTTTTTATATAAAATATTTCGTAGTTTAAGTGTCACCACGCCTTAAGCTCAAAAATACGACAGAAAAAAAAGCTGTGTTATTTTTTTGATGTAAAGTCATTTTCATTTACTTTGTTTTGTTGTTGATGGTGTTGTTGATGTTTTTGTTTTTGTTTTTGTTGTCGTAGTTGTTATTTTTCTACTACTAAAACATGCTTCACATTTTGATAGATGAATAGATGGATGAGTGAAATTGCTGCTGTTGTGTTCTTGGATAGTTAAATAAATGAAGGGATACAAACAAACAAATAAACAAACATATAACTTATATACAAACACAAATATATTTTCCAGTAATAGAGCAATACAAGTATTTTCAAGAAGTTTTACACTCTAAGAAAATGTTTACAAAAGTTAATTTTTTCATTAGATTAGGCACCCATCAAATGGTATGGAAAAATCTTATATATTCTGAATATTACTCATACCACTCGTTACACATTTAATGCTTTAGTATGGTCTTTGTTGTACCAACCCCAGAAACATGGAATCGATGCTGATAGAAGAGTTTCAAACAGTATTTAAAAGTATTTTTCTAAACATGCATTATTTAAATAGACTACAGTTAGTATGAGTAATATGTTCCTATTTTTTTTAAAAATTTTCCGTGAAATTTCGATTGTATTTAGGCACACAAACTGGGGAATACACTAGGGTTATATTAGTCAATTAATCGGAAAAATTTCGAAAAGTCGAAACAGACCTTTTAATCGGTAAACAGTCGAACAATCGATTACACCATCTCAAACAAGTAGCATTCTGGCATCCATATATTTTCATAAATTGGCAAAAGTAGAGAAGTCAAAACTAAAATTTATAAAAGTCTAATGTTTTATATAAAATCAACAACGACATTCCACCAGGTCAGTTTGGTTATATTAGACAGTCTGTGACAGCACTCGGAACTAAAGTGCCCTGGAGACGATCAAATAAACCCGTCAATCAGTCCATATGTGTGAGTGTCGTATGCTTGAAGCTTTAAAGGAGACGTATAAATAAATACGTAAATCACCATTTGTATTTGGACGCACTTTTCCATTATGACCAAAAATCTCGAAGAAACTATGTTTTTTTTTGTTAATCAGAGACGTAAAATAAATAATATGAATATTTTTTTTCATCCGTACACGGCAAACACAAAGCAAATGAAATTTGATTGTCAATCACAATAGGAGACGATTAAATAATCAGTCGTCAAATCAAAACATTTTCATTTTCATCAATCATTGCCGACAACGTGTAAGTGTAGCCGAAAAAGAACGACTGCACGCACACAACTATGTGATTGATGTGTTTATTTGATCGTCTCCAGGGCACTTAAACCAAACGATCTTATTAAAATGAATTAAAAATATTTTTAACAAATTTGTTTAAACTTCACTGAAAAATTTTCAACTTGTTTCCAAAATTGTTCAAGCAAAGCGTTGTATATCATTTCACATGTCAAAGGACTGCGTTTAAAATTGCGAACTAACCATGCATAACAATGGTGAAAATAATTATCTGAAAAAATCTAACTTTTACGAGGTTTTCTCTCATTTTGGTTTATAACTTTTTTATATTTAGCCGATCATAGAATCAGAGTTTCCTAACGACCATGATAAACTCACTACTTTTGTGAAAAATATAATAAATTTGAGTTTTTATGTAATTGCTAAAATATCGAAAGATGTTTTAAAAAAAATGTATTGTTAATTTCTTGAGTATTTTTCAACAAGATCATTAAATTTTGCAAACTTTTACTGTCCGTTCTTTTATGTTTTTACTGCTTAGGGAAGTGATAAATTTCTTTGAGTGTAAAAAATATAACAGTAGCAGCAACAGCACGAGTACTCTGAGTATGCCTTAAAGTTGCATGTCAATAGATTATGTGTATGTATGTATGTACGTTCAACTATGTTAGTGTAAATGCAAGAGTATTTTACTTTAAATGTTGACATAATTTTAAGCATAAAAATGTGTTAATGACACAACAGCAGTAGAAACAACAAAAATAATAAATATATAAATAAATCTAACTCAATCTTAAAATAATGCTGTTGAAATGCACTTAAAAACAACTAAGTAAATAGAAAACATCAACATTCTTAATATCCTGTAAAAAATATAATATTCTTATCACTTCCTTGAAAAGTAAACGAAATAAACATCATTTAGTTATATGTTTATAACTAAACAAAGGACTAAAGATCTGCAATACAACTTAATTTAAAGTTTTCCATTTTTGTCTCTCTCATTTTCAGCTTTATTTAAACAAATGCTGCAGTAGCCTAATAAAACATTAAAAGAGTACAAAAAAAAGAACAACTAAAACACATACACACACAAACACACTCAAACCTAGAGAGATCTAATGGTAAGGAGAACAACAACTTTAACATTCCTGCATCATGTTTTACACAATTTGGAAAACAATTTCTTGGTACAAACATAAACAAGTAATGCAGATGTTTGAAGTAGATTCAGACACATACACTCATGCATGCATGAGCAACAACAACACAAACAATACAACAACAAGCAGAACATCAAAAACGGTACAAGCATTTAACATATTTTTCATAGAAACATACAAATGTACATATCGTTAGCTTAGTGTGCAAACGTGCTAAGTCCACTTTTTATGAAAATCAAAGTTTTCCCGGGAGGAAATTTCAAAATCTTTTCAGTCTCAGGAATTCCCAGAAATTTTTTAATACTCTATTAAATGATGATCTTTGGTTTAAATTTTTTAAAATAGATAGTCTTGGACTTTATCAGGTCCAACCTTTTTAATTTGGGATTTTCTTTGGTATTAACCCTTAAATGCATGATTTTTACTTTTATTTTTCAATAAAGTATCAAATATTTAGTTGATTTTTATTTATTATATTTCCTATAGCTTTACTTTGATTTAGAATTTCTTTAGCTGAAACTTTTCGTACTCCATTTGATTTTTCTGAATTAGAATCTGAATTAGAATCAAGCTTATATTCGTCTAAAAACTGGAATGTAGACAATTGGCAACAATATGCATTAAAGGGTGAAACCAAATCAGAATTTCGATATAATGACATTATTCAATTAACAACAAATTTGGCAATATAAACGTCTGAATATTTCAACTGTAAGAACTCCTGAAATTAAGGAAATATTGGATAATTTTGAAATTGCTCCATTGTCTTTTGATAGCAACTTTAGTGACAATAGAGACTTTAATTCAAATAACAAAGTTAAAACGATTAAAATGTGATAAATCCAAAAAAAAAAATCGTTTATGTCGCCAAGGCCTTTCTTCTAAACAGTGATTATTTACCATTATAAATCATAACAATATTTGCATTAACAGATTAGAACTTTGTTTGTGTTTCCTATAAATTTTTTTAAAAAAAGGACTTAGCACAATTACAGCTATGCTGGTGTACATAAATATGTAAAAAAAACTTACATACATAAAATGTACAAGGATATAAACAGGAAGAGAAGGACACATTAAAAACAACACAACATGACTCACACGTTAAACAGAAAATTACTCTAAAACATACACAAATAAACAAATTATGTTGGCAACCGTTACCGCTAGTTACCGTTGTCACTAAAATACCTCTTAGATCGACAAGCGCTAATCCTAGTACACATACTATTATTATTATTATTCTTTAAATTTATAAAATTATCTGAAATTACCGAAATGTTTATATTCTTAAAAAAAATTAATAATTTAAAATTAAATCTGCAATTAATGCAATCTACTTTTTATAAATTTTGTTAAAAATTTAAATCTGAACATCATAACATCGCTACAAATAAAGCTAATTAAAAAACAGCATTAAAATACCATTAGCTATATAACCCAAAATACCAAAAATATTGCAAAATACCGTTAACGTTACCTTTTAACAATATATTTCGAATCCGTTGTCGACCTCACACACAAGACATACAACATTTATTGAATTTATAAATTTTTATGTAGAGTTATGGCTTAAAGCAACATTTTACATTTTTATGTTATTCAAAAATATTTTCTTTTTTTTTTGAATTATTACAATGAAAAACCCAGCCAAAAATGTTTGTCATAATTAAGCTCTCATAGAGAAATGCAAAATATGTTAACGAGCGGTTCAGACCGAATTAAGATTTGTGAATTTCGAAGGAATTTAGTTTTTAATAACTTAATTTATTTAAAAGACAATTTCAGATTTCTTCTTTGAGTTGCTAATTTATTTTTATTTTTTAAATTTTAGGATATTTTTAATGCTTTTATATTTGGGGTCAAATGCGTGCAAGAGAGCGAATTTAATCTGTTAAGATAAATTTTTATACTCTATTACTTCTTAGCTCATATTAATCAGATGTTAAAAAAGCAATTTGATAATAAATTATTCTTCACTATTTTTATTTGAAATTGAGAAGATTATAAAATCATATTGAGCAAAGTACAACAAGTAGTGACTCTCTATTTATTTTAAATTATACTCACACATATACGTGTGAATTCAATACCCTTATGAGAGAATTAAACACATCAAAATACTGGGAATTTTAACTTTGATTTTCCGACTAAATAAAGGACGAACCTCTATATCATACTTCCACTTAATATTTTTATTTCTAAAACACGGCCATTTTGCAAAAACAAAATAAAATTTTAATTATTTGTTAGAATTTAAATTAAAGAACAGAATTTTAGTTTTGGTATTGAAAATCATTTAAAATGAAATTTTAAACAATGTTATAAAACTGGTGAAAATTAAAAATGCACCAACACATTTACATATTTCTTACTAAAACATATTTAGAGTTAGGTACTTTTTCACTAACACATGTTAAGACTTTGATATTGAGCGAATTCCGTTGGGAATACTCATAGCTCGGAAACTTTCCTATTAAAGTCCTAACACAATTATTAAAAACCTATATTGTGAGAATGTATTAATCTATGTGAAAACAAAAACAACACTCGTATGTGTGAAGATTTTAAGTAATTTTTTTGTTTGAGTTTTTTTCTAGTTATCGCTCAACATAATCCTGGCGAATTATGATTGAAAATTCTTAATTTAATTTAAAAATTTCTAAATTTAAATTTGAAATTCTAAAATTAATTTCAATATGAATCACATGGTTTCTTATGCCGATTAACTCTAGCACATTCTTATAGTTAATCGGCATAAGAAACCATGTGATCCTTACATTTTAGATATAAAATGTGTTCAGAATATGTTAACCCTCTAAATTCTCAAGGATTGATTCTTGTTTGTCCTTCTTTTAAATATTTTAACTATTTTTTTGTCATGCTAATTTTTTGGGGTACTTTAAAATAAAATTTTTAATAAATACGAAACTAACCCTAAGCTCTCTTTGGTTGTGTCTTATTTCTGACTTTCTCCTTGAATTTTCTGTTTTGGTGTATTCAAGGACTCATAGCTAAATTTCACGGATAATATTTTTGCAGAACATTTTAACCCCCTAAATTCCTGTTTTAATGGTGTTTTTTGCTCTTTTTTAAAAGAAGGACAAAAAAGACCCATGCCTTGAGGATTTAGAGGGTTAACATATTCTACAAAAATTTTCTCCGTAAAATTTTACATAAATTTTCTGAACACATTTTATACCTAAAATGTAAGGATCACATGGTTGCTGATGACGATTAACAATAAGAATGTGCTAGAGTTGGGATACTTTAACCGCCCCTCAAATGAAATGCTGATGTAAACTTTCAAAACGCCGATACATGTGTCTTTTTTTTGGAATTTTTTTTTGTGTTGTACAGTGTTATATATGAAAGTTTCAAATTCACATTTCAAGCAGTTTAAGAAGAGTTTCCAAATAATCTTAAACATTAAATGTCGGAAATATAAATCATATCTTCGGTTTTATGTTTATGTATGAGCAATATTTCTATAAAAAAAATTTCGCTGGGTTGTACAAAATATACTTCAGGACTTTATTCAAATAAACACTTTTGCTATAAAGTAACAAATTGCACGTAAAATATTTCATGTCAATTACACACAGTTTACAAATTGATCTACAAGACATTATGTTGGTACATGCAAAAAGTATATCGTTAGCTAAAATGCAAAAAGGCGTAACTAACAAAAAATTCAAAATCGAGTTTTTGATTGATTATTATTGCGAATACCTTGTTTAAGCTGAAAATAGACATTTTATATTTTATAAACTATGTGCTTAACCTTATTTGTTGTAGAAAAAACTTTGTTAAACATGTTTATAGTTTTCATTTAACAAAGTTTTTTGCTTCTGCTGTAAAATAACATTTTTGTTACTAACGCTTTTTGCAGTTTAGCTAACGAAATACAGTGTAAGTTTAAACAATTTTCAGTTTAAATTTAAAATATATATGAATGTTTATGTCGTCTACACTGACGTACTACAAGACATGTAAGTTTTTAAAGTCATGTCATTAATTTCATAATTATATAGTGATTAATAATTAATACAATAAAATGTCAAAAATACTTGTCTACTTTTTAAGAAGTCACAAGGGCATTGCTGAGTGTTTTTTTTAAACAAGATTTTTTGCTGTTAATGTTGTTTTTTTAACAATAAAATATGTCAATAATGGAAACCGGAAATGTGCTAATGTTTTCTACATGAAATAGTATTTCCTGGCGAATTAAGGATTTCCGGATTATTAATGGCAAAAAGGACAGCAAAATAAATGTAAATAAAAGCGAAAGGATGAGTATAATTTATTTTGCTACTACTTTGAAACTTTAGCTGGAGAAACGGAATGGCATTAATATTTGTGTATTTCCGCTAGTTATACAAGTAAAGTTTAACATGTTTAAAAAGGAAAAAATATGATATTTGATTTTAAAATATAATATAATAACTACAACAAACTAAATAAGCAAACTGTTAAGTAACATAATTTTGTTTAAATAAGTAAACATTTATTTTTCTTTTTAAATAATATTATTTCATTTGCCTAAAAATGTAATTAAAATACAATAAGTAGCAATTTTAAAATGAAATATTAAATTGCGAACTAAAGCCATTTCTAACTTAAACGAGTATGTGCATATTTATGTAAATATCGTATTTATTTTGTACGAGTAATATTATTTTTTTTCATTTTGTAATGCATAAATAATTTAAATTGTCTTGTAATTAAAATCCCTTAAGTCTATAAATCATTCAACCATACTTCACAAAACCGATACATACTCAAACGTATGTACTCGGTCCACATTTCCCTTACACATACCTACATATTTAATAATTTCCTTTTTGAAAGAAAGTTTCTATTATTGTATTTGCTTTTTTTCTGTTTCGAAAACAGAAACAATGAATTAATAAAACAATAAATGCAAAAAGCACAATATTACTTGCAGCTGTTGCCACTCCCTTAAAAGGTTGTTCAACTTTTGGTCAGCAACAACAGCAGCAGCAGCAGAAACTATAAATACAAATACACAATAAGTATTAACAATTCTAAAGAAAAGAAAACAATTTCAACAAAATATGAAAAAAAATAGGTCTAAAAAGTTTTTCCAACTCAAGTACGTACGAAAATTTATAGAGAAAACTCCAGCACGTTAGGCACCCCTACATATTGGAAGACCTCAACCACAATGGCCAGCACTGAATGATTTGCTTAACTTTTTTTTTTCTCCTTTTTGAAGTACGATTGGGTTGTATTTATTTCTTTTTTTTCTTTACTTTATTTTTACAATTGCCATTTTCCTTTATAATTCATAATTCATTTATATTTGTGTGCATACAAGTTTGTAAGTTTTGTATATAAACGATGGTTGTTTGATAATTTTACAGTAGTATTTTTTAAATATCTAGTTTCCATAAATAATGTTCAGTATAACAGCATTTTTCAATTGTAGCTATCGCTCGGAAAAGGTGAATTTAGAATATTTATTGGATTATTCACCGGACACTGTGGTTTTAGGTATCACCAGTTTATTTTTGATAATGTTTCGAATGAACAGTGAAGAAAAAATTAATTTTCTAATTCAGTAAAGAAATTTACAGAATCAGAAAAGCCTATCACAAAATTTGTAAATTCAAATAACAATTTCACAAAATTGCAAAGGTCTTTGAAATATCTACATACATATATAGAAATAAAATATAGATAAAACGAGTAGAGCTATATTCGCTATCTTATATACCATTCACCAAATTACACTTTAAAATACAAAATTAAAAAAAAATAAAAAATTTCAAAATTTAAAAAAAAAATAATTTTCGTAAGAGTTTTTTTTAAATTTTTTTTAAAAATTTTAAGTTATTAGTGAAAAAAAATGTATGAGAAAAAAATTTTTTTGGTAAAAATAAAATTTGAGTCAAAAAATATTTTTCCCGATTTTGTCCCATTGTAGGTCCAAATTACTATAGCCATCGTTGCAATGGACTTTGAAATATCTATCATTAGATAACCATATTGTATATATTAATGATTTAGTAATCCAGATATAGATTAAAACAAGTAAGAAAGTATGGTCGGTCAAGCCCGACCATATAATACCCTACACCAAGTAAATGAGTAAAAATATTTTTCTTTTAAAATATCAATAATTTATATTCGTGAGTGATTTTCGGAAGTGGGCCTTATATGGGAGCTATGACAAATTATGGACCGATCACCATAAAATTAGGTCGTGTGATTTATGTCTATATTAAAGTTAACTATGTTGAATTTTGTGTGTATACCAACATTATTAAGCGATTTATGCACGTTAAAGTGATTTTCGGAAGCGGGTGTATATGGGAGCTATGACTAATTATGGACCGATCGTAACAAAATTTGGTGACATGAATTTTGCATATATAAAACTTATTTGGAGCGAAATTTGTGTAGATACATAGATAAATTAAACATTTATGACCAATAAAGTCCAATTTCGAGGGGACATTTGTATGGGGGCTAGGTGAAATAATGGACCGATTTCAGCCAGTTTCAATAGGCTTGGTCCTTGGGCCGAAAAAGTAATATGTACCCAATTTTATCGAAATATCTTCAAAATTGCGACCTGTACTCTGCGCACAAGGTTTACATGGACAGCCAGCCAGCCGGCCAGCCGGCCAGCCAACCAGACGGACGGACGGACATCGTTTAATCGACTCAGAAAGTGATTCTAAGTCGATCGGTATACTTTAAGGTGGGTGTTAGACTAATATTTTTGGGCGTTACAAACATCTGCACAAACGCATAATACCCTCCCCACTATGGTGGTGTGGGTATAAATAGGCCAAAAATAGAGGTTGTCCCGGTTTTTTTTATATCTCAGCACGTGTGGGAATTTCTACAACGGAAGATCCGAAAACATCTTATTACTTGTGCACCAATGTTAAAGGAGAACCTTCCAGAAGAATGGCAAAATATAACGTCCGCAGAACTGGAAAATTTAGTAGCTTCGATGACCAGACGCTTGAAGATGCCCGTGGTGGCCCAACGAAATATTGAATACTTGTATTGTATGAAAATTTGTATTCGCTGAAAAATGTTTATTTAGTGTACAAATCGTATGTAGACTTTTGTCAACATATCTTTTTAATTTTTTGTGAATAAAAGTTAAATTAATTATCAATTTGGCGATATTTTTTTTGTTATATTACTAAAAATGCATTTGAAATAAAACTGCATCATTACTTTTACTTATTATGGTTTAGAAGTCCGCGAGTTACGAAAATAATGGTTGCCACTATTTTGAAGGGTATAAAAATAGGTAAAACATCGGTAGATTTTCTCGATTTTAAATAGCAACAGAGTCGGGAGAATTCCCGATATATTGATGTATGAATCATGTAAGTGGGCCTTATATGGGAGCTATGGTTAATTAATGACCGAACTCAACACAATTTTGAGTTGTGATTTCTTTTAATATAATGCTTAATTATGGCGAATGGTTGGTCAAATAATGGACCGATTTCAACCAATTTCAATACTTTGACCGAAAAAAACGCCTATACCCAATTTTGTGGAAATATCTTCCAGAATGGTCAGACGCATTGTGGTCTAAAATCTCAATATAGCCGGAAAAAAGTAATATTTTTAAATATTTCAAAAGCTATTTTTTTGTATGGTATTAATTAATTTCAATATCCGAATATACTTTGCAGCATACAACAATTTACCTTAAACCGGACTTAATACACGATTGATTTTAAAATATGTGTTAAAAGTTCTAACATATTAAACTTTATTTATTAATTTTGTTATTTCTATTTAATTAAATATTAATCCCAGCCTTGCCATTATTGTGAATTAATTTGACTTTTGTATTTATATTCTACAATGTAAAATTAATTTGTATTCTACATATTTAAATGGAGAGTTTTTTGGTTGAGAACTTCCAAATGAAATAAGTTAACTGCTTATAATTATTCCTGATTTGTAGCTGAACAAGCCCGGACATCTCAACCAGAAGACTCAAATCATCTCAGAAATTTAAATAAAATCTCTGTTAAATAACATGTAAGTTATTGGAATTAGTGAATGGTAAATCGATTACGATTATGGTCGAAAATCGATTTTCAGGGCCTAAAAACGATTATTTCGTGATCGATTATATACTCCGATTTTTATGCTGAAATCGATTTTTGATAACGATTAATCGAAATAGAAATAAAATTCCGGAATTTTTAGTATTGTCTACGTTTTTTGCTTTCATTAAAATTTGCAATATATTAATCTTCAGCTGACATCGGAAAATATTCCCGGAGGACCTCATTTTTTAATGCGAAATTTTTTCAACCTTAAGAAATTTTTATAAAAAGTGTTACGAAATTTTTTCCAGAAAATTGTTGTCAAATGTTTGCCGTTACGGTTTATAAAATGAGCACCTCAACATAAATGAGTTATAATACTCTTCAAAAATATCATTTTAATCCGTGATTATAGCGTATATGGGTCATTTGCTATAGTTTCCAAAAATGCAGGTCGATTATTAAAAAATCGATTATTGGATTCGATTAATCGACTGTAAAAATCGAAATGAAAATGGTTGATCGAAAAGTCGAAAATCGATTATTAGCTTTTCATACCATTCACTAATTGGAATCAAACTACAATTGGTATCTTTCATTTCTCTTTCCCTATAAGAACCAGTCCCACTCGTGTTTCCTAAGAAACAATTTATTCCCAAATATCTCCTCTACAACCAATCCCTGGTTTCTCTCTTTTATTTTAGGAAAAGATCGCCTTTGATCTTTGTCCTATCAATCTTATTGTATATCTTATACAGTTAATTACCCCTAATTCATAATTATTCACTAATTAAATCTCTATTAGTGAATTTTAATAAAGTTAGTAATACAAGCACTAACATTTATTCAATATGATTAAATGAATTACTTTTATAAAATATAAACAAATGTTTGACCAGCAACAGTACAACGACCCTCCTAAATTATAAAACCCTTACAGAGGAAAACGCATTTTGTATGAATGGAACTGTATATGTTTGCATGCAACGCCTTTTACTAGTCAGGCAGTAATACATACATATAGAATTCATACAATAACGGAAATATTGCGGATTTGTATTGATTTCCGGTAGACAGCTTTAGTTTTGTTATCGTTGTATGCCAGTTCTGTAGACTCGCAGCAACAGCAGCAGCTCTAAGTGTTTATGAGCGAGTGTTTGTGTGTGAATTTGGATTAGTATTCAATACTTTTATTTATAGCGCTCATACATATGAGTATATACATACATATGTAGATGTATATGAATTGTATTTTTATTTTTGTTTAGGGAAAATATCCAGACATTTTAAAAATTCCATATTTTTTCTCACTCATTCTCTATTTTAGTTGTTTTTTTTTTCTTCTGGATGTTGTTGCAGTGTGTTTATTTTTTTGTAATTTTTTTTTTATTTCCTGCTCCCAATCGTGTATAAATACTTTATAATGCTTAAAGGCATGAAATACAGTTTAAACACACACAATCACAAGTGTATGTAGGCAAGTGTGTGCCAGTTTGAGTACCGGATGTTGTTCATGTTGCACATGCTGTAGAAAATTCATTTAGATCAAACCAATTTAAACCAACATACAACCAACCAGAGTAACCGAACAACGTTCGCACTAAACGCAAAATGCAGTTAAATTTACTTTTTTTTTCTTCATTATTAAAGAATCAACAGCAACAACCGACCAAACAAACAGCAATGGCAGAGCACTGGCAACATTTGTTAAGCAATTGGCTGGTAATGTAACTGTTTATTGAAAATGTTGCACAGACATGTGTACAGTTAGTTGCCTGCATGCAGATGTAAATATACAGTGTATTGTAGGAGTAGATTGGTTTGATTCCAAAAAAAAATCTGTGAAATTGTGAGATGTCAAGTTTTTGCAAATTTAAAAATTGATTTAAACAAATTGCTTAAATTTGAGAAAAAAGTTCCTAAAAATGTTTTTTTTTTTAATTTTGAATGGCTTTTACTATTTACTTGTTTTGTGCAATTTAATATCAAAGTTGTGCTTGTGTACTTGACATTTTGTGTTTAATAGTTTTATTTGTTTAAAATTGGTTTTTGTGTTTATTAATTTTACTCTTTTATTTGATGTTTTCGTTCTACTTAATATCGGAAATAATTATTATATTTCGGAAGTTAGCTTACAACAGCCACAACAACAAACAATTTGTCCTTGTGTTTTTATTTCGGTTTAAATGTGTTTTCTTTTATATTATTATTATTATTTAATGTCAATTCAAGGCTTTAACTCGCCTTTCAACTTTTGACATTTTAACTGATGTTTTATTTAGTTTGTGTGCAGCAATGTTTATGGGTATTTGTGTGTGTTATAAAATTGTTTTCCATGTTTTTTCTCAATTTTATTTCAAATTATTCAAGCGTAAACTTTGCCATCATAATGTTTTGGTGATGATGTTGATGATGATATTTAAATTGAGTTTTATATTTTAGGAAATTATTCATACTTAAAAGTACGGGTGTTTAAATTGCTTAATTTTTTTCTTGCATTTCGCTTTATTATTTTCAGTTTGTTCTGCTTCTTACTTCTTCATTAAAACTCTTGTGTTTAATGGCTGAAAGTAGCAGAGTACAACCTGCTGATTTACAAATTAAAATCTTTGCATGATTTGTTTTCGCATTATTGTTATAATTCTGCGACACACCAAATGTCAGAGCGTGTACTCAAACATAAATTAAATTTTATCAGGTGTGTTCGCTGGAACATTAAAAGTCATAGGGGTTACACAAAAATAATATTTTCTTTCTCTTACATTTGTACTTATAAAAATTTGTATTCCATCATAAAAAGTATATTTGTGTCAAAATCACGAAAATGATAAAACGAAAATCGTAAAATTTTTCAATTCTATGGAGATATTTTATTAAAAAATTTTAAGCAAAATGTCTAAATTTTGTTAGACGTTTCTCCACATAATTAATGATAACTCAAAAGGGGTTCGTCCGATATTATTAACATAAACTAAAAAAAATTGGAATTTACATAACCGTTTAATCCGTTTGTACACTGCGTTTTAATCGGCTCAGTAGTTTCGGAGTTAGAATAACAAATTGAAGCAAAAAAAATATATATTTTACCTGAAAATAGCTAATTTTTTTGTTTTAAAAAAATCATGAAAAATAGAAAACGGCAGAAATTATTCAGGTTTATTGCTTTATTGAAAGCCACATATAATAGAAATAAAATGAGATATCGATCATAAAAATCTATTGATTTTTTTCGAATTTATTCAAAATTAAATGAATTCGATCATTTTCACAAAATTTTAGTTTTTTGTTTGATATACATAAAATTGAGTAGTTAATTTTCTTCTTTCGATTGATTGAATTTTGAAAACATTTTTCCCATGCTATGTAAAAACTTTCAAATATATATTTTGTTTCAATCGGCTCAGTAGTTTCGGAGTTATAATAACAAGTTGAACAAAAAAAAATTATTTTTAATTAAAAATTGGAATTTTTTGTTTAAAAAAAAATCATGAAAAATAGGAAACAGCAGAAATTGTTCAGATTTATTACTTTATCTAATAGCCACATATAATAGGAATAAAACGAGATATCGATGATAAAAATCGATGGACTACTTTCGAATTTATTCACAATTAAGTGAAATCGCTCATTTTCACAAAATTGTATGTGCTTTCAAGTGGAAATTTTACATGTGTTTTGTCTCTGATCGTTATTTATTTTTAATCATAATACTTTACGAATATCTAATAATCCATTGCAACACTTCTGACAATGAGATTTTATTTTTCATTTAGACTCACCTGTCATGGGCAGAAAAATTCAGTCTTATGGTATGCGCTGGCCCATATTCACCAGCATTTAAGTCTCTTTTTCGACGATGTCGCTTCTGTTCGATATGTTTTTGATGGGCCTCATGTAAATGTGTACGATCGAAATTTGCTGCCTCCCAATGTTTTATAAATGGAGTTATTTTCTGTGTATGACCTGGAAAGACAAAAATAAAATTAAAATGAAAACGAAAACCAATAAATACCAAACTCAAACAAGCAATTGTAATTCAAATTGTATGCAGATACAAATGCCAACTGCATTAAAAACTAATAAAAGTAATTGAACAAAATATAACAATGAAAAAACAAAATACATTTCGATTTTCTTTAGATTTTGGCCAAATTCGTTTCAGTTTTGTTCATGCTACTATTTAGTATGGCAAAAAATTATAATTTTTTTGTTTGGTTAAACCGTAACATGGATACACGTAATACAATTTACATAAAATCAAACCTATTTACACACAAACAGAAACTAATGCACTTCGTAATAGACAAACCAACTACGTACATACTATACAATATTGTTTTACTTATAATCTTGGTTGCAAGTTTAACACACAGCATTGTTGGAAAAGAATTAAATGAATTAGTGCAAATAATGTTTATAATCAGTTCATGATTTTTTAACTGATCTATATGATTAAAAATAATCATACCATAATATGATTACGCTACAAACATCATGATTTAACACAACCGTATTATGGTTGAGGTTGAATCAAATTATGGTTGGGCTCAACTATAATACGATTGAGCTACAACCATATTATAGTCATATTAGCTTTCATGTTTTTAAATAGCTGAGATGGAATCATAACATGGTTGGGCATAATAATATTATGATTGTGCTACTATTATAATATGATCATTTTATCATAATACGCTTACCAAGGGATTAGATTATGGTTAAGTGGATCATATTATGATATTTTAGAATGCTACGCATTAGTAATAATATGGTCATATACGAACCATAAAATAATTTGATAACAACCAACAAATCCATTATTTTTGCATTTTTTAATGCAATTGTTTATTTTAAGAACCAGCCAAACAACAAATTATTATACTACTAACCTAAAAATTACTATTTCAAAATTCATATGAATTTTATCTATTTGTGTAACTGTTTGATAAACATTAAACATTTTTTATCTACATTAACATGATATAAAAAATAATATAAACTTTGCACTTGACTGGTTTCTAAAATAAACAACCATCACCATAGTAAATATCTTTGGAAATTTTCTAATTTTATTAGGAATTTCAAAATTAAAATGACAAATGAACTTTTTAAAGACTTTAAATTTTATGCAAATATCAAAATGGTCCTAACATACTCGAATAGACCATTGAAAGTTATTTAAAAAAATGTTATTATAATTTTTTTATCCAAAAAAATAAAATATTTTTTTTTTCAATATATCAACCTGTTTCGAAACTATATTTAAAAATTGCGGTATCGGGAAAAAAAGTAAAAAAATATTTTAGAAAATTATGACTTTAAAATATCGATTTTGTGGGAGAGGTTTTTATTCCAAAATGACCCGAAAAAAATGTTATCGTAAATAACAATATTTGCCGTATAGCCTAAGTATACATATTTGTTCTGAAATAACGATTCGTCATCATACACTTGTTCTACAGTGCATTCTGCTTCCGTTGTAGGCCATTGGCAGATTTTCCATATCCAACCAAGTAGGGTTTAAGAGCTTTTAAATCTTTTATTTTTTTCATATTTATTGAGACCTACAACATTTATGAAAAAAAAATAGATTAAGGCCTAGTAATACATAGGCATAAACCAGTCAAGCGCTGTCACTTGACTTCTTTCTGCACTAAACATAGATTTCTCGGCCTGCTTCACCATAATAGGGGCGTATTTTTTTTCATTAGACGATGCATTTACCTTTACAAAACAGTAATAGCCCAATAACTCAATTTTGGATTTTTTGTTGCTTGACCGGTTTTTGAAATAATCGATTTAATTGCTGTCACTGTTTATGACACTTTTCGATTATGTTCACAATCGTGTTTTTTCTTTGCATGTGATAATTTTCAACTGACTGTTATTCATTCAAAGTTAATTTTACTATTTTAAATACTCGTATTATTTGACAGAATTTTTAAATTGAATTCCTTTAAATTACTGCCTTGTCGTAGAGTACTTACTTGTATTATGCATGTTAACTTGTATTATTGTTATTATTGTTGTAGTTAGCATGGCTTTTTGTAAAATACCGCATTGACCACAACTTGAGACATTCATTTATTTAGATGTTCAACGGCCAGAAGAAGTAAAAGCGCTGAGAGCAGAAAGCAAAACTGCTACATTGTGTCGGCCATACAACTCGGTCAAAATTCTATTCATACATACATACGTTATATATGAATAAGGCAGCAGATACAGTAAATAGTTGGCAGTGTGTATGTTTGTGTACAGTTGGGAGAGTGTGTAATGTAACTATTATGTGGTATTGTTGTGGTACTTGCACACAATTTGTTCACGATTGTAATTGCAGCATTGAATACACACAAATACTCATTCTTAGATATAGACATATACATAGAAGTAGATAATGCAAAATATGTTGCTGCAAATTTTGTTGCGTTACATAGCCAACAGCAGCTTGTTACTGTAACTGTCGCTTCAATGACTGCAAACTTCATTTAATGTTTCTAAAACACAAGCCCTTTAAAAATGATGTTGCAAATTACAATACAGGCTGCAAGTGACCGAGTGTGCGTCTGTCCATGAGTCTGGCTGACGGTTGCTAATAAAACATGCAAGACTTTGGTGACCGACATTTTCAGTTCTAAGCATACAAATGGAGAGAAACAGCAGAACAACAGAAACATAAAACACAAACCAGACATTTGTTCTTTTTTTTATTTTTTTGAAATGAAATGAAATGGTGATTATAAGTAGTCGTTTATACACTGAGAAAATGTCAATTCATGTGAGCCTGTGCATGGTTCTGTGGGAGTGTATGTTTGGGGGGTTCTCTGTGAATTTGCACTTGACTTCACTTGTGCATGATTTCGAATGCACTTGACCGAGCACAGATAAAGAGTCAAAGCATGTTGAATAATATCACCACCATCATTATCATCTTTGTCATCATGCTCATCTTGATAACAAACATTAAACTTATGATAATGGCAATGATGATGATGGTAATAATGAAGTTAGAATTATTAAAGGTGAGCATTAGATAAATTTTCATGTTGTAGTTGTTAGTCGGTATGTTAACGGTATTTTATCATATAATGTTCAGTGATTGGAAAATTTAGCTAAATTGTCATTTATTGATGTTCACATATTTGTTTTCTATATCTAATGATATGTGCATGTACATTTATTAGGGTGTTCCTGATTGTTTGGAGTCAAAAAATTGAAATGAAACTTTACTTTAAAACAGGGACCGTAACGGTTAAAGTGAAAAAATTATTTTATAATACCAAATAGGTGACTTTAAAAATAAAAATTATTCTAAAACAGTTATTGAATAAAATAAAAGTTCGCATGAAACTCTAAATAGCCGTCATAAAAAACTCATTTGAGGAGTTTTATATTTTTCTGTCTTATAATAAAATTCATTTGAAGAGTTTTATTTTTCCCTTCAGAAAATAAAACACATTTTATGTAAAGTTTTCCTTGCATTGCAAGTGAATAAACAAATAAATTACTACAAACATTATATCAGATAGACTCAATACAGAAGGATACTGGAAAAAAAGTAGAAAATAAACGAAAAAAGTTTTATTTTCTGACGGGAAAAATAAAACTCCTCAAATGAGTTCTTTTTTATGACGAGAAAAATAAAACTCCTCAAATGAGTATTTTTTATGACGGCTATTTAAAACACTTTTTTTGAGAGTTTCATACGAAGTTTTATTTTTACGTTGAAAAATAACTACTAACTGTATAGTTGAGATCATTTTAATATCACCATTGATTCTGATAGAGCACGTTAATACAAACCCATTGGTATATAAAAATATAGATCTTCGTTGACTCAAACATGGATTTAAAATTTTCTGGATAATCGTTATTTACGCTCCCAGCTTTAAAATACTGGATCAAATAATAAAATTTTTTCACAGGTTTTTAAAATTATTTATAATTCTTCAAAGGAATAATATACAACTTTGATATCAAATCTTTTTCCGAGTCCAATTCTATCTGAATGTTTATGATTTTTCACGAAAATTTTAGATTTTTTTGTGACACTTTTTGATGATACAAATTTAAAAGGGTTAAATTTATGCAATGAGTCAGTTTACCAACGGCTGGTGCTAGAACAAACATTTTGACAAATTGTATTTTAAAAAGACATAAACTTTCATATATGATGTGAAAATTTACTACTTTTTTTAGGTGCATGCCAAATATATGTATATACATAATATATATATGTGTATGTATCTGACTTGACTTCCGTTTCCGTTAAATTCATTAACAAATATTTACATTATGTACATTAGATTGCTTTAAAGCTGTTATGCTTAATACACCTTGTTTGCTTTACCCCACCAACTTTAAATTTGTTATTCCAGAGTAGGTTATAGTATCAAGTAATGATTTTTCCATACAAATTAAATTTTATTTTTTAAAACATTTAAACCCTTTAAGAGAAATGACCTCATTTAATCATGAGATTAGCACGTTTTGAACAATTGAAACAAATTTTTCGCAAGTTATTTGTTGCACAAACATAATGCCAAATAATTTTCTCATGAAAAATGTATTCATTCAAAATCGCGCTTCTCTCAAAAATTACAAAACAATCCTAAAATTTTGACATTTTAAGAAACTAAATTAAATTCTTGTTTTGCTCCCCCTAAAATACTTTTCTTGAATATATACGTACAATTCTGTATCTAATCAGATAAAGTACTTAATCATATTACATGTAATTGTAGATGACACTTTTACTCATGTTCTATTTTCTCTTTTGGATTGACAAAAAAAAAACATAAAGAAAAAAACAGCAACAACAAGCAATGCAACAAAAAAAAACGGAAAATAATTTATAACTTTCGTGACAATTGCCACAGGTGGTTCACATTTGTCAAAGACAAACAAATTTGAGCAAAAAAAAAAAGATGTCTTCTGTTTTATTTTATTTTTTCATCTATTTTTAACTTTTCTTTATTTGTTAGATTTATCTGTTTATGTAGACATATCAGTTCATGTTTGTTTAACCATTCCAGAGATAAAAATCACGAGGCCCTAACATCGCATCCGTGCTTCAAGATCCAATTCACATTTGAGCCTGTATATTTAAAAAAATGTTTTAGAAATCATATGCCATTGAATAAATGCATAGAAGGGTATGTGAGAGAATTGACACATATGATATAATAAAAAAAATACATCAATAAATTACGTTTTTTACCACAGCCTTAGGATTTTGGCTCTCAGCTACATATCTAGTCGTCATCTATGGCCTCTGCCCTATATTCAAAATTATCCAATACTCATTCCAATTTCCCTTGATTTATAATTGCTTTTCTTGATCTTTTGTATTTGAGCAATGATTACACTATTCAGAAAAAGAATAGAAAACTTAACTTATGAAAAATATTCCTGCTAAATAAGGCCTTATAAAAGGCCTCTTTATTCCTTCCATTTACCGCTGGCTGTTGTTCATACCACTTTTTGTATCAATGTATGAGCGTTTTGTATTTTTCGTTGTTTATAAAATAAAATGTCGTTGACATTTTTCATTGAATTTTCTTATTTGACAAGATGGTACGTAAGTATACGTGGGTACGTAGGTACGCATTTTAAATAAATTTATCATCGCACACATCATCGCCATCACCACCGTCACCATTATCATCGTCATCTTCTCGAACATGAACATGAGTGACAAACAAAACAAAACCGTACCGTACCAAACCAACCATAGAATCCACCCACCAACGTCAGTCACATCACCAAAAGATACAAAGATAAACGAACAAATGAACGACATCAACATGCTACAAGAAGTAACAAAGCGTAACTTGCAACATGTTTGAATTTTTTTTAGCAAACAGACAAAACAACAACAGCAAACCGAAAGAAAAGTCATAATTAATTAAGTTTCTACATTTAATTAAACAGTTAGGAAAAATAAATAAAATTTTAATCGAAAGTAATTATAATGAGTAACAGAAATACATATATGCACCCCATTGTTGGCAATTGCTATTGAATTATACAAATACAATGTTCCCATGTCAGTCCGTTTTAGGTACCGGAACCAATCGGGACTGTTGGGACTACCTACACGCAGAGAAAAAATATAGTTGGGCATTGTTACTGTAACCATTTCAATATTGTTACAAGTTTTTTAACTATATTATAGTCACAGTAACCATTTACATGATTGTGGTAACCAAATATGGTTAATTTACAATTCACATGATTGTATCAACCATATATATGGTTACAGTAAACAAATATATGTTTGTGACAACCATTCATATGATGAAGGACTTATCATATTTATGATAAAATTATTCATCATAAATATGGTTGCCACAAACATATATTTGTTTACTATAACCATATATATGGCTGATACAATCATGTGAATCATAAATTAACCATATTATGGTTACCACAATCATGTAAATAGTTACTGTGACAATAATATTGTTAAAAATCTTGTAACAATATTGAAATGGTTACAGTAACCATGCCCAATTATATTTTTTCTCTGCGTGTACAATAGCAAAAAACGTGGTACAACTAGACATTTTTGTAGTGCAACTGAACCTGACATTTTTATCTAATAAGTGCTCAAATTTCAGTTTGAAATTATTTCATGATCAATCGTGATTCTTGTCAGAAACATGATTGACTACAAATTGAAATTAAAGATTAATTTTTCTAATTAAACTTTCATTTACACAGCTTTTTGAAGATTTGAGTCGAATTTTCATATAAATAATCGATTTTTGGTCAGAAATATGAATGATCGCAAATAGAGCTTCTGTTCCAACTGAAACATTTATTTACAAAGTCATTGACGATTAAATATTAAATCGAAATTTTTTATGAAAACATGATTTGTGGTCAGGAATAATATCTTCCCAATTAAAGTCTGATTTATAAATTTTGAATCGAATTTTAATTTTGGGCAAAAATATGAGTGATCACAAATTGAATGATCTTACAAAGTTTAGCACGATGAACGATTTTGTTTGGGGATTTTCATATGTAATGTAAAAGGTCTGTTATCGATGAATAAACATATTTTTTAATATTTATGTAAAAAGTCCATTTTGGGTTCGAAATTTTTTTAGTGCGAAGTTTTTGATTCTTATGTAGCATTTTTAAAGATCTACTTTACTGCTCTAGTAGAGCTCTGTTTTCATCCAATTGCATTTGCATATTTAATACTAAAATTTATGGTCATAGACAGATTTCAATTGCACATAACAAAAATATGTACAGATATAAAATTAAAAATTTCATTTACTTTCAAATAAAATCAATGTACATTTTAGAAATTATAAACTCTCAAAAATGTACAACATGTTTAATTTACTCTCTAATAACCACATCGACATTAAAATTTATAATTTTCATACTTAATATTTTCACGCATACGAATACACATAAATACCACAGCAGTTAAGCAAGTAGTCAATGTATCCCTTATATAGACAGTAATTTTCACTAATGTCTGACAACTTGTGAAGTCAATTGGTTACTTTATACATCCCAGGTAAACTAGTATAAAGACAATTGTCACTTAAGTGTATTCAAATTGTGTTGATATAATTCTCAATCATATTATTATATTTTTGCTTAATATACTGATATTTCATTTAACCTATAGTGAAGGTAATTGCCACTCTATTGTCTCTATGTAACCTAAAGTGTAGTGTATTGTGTACTGCACTTTAGAAACAAGTTACATTTCTCAACAAAAGTAATCTATTTGGAGATGTCGAAGGATGATGGTTTCGGTCATATATGACTGTCTAAGAGATGTCTTTTTAAAATCACTAGTTCGGTACAGTATCCTAGAACTGCTGGGACATAGTTAATATGTTTGAGTGGGAGTGTGTAAACTTACATTAAAATATTCCATTGACAACATGACATATTTTACATGACCAAATAATAACAGTGTGAGAGGATTTATAAATTTGTATTGACCAAACTGAAAAAAAAAACTAAATGAAAGTGTAAATTTATTTAACTCATCATAAAGTTTGAAGGTAAATTTAGCAGTGTTTCCTAATCTTTATTATGTAATTGCCAGATCCTAACAATAAATTTGGCTATTCGTTGCATTATTGCAATCAAAATTGTTATGATTGCTTGTTATAGGAAATATTAAATTTCTGGGCCTTACAAATAAGCAAGGTTTTCAACCTTTACCGAAGTAATTTCAAATACCGTTACCACTAAAATATTGTTACCTATATTTTATAAATAATTTAAATTATTTGTATTTTTTGTAAATTTATTCATATTTTAATTTAAGATGAAATTACCTTTATCATTAAAATACCGTTACCGAATTAACTGCAATTACCTTTACTGCTAAATTACAGTTATCGTAATAATACAAATTAGCGTTAACGTTCGAATCGGTTAGCTAACCATGCAAATCAGTTTTGGGAATGGCTACTGCATAAAATTGTTTATATAAAAAATTGTCAATGTCAATTAATTAATTTTACAGCCAACCGCGTCATATACAGTCAATTTAAAAAATAAATTTCCAAAAAAAATAATGTTTTGTGTAAACATGTTGACAAAAAATTGTTTACAAATAGGGCAAGTTTTTCACTTGTTTTTTATAAAATAAATAATTTTTTACTAATACTTGATTAAAAATGCATAAAATATTATTTTTGATGTGCCTTAGATTTGTCGTCTGTTGAAGGCAAAATTATTTTTTGTCAAATCATTTTTTTTATAAAGTTTTAATTTTGTTTACAAAATATACTTTTTTTATGTAGTAAATTAAGCTAATTTTATTTTGAAAGCTGGAAAGAAATTGTATTGTAACCATATTTTGTATAAGAATTAAATTATCCTGATTTTTTCTGCATATATTCCCGTTTTTTTACCTTTTTAACATATATTTATTTGTTTTGTGCATATTTAAATTTGCCCTGTTTGACATGATGCTGCAAAAATTAGCAAACCAGTATTTTATGAAATTTATTTATTATCAATTTACATTAGGTTGAAACTTATTGTGCACTTTGATGTTTTAATATATAATAATAAACCCAGAAAATAAATATAAATTTGATCTGGAAAAACTTAAATAAATTCGAACAACGATTTCAAACAATCCACCAAAAAACAGTGATCAACTGATAAAAATAAAAAAATAAGTCTTTATTTTTTTATTAATTGTTATTGATTGATGCTTTTTGCTACTGTAAACCTTTGCTACTTTCATACACATAATATGTACATAATTGTATTAAGTATATACATACAGTTCCCAGATTTTCTGCAGTCCCAGATTTTTTGCAGTCAAAATAATAGCACCATCGTAAGAAATTGTCGAAAAAATATAGAATATTCATGTTTTCGTTTTAAAAAATCGCCATAAAATTATAATTTGAATCTATTTATATCGAAATGAATAAGTAACAAAAAAAGTGGTACAGTTTAAAAAATAATGATTTCTGAACACACAAATTAGCTTAATTCAGAATAAAACAATTTATAGATATTTAGAAATGATTTTAAAAAACATTGCGTTGAAATAAAAATATAAATTGCAGTTATTCGACTATTAAATTGACCATTACAAGAACAAAATTTAAATTATTTAAATCCTAGAAAAGTTTCACCAATAACAATATAACATACTCTATTAAAGGTAAAATTTCCGAAGTCGCCAAAACACTTGTTGGTCAAATAATTAAACAAATTATATTATTTAATATCAGACTTCTATAGAATGTCCTCCGAATCCAATTTCAACCAAAATTTAAGATAATATATTCATCTTATCTTACAAACAAACAGATTTTAAAATTATAGTTTGATTGTGGTTTAAGAATATATTGAACTTGCTGTTCCGGCAAACTTTGTTCTGCCATAGCTCACACAAAGTTTGAAGACTCCCACTATAATAGTAATCCAGATATACAATAATACATTTTTGCTTTGTATGGGAGGTGCCATGCCCATTGTACCTATATAGATCAATTGTGAATCTAAACCATCCAGGGATCCACTCAAACACACACAACAAATTTCATCGAAATCCGCCCAGCCTTTAAGGAGGAGTTCAGTTACTAACATACGTACAGAAGAATTATATTTATAAAAGATATGTGGAATAAATAATTCAAATGCTTGATAAAATCATACTTAAATATAGAATGATCTATGGAATGATAAATTGATATAAATTTGGGTTTCAAGTTAAAAGTTCAATGTCGTGGCACAGAATGCGATATCCCCAAACACAATTTTATTAAAAATAGATGGAAAATCATCACAAAAAGGGTAAAAGGAAACCAAAAATATTTAATAATTTATTTTGGGGAATGAAAAAAAAAATATTTGGCATACAAGTTCGATACTAAATTTTGAAAATTTTAGAATATTAAAGGGTCAGTCTCTTTTTTGCCAAAAAAAATACAAAAAAAAAGACAGCAATATTTTACTTTTATATAATGTAATTTTTCTTTAAAATTTGCATCTAATTTTCAAAATTATTTTTAAGGTTTGAAAGTTCATTGAATTAAGTATAAATTTATACAAAAACAACAAAAAGTAATTTAATAGTTTTTACGTAATACATAATATTATATAACAATATGAATGTCGTGGTGCTATTATTTTGACCGCAGCTGTATATATGTATGTAAAAAAGTTTGTTGCTGTACATATTATTACATACATACATAAAATAACAATAACAATATACAATAATACGAGTTTAAATGAAAGAATAATGACTACATTATTATTTCGCACCAATTCGACAGAGTGTGATGGCTTCATTAATTTCATACTTTTAACATTCATTTATGTTCGTTTGTTTTTGTGCGAAGCGATTGATGGTTTCGCTACATTTTCAATTTTCGCTACAAACGGTAAAAATTGTTGTTAATGATGACGATGATAATGATGATGTTGCTGTTGTTCATGTCGATGCCAAATACAGATGCCAATGTTGACGACATTGATGGCTGTGACGTTGCTGCTACTTTGTGTTATCACACTCGCAAACAAACCTACAAACATTTAGTATGTGATGTGTGTTTTTATGATGACGACGATAAGAAAGATAATTCTGCTGCTTGTGCTGGCTGCCACAACATTAACACAGATAAAACAGTAGCAAAATGTATCTGGGAATATGCACAGGAGTGTATGTGTGTGTGTTGGTGATTAAAAAATAAAATACCGCTGTCATACAAAATACATGCTCAAGTATTGTAAATATTCATTTAACGTCGCCGTTGTTGTTGTTGTGTATAATTTTTTACGATTAATTGCTGGCAGTCAATTAAATCAATTAATTATGTGCACGAGAACAGCTTCATGTGTGTACGTGTAATGCAAAAAATAATAACAAAATAAAAAAAATACAAATATAAAAGTGAAATAAAAACAATATAGGTATGTATGTATAAAAAAGAAAACAACAAAAAGGAATTACGAGATGAATATAAATCCCGTTTAATTTTCCCAATCACATTTGAACGTACACGAAAGCACACCGACATCTGTACAATAGCCCTGCCCTCCAAAAATAGATTTACTAAGGAGGATTTGTTCTTTTGATGCAAAAATCCGATTTCTTCAAAAATGTAGCGATATTTTGAGAAAATCTAAAGAAAATTATTTTTCATGTAAAGTAGCAAAGTAAATCGTTGTCTTAACGTGCAAACGCTCTAAGTCCATATTTTAAAATTTTACAGGAGAGACAAAAAACAATCAAACTTTTTTTTTGCGTAAACATTTTTTGATTCTGCCAATACAATTTTTTTTATATTTTTCTTTGTTTTCTTGTATTTGGCGAGATAAAAGAAACTGTACTTTTTATAGGGTCTTCGAGCTTTCTTGTGATAAATTGGACTAAGCGCTTTTGCTTATCACTTCAAAAATATTTTTACCAGCATTTCTGTGTACATAAGGTATTTGCATAATTGTTACATGCAAAAAAGTGTGTAAACAATGCAAAAATTACAGTTTTTGTTAAATATATGACTTGAAAAATTGTTAATAACTTGTTTACTATTCACTCGATATTCCTGTTTTATATTTAGTTTGAAAGTTTTCTAGATCCAATATATAACATTTAAGAAATCATAAAAGTACCATTGATTACTTAAGTTCACAACTTTCAATCGATTTCGGTCCGGCACGGGTTCTAATTATCTGTTAGGCCTCAATCTTTGCAGCATTTAGTTTTAGCTACAAAAGAACAAACTAAACCCTATCCAAACCAAATCTATTTTTTATAAGGGCAGGTCTAACATACATATACATACATCTGTTTGTATGTATTTCTTTTATTTAATGCTGTTGTATTGTATTCGTACAGTAAATAAAATATAGAACGCAAAACCAACAACAAAATTCCATTAAATTGTTTCTGTTTAATCGCTTTATAAAATTAACCTAAATTAAATATTTGCTTTAATACTAAAAATTGCAAAGTTTTTATTGTTTCAAAACAGAGTTGTATGCATTCATTAAAACGCAGACACGTTTACATTAGGAAGGCCCTATTGTATAGAGCAAATAAATGTTTTCACTGCTCCCAACTGCAAATATTTGAAGAAATCATTTTTGAAAAATTATGTATTTTTTTTTTTAAATTTTGTTTAAATATGTTGCTACAAAAACTTTTCTCTAAACATGTTGCTATATGATCTATAAACATGTTTCAGCAAATATGTTTTTTATAAACATGTTGCTGCGACATACATATGTACAATAACTATCCCTGCAGTTCATTGCACTAGTTCCGCTACGTCGAATTAGTTAGCCACTGAGAACTACTACTAGTGAATTTTCAACCCACTCGCAATGTTATTGACTGGTGAATGTAACACGGGGATGTCATTGCGGGTGGCCGATTGACACACTCTGCATAACATTGCACTATTAAATTCAATAGTAAAAATACTCCAGCATTTGAGAAAAAAAGAAAAAATAAATTTTTCTGAGAGCGGGGTTGCTCTAACCACTAAACCACAGAGCTCTTATTTGTACTGCTCTCTAATTGTTATTAAGAATAACATGTGAGTCTACTCTCTATTTTTGCATTTTCTACATCATCACTGAGAACGAAAACACAAACGGCCACATTCAGCATTACATGTGGCCATCAAAGTGGTATATTTTAGAGGATTTTATTTTTCTTGAATTAAAATCCTCCTTTTTTCAAAAACTTAAGACAAATAGCTGACTATTGCTTATTACTGAATATGCTGGTGAAATGTAGTGCAAATGATAACCATTTAACTACCACTTTAGCAGCCACATCCAACTAGTTAGTTGTAGAAGTAGTAATATAGCTAGTGCAAGGTTTCCAATTGGCACTTCTCAAACTGCTGGGTATATTGCAGAAACATATGTCGTATAAATAAGTACCTGCAACATTCCTCATGTTTATAAACATGTCCATCAGAAGAAGCTTTTACTTCTACTGCTTTTATTTGCAATCAAAAGTATCCAGTTTAATTAATGGAATAAACCACTGTTTTTAAAAGGTAAAAACGTAACAATAAGTATGTATGTGCAAAATGAATATACAGATGCATATGTCCTATAAACATGTTTCTGCGACAAACGTCCAACATTACATGTTATAACAATTATTGCAGAAAAATATCTTCTATCAAAATGTTGCTGGAACATATGTTCTATTAACAAATTGCTACAACATATTTTAAACATGTTGATGAAACATATGATCATTACACATGTTGCCGATATATTTTGGAAAATTATTTTTATATCAACTTTCAAATAACAAGACAATTGAGATTTGCCAACACACTGGCAATAATATTTCTATCAAATCAAAATTTCCTTAATACATATTAAAATTAAAAGAACCTAATATTAAAGCAAACCCTTTACATACCACATACGTACTGGTACCTTCGATATTATGAACATACTTATTACATACATACATATTATAGTTTAACATTAGCGAGTGTAGTATATTTTTAATTAACTATTTTCTCAAACACACATAGCTTTAGAATTAATATTCTCAGAAAGAAATGCTAATCTTCATTTGGAAATCGTACTGAAATTGTATGATTGATAATAAACTAACTTAATTGAAATTTATTGTATTAAAACATTGATTTTAAGAAAATATTTCTAAAGAAATTTAAACATTCAATTAGAAATAGTACAGCATAGTTAAATTATGAAAACACACCTTTATATCCTGCACTCACAAAAACTAACTGCATAATAATGATGATGGCGATGATGAGTGCATAACAACTATAGTTGGGTTTTCTTGTTATTTGAAATCGCAACAACACACTGTGATGCATCATTTTTAGTCACTTGCAGTTCAGTTGAATTTTTTTATTTTTTTTTTTGCTACTGTTGTGGCTTCTACACATGCAATAAACATACATCCCGACAAGCAGAGCAACCATCCCTACATGGCAGTTACTCAGTTAGATGGGAAACAAAAGATAGTCGTCACTCGTAAAAGGCAAACAAGAAACTTTTTTAGTTGTAAATAACAACCAAAACGAGCAAAACTAAAGAACGAACAATTTGCAGAGAACATCATTATCATCATTACCATCAACACAACATTGTTGCATGACCCCATTCTTGTGTTTGTTGTTTCTTTTTCTATATTTTTCATTCTAAAAATGTATGACAAAATCTCAAATATACATCCTTAAATGTCAACATAGGGGGTTTGGCGATTTTGTGTAAAACAAAAAGGTATTTGTTTCTATAGGTTTGAAATAATTTTCAATGAGATCCTCGTACATTTCCATACATTTTATTATCTATATGCATGTGTGTTATTCATACCCTTCAGTTCATACCCAGCAGTTAAGAAAGTAGTCAATGTAGCCCTTATAGAAAGTACCCAATAAGCACCAACGCCTCAAAAATTCAAGCACTTGAACATTTTGATGGAATTTGCCTTGAATGCAAATGTAATTATGTTTTAAATTTGAGAAATATTTGAAAAATTAAATATTTTTCAAACAAAACACAATTTATGTTTAATTTTTCATTTTTACTTGCTTGACAATAATTCAAGGTTTGAATTACACTTGATTTCAACTTGAATTCTAGTAAAAATGCTTATAGTGATAATGTCTTATCACTTGGCTGACTCCAATTTGAAACGTATGTACTCTTTGTAGTGCAGAGATAATACAATAGGTTGCTTTATACATCCCAAGTAATCTAGCGTGAAGACAATTGCCACTTAAGTGTCTCTAAGTAATCTAGAGTGTAGTCACCTTAAACGTTTTGTGAGTAGTTCGTACAAATTGGTTTTATACAAATTGTGTTGATATAATTCTCATACAGCGTGAAGTCAATGGTCACTTTAGTGTCTCTTAGTAACCTATAGTGAAGTAACTTTAAACGTTTATGTTGTTGGACTATCTGTGATATGTTTTTTATGTAGCTGATCAAGTAACCTGTTAGGTAACTACTCAAGTAACTGGCGCTATGTAAACAGTATGTGATTTCATTGCGTTGACTTCTTTGGTCCGGCTATCGGACAGTCTCATTGTAATCAAAAAGGGTCCACTACACGCAGAGAAAAAATATGGTTGGACATGGTTACGACAACTATACTATGTTCTCTGTAACAATATATTGCTGTCGTAAACATATAATTATTGTTTTAATTTAATTTCAACAATATTATAGTTACTGTAAACGTTTATATTTTCATCGCAATTATAAATATGAATATGGTTTTCGAACAACTAAATAATGATAATTAGGTAAACATATTATTTTTATGTACAACCATTAAATGTTAAGTTTATATACGCGTAGTCATAATATGTTTAAGATGCAAACAAAATATGTTTACAACAACTATATAATGATAAATAGGTAAACATATTATATTATGTAGTCATAATATGTTTACTTTTAATAGTCTTTTTTCCAACCATTTGTGAGTGCTGGTGTTTGTCTAAGCTGTGTTGTTTTTACAAGTACATTTTGAGTGTCTGTAATTCCCATTCGCTCTATAGTTTTATTTGTATATTATCTTTCCTAGAGCGAATAACAATAAATTTGATTTTATCAATAATATTTTAATTGTGAATTTAGTACTTTAAAACTAAATCCTATTAAAATTTTGTATTTCCAAAAATAAATTTTAATAATAATATGATTATTTTGGATCATAATATGATTGTTTTGGATCATAATATGATTTAATTGGGTCATAAATAATATATAATATATATAATATGATTATTTCAAAACATATTATGATTGATTTTTATCATAATTTGATTATTTCAGAACATATTATGATATTTTATGATACTAATAATGATCATAATATGTTTTGGACTACAAGCAAAAATCTGATCATAATATGTTGCTCTTAGTTTATGGTTACCACAACCATGTTTTTTCTCTGCGTGTAGTCACGTTTCTAGTTCGGGGCTGTCTCCTATATTAAACCAAATAATACTTCGAGCATGATTAAATATTGGGAGTATGATTTAAAAATTTTAAAATTTTGGCATTTATTTTGAAACATTTGTACAATATAAATTTATTGGCCATTGTTAGCTACGATTTTTCACCATTTTTCTGGCTACATATGGATTTTAAGCCAAGAACGAATCAAGCCAATTTCGAATACTCTGTTCTGAAGTGAAGCGTATCCCAGAGAGAGCGTTCTGCATCAATCGAAACCAATAGCTGTTGGACGGGGCAAGGTCTGGCGTATAAGATGGGTGAGGCAAATCTTCCCAACCACTACTTTCTAAATAGTTTTTAACAGGCATTGCTACATGTGGTCTATCGTTATCATGATGGAATTTTTTTCTGCTTCAAACGAATCACTAGCATTCGGTACAGGTTCTCTGTGATGGTCTGAACAGATTTCTGCAGCTCATAGGACCATTTTGGTCCTTACCTTAGCGCCATGGATATTTGGCTTTGGTCGGGCTTCACATACGATCTCGCAACTAATGATTCGGTGCAAAAATTATTTTTCTTTTACAGCGTTCAGGCATACAAAATCGTCTTTCAAGGTCTCTCAGCTTCAATTAGTAGGGTACCCAATTTCCCTGCTTTTGCCTGAATCCTGCTGCTTGTAAACGCTTTAAAATTGAGTATTTAAATATTTATTGTATCAAACATCATATAAAAAAGCATTTACTGTTAATATACATAAATCAATGCTTAAAATGTCCAACAATTTTCAAACCGAAAATTACCATTTCAACTCACATTGATTATTTATTTTGCGCAAAAATGAAGCTGCTTTTAATTACGTTCAAATGTACGCCGAATTAAATTGGCAAATTATAAATTACGTATTCATAAAGCAGCTCGACTGCAAATACAAATTATAGTTCTGACACACGCCAAATTGTACTACAAAATCCAACATTGAGAAAATGCAATTAATTATTACAGTGTCAGGCAGGCAAGCAGGCCTCAAGTAATTCTGTTCAAAATACTAGTGTAAGGGGTAATTGAAATGAATTTAAATATTTAATTCTAAAGTTGCGTGTTAATCGATTTCTATAAACCCAAAACACAAATCAAATGCGTACAAAGTGCGTGTAAAATAAAAACATTGGTTTTCCTATGTTGTTCGCTATGAAAATGAAAAAAAAAAAACATTTTTGCTTTTAAAACTACATGAAATGAGTCTAAGCCGTTTTACTAACACAGTTATTTAGAGGATTTCTTTTATTTTGTGTTTTTTTTATAAAAAAATTTTCCAAATCGAAACCGATTAAGTACCTTCAAAAACCCATGTTTGCTGCAACGTTATTGAACACACAACTAAAAATCCATACTTGTACACCTACTGACACTTAAAACTCTAATACTAATGACCTGGTTTTCTTTTTTCAAATGGCCATGAGATGAATTTCTGCTTCTGTTTCTGTTCTTTTTTTTTCTTGTTTGCAGTTGTTCTTGTTAAATCATTGAACGAAAAAAAGTCTAAAATAAAAATTGAAAGCAAACAATTGCATTCAAATGCAATTGCAAAATTCTATTAAATTATAAAACAACAAAATCAAAAGCTTCAATAGAAAATCAAAAAAAAAAATAAGAGAAAAATCGTTAAATAAACTAATGCAAACAAAGCAAATACTACTACTAATTTATAAATTAAATGCTCTGGCTCAAATGAATGGAAAATTTGTTTAAAAAAATGTATGTTTTAATGTTAAGATTAAAAAATAACAAATCAAAAAAAAACTGAAATCACTCATTATAATAATTATGGATTTAATGGTCTATAAAAATTTAAGTTTTTTTTATTAATAATAACTATAAAAATGAAAAGTTTAATACTTGAAAAACAGCATAACAGCCAATATTGATGATGAGAAAATATGATTGAAAACTTTATTAAATAATAAATAGAAAATACAAAATTTCTAAGAAATTTGTTAAATAATTTAGCTTTATGTTCTTTTTTAAATAATTACTAATTTTATAAATTTTTCTGCTTTTACTAAAAAAGTTACTTTCTCACTTTTTTATTTCATTTTACTTTAAAAATTTACTTATAATCTCTTATTTATGTCAAAAGACACACATGTTCTTTTTATTTTTGAAATACATTGTTTAAAAAGTCAATAAACTGTTTATTAAAAGGCAAAAGCAACATTATTTAATACATATTTTTATATTAGTTCATCTTATTACGCTTTTTGCATAATTCATATTTGAAAATATAAATATTTTTTTCTAAAAACATCTTTTTGTTGTTTATGAAATTTTAAATGAGCACCACGATTGATGATACTTGAATTTTTCATTTTCTTTTCAACTTAAAATTCTCTCAAATACCTACACACATACTACATATGGGCAATTCCACGAGAATGACAACCACGACTGAAGAAACAAAAACCCTTGAAACTTTTTTTCAATATGATTTAAATAGGAGTAAACACTAAAAAGCTTACTATGTGAAAGTATTTAGAGCTTATTACAAAATGTTGTGGGCAAAAATAACAGTTTAAGCTGACTATATTTAATTATTTTTATTTAATTTCTAGGTTTTAGGCAAAAATTGCGGCGAAAAGTAAGCTCTCAATTAGCATGTTGTATGAAATGAATTTGAATCTGATTGTTTTTTTTGCTATTATAAAATGGTTTATTGAAACCGAATATATGTATATTTTCTATTATTATTATTTTTTTTTAGTTTTTGTGTACATTTATTTACAGAATATATATTGTTTAACTATAAAAGAAAAATCTGTCACGTACGATATTAAATTTCATTTAATATAAAATCATGCAACGATTTTTTTATTTAAATATGACGCCTGTCACGATTCGCAAATTTTCGCATATTTCTACATGTACCCCAAAATTACTTCCGTTTTATGTCACCTACGATATACCCTTATTTCGTTCGATATTTCGGACAACAATGTTTCGAAAGAAATTATTATTTTTTTAAATATATTGCCCACAGAATGGAACATAAAAACTAAATTATTTTTCAGATACTCTTATATTTACAAAATGTATTCCACTCTATAGGCATACAAATGTCACGTACGATGGCATGGAATTGCCCATATGTATATGGATAAATGTGTGAGTATACAGAACCATTAAAATATTAGATTATTTGTTTATTGTGTATTTTTAAATACACAAGAAAAAATACTGCAATAAATTTTCCAAGTCCAGCACAAGTGGAAGTGAAAATAAAACAATAATGAACCAATAATCCGTCCGTATGGCTGGTTGTTCATGTAAACCTTGTACGAAAAGTACAGGTCGCAATTGTAACGATTTTCCATAAAATTTGACACATACATTTGTTTCGACCCAAGGACGAAACCTACTGGAGCCTATTGGTTGGGAGCCCATTATTACACCTATACCCTATATAAATGTCCTCCCGTAATATGACTTTATCGGATGGATGTCACCTAATTTCATGGCGATCAGTCCATAATTGGAAATAGCACCCATTTAATACTTACTTCCTTAAATCGCTATAACAAGCTTAAATCTCTTAAAAATTTTGGAATCCAATTTTCTTTTCGATCGGCCTAAATCACTCACGAAAATAAAATTTTAGAAAAAGAAAAATGTTTTTGCTTATTTACTCAATGTAGGATATTATATTGTCGGGCTTGACCGAGAAGGGTATATTTGAATTTGTCATTCCGTTTGTAATTTCCACAATATAATTTTCCGACCCTATGAAGTATATATGTATATTCTGGATCCTTATAGATAGCGGAGTCGATTAAGCCATGTCCGTCTGTCTGTATGTCTGTTGAAATAAACTTTCCGAAGACCCCAAATAACTTACATACACGATTCATACATCAATATCTCCAGAATTCTTCCGGCTCGGTTACTATTTAAAATCGAGAAAATCGGTATTTTCTCGATAACCTTTACAACGACGTTTATAGAACCATAGTAAGTTGGACCTACAATGGGTCAAAATCAGAAAAAATTTTTTTTAATCAATTTTTTTTTTTAAATACTAAAAAAAAAATATTTAAAATTTTTATTTTGAAGTATAATTTGGTATATATCCTTATAAGATTCGGCACAGCCGAATATACATTGCTCTCTCACTTGTTTTATATTATTTCATACTAGAATTATTTTATTAGTAAATAACTTCAAAGTAAATTTTTAATTAGGCTTAAGTTCATTTTTATTATAATTTATTTGTAATAATTCAAAGAATATCACTGAATACTAAAATTTTAGACAATTGGAAAATTGGAATGCATTTTCTACCCTGCCAAGGGCGTCATCAACAATCTTCATTGTCAAGGTCTATTTGTAAATATCATCTATTTAAAAATGAACTTAAGCCTAATTAAAAATTTACTTTCAAATTATATATATAAAAAAAATTCAAATAATTACCAAAAATCTATAAATTAGTAAATACCTTTAATTAATATAAATAAAATAAATTGATAATAATGAAACACAATAATTTTTCTATAATTTGTTTAAATCAAGAGCTCAGCTGGCCTACAAAAATAACTTTATGTAAATAAAGAAAACAAAATAAACAAATAGGACCCTTCACACTTCACACACAAACAAACACTTTCTCCTCCATCCATCGATGTTAAGAAGGTTGTACCCCTGGTATCCAAAAGTTTAAATAAAATATAATAAAAATGGATGAATATGTATGTATTTTGTTGTAGTTATCATGGCTGCTTCAGCTACTGCTGGTGTGATTGCTCCTGTTCTTGTTTGTTATTATTGTAGTGTTTGCAATAATATCCAAATGATATGAGCAAGCACACAGGCTCAGATACATAGATACTATACATACACATTAGGGTGGACCTGTTTATATGGGGGGAAAAATAGGTGTCGATGTTGCCAACTAAAATTAAAGTTTAATTTTTCCTAGCGTACAAATGAGATATTGGAAGAAAGTATGTTTAGAAAAATTTAAATAAAATTGTAACTGGATTGAGTTTCGAAAAAGTGAAAAACCCGTTTGGGTTAAATTATACGACGTTTATAACGTATTAATTTGAACTAATTAATATTTTTAGACTTATACAAAATTTCTGACATGATATTGGAGCCGTGATTCAAAAAACTTTTACATGATAGCAAAATTGCATATGCATTCTTTGCGATAAATACGAAAAAAATCATAATAAACTTAAAAAGGACATTTTTATCCTTTAATCTAGCTCAAATACTGAACTCAGGACACAAATTTTGAAAAACGACATCTTATAATGAATTAAACTTTTATTTTAATTGGAATCATAAACAATTTTTGTTGGTGCCACCCTAATATACTTACAGTTAAACACGAAAATCGACAGCTACGAAACAATATTGCTATTCAATATAAACACACACATTCACATAAGTATTACCGTTCCAGCATGTAAAGGCTCTGTTAAATTAAAGCATAAATAAATGTAGGTGGTTCACCCAGTAAGCAATATTCCAAGATTACTTTAAACTTAAGGAAATGTCATTTTCTAAGAAGCAGATCTTCATATCTCGTATACATTTTCAAATTTACCCCTACAAAAATTATTTAATAAGTTAAGAAATAATCAGACATCTTGAAAATGGGGCTTAGTGACAAAAATAGTCTCTACAATCACATTAAGGATAAATGACATCTAAAAGGTCCAAAGTAACGGTGATAAGTTTCATGAATTAATCATATATAGTTCATGGAACTATCGTTCATCAATAAATAAAGCACAGAGAGTTTATTGTTCAACGAATTCAGAGTTCAGAATATTTAGTCAAAAATATTCGATTTCAAAAAAATGTATACAAAAGTAAATTTATTATCATAATTATTTTTAGTGCCACTCCACTCCACAAAAACCCAGGGGTGGTTTTTATAAGTTTTGATTTATTTTTTCTTACATTTAATAATAACCTTTATTTTAAACTTATACCCAAAGAAGATTTTTGCATATGCATATCATTCTTGAGTTATATTAAATTTATATTCTTTTGCACTGTATTTTTTTTAATTTAAATAAACGCCATCTTCAAATTGATAGACCTGGTTTATATCTTAAAAAAACTGAAAGACAAAGGTATTTTTATTCTCAGTCTTCTTTCTAAATTATATAGAATTTGTCTGGAATTTTACGTCAGTGTCAATTTGAAATAAAATTATTTATAGGGTATTGATGCAAACTTCTGTGCGAATATTTAAATATGAGTGTAAGAGTGTGTATATTAGCACTAGTGTTTATAAGCATAAATAACACATGTGAGTTGTATTTGGTTGAAAATATATGCATTAGATTGGTCCCGTTTGTATGGAGAAAAATATATTGAAAGTTTTGTTTGTTTTTAAGCTCTTTATGAATTTTGTTCATATTTCTCACAAAGGATAAAAATTTAACATGTGAAAGGTCTTTGAAAGGTGCGTAATATCTAAATTTTAACCAATATCTAAGGATTTTCAAAGTTTAGTAATTTTTGGAAAAAATTTAATTTTTTTAAATGCTGATTTTATTATTTAAATTTTAATATAAAGGAATTTGTTTAAATTGGTATGTTAATTAGGTAACTGATACAAATGTAATTTTTTTGCAATTTTTATAAGTTGAATATAATTGATATATTTCTAACCAAATCTTGTAGGAGAGGCAGAGTTGCTATATTTATTATATTACTAAAATGAAGATAGAATTACAAATTTTTGATTGATTTAGAATAAAGTTGTTTTATTAAATTCAATGTTGTCTTCAGGACGGTTGTAGGATAAGTGAAATTTAAAAAATCTAATCTAAGTTAATATCTTCGTTTTTCATGAAACATAAGTTATTCGGAATGTGTGGCGAGTAGGTACTAAATAGTGTTTACAATTCATGTTTTTTTATTTTAGCGATATTAATCCATTAAATTTTACTTATAAATTTCAATATTTTATATTTTGTGTCCAAAGCTTCTTTGGACATAAGTATTTAAGGTAAACTTTTTGTATCTTGTAGATATAGCTGACATCTGATTCGGATGAAACTATGTTTCCAAACTATATTCAATTTTGAAAAATAGAAAAACTAGTTTCGTTGACTTTTTATGATGTTTATTGTAAATTAATAATATAAAATTTAATATATTCATAAAAACCTTTTAAAAGGACATTTCTATCTATACTAAACCCAAAACAAAAATATTGAGAAACGGTATCTTAGGATGAATTAAACTTTTATTTTAGTTGGAAACATCTAGAATTGTTTGTTGGTGCCGTCCTAATATACCAACACATCGGTGCAAATATGTATATATGTATATGTGAGAGTACATGTGTTCATATAATCCTGTACAGTCAAGTATATTTGCACTAAAGCTTTTACAGGGTATTTATATACCAACACCAACATAAATGTACATACAAACACATCCACGTACACATACATACATATCTCATCATTCCCCAGCAGTTCTAGGAGACAATTCCGAACTAATGATTTTATCCATCATTTAGGTTGGGAACTAGTTACTTCAAAATGCATGTCCTCAGCTTTTTGATTACAATGATACTGTCTAATAGCTGGTCCAAAGTAGTCAACGCATTGAATTCATATACTGGTTAAATGGCGTCAGTTACCTTACTAGCTACCAAACTGGTTAGTTGATCAGCTACATAACTAGTTATTTTAACATGTACGGATGCTAATTGACCTCAAATAGTCAGCTAAAAAGACATATCATACATATAATTGGGCACGGGTACTGTAACCATTTAAATAGTGTTATAAGATTTTTAACAATATTATAGTCACAGTAACTATTTACATGTTTGTGGTAACCATAATATGGTTAATTTATGATTCACATGATTGTATCAACCATATATATGGTTATAGTAAACAAATATATGTTTGTGGCAACCATATTTATGATGAATAATTTTATCATAATATGTTGTTCTCAGATTATGATAAGCCTTAAGCCGAGAGCAACATAATATGATAAGTCCTTCATCATATGAATGGTTGTCACAAACATATATTTGTTTACTGTAACCATATATATGGTTGATACAATCATGTGATTAACCATATTATGGTTACCACAATCATGTAAATGGTTACTGTGACTATAATACAGTTAAAAAACTTGTTACAATATTGAAATGGCTACAGTAACCATGCCCAACTATATTTTTTCTCTGCGTGTAGACAGTATAATAAAGGATTGCTTGTAAACAAACCTTCCTTCGAAAACTCTCTAATGGATTGCTTTCTAAAGTGCAGTACAACATAAACGTTTAAAGTGACTTCACTATAGGTTACTAAGAGACACTAAAGTGACTATTGACTTCATGCTATGTTACATGGGATATCAGTTACTTAAGTAAAAATAAAAATAAACAGTTTGAGAATTATGTCAAAACCATTTGTATAAAACCAGTTTATACGAATTACTCACAAAACATTTAAAGTGACTACACTCCAGATTACTTAGAGACACTTAATTTACAATTGTCGTTACGCTAGATTACTTGGGATGTATAAAGTAACCAATTGTCTTCTCAGTCTTGGAGTTAGCCAAGTGATAAGACATTTGTGAAAATTACTGTCTTTAAGGGATACATTGACCACTTGCTTAACTGCCGGGTCAACTTTCGCACATACATAAACATACAAACGTATGACTCTTAACATTTAAACAAAACCACAAATATAATAGAATAGAATAATATATGACTGGCTAGATAGATGTACGCGCATATTTTACTCTATATCTATGTGTGTATGCATGTATACATATGTGTACTGTATTTGTTTTGCTCCTATTTCAGGTCTCTGAAGGGGAATTTTTATATATTTCCTATATTGTATGGGTTTTTATTTATATTTCTTTCTGTTTTGTTTTGTAGTTGAAAATGTTTTCCTTTTTATTTCTATTGAAAAACAAATAACTCGAAAAAACTAAACGAAACCACCATGAAATTTATAGTTAAAATCAAGCCGTACATCTATAATGCAGCCAAGGACAGTGATCCCTCGCAAAACCAAGGTAGTATTTAAAAAAAAAAAAAACAAAGGTCACTCCAAATATAGATTCAGATATAAGTAATAAAATAAGAGTTAATAACTTTCATATGAATGCATGTAAGTATTGCTGTGGAGTTTACAAAAATAATATATGTTTTAGGTTTTTAGAAATTTATGTTTGTTTAGCAACTTTGAACATTTTATTAAAAAAACTGACATGACTTTTTGTTTCATTGAAAGGAAAGTTTGTATGTTTTTTTGGGGGTTTTTGTGTGGGTTAAATAATTTAAATGTCTTTTTTAATGTTTCTGACACGTAAAATCCATTTTGAGACTTAATATGAACCCTTAATATGTATGTTTATAAAATAATAATAAAACAATTCAACTGAAAACAAAATAAAATAAAACACATGTAAATAAGAAAACACATGCAAATTATAATATGGCTAATATCAAAATTTATCAATATTTTTTATAAAAATAAATAAAACATAAATTGTGTGCTACTTTAAGAAATGTTTTCAAAGTCTATATCTCTATGATGCTAAATACATGTGGATTTAACTAGGAACTACCATTTTAAAATATAAAAAAACATTTTTGATCTCATTGTCATCGAATTAAATGAAATTTCTAAGAGATATTTTATACAAATTCTCTATATCTCACAGAAATCTTGATGAAAACTAAATTGTGCCTATTGTATTAAACACATTCACGACAACAGGCTACCTGCTACATGACTACAAATGCCCTAACAACAATTGTCGCCGTGTAGTCAGCTACTTGTAATTGTGAAAGAAACATAATGTCCTAAATTGTGAATACATTGGTCATTATCATATAATCAATATTTGTGAGTGTTTTATGCGGTAATAGACTTTATATTGACCGGCTTTGTGGTTCGGACATTATGAACTCAATCGCGGGCGAACACAACCATCTAACCCGCAAACTTTAAAAAGCTAAAAAAAAGTTGTCGAATAATTTTTTTAGGGAAATTATGACCCAACTCAGAACAGCCATTAGAAACTGTAAATTCATTCATTATGATACGATTTTATTGAAAAACTAATGAAAAATATACAAAATGTAGGAAAATATGTTTTACTTTCTACGATGATACTCATAAGAAGGATTTTTGTCATTTGAGCAGCATAAATGAAGATCGCATTGAAAGTGGTCCATATTGTCATAACGGGCATCATTAACTGGATGTTTTGCTTTTTCGTCAACTTTTGAACTTCCTGGCTGCGGATCTTTTTATGGAGTACCTGCACAGAGAAAACAGATTCGTTATAGCAACCGAATTTGTTGCAAATTGAATGATTCGGTTGCAGACATAGAATTTTTCGGTTCTATCAACAGAAATTCAGTTGACAAAGAAGAAATTCCGTTAAAACTACCAAACTTGTGTTACTCCTTTTGAAATTTTGTAGCCACATCTGTAAAATTCGGTCACTAAGGTAGAATCTTTCGATTGGCAATAAATTTGGTTGCTATCACGAATATGTTTTCTTTAATCCGTCTGCGGTCTCTATCTGCCATTCCTATCATTTTTATACCCTACGCCACCATAGTGGGAAGGGTATAATGCGTTTGTGCAGATGTTTGTAACGCCCAAAAATATTAGTCTAACACCCACCTTAAAGTATACCGATCGACTTAGAATCACTTTCTGAGTCGATTAAACGATGTCCGTCCGTCCGTCTGGTTGGCTGGCTGACTGTCCATGTAAACCTTGTGCGCAGAGTACAGGTCGCAATTTTGAAGATATTTCGCTCAAATTTGGTACATATTATTTTTTCGGCCCAAGGACCAAGCCTATTGAAACTAGCTGAAATCGGTCCATTATTTCACCTAGCCCCCATACAAATGTCCTTCCGAAATTGGACTTTATCGGTCATAAATGATTAAATTATAAATGTATCTCCACAAATTGCGCTCCAAATAAGTTTTATATATACAAAATTCATATCACCAAATTTTGTTACGATCGGTCCATAATTAGTCATAGCTCCCATATAGACCCGCTTCCGAAAATCACTTTAACGTGCATAAATCGCTTAAAAATGTTGGTATACACACAAAATTCAACATAGTTAACTTTTATATAGACACAAATCACACGACCTAATTTCATGGTGATCGGTCCATAATTGGTCATAGCCCACTTCCGAAAATCACTCAAAAATATAAATTATTGAAATTTTAAAAGAAAAATGTTTTTGCTCTTTAACTTAGTGTAGGGTATTATATGGTCGGGCTTGACCGACCATACTTTCTTACTTGTTTATATAACAAATAATAAATAAAGTAAAAAACTATTAAACATAATACGCCGATAAATTTAGCCTCAACAGTGCCCTGAGGCACCCCTTAGTTTTTGCGTCCTCAACACAATTTTTGTTAATTGTTTAACATTTCCAAATTCATAGACTCAAAGAAGAATATCTTACTTTTAAAAAAAAAATTTAACGTGCTAAAATTATGACATCACTCCCAAAACAGCTGACATTTCGAGGGAAATGTTAACAAAACTATAACCAAAGTCACCGTTAAATTTAAAAAAACAAATTATAATTACTTTTTGAGATAATTGGTGTTTTGTAATGCATGTTCTGAGGCACTCTTGTGGGTTAAAGGGATAAGCAAACTATTTACTGTGTTCAATTATGCGAAATTTAATAAAATAATATTTAAAGTTGAGACGTATGCTTTGAACACAAGTTTAGTTTAAACCAGCTGAAATGAGATCATTAAATTAATACCTTTATTTTACCAGCAAAGACTGGGTCGACTCGATAACCATAGTATTTTATTTTAAATAGCTGCTGTAGTAAAAGTACCATCACTTTTAAAAATCATACAAAACATACATAAGTACTTAAAATGAAACATATAACACAATTAATCAAAAAAGTAACAACCAAATTAAATAATCATCTACCAAATGAACAACCGGAAATTATTGCAAAATTTTTAGTTTCTTCTTCCCAAATAAATTAAAAACAGAAACAAAAACAAAACTAAAAATAATAGAAAAATATATTATATAAACAGATCATGAATGTAACATCACAGCACAGTTGAACTTTCCACAAACATAATCCGTAATATACATACATGAGAACATACATATGTATCTAGATATACATAGAGGAGCATGTATCTTATAAATTGCAAACAAATAAATGTTTTATTGGTACTTCAGTTACAACTGTAATACATGGGAGTCGTTGGCAAATCTAAAACGAACCCTGCTGGGAACATAAATTGATTTTAAACAAGCGGAGCAATTCGATTTATAGTTAACAGCAACTGTATCATTATCATCTGCAGTCAGTCAGTAGCTTCATACTCATACCCCATCAAAGACGGTATTATCATTCTGGTCATTGTCAGCAGCACACTGCCGTTAATGCCACAACTATTTACTAACAACCAACCAACCAGCCATCCAAGTTGCAAATTGTCTAGTTACAATAGAAAGAAATGAAATAAATAAAATAAAAAACACAGAATACTGAACAGTGACTTTAGCCATCATTAATCACTTGGTTAATCGCAAGACTGACCTTAAACGTTGAAATAATACAAAAAGCTCTCTATGAAAATATTATAAATACAATATAAATGTTGTTTCTTTTATTTATACTCGCATACAATTAAGTATCTCTTTGTATGAGTGTTTCTCCAAATATTATGGCTTTCAAAAGAAACAAAAAATAATATTTATTATTTATTTGTTGTTTTTTATTTCAGCAGAAATAGTTGATAGAGAATAACGACCCAGACCTAGACCTGTTTGAACAAATTATCAGCAACATCATCATCAACATCAGCCGCACAATTATAAACGTCATCGTCATTAACATAGTTAAAACTACAACATCTAGCTAAATTTCAAATGCTGGCAAACTTTAACAAAATAATTTATGATAGTATGAATTTAATTATTTAAAAATATTACGTAAAATAATGAAAACACTTAAAGTTATTAAATCAAATTTCCATGACTAATTACAACTAAAAATAATAGAGTTATTATTATTTATACATATGTATTTGGAGGCTAGAATATTTAACCACATTAATACCAACTTAGTTTTATTAAAATCATTCTAGTTACTATTGAGCAAAAATAATCAAATTTAATATGAAAATGTTGCAAATACTTTCATTTAATAAGAGTGCTTGTTGAACGGTATTGAAATAAGGATTAAATTGTTTCATTTACATCAGAGTATGTCTGTCTGTCATACACGTAAATATCATTATTTCAACTACATGCTAGTCACTCACTCGTAGTACACTCTCATCACAATAAAACATTCACAACACAATAAAACAGTTCAATACGGAAATTCCATTTCCTATTAGCCCTGCTAGCAATTTTCAACATTTTCCATTTCCGTTTTTATTTATTATTTTTTTTCTCGTCTTCTTCTTTTACATACAAATAACCCCAGGCTTTTTAATACAGTCTGCCACTCTGCCTCCCATTCTCACTGTCTCTCTCTCTCCTTATCATTGATTTCCATTCTTTATACATATTACGGCTTTAAAAAGCTTGTGAATAATTTAAGCAAATTCTTTTTGTTGTTACTTTATTATTTTGGTCGTTTTTCACTAAATACCACAACTGCAAAGTTCACAAATTATTATCGACTTCAACTGCCACCATTCGTTTGTATCCCCTGTTTTATCGATTTCGTTTCAATTTAACAACATTTCCACTTCAGTTTTGACAGTTGGAATGATTTGGGTTTTTGATTAAAGTTTTTCCCTATAAATTTATAATTGTTTTCTTTTTTTTCAGAATTACGAGTCCTGCATGTGCATACATTTAGTTGGTTTTCAAAAACAATCACTTAAGATAATTGCTTGTCGCATGTCATTTTTTGTTTGATAAACAAGATGAGAACGTGATAAATAAAAAGCGGCAAAGATTTAAAAGGACATAAACTCATTTATTCTTATTACTCATTTTGGGTTTAAAAGTGAACAATTTGGTGTCATGGCTAGGAAACTTAAGTTAGTTTTAAATGTCTAAACAAAAAATAAATATTTGAGTACACAGAAACAATTAAATTTCTGATTCAATCAAGAAATTCACCCAATCAGACAAAATATTGTTTGAATTAGGACCTATCACAAAATTTGTTAATTCAAACACAAAATTTTGCAAAAATTTTATTGAAAGAAAACAATATTTTTTCAATTAAAAAAATATGATATTGAATAAAAATGTTGTTTGAATTTACACACAATTTCAAACAAATATTTGTTTAAAACAGACAAAAATTTCACTCATTTTGGTTTTCTGGAATATCTTAGTTTTACTGATTCAGTGAAAAGTTTGTTTGTTTTAAATAATATTTTTAAACAAATAAAATAATTTGTTAAAAATAAAAATGTCAGAAAATAAAATTAAGAAAAAACTACAAATAAAAAAAGAAAATAGAAATTTAGAAATGCTATTATCTGTTTATCAGACAATTCACATATTTTTGTAAGCCTTTGACAAAACCAAAACTACTAATTTAAAAAATATTTTTAACCAAATGAGAATTATATCCACACATCATAAAAACACACATGCAAACGAAATTATCCAATGTGACTAATATGCACATGATAACAACTTGCCAGTGTTGTTGTTTTATCCCAAGTGTTGTATTAAAATAAAAATCAAACAAAAACATTAATAGAATCTATAAAAATATTTATAGAAAATAGAATTAGTTTTGGCAATAATTCTTTCTGTGTACCGTCTCTTGTTCCGTTATAATCTAGTACTTAACTTTTGACTTGAGTTTTAAAGCTACAGCACTAACATTAATTTTGAATTTATCGACTATATGTACCCTTATGTACAGTAAAATTAGCATTCTTAATAAATAATTTATTTTTTTTGTAAATTCTCTGACATCGTCAAATATTTTTTATCTTTTAAAAATGTACAGTAGGTTGGCCCTTATATTGAACTTTTTCGGTACTCCCAAGATCTAAAATTATTCTCCTTCGCTTACAAATACCAACATTTTGAAGGAAATTTGATAAGGTTTAGATCTATTAAAAATTCTCTTTCTTAAGAAAATAATATTTGCAAGGTATTTTCTTAAAAAAATAATTTTTTAAAGGTATTGGCTTAAAAATTAAAATTTTTAAATAGTAATTTCATAAAAGAGTAAAAAAATTAAATTGATGAGCTATGTATATTATGATCGTAAAATCATGCAACATTTTGAAACATTAGTACATTTTGGGTCAGAATTGTGTATTATTTAAACCAGTCCGCCGAACCAATGAATTATTTGTTATAACAAACTTATTTTAAAGGCCCAAAGTTTAGGTAAACATTTTCCAATTGGCTGTATGAATTAAAAATGTGGAATTTATATAAGATGGAGTATCTTTTGAACGCGGTTTTATTCACACATACTACACGCAGAGAAAAAATATGGTTGGGCATGGTTACTGTAACCATTTAAATAGTGTTGCAAGATTTTTTAACCATATTATAGTCACAGTAAACATTTACATGATTGTGGTAACCATAATATGGTTAATTTACGATGCACATGATTGTAATAACCATATATATGGTTACAGTAAACAAATATATGTTTGTGGCAACCATATTTATGATGAATAATTTTATCATAATATGTTGTTCTCAGATTATGATAAGCCTTAAGCCGAGAGCACCATAATATGATAAGTCCTTCATCATATGAATGGTTGTTACAAACATATATTTGTTTGCTGTAACCATATATATGGTTATTACAATCATGTGAATCGTAAATTAACCATATTATGGTTACCACAATCATGTAAATGGTTACTGTGACTATAATATGGTTAAAAAACTTGTAACAATATTGAAATGGTTACATTAACCATGCCCAACTATATTTTTTCTCTGCGTGTAGTTATTGAACATTATAGTGTAAACAACAAAGTTTTTGTTTCTTCGAAAATGTCGAATTTTGTACCAACGAATATCCATATGCGGGAAGTTTTGCTTTACATCTTTAATTTAAAAAAAGTTACGCTGAATTACACCGATTGCTCACCAAAGCTTATGGTGAATGTGTTCCATCGATTTAAAAGTGCGAGAGGTGGGTTGTTCGGTTTAGAAATTGTGATTTTGAACTCAAAAATTGCCCAGGCATTACTCCATGAAGATTGTTGTCAAAATCATCAATAGCTTGGAAAGTCATTTGGAAATTACGTAATATACGGTACGTTATATACGAATTGAAGCCGACAGACCTTGAAATATGATTTTAAATGTGCGAACGCTATAAAAGAAAATCATTTTTGCAACGAATCCATGGCCCTAAGGTAATACACTGTATTTGGTATCTCCAAACGGGTCCTATATATTATGAGCTGGTGAAATCTGGCCAGACCATCAGATGGAACCTGTACCAAACACAACTGATTCGTTTGAAGCAATCATTGGCCGAAAAACGGCCAAAATATGCGGCCAGACTGCAACTGTAATATTCCATCATGGATTCCGATAAACAATATGGATATCTAATGATAGATATTTGAAAGTCCATTGCAACGATGTATATAATAAAGCTATAGTAATGTGGGCCTACAATGAGTCAAAATCGGGAAAAATATTTTTTAACCCGATTTTTTTTACAAAAAAAAATTAAAAAAAAAACCAGTGAAAAAAATTTTGAAAAATAATTTTTTTTTAATTTTCAAAAACAATTTTGAAAAAAAAAATTAAATTTTGATTACCTAAAAATATTTAAAATTTGTATTTTAAAGTATAATTTGGTGAAGGGTATATAAGATTCGGCACAGTTGAATATAGCTCTCTTACTTGTTAATACTACTTTTGTTACACACTGTAATATAAGTATTGTAAATATGTACTTGTATTCGTATATAGACATTTGGTCAATTCACAAGGTCACTCATCATGACATATTGTCATAATGTCCTAATATTTCACAATGGTTTTTATTGTTTTTCAATCAAACAATGTCCTAAAATAATACTACTCTGTATGCTATGTCTATTGTGTTATCATAACCAGCCAGCACAGACCTGCACCGAATACCTAAGAGTCGGTTAAGCCGAGCTGCCGAGTCGTGATATATTAGGACATTATGACAATATGACTGATAAGAGACCTTGTGAATTGAACAATTGTAATATTTATTTAGTTTTTCTCACAAACATAATTAATTTTTAATAAATTGACATTTCGTTATTATTACAATATTTTATTATACTTAGTAAATAAATGAAATTGTAATAATGTGTAAAAGAGTTTAAAATAGACATATTTTTATATACATACATATGCAAATACATATGTTTTTACATATCTACTCGTACGTACTTATGTATTTAAAAGTTAATATGTATTTTTGAAATATGCACTTGTGTATTCTGTACATATTTATTTAATTAATTATTCATTATATTGTTAATAATATTTATTTTGTTATCATTAATTTAAAATGTAATACAGGATATTAAATACACATACAATGCATATTAGACGAGCTCTTAAAAAAATGTTTGTAAAAATAAGCAACAAGTTTATGTTATTGCATTTAAAAACGTTTAAAGTGGTTTCACCGATTCCCAGTCTGATTAGCTCAAACATCATCAATCTGAATTGGTTTTAGATTTTATAGAACAAAATTTTAGCCATGTATTTTGCAACATGTCTAATTTATATCAAATTTGATGTTATCAAATGTTTAATATTCATTTAGAACTAACAATATTTACAATTCTGCTTATGGAATTGTTACTTTAATTTAGAGAAAAAGAAAGATGATTAAAATATCATATTGTTTGATCGAATTAAATATGTATTATGTACAATTTATAAGTACAAATTTATTACAAATTAATGAGAATTATAATTGATAATAATTTTATACATTTATGTACAATTACATTGGCTTTAAAATAAAAACTATTTAATTTACTTGTAAATTAATCATATTTTAAACAATACGGATTTAATTTGCATAATTTGTGTTTACAAGTTTAAAATGAATTTAGACTACAGCTTTTAATCTCTAAATAATACTCAATACATATGGTATTGTACACATTAGAGAGCTCCCAGATTGTATGGACGAAAACAAATTTTGAAGGTACAGGCCATCCCCCACCACTAAAATTTTTGTATTGTGTAAAATATTAGGATGATAGGAAGTTTTGTGGTGCATTTACAAGGGGAGAAAAATTAAATTTTTAAAGTTTTTGTAAAAATTTTGCCATTAAATAATTACTTTTGCAATTTAATGCAAAAGAATCCAAATGTGTACCCCGTTATCGTTCTAATGAGTTATAAAATACAAGCATTTGTTAAAAAATTTTAAAGTTACTAAAAATTCTCCATTCTCCAGAAAGGACAAAAATAACATATTTTGAGAAATATTAAAAAAATGCTCATTTTTACTTAAAGTATATCAACAGTTACTTGTATATGAGTTCCTGTCTGCGTATCCTATTCGCAGGTATGAGGGAAGATTCAAAACTCCATTTTCAATTTTTTTAAAAATTTTGTTAAACAAATTTCTGAATTTTTTGATCATCATGTTGAGATTTTTTGAGAATAAAATAGGGAATAAAAATATGAAAAAATTATGTCGATACCTTCTATAGTTTTTGCATACCTGCGATTTAAATTTTACGATTTTCAAGAAAAATTTATTTGTTGGCCATATTTCGACGAATATTTCCTTACTGCTATGAATTTTAATTTCAAATTATTCAGTAGAATTTTCCAGCTAATTTTAAATATACTCTGAAATTTTTACCAAAATCGGAAAACGTTAGGCGTGAAGGTCATAGGTAAATTTTTCAATATTTGGAATTTCTAATGGAAAACTACAGCGAAATGTTTTATATCTTTAGGCCGATTTTAATGAAACTTAATAAAAAATATCATGTATCACAAAAATGGAAATTAATCCTTAATTGGACATGGGGTTAAAATGACCCCATTTAGAAATGTAGAATGTTCCAGTCATTTTATGAGGGGGCTACATGCAAGTGTTCTCCATATTTTACACTATAATTATAGAGTACTTAGAACTAGTTTGTGCAAAATTTTATCAGGATTGTCGCATAAAGAACATAGTTATGACTGCTCAACCAGTATTCCAGGGGACATTTGTATGGGGGCTAGATGAATTGCCCATTTTCTATACCAAACCATTTTCAATATCAACAGAGGGTATTTGTGGAAAATTCGTTTGGGCCCTATCGTGTTTTCAATAGACAGACGGACCGACGGACATAGCTAGCTAGTCTTATAATAATCTGCAATGAATATTTTGAAGTTTATAAACGGAATGGCAAAACCATATTTTTTGATGGTGGTTATAAAAAAGAATTATATTGGAAGATTAGAATTTAATTGGTAACCATTATGATTCCTGTAAATTTTTTTAAAAAATTAATATAATAAAAATACAATGTGCTTGAAAAAGGCAACATTTTCGAACTTAAAAAAAAGAGCTTTTAAAAAGTATACAATTTCAATTAATTTTTTTTATCCCTTGACCTACTTTTATGATTTAAATATTATTTCAAAACAAGGTCGTTATATTGATTTTATTTTTTCAAAAAACAAAATGGTTTAATTTTTTTATTTTTTTTAATTCAATAAAAAAAGAATTGTTAGAAAAAAGTCTGTGTATTCTATTTAACAATAAAATAATTTGTATTTTATAATCTTTTTGAATTTAAATTTAAAATAAATACCATTTAATACTTTAGGGTTTATTTTGCAAATTTATTTTTCAATTTTGTTGTTGCGTTTTGGTGAATCATGTAAAATCACAATTAAACAAGTTTAGTAGAAAAAACGTGCTGCAAATATTAAAATCGTGGGACACACAATAAAAAAAACGTGCGTAATTTCATGTGAATTTCAGGCAGAAAGACAGAGAGAGAAAATGCAAATACTAGCAATAATAAATAAATAAAACTAAACAACAACAACAAAAAAAGAAATGTTAAAACGAAAACAAACTGAATGTTTTAGTTTTATGCAACAATGGTAGACATGGAATGAAATCAAATAGATGACTACTGGCTCAATGACTGACTGACTGAATTAACCGCACATTTAGACCAACAACCAACTGCATACAACATGTCCAAATTGCCAAAAAAAACTAAAGTTTATATGAGTAAATCTATCTGCATTTGTATGTGAAGAGAGTGATATTTGGTTGTTTAAGTGTATGAGTGTTAAATGATACTTGTTCAGTTCAGTTTATTTTATTTTGGCAACAATAAATATGTTGTAGTATTTTTGCCAAACTTGTATAAAACCGAGTTGCATAATAGATTTTTATTTATATTTATTTCATTTATTTATTTATTTTGCATTTTGTTGTATGTATATGGGTTGATTATTTAAATATACTACTGCCGCAAAACAAAAAAATCAACTAAATTTATATTTAATTATATTTATTTATCATTGCAAATAAATTGATTTCATACAACAGTTCAACTAAATTCATTATACCTACATAGTGGAAATAATAATATTAATAATAATATGTATATAGTTACTTAAACAAAAACCAAAATATATTTCTAAACTTATGAGAATTATGGTTTAAGATTTAAAATAAAAAAAAACATATTTTTTTATACATTATTAACAAACTGAGTTCAAAAGAATTTGTTTGTTCGTTATAAAATTGTTGTAGCTTAGTTTTGTTTGTGTTGTTTTGAGAAACTTGTTTGTGTTTACAAATGTCTTTTAACATGATTTTTTAAGTCAAGACCAACTATAAAAATCAACTTAACAACAAAAATATGCATACAAAAATAACTCCAAAGATTCAAGCAGTCAGCCCAGCCTGTCTGTCTGTCCCTCATTCAGTCTGCTGCTGCTTAAAGCTAGAATTCAAATTTTCTATTCATACAAAATTCACAAATTCAAAAATTCACAAGCTAAAATGCAAAGTAGATGATGACAGATGTACAGACAGACCCTCCCTCCGCCTTACAGTTTACTTAAGCAGTGACTAAGAAACTTAAGCTAGGGGGGATGAAACAGTCAGCTCAAGTTTATGAAAGAAACTCAGTTTTTTTTTCTGTTAAAGAATTTTTATAAAAGATTTCTGAAATAAAAAAAATAGCGGGCTACTTTTGGTAGAATGTGTTGTAATACAGACATGGAATGTCTGCACTACAAAAAAAAATACCAGTATCAAATTGCATGAAAATGTTAACAATACAATTATATTTTGAGAGAGCAACAAAACATAAATAAATAAATAAAAAAAATATAAAATTCTCTAAGTAAACTTGTATTCGTGCAATGTTTAAATAAAATTTTATTTAGCATGTTGTTACACATTTTTCGGATGCTGCCCCTGTTACTGCATCTAAGACTGGCTGGCATATTCAAAATCTGAGGTATTTCGTACTCAAATGAATAGCACAAATTTGTTAGAACGTTTAGCCGAATATATTCCATTGCTAGTGGTTGTCATTATTTTCATTACTTTATATGGATCTAATCAAGGTCTGTGAAACTAATCAGCTGATCGTTTTTTGCCCTTTTGTGTTTACATACTGTGCCTGTCAAAATGTTTGTTTATGTTGGCTGGAGTTGTCAAAGTCTGCCTTTTGTTTTTGTTGGTTTTGGGTTTGTTGTGGTATTCGCAATATCAAACTTTAGTGAACTATGGTAGATATTCCATAGTTTCATAAGATCGCACGACGTTGAAGTAGTATTAGGTCCTTCTCAGTTTCCACCTTTTTTACATCATTCGTTTTTTGAATTATATATAATATTTACATTAGAAACATTTCTATTTTGAACAGTATCTTGTTTAACTGCTATAAAACTGGCACAATTTTTCGATATATGACCAAATGTGTTACATTTAAAACATTTCATACCTTGATTTGCATTTGGACATTTGTTAGCGTTGTGTCCATCATTTCCGCAATTAAAGCATTTAAATCGAATTTCATTGCTAGATTTAGATGTTTTAAGACGTTCATACTCAATAAACTGTATTTTAAGTTGTTCAAAGTTAGATGCTCCATATAATAATATTCTATTAACTGATTTATCTTGAACACCATCGACGATATAAGCAATTGTAGATAATGTATCCAAATTTATTGTAGAAGCAAGTTCAGTCATTTTGTAGAAATAACTTCTCCAGGATTCATCTGGTGATTTCATTAAATTTCGTAGTTTTTCATGTATATCTTTACTATGGACTTGTAAATGAAATTCATTAATTAATTTCGATTTAAATATGTCCCACGAATAAATATTCCTTTGTCTTCTCAATTGTTTGCGTGCATAAATGATTGTTTCTTGACTGGACCATTTAAATATGTTTACCATGTCATCAATAGTAGATAACCAGTATTCAACAGATACATCGTTATCTTCCCCACTGAATGTGTCTATAGCTCCTTCAACATGCTTGAAACTTAGAAAATTATTGAGTTCTCTTGTACTATGGACAATTTATTCTTGTTGATTCTCTTGACCGTTATGTGCAGTAGTTCGTTCTACATCGTCATTTTCCATTTTGTCTGATGGATCCACTTCATCTTCTGCGTTCTCTGTTTCTTTCGCTACAATATTCATTACACGAAATTTAAGAACAGCTTTTGATCCAGTTACGGATTCATTGCGTTTTTTTCCAATTCATCCCTTAGTTGAGTAAGTGACATTTTGTCTACTACAGATAATAATAGTGTTACGAAATTGTACTTGAATTCAAATATAACGATTTTAACGGCTGATTTAAAAGTAGCATAATGCTTTCAAGTAACAGTGCTGTAAAACTGTAACATATCTATGGGCATTGTTAAATAAAAGCTTTCAGTTGATTTGATTGTAAGTTGGCAACGCTGTATTCGAGTTCAAATAATCAGTTAAAGAACATTGTAGAAAGTACACCACAGATGGCGTATGATCTAGAATATTCGAACTTTGACAGTTAAAGAGCTTTCTAGATGGTAATGCAGTGTTATAAATAGTGGCAGAGGTTGCAGTCGTTAGTGAGTTGATCAGAGACGCTTTTCGAGGAAACATCATCTAAGTGCCTTAAAGTGTGTTGTGTTTGTTTTCAAAGTAAATTCGTGTACATTATAAATTGTGTCTGTAATTCTGAGAATTTATAAACGTGTATAAGAAAACATTGAGTGGCTATTTAATTCTGTTGTTATTGTACATTTTAAATAAATAAAGAGTTGTTACAATTTTTAAACTACTAAACGGCTTTTATTTGCAATCAAAAGTATCCGGTTTATTTAAAGGAAATAAACCAGCGTTTTGAAAAGGTTAAAACGTAACAATAGATTTACGTTCTCCATATCAATTCTTCGCTTATATTCTTCTTTAATCGTCTTTTAAGTTTTCTTTATAATTTTGTTTTAGGTTGAGCCCCCAAATGTGAATATGGAAATAAAAGTGTGTATTTTATTACAAGTTTTAAACAATACTGAATAATATATTTATAATTCAAAATGAAACAAGTAAGAGTGCTATATTCGGCTATGCCGAATCTTATATACCCTTCACCTTTGTTGTGGATGCATTATTATTTTTTATAATTAGTATATATGTATGTACATTGCCCACTTTCAGCGTACAGCATCCTAAATTTATCAAGAACATAAAAAACAACAACAACGCCAAACGAAACAAAACACCAAAAGAAAAAACAAAATACGCAAGCCAATGAAACCAACACACGCCCAAACATACGTTTAATTGTATAAAAAACAACAACGCCAAAAGAAACAAAACACACATAGGATTTGTTGCTTTTTTGTCCAAACATACGATTTGTTGCTTTTTTGTCAAAAAAACCAACACACAACCAAACAACGTTTAGTTGTATAAAAAACAACAACAACGCCAAAAGAAACAAAACACACAAAAAAACAAAATACGCAAAGCATGCTCAACCAAGCATACGTTTTGTTGCTTTTTTGTAAAAAAAACCAACACACAACCAAACTAACGTTTAGTTGTATAAAAAACAACAACAATGCCAAAAGAAACAAAACACAAAAAAAAAAAACAAAATACACAAAACTTGCACATCCAAACATACGTTTTGTTGTTTTTTTGTCAAAGCATGCAATACATTGTGTTTTTTGATGAAATTTTCAGAGGTTGTCTCGGATTTTTGCTCATATCTCCGTTATTTATGGACGGATTTTGCTGATTTTAAATAGCAAAATTCTCGAAAGTATGTCTGACAGAATTGTTGAAGATTTGGATCCTGGAGATATCTGGGGCCTTCAGAAAATTGATTTCAACAGACAGACAGACAGACAGACGGACAGACAGACAGACAGACGGACATGGCTTAATCGACTCCGCTATCTATAAGGATCCAGAATATATATACTTTATAGGGTCGGAAATGAAAAATGTAGAAATTACAAACGGAATGACAAACTTATATATACCCTTCTCACGAAGCTGAAGGGTATAAAAATGTATTAAGAAAAGCAAAGCCTCTTTTTTAAAAAATACAAAATGAAACATTTAGTTATAATAAGAGTAGGAAACATATACAACATAATCACATATATATGATTGCGGTAACCATGATATGTTTAAAATACTATTCTATAGCACATGTCTATAGCAATCATATATATGATTGTAACAATTATGTATAGGTTTTTAGCAACTATTTTTATGAAGTAATATATTTCATCATAAATATAGTTATCATACTCTATTTTAATTTGTTTTATAAACTCAAAAATAAATTTATGAAATGGAAAACCCCATTTAAATCAGTAAATCTAATTCACATCATTATTATTATCATGCAACATTTTGGGCATGAAATTTTCTTTCTTTACTCTGTAAAATAATATTTGTTTATTTTTAATAACCTACACCAGCAAAGGTATGGAGGGTATTATGAGCTTATTGTGATGTCTGTAACGACAAAAAAATATTGGTAATACTGCCTTTTCTAAGCACTAAGTTATAATCAAGCTACAGTTCATAATTTTTGAAGGCACTTTAGTGAAATTTCTAAGCTGATTTTTGATGAAAAGAGTGATTTATTTTATAATACCCCGGTTTGATATGACAATTATGAAAAACTACTATAACTATAATTTATAGAACCTAAAATATTTGTATGCCTTTCTTTGCGTTTGTAATTCCTACAATATTCACTTGTGATACTAAAATGTATGTACATCGCACTGGTTATTCTAAAGAGCGTCAACTCAAAACTTTAAAATGTTCCGTAGCAGCAAAAAACTATTTTTTTTCAATACATTACAATGAAACAACTGTAAGGATACAACTGAATTTTTGGAAAGAGTAGAGAAAATGATCGATTTCTTGCAAAAAGTGAAAATTGGAAAATTTTGAGTTGACGCTTTTTAGAGGATTTGTATATGATGTTTGGAATACATTTTCGAAAATGGATTGCGGTTTAATAGGATCTCAGATGGTGCCCCAATAGACTAGACGATAGTGTGCTGGACTATCAATCTGGGGGCTGCGGGTTCGATTCCCGCCAGAGACTCTGATTTTATCTGATATGCAGACAAGCAAAACACTTTTCTCTTTGTGTTTGTTTAAACAAAAAATATATATACTCATTAGAACCTTGGTACTGAAAATCATCAAAATCGGACATAAAGTAAAAACATCGACTACCTCGATTTTCTGACAATACACTTGTAACTGTTGTAAAGAATAATATTTTCGGTCATGCCGTTCTATATTTTCTTACATTTTTTGTCAAGTTTTTGTATAATAAATATTTCTATATATTTTTTCATTTCTTTGTTGTTTCTTGTATAATTTGTTGTGTTTTTTGTTTTTTTTTTCTTCAAAAGTTTATTATAAAAATTCTTGACTTGCATAAAGAGTCCCCTCACAAATTGAATAATAAATTCAGTCTGTTTTTGAGCTTAAAAATATGAAAAAGAAAGCACCGAATGGAAAACGTAAAATAAATGTAGTGAAAAAACTCCAACATTATTTAGCATAAAACATTTTGTGTGGAAAATCAACTATTTGGCATTTTCTTTATCTAAGTATGTATATTATTATACATTGCATATTTAGTACATAAATGTGATGTTAAAAGTAAATTGTTGTCTGTTGACCTTCTCTTTAGTTTAGCTTTTCATGTTACTTTAGTGCCAGAGATGCAATGCAAAAAGTGGCTATAGAAAAAAGCATTGGAAATTTGAAAAGTTTATTTTAAGTTTTTGTTTATGTCTGTATTTTGAATAAGTAATAATAATAATACTTAAAAATTTGCTTAATTTTCCTTTAGTTTTGAGTTATGGCAGTTCATGTTAAAGTTTTATGCACATTTAACATTTAATCTGTTGTGGACAATAAATTTATCAACAGATTTTAAAATTCTCTGAAATCTTTTAAATGATTTGACTCTGCTAATGTTCTGTCCAGCATAAGCTGTTTTATGGCCATAATTGCGTTAAATACACATTTTTTCATATACAATAAATAAAGTCCATTAATAAAAAACCACAATTATTTAGTGCTGGTTTGGCACTCATTTCATAGAAATTAAAAAATAATAATAATAATAAAACAACAACAAATTAAACAAATAACAACAAAAATTAAATAAAACCAAAGAAAATTATTATAGCCAGATGTTGCAAATAGTCGATGGTGGGTTGCTGTGTGAGAGTTCATGTGCGTTTTGCTGTGGGTTAGTGCTTTATAATTGTATTTAAAAAATATGTTGGTGGTCAAAATTATTAAGAGCAAACATCAGCAGCAACAATATAAACCCTTTACCGATTTATTATACAATACAAAACTCACTCTCTAGCAAAACGCCCGGCTCTTTCATTTATTCCTTACCTTACACACTCAATCACTCACTCATTTAGTCGATACCATTGCACAGTGTTTAAAAATGTGTCCAAAGTTGTGATTAATCAAAAAAAAAACAAAATAAAATGTTGTGAAAATGAATTCACTTAATCTATCGATATCAGTGGTGCCCGAACACATACCATTAAAGCTTTGGTTGTGTTGGTAAAACAGCGGAGAATTTGATTTGATTTTGTTCTGTGAGATGAAATCAAAGCAACAAACACATGATCATTATAAGAAAACGCAAAAGTAAGCTTATAGTGTATGTGTATCAAAGTAACTTAAGCAGAATTTTCTTGCCCTATTACGCGTGCTAGGGAATTGTGATTTTGGGCACCACTGCTCTATATATATAAAAATGAAATGGTCCATGTATGTAATGCTATCACGTGAGAACGGCTGGAGCGATTTGGCTGATTTTTTTTTATTCGATTCGAAATTTTCAGGAGATGGTTTGTAAAAATTCCGGGTAAAACACGGATTTTTTTTGAGTCCAGTCAACTTTAATAAAAAAAGCTCCTTAAAGTATGCAGTGCAAATTTAGATATTTTATTTGCAAATAAATAAGAACAGGCAGGTGAATGTGGATTGGAGAAACTTGAAGAACTAATATTAGTAAATGCTACCGGTCGAAGCCGGGGCGGTCAACTAGTTGTAAATAAATTCGAAAAGAATCCATCAATGTTTATGATCAATATCTCATTTTCTTCCTATTACTAAAACTTAGATGGTTGATGTTTAACATAGCGATGTAGTATTTTATCTAGTTTTAGCCAATTAGTAATCATTAAAACAATTTAATTCTTAAATTTCAATTAAGCTTCACTTTTGACACATTTGAACCCAATGTGTATTGTACACAGTTTGTTAATCGTTGTTGTTGTTATTGGCGGTGATTGTGTTAATGCGTGTGTTTGGGAGAGTGTGTGTGAGTGATAATGTATCTGTGTGGTGAAGGTGGAGTTTGGAGGTAGATTTTATGAATGATGGTAAAAATCATAATTAAAAATGGCACAATTAGAGCATGAAATTGACGCATTTAATTCGCAACACTTAACACGGTTTATTATTGTTCAATAATAAACAATAACAACAAAAACAACAACATAAATGGCTATAACAAGCAACAAATATTAAAAACGCCAATAACAACTACATACAACAACAATAACATCAATTAGAGAAACAATAAGCTACACACAAAAAGGGAATCATTAAAATAAAACAGACTAAAATTGAAACACAACATTTATTTTAATGCAATTATCATTAACAAAAATAAATAACAAAAGAAAATACCGCAAAAAGATCTTAAAAATAAAAATAATTTTCTTGTTAATTTAGATTTTTTTAGAAAGAGACTTTGTTGAAAAAAAAACGGAATTTATTATTAAAGCAAATTAGCACTGTGGGCTACAAGATGAAAATTAAATTACACAAGAAAATCGCTTAAATGCGAGAGATACTATTTACTTTTTGAGACATCTAATATAAGCATTTTAAAGTTTGACGTTTTTAATATTTTTGCACATTAAGATGAGGGATCTTAATCGAGAATGCTGGGACATTTTGTTATGGGAATATCTTTACAAGTTATCTTCTCAAAGTCGCAGTTTTATTTTTGTACAGATAAAACTGATTTGTTGTGCTTTGTTCCAATTGAACAACGCGTTTATATCCGTAAATTATTATCGAAACCAGCTACAGAAAATCAGTTGACACAGAAGAATTAGGATTTAAAAAGCTGAATTTTTGTCATAACAGAAAAATTAGGTCATTTACACTAAATCATTTGATTAGGAATAAATTCGGCTCCCAAAAACAACCACTATTTTCTCTATGCGACAAAAATAAAATAACCTTTTTTTAAACCAGAAAATAAACTTTTCCAACAGGTAGAGTCAATACCCTGATTAGTCATATTTCTAATATAATCTAAACGTAAATTTTAGGTCTAAACGGTGCAGGAAATTATTTTTAGTTTTTTTTTAAAATAAATTTTTTAATGTTTTTCTCCACTGTACTTAATGGTTAATTTTTGGCAGTTACTTAATTTTGGGAAAATTCTGTTGCCTTTTGTTTTCCTCTTAAACATTTTTAACGAATTTATTTAACAATTCACTGTTCCATTGTTGTTGCTCTTTATATTGTTGCATAAAAAACCGTTAGGGTTTTTCTTTCGCCCTCTCGTCTGAGGTGACTACAATTATTTTTATTACTTTGCTTATTGCAGCAAATTTTCGTTATTGTTGGGAACAAAAAAAAAATAAAAATTAAAAACAATAAAATTATAATAGACTTGAATAAAAACAAAATAAATTGATGTTGCATGTTGTTTGGGCTGTATGTATGGAGTCGTCTGCTGTGGTACTAGTAATAGTGGCAGCTATTAAAGGCCATAATTCGTACTTTCAGTGTATGCAACAGACTCAAATTATACTCATACTAGTATATGGTTGCACTTCTTGCCATCAGTTGACGTTGTAATTAAATGCATCTGCAACATCATCATCATCATCACTACCACCGCCAGCATCATCATAATCACCATCGTCATCATGTTTCATACAAACATATATTGTTGCATTCAGCATATTTTTCATTCATTCTTTATTAATTGTGGGACATTCATACATACATACGTTTGTTTGTACATTAGGGTGGCCCAAAGAAGTGATCAATGCTATATCTAATATAAAATTTCCTTTCATTTAGTGATCTGATGGAGAATCAATTTCTCTTATTTCAGGCTTTTAAATAATTTTTCGTTCCAAAAGAACAACAAACAATTTTAAAACTATTGACTTAAAAAAAACTTCCCGAAACATGAAAATCATTATTTGTGGTAAAAAATTTGAAAAATTTATGTTTTTTGGCACCGAAAACGAAATTCCATACATTTGCACCGTTTCAGAACGTAGCTTTAAAGGAATTTCGATAGAAATATGGTTGAAACTTTGCTCTTCGGAGTTCGGTAATATTTTGTATATGTACATATTTTCGAAGGCCATACATTCTCCAGAGTTTCGAAATATTACTAAATGTTTATTAACTCGAAATATATGTTCACTCTAATAAATTTTCATATAAATTTCCTACATTAATAGTAGGAAACTTTTCTCCTATAATTATTGTAATAATACATGTTGTGTGTAAATTCAAATATTTTTTTTTGATAACAAATGGTTTTTGTTTGACAATTTGTATATTAAACGTTTAAATTAGTTTACACACTTTATGTGTAAAACTTCAATTATACAAATTGAAAATACAACATTTTGTTTGTATTTTTGCTGAAAAAAGTATGTAATTGATTTTAATAAACATATTGTGCTTAAATTTACGGATATTGTGTAATTTTACATGAAAACTTACTTTATATTTGTAGATTTACATTTTTTTGGGTGTTGTTAACCATACAATAGGCCATGATTAAGGAAAATCTTTAGAAAATGCCAAATACCTCTCATGTGATATCCTTTGCTCAAGGACAATGTTTTGTTGCAATATCCTGTGTGGACTTTGAACATCGATAAAGGACAACCCAAAGCAAACTTAAAATTTTTGATTTCAGATTTTAAAACATCTGTGTTTTAATCAATTTGGAACAGATAAGTTCCGACGCCATGTCCAATATTTATGTTTTCTATCTAAAGACATTTGTTTTAAATTTTGTGTAAATTTTTCATTTTAGTTGAAAACATTAACCCTCTAACCCGCAAGAGTGCCTCAATTCATGCATTACAAAACACCAATTATCTCAAAAAGTAATTATATATACAAATATTTTTATACCCTACACCATCATAGTGAGGAGGGTATAATGCGTTTGTGCAGATGTTTGTAACGCCCAAAAATAGTTTGGTCTAACACCCACCTTAAAGTATACCGATCGACTTATAGCCCTGACAGACATAGGATTTGTATACTATACTAGCGTAGTATACTACATGTGTGTCAACCTATACTATAATTAAACCATCAAACACTATGGTGTAAAGCTGGTTCGTATACTATGAATATGTACGTAGTATACATATCGTGGTATAGAAACCACATGTCTGTCAGGGCTATTAGAATCACTTTCTGAGTCGATTAAACGGTGTCCGTCCGTACGTCTGTCCATGTAATCCTTGTGCGCAAAGTACAGGTCGCAATTATGAAGATATTGTAATCAAATTTGGTACATATAATTTGTTAGGCCCAAGGACCAAGGCTATTGAAACTGGCTAAACTCGGTCGATTATTTCATTTAGCCCCCATACAAATGTCCTCTCGAAATTGGACTTTATCGGTCATAAATGTTTAATTTATATATGTATGTATCTACACAAATTTCGCCCCAAATAAGTTTTATGTATACCGAATTCATGTTACCAAATTTTGTTACGATCGATCCATAATTAGTCATAGCTCCCATATAGACCCGATTCCGAAAATCACTTTAACGTGCGTAAATCTCTTTAAAATTATGGTATACACACAAAATTCAACATAAATAACTTCCATATAGACATAAATCACACGACCTAATTTCATGGTGATCGGTCCATAATTGGTCATAGGTCCTACATAAGGCCCACTTCCGAAAATCACTCACGAATATAAATTATTGAAATTTTAAAAGAAAAATGTTTTTGCTCATTTACTTGGTGTAGGGCATTATATGGTCGGTCTTGACCGACCATACTTTCTTACTTGTTTTATTTAAATTTAACGGTGACTTTAGTTGTAGATTTGTTAACATTTCTCTCGGAGGTCGAAATGCATTCTGACTTTTAGTTTTTGGTCTGTCAGCTATTTTGTGAATGATATCATAATTTAAGCACGTGAAATTTTGTGTGTGATTTTTTGTTAAAAAATTCAGAGTTTTACTCGCCCGACCTATTCGAAATATTCTTCTTTCAGTCTATGAGGGTTAATAATTAGTTTGGTTTTATAGGTGCCACCCTAAGCTATGTATGTTCATATATTCAGTTCATATAAATAATGTATGTATACGAATGTACGTTAATGTATATGTGTAAGAGTATGCTTGGTATTCATATGCGTGCAAATATTGTTTATTCATTTATTAAAATTTTATATTAAAATGAATTAAACAAAAAAAAAACCTGGAGAAAAAAATTGGATTTTATGCATTTTTTCTCCAATCTCTTCTCACACTTTGTTGGTAATTAAAGTTGTTGTTTTGTTGTTGCTGCTGTGTTGTTTTTTTGTTTAATATCATGAATAAACATATTTTCATTTCAATTAAAGTATTTAAACGCTTTTTAAACTCATCGTGTGATATTTTTGTAACAAGTTCAGATTTTGTTTCATTTTTCCATGATTTTTTTCGCATACAAACAAATTAACAGAATGTTTACGGAAAAGGTTTTAAAATAGCACAACATGTTAATTATGATAGATATATTGCACTAAATAACAAATGTAAACATTTCTTTGAGAACAGCCTGTTTTCTAATGAACATATTTTTGTAATTTTTTTAACATATTTTTTATCTCCGCACTACTTAAACCAACTTTATCATAATTTTATTCTAAGTTTTTCCGTTTTACCCGTTTTGTATACGTTTCGTTTTTTGTGCCATTCCTGCTGATGTTCTTAAGTGAGTGAAATGTTTTTCCAAGTGACAAAATGCTTAAAAAATGTAAAACGCTAGAGAGCAAAAAATAAAAAAAATAACACAAAATAGGAAAAAAAGGAAAAGTTTTATTGCATTAATTGTCGCATAATTTCCTCTTGCACTGTTGGTTTAATGTCAGTCAGAAATTTTATTTTCACTATGCTGCTGATTTTGCTGTGTTGCAAGTTTGTTGCTGTTAGTTAAAAAATTCTGTTTCAGCGGCATCATCATCATCATCGTCGTCTATTTGTTGCTTGCAGCAGTTGTGGTTGTAGTTTAAAGATTGCATTTTTTTTTCCAGCATTTTTGTTGTTGTTTTAATTTTTGCATTCATCCAGGATAATTATGAATTATGCACACACCAAATGTGTTGGCATAACTTTGTTTCTTAATGCAATATGCTCTTTTTCATCTAAGAGTGCATTGTGTGATTGAGTGAGGGTGTGTAAAGTTTTGCTCATTTCAGTTTTAAACTCTGTTCTAGCTCTCTTCGTTGACTTACAGTGTATTTGTCATTTAATAAGACTAAATTACTTCATAAAACTTGAAGTATTTCTTCTTTTTTTTCTTTGATGATGCATTTAATTTATGTTGATGATCTTCTGCGTTATGGAATGAAACGTGTACCAATTAAATCTTAGCAATGAAATCCTTGAAGTAACTACTAATTAAGGATGGAGCTCTTTTAATATTGAAACTGCACAAACTTAAGTTTTTTAAGCAAATTTCTTGTTTAAACAAACTATATGAGTAATTCCATGCCATCCTACGTGACATTTGTACGCCTATAGAATGGAATAGATTTTGCAAAAATAAGAGTATCTGAAAAAAAAATTTGGTATTTATGTTTCATTTAGAGGGTACTACATTTTAAAAAATTAATAAGTGCTTTCAAAACATTATTGTCCAAAATGTCTATCGAAATAAGGGTGTATCGTAGGTGACATAAAATGGAAGTAATTTTGAGGTACATGTAAAAATATGCGAATCGTGGGAGGCGTTATGTTTTATTTTAATTTCTTACACTAAACCAAATATTTTTCCTTTACAATTAGTCATATTTAAATAAAAACAATCGTTGGATCATTTTATATTAAACAAAATTTAATATCATACGTGACATACCGTACGTGACAGATTTTTCTCTTATAGTAAAACTATACACGCATATGTCATATGGGGGATTTCGCGTCAAGTGAACCAACTTTTAAAATCGATATCTTCCGATCGGGATGAAATTTGCACCAATGTTTGACCTATTGGATAGTAATTCAATTTTTAATTTTTTAGTATTTTCTTCTATTCGAATCATCTTGAAAAAAATGTTCAAGGGTTTTTGTTTTTTCAGTCGTGGTTGTCGTTCTTGTGGAATTGCCAATGTGTAAACTAACGATTAAAAGCAAATGTCACATAAAAACTTCCAGCCTTACCACAAAAGCCTTAAGTCAATTTTAAGTCCATAAAGTCGACTATTATTTTAAATTTCCTACCAAAAAATCAAATATAATTTATATAATGTTGTTTTATTATTTTAAAATAAGCTTTTTGTTTACATTCTTGAAAAATATTTTCATTTATTTTAGTTTTGAAAGCTTTTTCAAAATATTTCTTATGGTATGAAAAAAACAAAAATTATATTTTAAAATAAAGTCGACTTTAACAAAAATTTATTTAAAATTTCTTTTATGGTTAGGGTGTTTAATTTTCCATATCCCTTTTCAAATTTGTACACATTTTTCTAACACTTAAACAAAATTCTTCACCACATTTTAATTTAATTTCCTGCAGTTGTTTAGTTTTTAATATTTAGTTTTCTAATATATGAATGAGTCGATATATGGCAATATCGACTCAACTATCTATAAATTAAAAAATTAATGACAAACTGATATGTATATCTTTGCCACTCATGGTGAAGGGTATAAAAATACGCTTTGAATTCTTAATAATGCATAGATGTCAGAATTTGGTCAGCTATATTTCAGATTAAAACATATTTTCTCTCCGTGCATTTTCTGCGGAATATAAACAAATTGCATAAAAAGTGGGTTAAACACTATCAATTAAAACTGCAAACAAATAAACACAGTTCACAAACAAATATTGTAAAATAAATACATTCACACACACACAAATTCTACATGAACATTTGAACACGACTGTTGGAACCAAACAACAACAAAAAAGCAACAAGAATCGATGTGATGAAACAAGTCATAAAATAAATCAACCAATATTTGTACTTGATAACTTTTCAAACAACAACAACGGCAACTACACGAAAACATAAACTGGGTCAACAAGTGAAAATTGACTGAATCAATGACAAAAAGATGCTAAAAAGTCAATAAAATTCATATAATGAAAAAATCCAAAAAACATATCTGACTCAACTGCGTATCAAAACAAATAAAAAAATTCCAAAAAAAAATAAACTTATTTGCAATAAAAATTACTACGAAAATATTTAAAATTTTAGATTTTATTAACTATTTTCACACTTTAAATATTTCACACTAGTGGCTGGTTGTTTCAAGAAGAATTTTTGAAAAAAAAGTTCAATAATATGTTGGAATGTTTAATATAAAAGTAGAAATTACTAGTGGCCAATTTTATGAGGACAAAAAAATTATTTTTATTTTTTGAGTTAATACCATTTTTCTGAAACTTCTCGATATTTTTTTTGTATTATTTTATCAACGAAACAGTATCAACTCAAAATACAACCAAATTTAAATAAAACAATTTGATTATTTTTAACTTGAATAAAGGCTCAATTCAAAATAATACATTTTTATGAAAATATATGATGTATTTCTATTTAAATTTTTGTACTAACTAAATTTTTACAGTAGATAGATATTGATGCTGTTAGTTGATTTCTTGCAAAAAATGAATTTTTAAAAATTTTGAGTTAATACAGTATTGTTGAACAAGTGCGATATATACATTTAATATGGGTAATATGCTGATCTGACAACATTGCTAGTTAGGCAATTCAACATATGGGCATTTCCATATCATCGTACGCATATAGAGTGGAATAGATTTTGCAAAAATAAGAGTATCTGAAAAAATTTTGTTCCATTCAGAGGGTACTATATTTTGAAATATTAAAAAGTTCTTTCGAAATATTGTTGTCCAAAATATTGAGCGAAATAAGGATATATCGTACGTGACATGTAGAAATATTTGAAAATATTCGAATAGTGAGAGGCGTTATGGTTTCTTTTAATTTCTTACACTTAACGAAATATTTTTCCTTTACAATCCGTCATATTTAAATAAAAATAATCTTTGGAGATTTTATAATAAATAAAATTTAATATCGTACGTGACATACCGTACGTGACAGATTTTTGTCTTATAATAAAACAATATATATTCTGTAAATATGTGTATACAAAAACTAAAACAAGTAACAAAGTATGGTCGGTCAAGTCCGACCATATAATACCCTACACTAAGTAAAAGAGCAAAAAAAATGTTTTTTTTAAAATTTCATTAATTTATATTTTTGAGTGATTTCGGAAGTGGGCGTTATATGGGGGCTATGACCAATTATGTACCGATCACCATGAAATTAGGTCGTGTGATTTATGTCTATATTAAAGTTAACTATGTTGAATTTTGTGTGTTTACCAACATTTTTAAGCGATTTATGCACGTTAAAGTGATTTTCGGAAGCGGGTCTATATGGGAGCTATGACTAATTATGGACCGATCGTAACAAAATTTGGTGACATGAATTTTGTGTAAATAAAACTTATTTGGAGCGGAATTTGTGGAGATACATATATAAATTAAACATTTAGGACCGATAAAGTCCAATTTCGGGAGGACATTTGTATGGGGGCTAGGTGAAATAATGGACGGATTTCAGCCAGGTTCAACAGGCTTGGTCCTTGAGTCGAAAAAATAATATGTGTCAAATTTCATCGAAATATCTTCAAAATTGCGACCTGTACTCTGCGCACAAGGTTTACATGGACAGCCAGCCAGCCGACCAGACGGACGGACGGACATCGCTTAATCGACTCAGAAAGTGATTCTAAGTCGATCGGTATACTTTAAGGTGGGTGTTAGACTAATATTTTTGGGCGTTACAAACATCTGCACAAACGCATAATACCCTCCCCACTATGGTGGTGTAGGATATAAAAATAAATAGAAAATATATAGTAGCTTTTATCATCTTTGCAAATTGTGATAGTAGAGAAACTTAAAAAATATAATTTTGCGACTAATCGACAAAACATCGATGAATTGCATTCTCTAGCCTGGTCTTTTTAATTGGCCACATCCTGTCAATACAACAACTTCTACCCAATGCAAATAACAATATACATATTAGGGATGTAACCAAAATTTTTCCCAACCAATACGTGGTAATCAGTAATGTATTTTTAATGAAAATAGTGCGGCTACTATGTAGAACAGTTATAATAGTTATAGTTAAATACACAGGTAGAGAAAAAACATGGATCTGGTAAACATAATCTAAAAGCAACATATTATGATTTTAGATCAAACATATTATGATAATTATTAGTATCATTATGTTCAAATATAGTCGTAATAATATCTTCTAAAGTAGCCATATTATTATACAGAGCAATCATAATATGACCCAATGAAATCATATTTAGTCCACAAATTTAAAAAAAAAACTGATTTTCTTTACTGTTAGTCGAGTTTTTTTTCAATTTTATTTTTTATTTATTGTATCTTCATTCATGAACTAACAACAAGTACTTCAAATCTTATATCTAATAATTATAATTTAATTAGTCCAGCCAGTGCCGGACGAAAAATTGTTTATTCATTTAGCTTTTATTAAATTGGCATTCTCCCTTCTATTCTTTGGATTAGTTCTGCTGTGTCCCTCCTTCTTAACCGAGTGTGGCCACGGTTATTTAATATGTTGCGGGCCAGTGGGTTTGGGTGAATTTCAAGTTTTTTGTAAATATTTTTCTACATTTTTCGTGATCTCAGTTTTAACAAGGGGCACGTTTAGATCTTTGTGTATATTCGCGTTTTTGATATACCAGGGGGCAACTGTGATCATTCTTAAAAACTTGTTTTGGCGTCTTTGGATCTTTTCAACATTTGACGCTGAGGCCGTGCCCCATAGCTGTATGCCATAACACCATATCGGTTTTATGATCATGTTGTAAAGTAGAAGTTTACAATCTAAACTAAGCGTAGAGTTTCTACCAATAAGCCAATTAATTTGAATTGATTTCAATTTCATTTGAATCAACTTTGCATCTATATGACTTTTCCATGTAAGGCGACGATCGAGATGTATTCCGAGATATTTCACTTCCGATTGTTGAATTATCGTTTGGTTATTGATATAAATAGGGGGGCATGATTCTCTACGCAATGTAAATGTTATATGGGTACAGTTTTGCTCATTGACTTTAATTTTCCATTGTTTTAACCATTTTTCTAATTCAAATATGTGGTTTTATAAGTAACGAGACGCTTCTTGAGGGTTTTCATGAATGCTTAGAATAGCAGTATCATCAGCAAATGTTGATGTATGAGTGCGATTGTTAGTTGGCATATCAGACGAATATATCAAATATAAAAAGGGCCCCAGGATACTGCCTTGGGGGACTCCAGCTTCAATGGGTTGGGGACTACTTAAAAAGTCTCCTTCTTTAACCTTAAATGTTCGACCAGTTTTTGACTCAGTTTAAAAAGTCATTAAAAAGTTGGTGGTTTAGCCTTATATAAACAAACACAAACATTTTAATATTTACTTAACATTGTTAGTATTCCTTCCATTTCTGTCCTAAATATTCACATTGATAGCTGCTATAGCTTCTCGTATATAATTTGTCACATCTATGGGAGGTCCACTAATCTAATCCCGACCATTTTCATATAAACTATGTAAATTATAGTTCTCAAGATATTTAGAAAAAACTGTTTACATTGTATGGGAGGTTACTGACCCCCTGCTCCGATTCCTCCCATTTTTTATATTAAAATTCAAGCAGTGGTATGAAATTAATTCATGTAAGGTTTGACGACTTTTACACTTATACTTCTCGAGATATTGGAAAATAACTATTAACTTTGTACACGCAGAGAAAAAATATAGTTGTAAATGATTACAGTAACCATTTCAAAATGTGTTTTTAACAATATTATAGTCACAGTAACTATTTATATAATTATGGTAACCATAATATGGTTAACTTACGACTCACATGATTGTGTTAATCATATATATGGTTGCAGTTATTTTCAAAACTTGTTTAAAAGTTATCACCCTAATACACATACAACACACATATACATGTATATAAATACAACATAGAAAACAATACAATTCAAGTGATCAAACGAATACTCGAATTGACCACTTGAAAGGGATAACAAAAGGTAACATTGAAATTGGTTTGGATGCTATTGATATTGGCATTGGGTTGAGGAGGCGCAGGCATTTATTGCTGGCATCGATATTAGAAGCGAAATAGTAAACCAAACCAATAATGAAATATTTCTGGTTTTATTTGCATCGTAAAAATGCGTTCAATCGTTTGTTTGTTTGTATGTTCATACGCTCACTCACCCATAGACAGATATTCAATTGTTTCAATGCAAAATTATATTTATGTTGTACGTGTGTATGTGTTTATATGAATGTGTAGTGGAGGGGAAAATCGACACAAAAAAAATTGTGTGTTAAATCGCAATAAAAATATTTTCTTTTCCGTTTGTTATGGTTTTTCTCCATTAAGAATTTTCCATACTACATAAAAATTCGTTTTTTTTATACATATTTTTTGAAGTTTCAGAATAAAGGGAATTGAAAATTGTGAAAATTAACTAAAGCATAAATTTATAATGATCAAAGTTTATGTGGAGTTTTTGTTCAGGCAAATTTCTTGGTTAATAAATTTGTTACCTTTAGAATACTTTATTTCCTCCACCACCTCCACCAATACGACCAACAACAGCACAGCTACGCCAGCAGTTAATGGGTAGTGAAAAGTGTATTAAGGAGGCAGAAAAACAAGCTTTTTATAACTGGTTTTATTAGCTCATTGTAATTTAAACAATTTTATGGCTGTTATGCTAATTTATGGTATTTTGTTGTTTTTCCAAACATTCACCCCAAAGAAACCACTTTCCTTGAAAGTCTCTGTCTCTCAGAAAAAAAGTTAAATAAATTAATGATTTTAGCTCATAAAACTTGATATTAATTTCTCAGAAATACATTTTTATACACATTATACTTGTTTGAAGCCATGTAAGAGTGTACGTATGTATGAATCTAGGCATGTCTGGCTCATCCTTGTCTTACCCTTCTTGCTTTCTAACAAGAGCTTTACTTTATGCATGTTCTTTGTTTTATTCCTCTTCTAATCACATTGAAAAGCTTATCAATTATTTATGTTTAGATGTTATTTTTTTTTTCCTATTTGAGATGGATAAATGTTTCACTTTTTTTAACGAGGATGAGAATACTATGTGGATACACAAAGACACACTGAAATACGTGAATTTATTTACGGATAATACCCATCCCATTTATTTTTAGAGCTCATTGCCTTTGGGCAAATGAAAGAACATCAGTCTTGTGTCAGTCATCACATGTCATTGCCTGCCACTTTTACTCTCGCTCTCCTTGTCATATACTATGCCTTCGTTTATTACATTAAAGCCTAATCAAACTATAAAAGGATTGATTCTTTTAAAAATTGTTATACCCTTCACAATGAGTGGCAAGGGTATTTGTATATAAGTTTGTCATTCCGTTTGTAATTTCTAAATTTTTCATCTGCGACCCCACAAAGTATGGTCTGTATGTTGAAATCAACTTTCCGTAGCCCCCCAAATAACTTACATACCTGATTCATAAATCGATATATCGGGAATTCTTCCGGCTCGGTTGCTATTTAAAATCGAAAAAACGGGAAAAACTCGGTTTTTTATCTATATCTGGATTACTAAGTCATTAATATAGACAATATAGATATCTAATGATAGATATTTCAAACTCCATTGCAACGATGTATATAAGACTATAGTAAGTTGGTCCTACAATGGATCAAAATCGGGAAAAATATTTTTTAATCCGAATTATTTTTTTATCCAAAAAATGAATTTATGACAAATTCATTTTCCAAAAAATAAAATTTAAAAAAAAAATTGGAAAAAACTTTTACAAAAAAAATTAAAAACCAATTTCAAAAAAAAATATTTTAGAGTGTAATCCGATGTCAGGTTCATAAAATACCAATGTTTTTTAATTTATTTAAATCGCAAAAGGAAAAATGCAAAAAGGATATATGTTTACCGAATATGGTCAAAATCGGCTGACTTAAGATTAAACTTTTATTTTATTGTATAGTTAATTCTGGAATAGTTTGTAAGTAAACTTAGAATTATTGCAATGCTTGAAAATTTATATTAAAAGACCTTTCAAAACAATAACAAATTTTAGCAACATGTTTTTAGAGAAAATGTTGCAGAAATATAATTATATGGAAAATATTACATCAACATGTTTAAACAAAAATTGTACCAATATTTTTATAAAATATGTTGCAGAAACATGTTTATTAGAAAAATGTTTCTGCAACATGTTCATAAAAATAATGTTGCATCACATTTTATTCAAAAGAAACCCACAAATTGCACATGAGACACAAACAACTATTTTAATTTGTTTGCTTTATTTATATTGAAAGAGCTTTGAAAACAGCAGTTTAGATTTAGAAGTCAGACCAAATGTTTGATATTATATCTATTTCAGTGAATATAAATAAAAAACTCCACTTAAAAATTTAATTTAATAATTTGAGTGCTAAATTGTATGCAAAAATACAAGTAACAAAAACCGGGTAAACCGATTAACCGAAAATTGCGGAAAACACTGGTTAATAAACACTAGGCGCGTGGTAAACTTTCAGTTCAAACGTTGCTTTTATTTACTAATTTCGTTTATATTAATTTTATTTAAAATTTCCATCCCAAGACAAACGAATAAATTCTTTAAATGATCTTTGCAGTCGTAATAAATATTTTGTATTTATTTCAGACAACATTTTAACGTTTTGTTATTTCATTTTATTTTATTCCATTTCGTTACATTTTAGTTGATTCTATTTGCCATTTATGCTCCGTTGAATCCACCTGTAAAATATTGCCAACCTTGCAATGTTGCTTCAACAACCTACAAACAAACAAGCAAACAAATGATGTAGAGATGGGAGTACACAAATACAACGTAGAAAAACCTTCGTTAATGTTTTTGATATGGCAACAACAACAGCAGCAACAACAACCCTATAATTGTAAATATTCATTCATTCATTCATCTGTTTGTTGTTTATATCAAAATTTTAGTTAATTTGTAATATTTGTTGTTCTCAAAAGCTCAACAAACAACTACAAACAGAGTTCCAGCCAATCTAGCTTAATGTATAATAAAATAGAAGACAGACAAATTAGAAAATAGTTTATCTGACTCATGACAGACTCACTATCTTGTCAAAAATGTATGTAAGTAATCGTAAACATGCAACATTTAACAATTTCTCTTGAATTGATCCCATTAAACTAAACTAAAATATTTTGAATATTTTAATACGTACTGGTAAATTTAAATGTAAAAATATTAGTTTGTACCACATTTGCACAGTCTCACACCTTTGTGGCATGATGTTGATGATGATAATGAACGTGTTGCTTTTCATTCATTCATTAATCCATTCATTCATTCAACCAGCCAAGCGTCTTGCCAGCCAGCCAGTCATTCATTCATTTAATTTTTCGCACTAATTTCCATTCCTTTCTCTCTCTCTCTGCACGCTTTATTTTAACTGTTTGTCGTGTTATTTCTACTACATCAATTTCTGTTTCTGGTTGCAAATTAGTTCTGCTTTCTGAATTTCTGTCGTTTATTATTTTCAAAATTTAAATTCTTTTTTTTTCCACTTACACACCTCCACACGCACCCTCAATATGTCACATTTCTTTGTTCTAATTTTTAACAAATGTAGCTTTAACTAAAAACTGTCTCGCTGAAAAAAAAACATTGTTATCGATAGCAATTTTCGTTAATTATCTTTATCTAGTCACGTGATGCCAACTTATGGTTGATTTCAGTATTTATTGTTGTGGTTGTTGACGTTTTTGCTGTTTTGACTTTCTACTAGTGTGCGTGTCACATTCTCTGGGGTCTTGCTTTTTAGAGGACACCCATTGAGCTGATTCTTGTTTCTTCTTTTTGAAAAATTTGAATTCATGTAGACATTAATTTTTACACACAAACGAACACTTACATACACCCGGTTTAAGTTTGTTTCATTTAATTTAATAGTACATGTGTGTGATTAATTTGTTAGATTTTTGGGATTTCAAGTATGTCATAGAAGTTTCTGTTTTCCCTAGAAAAAAGAAAGCCTTAAATAATTGTAGTTATTTGAAAAAGAAAATATTTCTTCACATAATTAGAATTAACATTTTAAACAATTGAAACATTATATTGTAAGTTTTCGACCTATTTTTGATATCGCTGAACACAATTAATTAAGAAAAGGAATATAATATTGTAGACACATGTTGTTGGAACACATGTTTAAACAGAAAATGTTGCAGCAACATATTTATAAAATAAAATTTCATGCAATAAGTTTATAGAACAAATGTTGCATAAATATATTCCTGGTAGAGCAAACTTTGCAACATGTTTATAGAAAAAAATGTTGCAGCAGCATTTTTATAGAAAAAAATATTGCAGCATTATGTTTATAAAAAATATGTTAAAGCAACTTGTTTGTTGACACATGCTTAAAAAATATGTTGTTGGAACAAATGTTTATAGAAAAAAATGTTTGCAGAAGCAGTATTATAGATAAAAATGTTACAGTTGCATTTTTATAGATGTAATAAAAGTAGCAGCAACATGTTTATAGTAAAAAATTTTGCAGCAACTTGATTATAGTAAAAAATGTTGCAACAGCATTTTTGTAGAAAAAAATGTTGCAGCTGCATTTTTATAGAAAAAAGGTTGTAGCAACATGTTTATAATAAAAAAAATATTGCAGCAACATGTTTATAGAAAAAATGTTTCTGCAACATGTTTATAAAAATAATGTTGCAGCACACTTTTTTCACAAGAAACCCCAAACTGAGTTTTTCTGCCTAAAGATCCTATTTTATTTAAAAAAAAAATCGTTAGCTTCGTGCGTAAACGCGATAAGTTCATTTTAAAAAATGTCAAATTAAACATAAGCAACTATTTGAAATCATATGATTTAAAATGTTGATATGATTTATAATGACATATAAGTCCTTTTGTGGACACATTTTCTATTACATACTTATTTTGTTTTAGTGGATTTAGCATTTTCTTCATAATTTTTTTTTTTAAAATCCCTAAAGTTTCCCTCAAAAGGCAATGCAGCAATGTTTTTGATATCAGTAGTCGAGAATTTCAAAATTATCAAATTTCCTTAACAAATTTTTGGGTGAAATTTTAATGAATTAACTAACTTACTAATTATACTTATATTTAGTAACGTGTGTAGTTTTACTCAGTTAACTTATCACTATTACATAGTACCATAGTACTGCGAGAAAAAGCGAAATTAATGCATGACAAAAATCTCCATTTTCATAAAAAGTGGAAGCATACTAAGCTAACGAATTACTTCCTTTCATCCTTATATTTTACTTTTATTTTTAAATTCTTCGGACAAAATCTACTAACTATTAAGTAGTTTTCATTGATGATGCTTGACTAAATACGTTAGATGACGTAGGTCACTCATGCATAATCATAGATGCTGGTAATGATGTGTATGTTAAGAATAGAATTTGCTGCTGTTAAATAAACGTGTTTTGTTTTTAGCCATCAATTTTAATAGCGATACAAAATTCTCGTAGTCGTATCTCGTATCATTTCAAAACGTTAATTTGCAAATTTCGTTTGCTCTCTCTCTTTGTTTATTCTGTTATAGTTAGTTGTATGCAACTAGATATATCAATGTACGTTGATAAACTAATACATTTATGCTTCCACAGATACATACATACGTACATTTATTCATTAATTCATTTAAATTATGTATGGATGTGTGAGTGTATCGTTTGCTTGCACTTAAAGCATCATTGAATTTCGTTTTCCTAACGAAGAGGAAAAACTAAATATTTGTTTAATATTGTTCAGCATCATAACGAGTTGATGATGTTGTTGTCCATATCTCTGGATATCGTCTCCTGAAATGTAAATACTCCTAAACAACATTTAGTACAATATTATGGGAAAAGAAAAAAAGTTAAATAACTTTAAAGTTAAATAACTTTAGAATAATTTGCATCTGATTGCTAATTTAAGCATTTTGCATTTCAGGTAACGATATAAGTATATTTTTATTTTTTCATTCATTCTTTCTAATAACATCACAACGTACTCATCCACATGCACATTCATACACACACTTCAAACGTACTCTCTCTCAATGGCACTCGTAAATATTTGTAGTTGTTATAAATTTGTATTTTTATAAATAAATGAAAACATGCTGAAGAAAAATAAAAAAAGGAAAACTCACAGAATGATGATGAAAAACTTTTTAATTTTCCTTCTCTTTTAGATGGGTACACTACCACATATAAATACACACAAATGCTAGCATATACGCCATTGTTTTTATGCAGAAATACGCACACATACACATCATACATATACTAATACAGCATTAGGGTGGCCCCAAACAAAATTTTTGGATGTCCTTAATTATTCGAACTTCTGTAATTTTTTGTGACATAGAATTATTGTAAATAATTAGTTTAGATTAATCTTTGTAAACCTCGTGTAAATTCCCAGATGTTTAGAAATTTTTTCACAGTTAAACAGGGCAACAAAATCGAAAAATGTTAAAGGCTTTTTAAACCACTACACAATTTTGATATATTGAGGTTATTGTAGTACCAATATGGTTCAAGTTTTAAATTCTATGGAGAGGGTTATTTTTTAGACGTTTCGCAACATAATTAATGATAACTCAAAAACAGTGAGTCCGATACTATTAAATTAAACTTAAAAAAATTACATTTGTAACAAAAACAAAAGACATGTAAAATTTCCACTCAAAGTACACGCTTGTAATCACATCCAACTTTGTGAAAATGAGCGAATTCACTTAATTGTAAATAAATTCGAAAGGAATCCATCGATTTTTATAAGCGATATCTCATTTTCTTGCTATTAAATGTAGCTTTGCGATAAAGTAATAAATCTGAACAAATTATGCCGTTTACGATTTTTCATGATTTTTTTTAAAACAAAAAATAATTGATATTTTCACATAAAAAATATATTTTTAGCTTCAATTTGTTATTATAACGTCGAAACTACTGAGCCGATTGCAACATAGTATGGGGAAAATGTTTTCAGAATTCAATCAATCGAAAGAAGAACATTAACTACTCAATTTTATGAATATCAAAAAAAAACTAAAATTTTATGAAAATGAGCGAATTCACTTAATTGTTAATAAATTCGAAAGGAATCAATAGATTTTTATGATCGATGTATCAATTTGTTGCTATTATATGTAGCTTTGCGATAATGTAATAAACCTGAACAAGTTCTGCCGTTTTCGATTTTTCATGAATTATTTAAAACAAAAAAGTTTGCTATTTTCATATAAAAAATATATTTTTTGATTCAATTTGTTATTATAACTTCAAAACTACTGAGACGATTGAAAAGTAAAATGAAAACGTATTAAAGGTTATATAAATTTAAATTTTTCAAAGTTTATTTTAATAATATCGGACTAACTATTTATACCCTACACCACCATAGTGTGTTTGCTCTTTTACTTAGTGTAGGGTATTATATGGTCGGGCTTGACCGACCATACGTTCTTACTTGTTTTGAGTTATCATTATGTGGAGAAACGTCTAACAAAATTTATAATTTTACTTAAGCATCTTTTAAAAAAAAACCTCTCCATAGAATTTAAAAGTTGGACCATACTGGAACCACAATACATCAAAATTGTAAATCTCTCCATAGAATTGAAAAATTTCACCATTTTTGAACTTACGTACAAAATGTTCAAGTAATTTTCTGAGGGGAGCTTTGTATGGGGACTAGTGATAAATGTTGGCCGATTTACCCTAAACTATCAACAAAGAGTGTTTGTGGAAAATGTCAAAAACCTAGCTCTTTCCTTTGCCCCCTATAGTATTTTTTGAACAGACAGACAGATGTCTATCCATCTGACGTACGTAGCTAGAATCCTATTAGGAACCAGAATATATATACTTTTTGGGTCTGTGATGATTATTTCGATGTATTACAAACGGAATGGCAAAATCAATATCTTTTTTGATGGTGGGTATAAAAGCCTTAACCCTTAAAAACAAATCATATTTTGACCCTATTTGCCCAAAAGTACTTTGAAGCTCACTATCATCTTTGGATAGTGAATTATTTCATATTCTCATTGTGGTGTTTATTTATGTTGTAATGATAAAAAATACTGTTTCGGAAAATACCATAAAATAGACTTGTAATAGAAAATGTTGTAAAAGTTACAAAACTAATCAATAAATTAATAAAATTCAAACAAAATTCTATGAGTTTTTCTTATCTTTTGGCTGATGCTGACCCAACGGTACCAGGTTCCTTTCGGATCCTAGCAGGTCCATTTCGGTTCCTTGCAAGTCCTCCACAAAGTTAAAATTTTGTAAATAACTTTCTGAAGTCCTTATTTTCAATATTTCAAAAAAAAAATAAAACTTTTTCAACGATTTAAAGTCTTGGTCCACAAGGGGTTAAAAAATTACATTTTTATCAAGCTCACCAAATACTGACTCCAGGACAGGAGAAAATTACGCTTCAAACAAACAAAACTTTAATTTTAATTGGGAACATCGACATCTTATTTTGCTCCATACAAACTGGGCCACCCTAATGTGCATAATTTATATTAAAAAAAAGTATGCAACAGTTCTACTACTACTTTTACTTCTTTTGAATTTTTTTTTTATTCTCATTTTTGTAAGTGACAGACCTTCTGAGCATATTCGTTTACATGCCCATGAGTGGTTGTATGTGTATGTGTTACTCTCTGTCTGTGTGTCAACCTTGATAATCATTATATTGTTATTATCTTGTTTTTGTTGTTGTTTTTCGCATACAATTTTCTTGACGTTTTACAATGAGAGAGACCTTATATTCTCATGAAAACATACATACGATTATTTTATTTTTATTTATTTATAAATTTATGTTGTTACTATAAACATAACAATACAATATGAATGAATGAATGAGTTTGCTGCTGATGTATGTACTCAGATTTGTTTGTCATTACTGTTGACTTAAATTGCAAGTAAAATGAAATGAGTAGTTAAAAGAAGATGATGGAAAAATATTTCATAGAAGCAGGCAAATAAGTACAACTGTCATTGCTAAATAAGTATCAGGGCATGCTTTACATGTCATACAAACAGACATACATCATGCGAGGGCAATATAAAAAGAAGTTTCTTTTGATCAACTTTGTGAATGAAATTTGACAATTTGTAATCACTATTTGAGAAAAGATTTATTTCTCTTTCACAGCATTGGGAGAAATTGCTCCAGAGAATCAGGATGAGGATCAAGATTTAGCTATATAATAAATTTAAGGACTAACTATACCGAATACAAGTAAAATAAGTTTAATTAACCAACAATATTGTAATGACTTTTCAGTCTACAGTCTTGCATTTGTATCTGCATCTGTACCAACAAAGTTCAGCTTTAAAATTGTGGGTGACTGACTAAGTTACTGACTGAATTCTCACAAGCGTAAGTATGTTTCTATATTTGTGTGTGTGCAATGGTTGGTTACATTATTGTTGTGGATGGTTTAATTTTCTACATCAGAGTATTTGATTGTTTGTGTATGATGATGAAAATGTTTGTTTAAAGATGACGAAGTAGAAGACTTAAGTGGCCATAATCATAATGTATGTACGTTGTACATGAGAGTGACTTAAACTAGTTTCTTTTGCAGTTTTCCACAACATGATGCATTTAGTTTAGTTTTGAAAAAAGGGAACAAAAACTCATAGAAATATTTTTAGTATATGTTAAAAAATTATGCGTAAAATTCTGAAAAAAAAGTAAATAAATCTTCAAATAATTATGTGCCCCTTGGATGGTGAAGAATCCTAACTTTTGAAAGTTTAAATTTGAAAAACCGCATAAAAAAACTGAGTTGATTTGATGTAGTTGAGTTTAGCCCTGCTACTTGTATCTAAGTATTCCCATTTTAGTCTCATTTATTTAGTTAATGACTGAAAATCTTATAATTTTCATAGAATTTGAATAATATGGCCTTAAATTAAAAAGGTATTCTCATTATTTTATCAAGCTAAAAAGGACAAAAAGGTAAATTTACAAATCCAATTAAATATATTCTGTCTAATTGTTTGCAGTTCATTAATTTATTTGCTTTAGCCATTTTATTAAACAACAACCTTTTGTCGAACCTTATTAATCACAACATTCTATTTGAAATTAATCAAAACAATCGACAACAAAAAATGGTAATTTATAAAAGAGATGCGGAAATTGTGTAGCCTGTTTTTAGGGGTTAAAATTTAGGAAATTCTTTGCATTTTATTTTTTCTCATTTCAACAGAAAATGATTAATTATATAATTAAAATTGTCTATGTTAACAAGAAAATTTATTGCCAGAATTTAAATCGATTTTTATGATAAATTTTATATAAAATGTTTAAAATAAATTTTTTATTTTCTTAAGTTTTAGAATAAAAGGTCAATTAAAAATTAATTGAACATATGTTTTTAATAAACTATGTTACGCAATTATCTAAAAACTTTATTTTCTGATTTATCTGTATATGCAATATACTTATGTATGTAGTCCGCTTTATAACATTGAAGGTAAGAAACATTGTTAGAAATTTACAATGTTTCAAGTAATAAATAGATACATTAAAACTGACGTTGACATCTCCCTATAGCGGTCAAATAATCCCCTATTGAGGAATTCTAGATAATTGTATGTATTATCCTTTACCCACACTTATTGTTGCCATAATTTTTTCTCTTTTTTTATAATTCCTCTGGTTGTTTTTTATTTTAAATTGTGAAATATATTTGCAAACAAAGTTTTTCTGTAGTAGTTTGTTAATAATACATATTATCATTGTAGTAGCAATTGTTGTTGCTGTCGCTGCTACAGCTACAAATACTGCTGCTGTTGTTCTAACTATAAGTAACAATGTTGCCATTAAAAAGTTGTACACATTATTATGTAGTTGTTGTTGCTGTTATATCTATATATTCTTCCCTCTGTTGCTCTGTTTTATATCAACCCATTTTTTCTTGCGTTTTCATTTTGTTGCATGCATGTTTATTGCTATTGTTGCAACTAATATGTTGTTGTAGTTGCTGCCGTTGTTTCCAATTATGTATATGAATGTGTATCTATGTTTGAGTTTGCTACTGATATTTGCTATTGCTGTTGTTGTTGTTGCTGCTGTTATTGTTTCAGTTGTTGCGATACTTCAACTGCCAAGTGGAAAATGCATTAATGTCACTTGTGGGAAAAATTGAGTTGCAAAACTTTTATTATATTTCATGTGTACATGGCTTTGTATTTTGTGTATACATGCGAGTGTATTGTACATACCAGTGTAGGTATCATTGTGTTTTCTCGCAGCAGAAAAAATTGCAGCAACAATATAATAAAATAATAAAAACAGCAAGTATAACTATAAATGTATTGAGTTAAGAGCGTGTATTTGAATGTGCATCTGTTTCAGTAGTTGTGCATGTATGCATACCCAGGTATTCATTCGCATAATCGAACAATTTCTTACGAATAATTATTCGAATAATTGAAAAATTACCATTTTCGAATAACGAATATTTCGAATAATTTTATGAAGACTAAACGAATAAAATTATTGATTCAATTTATAATTCTAAACAAAAATTTTAGTTACTCAGTAAAAAGATGATTGAATTTCAAAACAGAAATTATAGGATTCTATATATTTGATATTTATTGATACCATTTGTGTTTAAACAAATAATACTAATCAAAATGTTAGCTCAGAAAAAAGTGATATTGAAAATGTTAACTAAAGTAATCTAGTGCATGACGTTGAAACAGATCAACAGCTTGATCTCAAAATCTCTATAAGTGATATGACATTACGAAGATAAAACCCTAATATCTTATATTATTTCACATAATCAGCCTAACCACAAAAGCCCTAAACTCGATTTTAATACCATAAAGTTGACTAATTTTTTAAATTTCGTACCATAAAACAAATCTCAAATATAATTTAAAATGTCGTTTTATTATTATAAAATAAGCTTTTTTTTTGAACTTTTACACAACATTTTCCCCCTAACTGTAAAAGAAATTTTAAAGTTAATTTTTGTTAAAGTCGACTTTATTTTTAAATATAACTGTTGTTTTTTTCGTGAAATAAGAAATATTATAAAATAGCTTTCAAAACTTTTTCCAACACATACATTCAAATAAAAAAATACTAAAATAAAAATAAAAAAAAATAAAAAAAAATTAAAAAATCAAAATGTACGTACATAAACGTTCAAAACAAAAGGTTTTTTTTAAATAATAAAACAACATTTTAAATTATATTTGAAATTTGCTTTATGGTACGAAATTTAAAATAATAGTCAACTTTATGGACTTAAAATCGACTTTAAGGCTTTTGTAGTTAGGCTGAAAATTTACAAAAAACTTCAAAACAAAAAGTTTTTTTTTAAATAATACAACCTTTTAACCTTCGCTTTACCAAAGGTTTTTTATGTACATGGTTTACCAATACCCACCCGGGTGACACTACACTTTTATAAATATATGCGACGAACGAAATTTTAAAAAATTGAAAAAATCTTATAAAAAGTTTAAAATGGTTCTATTAAATTCTATAGAACTCTAGAATTTGTTCAGTGAGTACAAATTTCATTTAAATCGAAACAAAATTAAAAAAAATATTAAACCAATAAAATCGATGTGGTCACCCGGGTGGGTATTGGTAAAGCGAAGGTTAAATTATATTTGAAATATGTTTTATGGTACGAAATTTAAAATATAAGTCAACTTTATGTACTTAAAATCGACTTTAAGGCTTTTGTAGTTAGGCTGAAAATTTACATAGAACTTCAAAATAATAAAGCAACATTTTAAATTACATTTTAAATTCGTTTTATGGTACGAAATTTAAAATATAAGTCAACTTTATGTGCTTAAAATCTACTTCAAGGCTTTTCTAGTTGGGCTGTTTGTTATTTTTATTTTTTTGAAATTTCTTTTTTCATATTTTCATTCATTTGAATGTATTAGTTGGAAAAAGTTTTAAAAGCTTTTTTAAAATGTTTCTTATGGTACGAAAAAAACAAAATTTAAATTTTGAAATAAAGTCAACTTTAACAAAAATTAACTTTAAAACTTATTTTATAGTTAGGCTGAATGTCTGTTATTCGAATAATTCGATTAATTTGAAATGTGAGAGCAAATTTTTCGAACAAATAAAAATCTTTTATTCAAACGTAAGAAAACCCGAATAATTTGTATACCCTAATGCATACGCAAAATAAAATAATACAATACAATGCAACAACTTATAATAATGACACTTTGAAAATCTCGCCGAACATAAAAGGCACGTGTGTTTCATTATTAGCAAAGAACAGAAAAAACAACAGCATGTACTAAAATTAAAGTTGCATAAAACTAACAGAAATTTGCATTAAAAGTTTTCTCTGGCAACATTAAAATAAATAACTATTTCAAAAGTTCATTATAAATCTAACAAAAAGTAATAATTATTTTACACGTGAGTAAAATTACAGAAATTATACCAAGATGATATGTAAATGTAAATGAGTAACATGTAAACATATTCCATATATTCCGGATGTAGGGCAAAAGTAAATACATAGATATCTGGGTTTTACAGTCTTTTTAACAAAGACCAGTTAATCATACAAATAGGTTTTCATTGTACAGAAACACATACAGATTAAATTAAAATATACTAAATTTGACTAACTTATCTACCTTAACTTAACACCAAAGACTGAGAAAGTATACTACCGCTCTGTTTTAGCCCCTACAAAATAAATAAGGCCATCTACCTCTGTTTTTCATAGCATTAAAGAGATACAAGTAAATTATATGCAAAACAAAAAAAGAAGAAAAAATAATAAAATAAAACAAACAAAGCATGAAAGAACAAATAAATGTTGCCAATGTCAGTCATACATTCTTGTTGCCACAGTCAGGTGGCAGCAACAACAATAACCACTATTACAATAGAGATAATAACAAAGCGAACAGTACAAGTAGCAGTCAGTCAGTACATGTAATAGAAGATGAGTAAAGAAATAAATACATGTGTTGTATTGTATTGTATTGTATATTGTTGGAATTTTTATTTTATATTTTTTTTGTTCATTATTAATAATAAAAACAAAACAACACACATAAAGACTAGGGTGAGCCTTATATTGGACTTTTGCAAATTTCGATGCTACCACCAAATTCTAAGAATTTACTCTGTCATCTAAAAACCAAGATTTTATTTGAATTTTCGAGTTTTGGTAAACTTAAATGTCCTTTTGTAAATATTTTTTGTTTTTCATTAACCGGTAATCATTTCTGGCATCCTTTACATAACATTTCATACATACATTTTCATACAAACATTTCATAATTTCATCAACATTTTTTTTGTACATCCCAACCCCAAAAGCCGTAAAGACGACTTTAAGTGCATAAAGTTGACTATTTTATTTAAAATTTTATATTTTATTTAACTTTTTATACCCTTCACCTTCGTGAGAACGTATATATAAGTTTGTCATTCCGTTTTTAATTTCCACAATATAATTTTCCGACTATATAAAATATATATATTCTGGATCCTTATTTAAAATCGAGAAAATGGATAAGATATAAGGTAAAAAGCAGGACAACCTCGATTTTTGAGGTATCCTATATCTGGATTACTAAGTCATTAATATAGGCAATATGGATACCTACTGATAGATATTTCAAAGGCCTTTGTAACGACGTATAAAAGACCATAGTAAGTTGGACCTACAATGGGTCAAAATCGGAAAAAATATTTTTTAACCCGAATTTTTTTTCGTTAAATATTAAAAAAAAGTTAAAAAATGGAAAAAACAACTTTAAAAAAAAATAAATTTTGTTTAACTAAAAATATTTAAAACTAGTCGCCCGGTAGCATTTACGAATGTTAGTTCTTCAAGTTTCTCCAACCCGCATACTCCAGCCTGTTATTATTTATTTGCAAATAAAATATCTAAATGTGTACTGCATACTTTAGGGAGCTTTTTTTATTACAGTTGACTGGACTAAAAAAAAAAATTTTGGATTTTTTTTTCTTGAAAATTTGGAAACGAATAAAAAAAATCAGCCAAATCGCTCCAGCCGTTCTCACGTGATGTCATTACATACATGGACCATTTAATTTTTATATATATAGATTTTTATTTGGAAGTATAATTTGGTGATTTGGAATTTACTTGTTTATTAAACAAATTGTTGGTCAAGCGGCCTGATTGGGCCTTACTTTTTTAAACACGATGCCGAAATTATGAAATCTCGAGTTTATGCGAAAAGTTAAATCAGAAACAAATTGGAATCCGAGATCTGTGAAAAAGTCGTGGCAAATTTCATGAAACGAGTAATGTTATCAGAGCAGTGGTACTGTAGAACAAGTGGCCTGTAGAACAAGTGAGGTTGCAACAATCAAATGTCCCTAAAAATATTAAATAAACCTATTTTACAGGATACTGTCCAACGATTTCAAATATGCTACTCTTATTACAATCATATTTTTGGATCGTCATTCTTTTTGATTCTGTTGATAGATCTATTTAGAAAATAATAAAAAAATTGTACTGTTTGTAAAATTTTGTACTGTTTGTTAAAATTTTGAAAAAAAGATATGGTTCCAAAAATGTCTTGCATGCATTTTTGGACAATTTAAAACTGAAAACTCATTAGATATACCTTTCTTTTACGGATTATGAGCAAAATTTTACAAAAAATTAAAAAAAAAAAATTTAAATCTTTTCTGTAATATTTTTCAAAAATAAATAAAAAAACATTAATGTTCTCTTGAATACATAATTTTAAATTATAAAAACCTTTAAAAAGAAATATAAAATCCAAAATTTTAAAAATATTTTATTTTACTTCCCATAAAATTGATTTCTCCACAAATTTCCATTTTGCAAACCCATAAGTATGCACCTAAAAGACGTAAAACCCTTTCCTACACTAATTTCATAGATTTATCAATTATTAATCATATGCCTTTTAAATTTTTTGATCTCATTTGGTTCAATAGTTATAATTTTGCAACGAACAAAAATCACAACATAAAAAAACACAACTACAGTAGCGAGCATGAAAATGCAACGCCATGCAATGTGATTTTCAACAGCACTGATTTTGCTAAAAAAGATATCCAATTGTCCACATCTGCTGTATTTATATTCTTATTGATTTTTGGCAATTATTATATGAAATTTTGTCCAATATTTTTTTACGTAAGGATAATTATAAAATTTTTCGTAAAAACAGTGGTAAATTTGTGCGAGCAAAAAAAATGCAACTCTACGGAAATTTAATTAATTTTTAAAATTTTGAAAAAAAATAATTATAAAAAATTGCTAAAAACTATAACCAAATTTAAGGACATTAAAATTCAAAAGAATAAACATTTTCTCCAAAAAAACGCCATATTCCATTATAAAAATTTAGATATAATTAAGAATTGTGTTATGATTAGAATTCCGAAATAATTGTGATGGCTAGTTTTGAATTGGATTTTATTGAAATAAAACTAAAATGTTAGACATTGAAGTAATCAAGGCTGTGTTACCTGATCCATGAAAGGTGACGTCATATATTTGATGCTATCCAAACGAACACATGTGGACATTTATGACTATTGCAACCTCCAAAAGATAGTATAATGGTGCAAATATAATAAAGAGAAACCAATTTAATAAACCATATATTATTTACAAAAATAAATTAAGCGCCTATGATTATGGAGGCAGGTCCTTTATGCTTAAAATAGTGTAGTCGTATGATATGGAAGGTCAATTAACGTAATTTTAATTTATTCGTGTCTGATAGTTTCGATCTGTTACTCAGGCCGTCTGTTCACCGATATTCCCTTAAATATTAAATTAAAATAGTAAAAAATTGCAATAGCTTAGTAATCACGTAAGCTAAATATAGGATTCTATGAAATAGGAACAGTGTCTAATTTAATATTATTTACAGTTGTCTTCTGCTGTTTTGGAATTCGTTTACTTACCAAAATAAATGGATATTTGAATATGATTTCATTATCTGTAATTTTTAAAGGCAACATGATGTCATATGGTTGTGAAATTATTATTATAGCATTAAATTTCAGCACCCTTCTAACATTAACTAGTCATATCCTTTTGATCTTGAGCTCTTATACACTCAGTTTTAGGCAAACCACCACAATTATTTGATTTCCTTTTCATAGAGAATATCCGCAAGATTTTAAATTGGCAAAGAAATAAATAAAAATTTTTAAAATTTTCCTAGTTTTCGAAAAATTCATTCGCTGCATTGGACTGTTTCATTTGGTACGGGAAAAACAAAAGTTCTATTTTAAAATAAAATTGAGTTAATTTAGTAAAATGTACAACCTCTGAATGTTATCTGATTTTTCTTAAATTTTTGGCATTTAGCTTTATAATTTGAGACTTTGGGAGCACCGAATATTTTAAAAATCATCTGTAAGTACCACCCTAATGGACTCACATAGCAGAGAAGGAAAATGTATTACAAGTTTAAACATTTCAATGTTCATCATGTTGCAAACGTAATGGAGAGGAGTTGAAGTAGAGTTGAAAAAAATACAATAACTAAATATTATGTATGAATTTTATTTAGTAAATGCCTTAAAGACAATATTTATCCATTATTATTATTGTTGTTTTTACTGCTGTTATTTTACAAAAATTTATTTTTATTTTTATTTTTGTCTGTTTGTTTGTTCATCTTTTTCAGCCTTTTTTGGTACATTTACTTTTAATATGTTCTAAATTTGAGAGTAAGTTAATGTGTTCATGCAATATGTGAGTATGTGTGTCTGTATGAAGGATAATAACACTCTCTTGTGCAGTACTTCAAAACAATGACAAAGTGAATGGTGTGGAAATAATGCAAAGTAGTGTAGTTTCAAATATGAAAAATGCCGTAGACGAGAAAAATACGAGTAAGTAAAATGGAAAAAAATATATGAAAATTACAAAAAGAAAATCTCATTAAGTGTGAACGGATATAAACATTAATTTTTTTCGTTGTTCTCTTTCCACTTGAAGCTTTTCTTTTTGTTTTTCATTCATTTCACTGCATGTTGTTGCTACCGGAGCAAGCAGCACAAAATTTTTGTTGTTCATTTTAAGTTCAGTTGCAAACAAAAAAAAAAAAACTCTAAATAAAACTGCATTTCATATGAAATTGTTAATGTGTAAGTGTGAGTGTTGTAGTTTGTTGCAGTACTTCAGTATGTTTGTGTGGGGCAGGTATTCGTGTAGCAGAGGTGTTGTTTTGCTATTGGCATTTTTGTCAAGCTTAAAAAATGTAGCATTTTTTAAGTTCTACTTCCCTTTTCAGTTTTTATATTATTTTTCTCTTAGCACACCTTAAGGAAATATGTATTACATTATGCAAAATTTTTATAATATAATTTCCTTAAAATTATGAATTTTTGCATACATATTTATTAAAATGCAATTTTATTTTGTTACTTATGCTAACGGTTCCCTTTTGTAAAAAAACATTTAGAAGTGATATATATATGTATTTATAATTGAAATATTAAACAATTTCTACACTATTCAGATAAAAAATACTATTATTTATAGCTTCTAAATAATTTGAGCCATAAAACTGTAATTTGGAAATTATTCAAAAATAGCTTTCGTGGTAATGTTTATGGAAAAATATAGTAAATAATGCCTAAAGATGATATTCAAAGAATATCGGAAACACAAATCCTTATTTCGTCTGGAATTTATCTCAAATTCGAAAAATTTTCCAAAAAAAATACATTTAAAATTGAGCTCAATATCATTACAATAACTTAACTATATTTATTATAATAATTCATTAAATTATAAAAAAAATAGAACTCAATTCAGATTCTTACAAAAATTGGAATAAATACAGTTTTTTCGCATAAACCATGTAAAAATAATTGTACAAAAGCAGATGTGTCGTCATATCAGACAGTAATGGGTGAACTTATGTAATTCAGCTGGGTGCCTTTGATGCTCAAAACAATAGTGGCTAGCGCCTTTTCATCATTTGTTACCCAATCTGCTTTCTGTTACACATTCCAAGCTGGCTCACAAATAAATTTTTCATTTGCGTACTTCCACAATCCGTTGTGAATCAAGACGCTCATAATCATAAATCCTTTCATCTAGTTTTTCAATATGCAAAAAAGGCGATGTCATCTTGTCTAGAGTTTCTTTTAGTCAATTCCACAAATGAATATTCTTGAAGCTTTAAACACCTGGGCCCATAACCAATGTTAACAAGTAAGAAAGTATGGTCGGTCAAGCCCGACCATGTAATACCCTACACTAAGTAAAAGAGCAAAAAAAAAATTTCTTTTAAAATTTCAATAATTTATATTTTTGAGTGATTTTCGGAAGTGGAACTTATATGGGGGCTATGACCAATTATGGACCGATCACCATGAAATTAGGTCGTGTGATTTATGTCTATATTAAAGTTAACTATGTTGAATTTTGTGTGTTTACCAAAATTTTTAAGCGATTTATGCACGTTAAAGTGATTTTCGGAAGCGGGTATATATGGAAGCTATGACTAATTATGGACCGATCGTAACAAAATTTGGTGACATGAATTTTGTGTATATAAAACTTATTTGGAGCGGAATTTGTGGAGATACATATATAAATTAAACATTTATGACCGATAAAGTCCAATTTCGGGAGGACATTTGTATGGGGGCTAGGTGAAATAATGGACCGATTTCAGCCAGTTTCAATAGGCTTGGTTCTTGAGCCGAAAAAATAATACGTATCAAATTTCATCGAAATATCTTCAAAATTGCGACCTGTACTCTGCGCACAAGGTTTACATGGACAGCCAGCCAGCCAGCCGACCAGACGGACGAACGGACGGACATCGCTTAATCGACTCAGAAAGTGATTCTAAGTCGATCGGTATACTTTAAGGTGGGTGTTAGACTAATATTTTTGTGCGTTACACACATCTGCACAAACGCATAATACCCTCCCCACTATGGTGGTGGTGTAGGGTATAAAAATGAATGTGAACAAGAACGTATTTCCAAACGATTTAAAGTTTTATTGATGAATATGAAAAATAAAATTTTCATTAGTTATATAAAAAACAATAGCAACTATGATTAAAATATTAACACAAATTCAAAGTATGTTATGTATTAGGTTTACAATATTAAGTAGAGTAATATTTTTAACAAACCATGTCAGCGTATAAGTGATATTTATCAATTATAACAAGTATACTCATGGATAATGCAGTCGATCTCGAACGAAAATCAAAGCGAATATCTAAGTATACGTTTGCCGAAAACAACTCTGTAAAGGTATATTCCCATTGTTGAAATATTTGGCGAAACAATGTATTGTTACGATTTTAGCTTTTAAAAATGGTGCTTGATTTACTTTAAATAAACCGTAATCTTTAAATTGCAAATAAAAGCTATCAGTAGTTTAAAATGTTCAACAATTCATTACTTATTTAATTTAAAACAACAATTTAAATAGCAACTCTCTTTTAATAAACGTACTTATATTACAAACTTTAAGAACACACTGGCAATACAGTTGATGTTATCACTGAATAGTAACTGCAACTTGTTGATACTATTTATATGCACCATGTCATCTTCTAGTTGTTTCATGAATTATCTAACGGACAAAAATAGAACTTATAAACAATGTTAATAACATCGTTATAACAATGTTATCAACATTGTTGATAAGTAGAAGTTTCTAGCACTGGAAAGGTTTATAAACATGATGTTACGGAAGTAGTCTTTTCGGAAAATTAAATTCAAATTGTTAGTAGAATTTCGTAACAGTATATTTCTGTTCACTTTATTTAAATTAACAAGCTTCAGTTTAGATATATGACTATATACTAAATTTCATAAGTCTACTTTGTGATGGTGACAATTTCCATGGGTATTGGAATTGATTTTTTTGATAAATTCATTGTTACAAATTAATAGTTTTACTAATGTTTTAGTCTGGGTGTAGGAATTGTTTATTGAAATTTGTTTTAAAATATTTAAAAGTTAATTGAGTTGGCACTGATTTTATTTGTTTTGGATTTTCAAAATTTTTGAAAATTTTCATCAAACGAAAACTATAATTCAATTGAAAAGGTTCAACATACGGATAAAATTAGTTTCAATTTGTTTTTCAACATCAATTTTTAAAAAAAAAAACGGATTCTAAAGAAATCCTTATATTGTGGTTGAAGGAACGCAAATATTACTTGCGAAAACGGATTTTATTTCTACTTTGGTAAGATTATTAGATTCGTTTGAATTCTGGAGTTTAATTGTTGTAATTTTTTTATTAGGGTTTTGAAAATTGGCTTTATCCTTGTATAGAAAAATTGCAATTGCCTTGTTTGTTTTAATATCCTGCGGATTTTAATTAAATTAATCAATTTCAAATTGTTTGGCCGAGGAAAAGTTTGCAGATTTTGGTGCTTTATCTTTGGCGTTGTCGTTATTGGAAACCACCCTGACAAGGGGTGGAACTGGCCAATTTTAGATATCCTACATTGTTTATAACAACTATTTTCGTAACCCTTTTAATATTTAACCTGATTTATAAATAATCTGAACCAAAACATTCATTTGAATTAAAATCATTCTCGTTGGCCATATTAACATTTTAACATAATCATCTGAGGTGACCAGCTTCATTTTGATCTTAATTTTTACTTAATTTTTTATTCAAATCTTCATAACGTAATTTTATAATTCTTTTCGTGTTTATATTTTTATTTGTGTTCAAATTCTTTAACTTAATTCCAATTTTTTTTGTTTAATTTCTGTGTAATATAAAAAATATGGTCACCTAAATTTAATTTTCGGTTTTAAAAACATTGTATTTTAACAAGTTTAATTTATTATTACATCTATAATCTAACTCCCTTCAGTTTATACAAAAACATCTTTATACGGACACCCTACATACAAGCACTACAACACCTCACATAACCCAACAAACATTCATATTAAACATTTAAACTTACACTTTACATAAAATTATTTAATTATATAAATGGTTGAATAAATACAAGCAACGTTCTTCTGTCATCCGGCGCCTGCTGACTACGTTGGACCATAAAAAATGTAAGTTTTGACAAATTGTTATTATTATCAACCATTTTCTTATTTTTCTTTATACACACTAACACTATAATTTTATAATCGTAATATTAATATAAATTCAAATATTAATTAATATTTCGAAATTGTTAATTGTTAAAGTTTTGTTGATTTAATTTAAATATTATAAAACCCTATTAATATTACGTTTATACATATCACCCAACAAACATTTCATGTCACCATGTTTCAAATTAAAACCTCCTATTATTATATGTAAAATTTGTTGAATTTCTAAATTCATTTCCAACTAATTAACCTATTAATGGTGACCAAATTTTAATTTTTTTTTTGAAAATATATTAATTATTGATACAATTTAGTATATAATTTTTATTGATTATCGTTTATTTAAATTCTATAAATAAAATAATCCTTTTTGTTATGATTTCAAATATAAAATATTGAATCGTTATTATTTTAATTACGAAAGGTGAAGTTAAGGTATGGGTCAATTAGAGTAGTTCATTTTGTTTAAGTTTTTATTAGGGCTGACAAATAATATTGTTCTCTGTCAGCATGGTGGGTGGGTATCGGATAGGTGTAGCAAATTCCATCTTAAGCTATACCAGTATCATTAACCATTTTCCTTTCTTCCTGTTTGTATGCATTACTTTGTGGGTTATCGGCTACCTAAAGTAAAATCTTTTGTAACTGGTTCAAAACATGTAAATTCTTTTGATTATTTGAGAACTTAACACACCCCCCCAACGACGAGCATAGCCGAATTAATAGGTAGCATTGTTCTCAAGGTAATACCCCTATTCTAAGAATCGTTACAACTTCAACTCATTATGTTTTTACCCAGCCAATTTATGGTAACGAATCGCTTTGGGTATAAAGTGAAGTAAATTGCAATGTAATCTGTTTTCATTACTTAGCTAATTTTGCTGATTTTTTTACGTTTACTATAATATTTTAATAAATAACATGAGTTTAAAAAAATCTTTATTATGTGTTTAAAAAAAACTTTGATGTAAAAAACCATAATTGATGTGCTTTTACCGCTTTTTAAAGGATTATATTTTGTAGCTAAATAATATTGTTGATTAAAAAAAATTGCTTAATCTGTGAATTTTTTCATTATTATTAGTTTTTTACCACATTTTTACATTTTCACTTAACCAACCATCGATCATGCAACAGCCACTGTTTATAAATGAGCATGTAGTATTTGTTTTTTTTTTCTATTAAGCTTTTTCCACTCCTTTTTCAATATGTATGAGTGTAAAGTGGAAACAAAAAACTTCTATTTATGTAACTGTCCGTTTGTTAAAAAGCTGTCAAGTTCATGCATCCTTCATCATTTCTGCTTAATCAAATGTTTCATATCAGTTGGGCGTTAAAATGTTATGGAGCAAAGAGGAGCTTGGTAAAAGCAACCAACAACAATTACATATTTGGAAAATATTGTTAACATTCTATTTTTCTTTTTACTTGATAATATTATAAAAACCAATTCTATGATTTTATGTGATTTTGTACTCTTATTACACACAATTTTAATAAAAAAAAAGAACAAGTCCAGTGACAGTTTTATGGATGAAGTAAAAAGGATACAAAATAATCACTTAATATGTGTTTGCTTTATTTTTCTTTTTTTTACTTCATTGCCTGATTTTCAATGAAAATAAAGATGTGCTTCGCATTTAAAGAGATAAAATTCCTTTTAGTTATTTCAATTTGAATTAACAATATGATAATTTGTGGCAGCTTTAAGCATGATTTAAATATAAACTGACAACGATCCAATAATAGATTTCAAGTTCACTAGGTTTGCTCATCGATAATTAACCAGGAATGTAGGAAGTCGTTGGCCTTGTTTCTTTGTGATATTTTTCTCCAAACTATTTTTTTAATATTTGAACTTGATAATAAATTTATTCGATTAATCGACAAGTATTAATCGAATAATTCTGTATTTTAAATTTAAAAATGTTGTTTATTCGAATAGAAAACATATTTTTTTCTCTACTATTCAAATAATTTGTATTCGAATGATAAAGGTAGTTCTTACACATAGAGAACCATAAGAAAACTCCGATCTTGTTTACCAAAAATTTGATTCGGCTTAATCTAGCACTCCAACTTGAATTTAGAGTGCTATATTCGATTGCGACGATTCTTATGCATCTTTCCCGAAGTATAATTTATGATAAATACTAAAAACTATTTTTGAAGGCTATGGATGAAATATTGATGACTAAAAAAATTTGGTGAAAAAAAAATGGGAAACAATGTAGACCGAATTTATCGAATTTTAAATAGCAACCTAAGTAAGTTATGTGGGGTCTTCGGCCAGTTGATTTCAACATATAGACAGAAATGCCTATGTCGGCACTACTATCAATAGCGATCCAGAATAAAAAATATGAAAATTAGAAACGGAATGACAAACTTATGGGGAATTGCAAGTCAAGTAAACCAACTTTTGAAATCAATGTCTTCCGATCGGGATAATTTACACCAAGGTTAGTCCTATTGGATATTAATTCATACACAATTTTTCGACAAGAAAGATCAGACACAATTTTTCAACCAGATCGGTCAAGAACTTTTTGAGTTAGAAGGGGTCAAAATTTGACATTTTGGTCAAACTGGTGTTTTTTTTGTCATCCAAATCCATTGTCCTAAATAGTTTAGATAGCAATATCTTAAATTTAAAAAAAAAAAATTTTTTTCCGAATCAAAAACTTTTTTTAATTTTTTTCAAAATAGACCCTTTTGTAACTCAAGACATAAAATTTTTGAGTTACAAAACATTTATTTTGATACATATATATCCCACTCGCATCACTCTACGAGACCAAAAAGCTCTTAAAGGGTTTCTTTTCAGAAAAAAAAATTAAAAATGGGTCCATTTTGAAAAGGGTAAGAGTTTGCAAAAAAAAAACACATCAAAAATTGCATGTCTTGAGTTACAAAATATTTATTTTGATAGATATTTAACTCGCATCACACTAAACGACCAAATAGGTATTCAAGGAAAATATCTAAGCTTTCTATTAAAAATAAGGCCCATTTTAAAGGATATAAAAATATTAATTTATATTCTAGATTTTGTTGCTATATATTTTATCTCATAAATTTATTTCATATTAAATCTTCATTCTCATTTAGAATTTTGTATTTTTTCTTTATTTTTATTCCATTTGATTTCCATTTAGCTGTAAAAAAAGGTGGGTTGCTTGAATTCTACTTTCATTTCGGAAAGTAAATTATGACTTTTGTTTAAGTATTTATAGTTTTTGTCAACTTCAAAATCATCTTTTGTTAATCGAATAATATTACACCCTACACTTGTAGAAAAAAAAAACGTAAACTTTGCCTTTATTCTTTATATTGTTGTATAAAATTGTTGATATGTTATTATATAGCAAAAAATAGCAATTATGAAATCCATTTTAATACTCTCTCCAACTATTAAATACATACTAAGTGTATGAATTGTAGGGCTTTTAATATTCATAGTCAACCACTAAAATATTCATACTTTGTTTGGTAAATTCTTTTGTTGTTAAATAAATTAAAAACTCCCAGATATGGTCGTAAAATTAAATATTATTCCTCTTCTTTTATGTTAGTAGATATGTATGTACTTTTTGTGTTCAGTATATGTTTTAAAAAAAAAAAAAAAACATATGTGGGTGTGTGCGTATGAATAATTTTGATGTTTAACAAATTACAGACAAAACGACACACAACAACAAATAAAATGAAACCCACTGGCAAAATACAGCAAAACAAGCAAACAGCATAGCAAAAGAACAGACTTTCAGGTAATCAAATTTATAAATGACTTTCCTTAAAAAGTACCTACTTCAAGTCGCAAAACGACACAACAGCAACAACATTGTAGACGACAGCAAACAACAGCTAAAAACAAAAGCTCACAAAAACAAACGTATAAAAAACAGCAACAAAAGTCTTTATTAAGTAATTCTTTTATTTTTAATGGCAACTCCCTCACAAGTAATGTTACTTCCAGCAACACAACGAAACGAAACGAAACAATTCAAAACTCTATGCCAAACAAAGTTGACGGCTACAACAACAAGAACAACATGAGCGTCCCAGGCATTCATGAACACATTTCTGTGAAAAATACACAGACAGACAGACAGTCTCACACATAAACACATGAAGGGTTAGAAACCAATGAACCAAACCACACCTACACAAATTACTAAAAACTGACATAAAAAACTGGAGCCAACCCATCAAGAGACCGGCGACCAAGAATTCTTCTACAACTCAATACATATGCACATACTGACACAACACACTGCCACATGAGCTTTAATTGAAAAATAGTCACTTTTTACTACATATTTACTTCATACTAGATGGCTGCACCAACAGTACAGTACAACACAACACAACAGTAAATAAGACTGCCAGCCACTACTACCACTATAATTTCTTTTATAACAAATGTAACCACTGATTCCAGTTGCACACACTTCCATACATAGTTATTGTTGCATTTACAACTGCACAAATGGATGTTGTTATGTATCTGTATCTGTGTGTGTGTGTTTGGTTTTTTCTGTGGCAACACAAATGTCCTGTTGCATGTTTACAAAACGAGTGAGTGCATGAATGAATAAATGCATAAATGACCAAGTTACTCTGTGTATCTTAAACATTATGTTTATGAAAACCTTATTACCCTGGCAGTCTTTCTAAATGAGTAAAAACAGAAATAAATATCCAGCTTATGTTTGTGCACTTTTTACAACCAAAATGAAATTCTATTATTTACTTCCTTTCTTCCTCTCTCTCCTAGTCTATCTTTCTCTTTCATAATACATACAATACGTATGTATATGAATTTAAAAAAAAAACACACATTATTTAAAAAAGTAATGGGGAAAATGATACTTGTTTGTTGGATATTCTTAGGGAACTAATATGTTGGTTAACACTGTGCCACAAATTCAACAGAAAACTAAATTATCTTTACAAGTGAATTTTAAAACTTGGAAAATTCCCCATAAAGTATAGACTTATGCTGAAATACTGCTTATTTGTGGCACACTTAACATTTAACCAAACTCGATCCGACTTATCGACACATTGATTTTGAGTTAATCTTCATAAAAAACATAAATTTTAAAGCATTTATAAGAAATTATTCCTGAATGAAACGATTAATACGATTGAACGTTTTAACCATAAAAAATCATGCCATTTTACTACGAATTCTTTGATTTTGAAAATAATTTCCACAATTTGTGCCAACAAAGCGTCATATGGGGGAAGTTTTGCTTTACTTCTTTAATTTGAAAAAGTGCCGCTGATGCACACCGATTGCTCACCAAAGCTTATGGTGAAAGTCCATGGTTTCAACGTGCGAGAGATGGTTTATTCGGTTCATGATTTTGATATGGAAGACAAACATCGTCCAGGCCAGCCAAAAAATTTGGAAGAACAAGAATTGGAGGCATTACTGTATGACTATAGTTGTTCTACTCAACAAGAGCTTATAAAATCATTGGGAGCTACTTAAACAGCAATTTCAAATCGTTTGCGAGTAGCAGGATTCATCCAAAAGCTGGGAAAAGCTTTGAATTGAATTTAACATACCACACAAATTTATAAATATAATTGAAGATGGTGTAGAATGGTGTACACAAATTTTGAGTAAGTAGTACTAAATAAGGTTTTTGCTACAATGCTCGTTACTGCATGAATGAAAGTCTCTTACCACGAGACTATTTTGCTAAAGAGATCTACCAAAACCCATTTAAGAACATAAACATTATTTTTATTGTAGATGTTGTTGTTATTTATAGTTGTTTCGTCACGTTGTTGGTGGGTATTTCTTATAAGCCACAGTAAAAGGGCCTGCACTATTACCGTTAATAACCACAATGACAACAACAACAACAAATAATACATTTACTACATTTTTGTGTTTGCCTTGTAACAGAAAACAGACCTACACACCCATACAAATAAAACCAAAACACAAACTCACATAAATATTTAAACTACTACATTTAAACATTTATGTATGTCTGAAAACAAACACACACAGAAAAACAGCAGCAAAATATTCATGGTTTTTCTTTTTGTTAAAGTAGTTAGAGAAGGACAAGAACCAGAACAAACAGAAATGAAAATAAAAAAAATGATAAAACTCCCTGGCTCATAAACATTTTTAAAGAAATTTCAGAGGGAGTGATAAGTGGTAGCTAAAAATGTCACTGGAATAGAAACAAGCATGACAAACTAAAAAAATAATAAAAAAAAAACAGAGAAGAGGGTAAGAAAATAATAAATAAAAATAATAAACAATATAAATGAAGCCAAAAATGCCTTTAGCAGACACATTTCGCCACTTAACCATAGAGAAATAATAAAGGAAAAAAAACACAAATACTAAAACAAACACACATACAAACACAAATGTTTGCATATGTATGCAAAAAGGAAATAAACATGAAGTTGCCTTTATTTAGTTTCTGTTTTCGTTAGCCACATTGAAAACCAAAAATATGAAGAAAAAAATGCCATTCAAAACATTACACAAATTATCGTAAGACACACTCAGCTACACATAGATACAAACGCACTCACTCACTTACACTTTAACAAATACATTAAAATCTAAATCCATTGTACATATTTTTGCCAAAAACTTTCTCACTCACTCTCCTCCACACACACACACACACATCTATATATTCAGCACTTATGCTGATTTATATATAAAATGACAGTTATCAACTATAATTTGTCTTTATAAAGCTCTAAACATTACAAAGATACATAATCGTATGTACAAATGTATGTATCTGTTCACATGTAGATACATTTTAAAAGCTTAAACTCAAACAGACACACATCTAAAAGTTGCTGTTGTGTGGATTAGTAGTAAAAATCTGTGTTTTTATTACATACAAACATATCTCTCACTTTTTTTAATATTTTTCTTGAGCTAATACTTACACAGAGAAAATAGTTTCGATGTGACAACCGAAATTATTGTAATTATAAATTTTGAATTGTAGCAAGCAATTGAATTTCTAACCATAATTTCACTAGACACAACAACTGAACAATTTAATAAAATCACTGAATCTTTTGACTAGCAATAAATTTAGTTGCCACAGCAAAACTACACAGAAAAAATTATATTTCAATTCAAAAATTTATCACATATTGAACTGGTTTCAATTATTTCATAATTGAATCGAGTATTCATGTGCTCAAAAACAAAATTTTCTGATATTTTCTATTGAATTTTTAGTTTTGAATTTGATAATTTTGACAATTGAATATACAATTTTCGTTATTGGTTGAACTTTAAATACAAAAAATATTGAATAGATAATTTTCGTAATTGAAAACACAAAAAATAACAAAAATGTGTTTTCAATTACGAAAATAATTTATTCAATAAATTTTGTATTTAAACTTCAACCAACAACGAAAATTGTATATTCAATTGTCAAAATTATCAAATTCAAAACTCAAAATTCAATAGAAAATATCAGAAAATTTTGTTTTTGAGCACATGAATACTTGATTCAATTATAAAATAATTAAAACCAGTTCAATATGTGATATATGTATATTTGAATTGAAATGTATATTCCAAACAATTGTGTAAATTTCAACACTAGTTATTTTAATTTGTTTCTATCAAAAATGAGATATTACTTGTTAAAATCGGTTTATGTTTGCAAAAGTTATTAAACTTTTTTTTTGTTTAGTTTTCCGTTTTTTATTTTTCATATGCGTTGGGGGAGAAATACTAATCCTAGGTCTCCACGTAGCAATTTTTATTGCTAAACACAAGCAATAACGTCGGCACAGCGATTGCTGATTGCTTTAGGTGGAGAAAACGTTCGTCAGAAATAAACAATTTTCAACACGAGAAGTTCTATGAAAAACTGAGGTGTTTTTTCACTAATTTCTTTGATTTTTTTACTTTTGGTACATAAATAAATTAAATATGTATGAATTAATCGCACTGAATCATAGAAAGAAGAAATTTTACATTAATGACAACTGAACTGGCAGCTTATTGCTTAGCAGTAATTGCTCAGGCAATCAGTAAAGCAATCATTGCGCAATGGATTGCTATATATGGCAATTTGCTGTCTACACTCGCAAATTTCATTGACGCAATCAAATTTGACAATTGCAGCAGTAAATATTGCTAGGTGGAGACCTGGGGTAAGAAATGTATTAATGAAAAGTTGAAAAACTTTAATTTTCATCTGATTTGAATAATTGAAACCATGTTTTCTTACGAACTAAATTTACTTTATATTTTGGTATAAATTTTTATAAGCTTTCATATCAAAATAAGCAATCAAAAACATCAAAAAAAAAAAATTGATAAATTTTGTTTTGTTTTTTGCATATTCCTAAAAAAAACTATACTTATAACTTACAAATGTATTAAAAATGCACGCAATCAGTTTTCTTTCCAAATCCGCAAAAATTTAAAGTCAGACAAAAACTTACTGAATTACAGGTCCATAACTTGACGAACATCACTGAAAACTTTTTTTTTTAGAATAACTTCCTTTGAGGGTGTTTTTGAAATTCATACATATTTTTTTGGCACAAGAAAATGTGCAAATATCACAACTGGATTGATCTAACCAAAGAGAAAAAATCTTCATTGTTTAAAGAATTATTAAGTACTTTTTAAATCAAATTAGTTTGTAACTTTAGTAGTCTTTATACTCACAGTTGATTTAAATATTTGCTTATGTTTAAATTACAAAAGGCTTTAATTCCTTAATGATTATGTCAAGTGTATACTTTCATTGTTGTCTATAACAAGAATTTAATAACATTTTAAAAAGTTTAGTAAACTGCTAATAAAGAAATATGTCTGTATTTGCTTTATAACTTTAATAACTCAACAAAATTAAGCAATTTAGACAAGTAAGAGAAAATGCTAATTTTTCATTATTAAATTCCATTTTTAAGTAAAAACAAACATGCACAAATAAAAACAAAGACAAACTCATGAGTTTTTATTTATTAAAGAATAATCACAAGCACATGTACATGTACACTAGGGTGGTCCTTATATTGCGTTTTTTTTTTTGGAAATTTTCGATGCTCCAAGGAACTGAGTTGGTTCTCTTTTATCTTAAACCCAAATACTAACAAATTGAAAAGGTTATTTAATACACCGCATGTAATCTAGCGTGAAGTTAATAGTCACTTTAGTGTCTCTAAGTAACCTATAGTGTAGTCAATTTAAACATTTATTTTGTACACTTTGTAAAGTAGTTATAATACCCACCAGAAGTTGTGGGAGGAAGATTTGTTTACAAGCAATTGGTTATTGGACTGTCTATGAGATTTCATAAAGTAGCATGTATAAAGAACAATTGTCTTAAACTTAAAAGAATTTTTAAATTAAAATACTTTTTTTCATAAAATTTTAAGGATTTTGAATATTGTTGTGGGTATAAATTATTCTTTATATGAACAGTAGGTAAAGTGCACATTCATACAGCATTTGTAGTTAGTAAATGACAAACAAGTTTGTGGGAAAACAATTACTTAAATGAAAGTAATCCCCAAAGGACATTATAACAGTGGTTTTTCATTTTTAATGTGAATGTACTTAAGTGTATGACATATGCATGAATGTATAACTAACTGACTGTTTATCAAATATCATTATTTCTGACATATTGTTTGATTTGGAAAATTATGTTTGAATTATTAATAGAGTGGAAGTGGGAGGACGTAGAAATTATGACAGGTGGGGAATAAGGTTTATGCTGACAAAGCAATAAATTAAATTAAAATTAATAATTTAAAGTAGAATGTTCTGGTACTAATACAACATTTAGACATTTTTAATATTTCAAATTATCATTCCAAATATCTCTTAAATTTAATTTTTTAAACAGTCAGCTGTAAAATGTTTTATATGGATTAATAAACTTTTTTTAACGCTTGAAGTTTTTTATTATTTATTTTACAAAATCATATCAAATATAGTAAATAGATAAATAAATTTTGTATGAATAGAGATTCGTTCTCAATGATCAGTATCATTTGGTAAATCATAAGGCTAATTTTTGGCTTAACTGGTTTGTTAATAAACCGAATTACCACATATGAAGTGAGACCAATTAATAATAGACTCCACTACATTCAGAAAATGCACAGTTTGGTATGATAGATACGCTCCATCTCCAAAAATGAAGCAGTAGCTCGCGTTTCGTCTAAAGGAGATCGTTGCCTCACCATGATCAGTGATTTTTTGTTAGAAAATATGGTTTCAACAGGATGGCGCTCGTAGCATACGGCGACCCCAACCATCAAACCAAAATTTGCCGATAATTTGACACCGCTGGACCATTTCCTGTGGCACCACACTAACACACTGGTTTATGTTGTTACAACAACAATTGAAGCCCTGGAGCACAGCATTTTCGTTACAAATTAGACGATTCAATTTCGCGAATCAATTTTCAAATGTCAAATTTTAATGTCATGTATTAATCTTTCCAATAACAGAAAATGGTTTAATTAGAATTAACTTTTTTGTGCTATTTTTTAAAATTTGAAGTTCTATCGGGCTTAAAAAACACCCTTTATTGACCCTTTATTAATTTTCTAATATTTTCTCTATCAATCTTCTGTCAAAGGTGTTAACATTTGATTTTCCAAATAAGTAAAAGAGAAATCTTAAAAATACGCCACTCGAATAACTTAATACCCCCGGGCGTATGATTAATTTATAGGAATATTGCCACATTCATCATACGTCCAGAGGGAGAAACTCTTGACAAAAACTTTAAATATTTTGCAAACTTTAAACTTAAAATGAAGTTAGTTTCCAAAATCCCCAAATACACAGCAAACGTCAAATATTTATTTTGATTTGCAGAAAAGTCAGCAACAAAATGTAAAGTTTTCTGCAATACTTTTAATGTTTGATATTTGAAGAACAAAAACCAAATAAAATCTGTTTTTAATGCTGGCATTTGGAACAAACTTTATGGTGTGCATGAGTACAAAGTTACAAAGTTTAGGTTAATCCTAAAAGAAGGAAATATATAATATTATTCAGCAGAAAAAGAAGTGAAAAATTGAATAATATTTACAAAGATTTAATGGGTTAATCATGTAGAACAACAGAAATAACAAGAAAATAAGGAAATCAAAAGGTGTGATTTATGATTGTAAATAAAATCACAATCATCATTCTAACCATTTATTTTAAATATAATTCTTTGTATTATTTCGCTTTCCTTTTTTTGTGATAGGTTCTGTGATAAGCCTTATAATGTTTATATAAAACACATGCATACATGTAGGTGAGCTTAACTACTAATACACTCACACAGCCAGCCATACATACATACAACAACATACAATTGATCCTTTTATTTTTATGTTTTCGTTTCCTATTTGATGGTTTACGTTTGAAAGTGTCTGTGAGCATGATACATGTCTAATTTCTTGATGTCATCAAATATCCATCTTAAAACCTTTACAAGTTAATGTAAAAATTATGTAAATACTTTTTCCATTTTCTTACAATACAAACGTCCTAAACACACATCTACATAAGCATATTTTGTATGTATTAGGGTGGACCGTTTGTAAGGAGAAAAATAAATTTTAAGTTTAATTTGTTTGAGGTGTCAATTTCTCAAATGTTCTGTCCTGGCTTTAGTATTTCATGAGATTAGAATGTATTAAACTTTTATTTTACTTGGAAACAAATACAAGTTCTTTTTTTGGGGGTCCAGCCTAATGTACAATCTTCAAGCATAAATACTACAACTAGCAGTACATTGTTTTTGTTTCTGTTGCTTCCTTTAGTTGATAGAAAAACAAATCTTGGTTGTTCATTGAAACAGAATAAAGAAACGAAGGGATTTTGTTTGTATTGAATTGAATTTTAGTTCGAAAAAAGTCTTTGCAAAAGTGTACAAGTGTGTGTTTACAAGTATTAAAATTGAATTTATTTGCTGTTTCTTTCCACTCTACTCTTCCGTGGTACTCTTCTCTGCTATTTGCTTTATTTTACCCCATTGTTCTTTTGTTTTCCTTATTCTTACCATTTTTTTTCCAAATATTGTATTGATAACCTTTCGATAAATTGTAGTGGGGAAACACTAATAAACCAAAAAAAAAAAGGAAAAACACGGAGAACTTATAAAAAGTGAAAAATGAAGAAAAGAATCCTTAAGGTTATTAAGATTTGTTTAGTGTATTGAAAATAAACACTTAATACGTTCTCATTCATAAACAAATCCAAACTATAGCATTGGCAGACTAAATGGAAAATTGAAAGGGATTTGTTTGCAATTGGTGCGAGCACAAGTTTTTCAATAAATATCAAAGCATAAACAATTTCAAATTAAATGAGAATTTTTTAGTTTTGTATTTTATTTTTAATACAAAATAAATTTAACCTGTTAAGAAAAGGCTCTGCATATACATACATATATCCAACAAATTTTAATTAAACAAGTAAGAGAGCAATATTCGGCTGTGCAGAATCTTATATACCCTTCACCAAATTATACTTTAAAATAAATTTTTAGATAAACAAAATTTAATTTTTTTTAATTGTTTTTCAAAATTTTTTTTTGGAATTTTTTTTTAAAAAAAGTTTTTTCGAAATATTTTGTAAATTTTTTTTTTTTAAAAAAATGTATGACAAAAAAAATTTTTTGATGAAAAAAAATTCGGGTTAAAAAATATTTTTCCCGATTTTGACCCATTGTAGGTCCAACTTACTAAAGCCTTATCTACATCGTTGCAATGGACTTTGAAATATCTATCATTAGATATCCATATTGTCTATATTAATGACTTAGTAATCCAGATATAGGTCAAAAATCGAGGTTGTCCCGGTTTTTTGCTCATATCTCCGTTATTTATGTACCGATTTTGCTGATTTTAAATAGCAAACTTCTCGAAAGCATGTCTGACAGAATTATTGAAGATTTGGATCCCGAAGATATCTGGGGTCTTCAGAAAATTGATTTCAACAGACAGACAGAATATATATACTTTATAGGGTCGGAAATGAAAAATGTAGAAATTACAAACGGAATGACAAACTTACGAAGGTGAAGGGTATAAAAATGGAATTTATAATCTTCCTTAAAAAACGACGCAAAATAAGGAACAGCCCAGAAGAAAAAATGTTTAGGGCTAAAAAACCTATTCACTCATTCCAATCTACCTGCTCTCGGAAGATGTTCTAGGAGGAATTTCCTTATTCTTCTAAAATATTTACATTTAAAATTGCATTACAAAATGACAATCAATACAATAACAAACTTAATGTTGCTCTACTTACATAAAACCTGAAGAACTACTAAGTGTTCTATCAAATTTGTATATATATTATGGCACAATCATATTATGATTGAGACCAACCATATTCTGGTTGAATTTAACCATATTATTGTTGAGTTCCACCATATTATGGTTGAGTTCAACCACATTATTCTTTTGTGCTACAATATAATTATTGAACCATAGAATCATTTGTAATCAAGTTATGGTTATATTATATACTACCTTACCAAATTTTAATCCTTTTGTAGCAATTGTTTGTTTGGTAATCAAAATAAAATCATTTGCAATCATGATGATTATATTGTAGTACAAGCATAATATGGTTGAACTCAACCATAATATGGTTGGTCTCAATCATAATATGATTCGTCTCAATCATAATATGATACGTCTCAATCATAATATGATTGAGTTCAACCATATTATGATTACATCTCAATAATTATTTAGAAACAAAAATTCAACCATTATATTGTAGCACAAGCATAATATGGTTGAACTCAACCATAATATGGTTGGTCTCAATCATAATATGATTCGTCTCAATCATAATATGATTCGTCTCAATCATAATATGATACGTCTCAATCATAATATGATTGAGACCAACCATATTATGATTGAGTTCAACCATATTATGATTACATCTCAATAATTATTTAGAAACAAAATTTGCAATCGTTTTATGTTTTTTTTGGTATCACATGATTTAATCATGATTTGAGTTCAACCATATTATGGTTCCAGCTCAATCATATCATGATTATTTTTAAACCTATTAGTTACATTTAAACATCTATGGGGAAATTAAATGCAAAAATAGTTTTTAATTGGAATTTTTTGATACAAAACTCTAAACTTCATATAAAATGTGCAAACGTTACTCGAGTTTGATCAAATTTTCAGTTATTGGTTTTTACTCGTTTGTGACTTTGGAAGCTTCAATAGGGTGCACCGATAGAGCAGTCGATAGTGGACACTTACGACGACGAATGGACATCGCTCAAAAAATCAAAACCAAAAGTTTTTACTCAAAAACTTCATACATATTCAATTTTCCCAAATAAAATTTTTTCTTAATTTTCTACAGCTCTATTTCGAATCCTATTCCCTGGTAAACAGATAATTTAAGTTATTTTCAAAATGTCCCTTAGTAGCTCCTTAAAATTTATTTAATGGCAATAAATTTTAATTTTAATGACTTTAATTCTATGAAAGCCACCTTAAACCAACAATAATTTAGTTCTTTAAGGAAAACAACCTCATTATCAACAAACAAAAAAATAAGTCATTCATATTTAACCATTTAATGGCAGCCTATTAAAAACTCTCTATTAATTTATTTTAAAGGTTTTTATTTTTCTATTTTATTCCTTCTAATAGTAATATCTAATGTAGTATTTTTAGTATCCTTTTAAGGTTTTTTTTCATCTGTTTTTTCGTAACTCCACCCCATATTACATGGTTAACAATTTTGTGGATTAGTAAAATACCATTCGTTTTTACGCCTTTTAATAAAAATGTGGAAATTTGGTGTGTATGGGAGTGAGTGGTTAAGGAGGCAACGTACATTAGCACACAGCTGCGTGACCATTAACATGGGGGGAGTTCATTTCATTTAATGAATATTCGTCCCTTCTTTCATTTCATGTATATATTTTTGTGTTTCAACAGAATGGCATTAAAATCTTTTAGTTTTCTTTGCTTTCAAAAAAATAAAATATAAAATACTTAATACCTTTTAATAGAAAATTAAAATATTAAAAGAACAACACTGTTACCAATAGAAAAATTCTAAATATTAAAGGATTTATATAACTCTTAACTGTTTTGAATGTTTTAATTTGTATAAAATTCATTTGTAGGAAACAGTGTTTGTTTGATGCTTTGGCTTGCCACGACAATTTATACCTATTAGCCAACTTTGCGCATTCACTAAAACGTTAGCGGAAAGTAAAAGTGTTAATTAAATATTCTATAATTTATATTTTTCTTGGCTTACATTAAAACTCATTTTTAAGAAAGAAAACCCAAAAAAGAAAAGCAACAACAAATTAGATCTTTATTTTGTAAAATAAAATATATTTACACCTTTTTGACATTTTTGTTTCTTTTTTGCTTAAATTTATTCAAAGTATTTATTATACCAAGACGTCTTCAAACTTGAAAAAGAAAAATAACAATTTAATTAGTCTTTAGCTTTTTTTATACCAAATGTTTTCTTCTACTTCTTCTTTAAAAATACACATTTTGCTTATAAATTAATGAAGATCCCCAAAAAAAAAAACAAAATGTAGAAAAACAGAACAAAAGCAGCCATCATTCATTCAACTTTTACTTTGAATGTCGTAACTTCTCAAAGGAATTGAAAAGCGAAATCAAACAAGAATAAAACATACAAAACAAATCTCACGCGATTCAAATTGTTGCTAAAAATAACACAAATTTTGAAAAACAAAATTGGCAAAGTAAACCAAATGTTTGATGTTTAAGAGAGTAGGAGATACAAATGAAGGGTGTTTTTACTTTATTAATAATTTTTGTAATAAAATAACAAGTACTTACACCCACTCTGTCAAAGTTTTTTTCCTTTCTAACCAGGATAATTAAAAATGGAGACAATTACTGAAATCACAATATCAATGTTGTTGCCTTGTTTATTACAAAATAATTTCTTAAGAATTTCTATTCAATATAAAATTCATTAAAAACATTTTTATGATAAATTTAATTGTTGCTATTTCTCCTTTTTTGTTTTGTGTCAGCCATTTACTCTAATTAAATTTCTAAACATTTATTATTAAGATTAAATAAGAACAGCAGGGAGAGAACAATGCCAGCAAAATATTTCAATTATTTCGCTGAATTTGTATTATATTCTTTAAAGATTAAATTTCTAAACATTTCATTAGAATTTAATGCTTTTGAAAAATGCTAAATATTTGCTAGAACATTGTAAAACAAAATAAAAATTATGTTAATAAAAATAGTGTACATTTCAGGCATAGACATGATGTTTAAAAGAAATTCTAAAATTCATTCATTCGTTCGTTCGTTCGTATTAAACTGAAATGAAATAAAATGAATGAAAAATGTAAGGGAGTGATGACAGAATGTTAACGTGGAATAATAACGAATCTTGCATACCCTTCAGCAAGTATGTTTTTAATATCTTAAATAACAATATATTTTGGATCGTTTACATAATCTATTTAAGTTTCATAGATATATCAAGGACCCTTAACATGTTATAGCAAAAATTATTTCATTCTTACCAGAAAACATAAATAAGAGGACCACTTATCTTTAAGATGTCATTGGTCAAGAAAAATTACTGCCAACAAGAGTTTTTTTTTAAAAAAAATATGTTTGAAATAGTGTGATTATGATTTCTGTTAAAGCTGCTAACAATAATATTGAATCTGATTAAAGATCTAGAAATAGAACATTCTAGTTTTGTCAGTTACATAATTCATGAAACTACTAGAAGATGACTTGTATATAAATAGTAACAACAAATTGCAGACAGTCAGAGTATTGTAGGCGCTGATAGACTTAACATCAACTGTATTGCCAGTTTGATTTTAAAGTGTGTGTAAAAAGAGAGTGACTATTTAAATTATAGATGCCAAACGGGGAATCCCGTTCCCGAAAATCCCGGGGTTTTCGGGATTTCTCAAACCCCGAAGCCCGGGATTTTTTAATTTTAAATCCCGGGATTTTCGGGATTTTCCAAATCCCGTTCTACATGCCCGAATATCGCAAAGTCATGTTAAGCAAAGTTGTTAAGCTCAACTTCTGCTACAACATAGTTAATAAAGGAAAGCGGTATTTTTGGTTTTCCTAGAGTGGGGCTCTGGAAAATCAATTCTTCACATTTTGTTGTAAGTTATCTAACAAAACTCAATTAAAATCCTCTTCAAACGAAATTGATTTTATCTCAGATGAGGAGCTCGAACAAAATGAAAATATTTCGACTGCTCAAAGGCTAAAAGATATTATTAATAAATTTAAAAACCCCAAATAACAATAACGAAACAAAGTTATAATGTAGATTTTCAGCTTGCAAAAGAAATAGATCACTTTATTTCTGAAGGAACAAGAGGAAAATACTTGCAGATTTGTTATAAGTATTTGAATGGCAGACGAAACCATAGATGCAATAGTATGATTTTTAGTGTCTAGTAAAAATTAATTGCTAAATAAAAAATTTACTTTCAAATGTAAAGAAATAATTATGTACGTTTCTTTCGTATAATTTTCGGGATTTTAGATTTCCCGAAATCCCGACCCGGGAATTTCAAAAATCAGTCCCGATTAGCATCTCTAATTTAAATTGATGTGTTAAAGTAAATAAATAAAGAGTTGTTACAACTTATAAACTACAGATCGCTTGTATTTGCAATTAAAAGAATACGGGTTGTCTAAAGGAAGTAAACCATCATTTTTAAAAGGTAAAAACGTAACAATATTATAAATTTACTCCATTGATCTGAAATGTGTGGTAAAGTATATAGATAAAATCAGTTTAAAAAAAATGGCAATATTATGACAAGCATTAACTAAATAGTTTGAACCAGTAAACAATTATGGAGTCAAACACCTAAAAGTCATTGGTACCTTCCACACATCATTTTCAATTTCTCTTGTTATCATATTGCATCTTTAACCCTCTAACCGGCAAACTTTAAAAAGCTAAGTAAGTAACTATGATATAATGCACTCAGAACAACCATCAGAACCTAATTTGCAAATTAAGTTTAGGAACCAGTTGCAAAAAGGTGAAGAGTGCCTCAGGGCATTCTTGCCGTATTTTGTGTAAAAAACAATAATTATTTCAAAATATCACGTGCGAAAATTGTGACATCACTCACAAAACAGCTGACAGAACAAAAACTAAAAGACAGAATGCATTTCGACCTTCGAGGGAAATGTTAACAAATCTGTTAACATTAAAAAAAGTTATAATTACTTTTTGAAATAATTTGTGTTTTGTTATGCATGCCTTGAGGCAATATTGGGTTAAATTTGTGCTATAGTTATATATTTGCTTTATTAATATTGTTTACCAACTTAATGAAAGCACCGAATTATCTGCTTAGTTTAGGGTAGTGGCTAAGAAAAAGGCAGGAATTAAATGAGACAGAAATTCATTCAAACGTAAATGTAATACAGGCAAAATAAATGTTATTTTCAGGTCAAGCATATGACAAGCATTTTTATTTATCTCTCTCTCTCCCTCCCTCTCTTTCTCTTTTTCTTACATAACCTCTACATGTGTTACTACTACAAATAATAGTTATGGCTAATGTTTATTTAAAGGAATGAATTCATTTATGGTTTTTTAATAGATGAAAAACTTAAGGAAAATTAAATTGGGGTTTTTAAAAACATTAGGAAAATAAATCTTTTTTACATTTCTTGTTGTCGTTGTGTTTTTGACTACATTTTAGGACATACTTGTCATACGATTATTTGATATAATTTCGGCACACATGTTTCATATAAAAACTATACTTGTATTGTAACAATTGACTCTTTTCCTATACTGACCTACATGGAAACACATTCTATATAAAAGTAAAAAATCGTTGCTAAAAGAAAAGTATGTATGTATAAGAATATTCTATTACAGATACCTTGAGTAGTAGGTTTTTTTTTTCAAAAATACTCATAGCCATTATTCTATGGTTGTTGAATAAAAAGCAATGTGTATATGTAGTGCACTGGAAAATTGTGTAGCAAACTAAACTGTTGTTTTAGGAAACTATTTGGCAAAAATGCTTTTTATTTGTTAGTTTTTTTTTAACGAATTTATTTTAGCAAAATATTGTTGTATTATTTTTCATGATATTTTGAAGAAAAATGTTGTGTCAAAAACAAAGCTAAAAACGTTTTACAAATATGTCATTTTCAGTGCCACAAACATACGATAAAAGAGGGCATATTTGCATTGTAATGTTAAACTGAAATTCAAATTAAATTCAAAGAAATATATGAAACGAAAATTTTAATATTCATACTATCACTATTGCTCAGTATAAACTTTAGTTTCAATTTCAACTTTAATGGCTACCAAACAGTTAAGTTAATAATAAATGTATTCCTTATAGACTGGAATTGTTACTAATGACGGATCACTTAAGTGACTCGAATTTATATATTTTGACATGTATCTGCTCTTTGTAGTGCAGTGAGTAGTCAATTCTTTATTTAAGGCTGCCCCGATAGACTAGACGATAGTGTTCTGGACTATAATTCTGAGGGTTGCGAATTCGATTCTCACCAGACTATGGTTTTTATCCCGGGAATTCCCGGTACAAATTTCCCGGTAATTTTGCCAATTTTTCACCACCCGATTCCCGGGATTTTTAGTCGGGAATCCCGGGAATTAAAAACTGACGAAAATACATAGAAAATAAGTTAGAACTCTGTTTTATTCACCAAAAAACAGTGAAAAGTTTTTTACAGTTTTTTGCTTATATATTGGCAATAATAGACCGCTTATTATTATTATTATTTATTTGGAGTTTTTCATATCAAAATTTAAAAAGAGGATTCATTATTTATATAATTTATTTCTTATTGAATCATTATAATTTCTTTAAATTTCTTCTTCAAATCCATAACAAAATAGCTTCAAAAATTTATTAAATGATTAAATTTTTCTACAATTAAAATCTAGTACAAAAAGGTTTAAGACAATTTTTTCAATTAATTTTGTAAATGATTTGTGATTTAACAAAAATTTAATCATTCAAAGTTTGAATAAATTATGTTATTAATTAACTTTAAAATTAATTCAGTTTAAACAAAGGCTTTGGAATGAATCTAAAAAATTAAATATTGGGAATGGAATTATGGAATGAAAGGCTGACATTTTTTAATTACGGATTAAGATTTTAGTGAATTAAGCTCAAATTTTATTAATTAATTCGAAGCTCTGATATTTAATAATTATAAAACTAAGTTTTTATATGAAATTTGGATATAATATTCCTAATTTACAGTATCATTATATATTTCGGGAATAGCCGGTTACCCGGGAATGTAGAAAAAAATTTCCCGATTCCCGGGAATCAAAAAAGGTCGGGAAATTAAAAACCCTTCACCAGACAAATAAAGTTATACAGTTATACTACCGTGAAACAGTTATACTAACGTGAAGCCAATTTGTACTGCAGTTTTTTATTAAAATCTAGTAATTCATATAAACTATGTTACAATTGTGTTTATATAATTCTCGTACAGTTTATTTTCTTTTTGCTTAAGTATACTCCCTTGCCTAAAGTGAACTATCACTTTAGTGTCCCTAAGTAATCCAGAGAGTAGTTAATTTAAACATTTATTTTGTACTGCACATTAGAAAGTATTATTTTACCCACCAGAAGTAATATATTGGAAAGTGGTCGGAGGAAGGTTTGTTTACAAGCAATTGATTACACAAGTCAACAGAAAAAAAGTCTTGACTAACCATTATAAAGATTTGATGCATCATGGCTAAGTAAGTCAAAAAATGTTAAAATTTTTCAATTCTATGGATAGCTTTTAAAAAAAAATTAAGTAAAATTATAAATTTTGTAGACGTTTCTCCACATAATTAGTGATAACTCAAAAAGAGTCAGTCCGATATTATTTAAATAAACTTACAAAAGTTGAAATTTACATAACCTATAATCCGTTCCGCTCAGTAGTTTAAGAGTTATAAAAAAATTTAAGCATAAAATATGTATTTTATCTGAAAATAGCGAATTTTTTTATTTTTAAAAAATCATGAAAAATCGAAAACGGCAGAAATTGTTCAGGTTTATTGCTTTATCGCAAAGCCACATATAATAGCAAGAAAATGAGATATCAAGCATAAAAATCGATTTATGTTTTTCGTATTTATTCCCAATTAAGTAAATTCGCTCATTTTCACAAAATTTTAGTTTTTTGTTTGATATGCATAAAATTTAGTCTAACTACTTTTGAATGATTGAATTTTGAAAGCATTTTTTCCTTGTTATGTATAAATTTTCACATATATATTGCGTTTCAATCGGCTCAATAGTTTCGGAGTTATAATAAGAAATTGAAGCAAAAAATATATATTTTATGTGAAAATAGCTATTTTTTTGTTTTAAAAAAATCATGAAAAATCGAACATGCCATAAATTGTTCAGATTTGTTGCTTTATCGCAAAGCCACATGTAATAGGAACAAAATGAGATATCGAGCATAAAAATCATTGAATTCTTTTCGAATTTATTCGCAATTAAGTGAATTCGCTCATTTTCAGAAAATTGTATGTGCTTACAAGGGTGTACTTTGAGTGTAAATTTAACAATGTTTTGTTTTTGAATAAATTTTCGAATAAATTCGAAAAGAATCAATCGATTTTTATGATCGATATGTCATTATTACTATCAGCAATATTTATGTAGTTGATCAGGTAACCAGTTACGTGCCTAGTAAAGTAAAACTGATTCTATGCAACCGGTATGTGAATCCAATGCGTTGACTACTTTCGAACAGCTATCAGACAGTATCATTACAATCAAAAAGGGTTAATTGACCTCAATATAACTAGTCACGTAACTAGTTGTCACCCTAAGCGATCACTAGTTCGGGACAGTCAGCGAGAAATGCTGGCTAATAACTTTTTTGTAACAATGTTTGTATGAGCAAACATGTACTGAGTAGTTTTCTTTGAAGCCCCTCAATGCGTATGAGTAATAAACAATTTTATGTTCGCACAACAAACATACGTCCCAATGTTCATTTTCCTCTACATTTCTTTTATTAATATCTTCACGCTTTGCCATTTAAAAGAAAAGAAAACCATCATTCTTAAAAGAAATTAAAAGCGTTTTAATTGCAAAAACTCTTTCTTCGTGCCATAAACAAAAAATATAACAATTTTGGACATTAATTAAATGTACAACAACAATTTTCCACTGACCGCACCATAATTGTTCACATTTATTACACTCATTTTCGAAAAAAATAAAAAAAAACAATATAAAAATAAGGATAATTAGTGCAACAAAGATGTTATATTATGAAAAAAAAGAAGAAAAACAACATTACATTTACGATGCTTTCACCTGGCCGACCAACCAAGAACAATATTTGCTATTTAGTTCACCAACAGTTTGTTTAGACACTAACAATCTACAAAACCTACATGCTACAGCCACAACAAGATTCATGAGACAAACTGTGCTTAACAGAGAGAGAGAGTGAGATAGAGAAGGGGGCTGGTTAGGATCCCAACTTGAGCGTAAAAAGCGAAAAATATAAAACAATGAACAAAATCATTATTACAAAATAATTAAGGAAGGAATCCATTGTTGTTTGCTCTAGCTAAAAATACTTACTTACATACTTACATACATACATACTTAGTTACAAGTATAATTTTCATTTCTATAAAATTGCTGCTGTACTTTTTTTTTTGTATCTTTTCCTTTGCCAAATCCTGGCATAAATAAAACCTTTTGAAATTGTATACATTGTATTAAAAGTATTTGGAGTGAAAAATTTTGTGGAGCTGGATTAAAAGTAAAAGTGGGCAAAATTATTTAAGAAATAAATTACCTTGTTTCTTATTATGGGCTACACTTAATACAACTTGAAACAGGTTAAAGGCTTTTGAAATTAGAAAGAGGATTCAATGTGAGATGAATATAAATTTTAGCCAGGCATTACAATTTCCAACCCTTTTATAGATTTTCTAATTTCGTTTTATGATAGAATTTTTAGGTTCTTTTAAAAGTTTATTGCACAATTTATAGAGATTTGTTTTGTTGAGAAAGCACAAACAAAATAAACAGATTTTAATTGTCCTGCAAAGGAGACTATACATTTTTAAAGTACTTTATTACAACGACAATATTGAAAATTGGGTTATATTTTCGAATAATAGAAACAACTGCATGAATAAATAATTCGTTAGTGTTTCTCTCAACCAGTTAAGATGTGAGGCAGATATCTACAAGTATTATCTTAATTTTTAACCCTCAAACGCAACTGATCTACTGATTTTGATAAAAATATATTTATACTGCAATTTGTATTATTCATTTAAATACTTTGAATTTAATATTGTTTTCACGTTTTCGAAATAAAAAGTGAAGAGATTATTTTCAAACACGCCTTTCTTTTATTGATATCAATTTGATACATTGCGACTAGTCTCGATTGAAAATGATTGATTGAGGATTAAAGAGTTAGAACAAGATTTGTCTATTATTCGTATCATATTTGAATCGCATAAAAGTTCATAATTTTTCTATTATTCGAATTATCGATTAATTTTTCTCTCACACACCGTATCGGCAATTGTTTCGGATATAGAGGCATCAACTGGTCGTCCAGAACGTTGGGCATCGTCCGAGCTTGTACGTCCACAAAAAAATTCAGTAAACCATTTTCTTATGGTTACTGTTTGTCATTCCATTTGTAATTTCTGGATCGTTATAGATAGCGAAGTCGATATAGCCATCTTGTTGAAATCAACTTTCCGTAACCAACAAATAACTTAATTATATGATTCATACTTCAATACGTCGGGAACTCTTCCGACTCGGTTGCTATTTAAAATCGGCAAAATCGGCCAACAAATGGCTGAGATATAAGGAAAAAACCGGGACAACCCCGATTTGTGCCCTATTTTTGATCTATATCTGGATTACTAAGTCATTAATATAGACATATACATATTTGAAAGTCCATTGCAACCATGTATATAAGGATGTAGTATGCTGGACCTAAAATGGGTCAAAATTGGGAAAAATATTTTTTAACCCGAATTTTGTTTTTATAAAAAATTTTTTTTTTCTTAAAATTCTTTTTCCAAAAAAACAATTTGGAAAAAATAAATTTTAAAAAATTTTTTTACAAAATTTTTATTTTTAATTTTTAAAAAAATTTTTTTTTAATTTGAATAAAAAATATAGTTTAACCCTAGTTAAAATTGTTCCTGCTAATAAAATCCATGTTTGCCATTTGATGGCTTTCATATTTATTTGTATGCAGCCTAAACTAAAATTGAATTATTAAATGTAAAGTTCATGACTAGAGTTGAATTTTTAACCCACTTTTTGCGCCATTAATTAAGCAAATTGAAAATATTGCTGTTTTCATGCCAAAGAAAAACTAAAATAGAAATAAACAAATAAAATAACTTCAAAGGTCCTTGTTATAAAAAGCCACTCATCATTTACATTTGCGTATTGTTATTAGAATGGTCCCACAAACAGTTTCTGACTTTTCAGTTTGATATATTAAATACAGACGTGATCTTTTTTGCATTTTTCTAAATTTCCATAAGAAACTATAAATTACAATTGTCGATTGATGCTATTGAACATATGTCGCGTTATAAATGTCACTTTCAAAATCATAAAAACAGGAGCTATATTCGGCAGTGCCGAATCTTATATACCCTGCACCAAAGTATGCTTTAAAATAAAGATTGAAAATATTTTTTAGTTTTTTGCTTACAGTGACTCAAACGCAAAATCGGACAAGAGTGCCGGAGTATGCAATTTGCATTTTATCGATGGCAAAATAGACAAATTTGTCTACACGTCAGGTGTTGCAAATCTTTGGTTGATCCATAACTGTCCCAAACTTATAGAAACTCATGCACAGAGCCCAGACTTTAATGCAATTGAGCATCTTTGGGAGGAATTAGCTAGGAGAGTGCATCAAATAAAATTTAACACGTTAGTACAGATAAAAGAGTCCTTACTGGAAGCATGGACCTCAAAAGAGCCAAAAGTATGCCAAAACTTGGTAAAATCGATTCAAAAGCGATTACAGATCATTCGAGACAACAAAGGATATGCAACTAAATATTTATCGCCCACTTTTGAATACCTATTTTACTCTGTCCGATTTCTGTTTGACGCTAAAAATTCAGTTATTTTTTGTTTTTATGCAAAAGTTTACAGTTTCAATTATGAAAATTTTATTTTTTGTTATTTTTTAGAGATATAGGTATGTGGAGTGTAAATAGAAGCGATAAAACACATTTTTTTTGTACATCGTTTTATGTTTAGAGCACATTTATAACAGACAAACTCTTGTCCGATTTTGCGTTTGAGTCACTGTATATCTCAGCCCATTTTCTCGAGTTGAAATAGCAATCTAAGTTGGACTATAAGCAGAAAGACACAACATTTTTTTGTTAAAAAAATAGCTTTAAAATTGGATTTTTGCATTTTCTATTTTTGTCGCGTACTTGATCTCTTATTTATTGATAATAATATATTTTGTACTAAACGTAATGCCACCAAAATACTATCGATAAATGCAAACCAACATAATATTTTAAGATTTCTTTATTTTTTTCACTTCAAAGGTGTACGAATGTTGTGTTCTTCTTGTAGGGTCATTCAAAGTCTGGTATATTGAACAAAAATAAAAAGTGTTGGTCCGGTTGATAGTCAATTCACGCACCAATTTGTAGTTAGAGTTAGGTCATCGTCGTAAGCATATATTACAGAGTTTTTAAAGGAAGTCCAATCACCAGATAGTAAATAGCCTCTAGTCGCCTTATGGTATTTTGGAACATATATAGCTTTTGTTTTAGTTATTTTTGGCGTCATCCTAATAAACATACGTGAGTATACATGTATTCAAAGAATAAAGGAAAAATACACTAAAACTCTGCTCAGGCTTTTGTGTGTTTTTGTAAAAAAGCAGCAGCACTTCATATTGAAACAAAAACTGCAAACTGTGTGCATAAAATGAAATTCAAAAAAATAAAAGTTTTTGACTTTTTCAATTATTTTAAATCAATAGTAATGTTACGGAAATTGGCCACAAGCCGGAAAAGAGGCAAACAAAAACAACTACAGTAAACAGCTTGTTTACCTTCATCATCCTCATCATTCATACAAAATAAATCCTTGAAACAACTTTACAACAACAACAATTACAACTACATGAACAAGAGAGATAGGAAAAAAACAGTAGCTGCATCAACAGCCTTTACAACAAAAATTGTATTGTTTGTAAATTAAACAAAGATTTGTTGTTCTATAGAAAATATACTACATCTACTTTTTTTGAGTTTTTTTTCGGAAAAACTTCCTTTTAAATAAAAGAGAAAATGCTTAAAAACTGTATATACGCTGGCAACCATTCAGTCTGGTGTAAAGTAACAAACTTTGTTTACTTCAATATTTAAAAAAAAACGACGACAATAAAGCATATTATAGAGTTGGGAAAAACTATAGAGTTTTTGAAAAATATTTTTTTTTAATGATTTAAATTTTTTTGAAAAGTTTTTAAGCAGCTACTTATAGAAAATGTTAATATTGAATGGTATAATAAATAAACTCCTTGAATTATGCAATGGTTTTTCAATTGCAACGAAACCTACACAAAGAATATTAAAAGTTAAATAAATGTATGAAAATTAAAATTATAAAAACATTATTCATGTTTTTTACTCAAATTATTCAATAGCAAGACAAATTATAATTTTATTCATTTACACAATTTTTAAGAAAATAGCACGTTATAAAATTTTACATGTGGAATGTACCCTACTTGGGGACCCTATAGCGCCGCCCATGGAGCATGTGTAGAGTCCATTTTAATAACTTAAACTCGAATACTCCTTGTCTACGACCACGTAAAATTTTATCCCGATCGGTTCAGAAATGACAGATTTTTTTTCCAAAAAATTTTGATTCTGTAATTTACTAACGCACAATCACAAACAAATTCTAACATTTTCTAAAAAGAAAATATTTCATTTTATTTTAAAGCCAAATTCTTATGTTTTCCCTTAATTTAGCAACCCGTTTCCAACATTACCAGGCTCTTAGTGACAGCTAATGAGAATTCTAAATTAAACAATAAAAGGTATTTTAAAAATCATTATTTTCTTAATCGCCTTGATGATTTTTCAAATCAAGCTCATTTATTTATTTGTTTATTTATTTATACTCAAGTACATTTATGCTTTCGTTAAGAGGATTAAAACAAGAGTCCACTTAGAACTAATAAAAAAACAAAGAAAACACCCACACATAAAATATACTGAACTACTTTTTCTACAACTGTATTAATTGGTTTTTCCGGGAATTCTAGTCTTTCAATTTCTTTGCACAGCCATCTTTATCATTTCCATCATCCATTATTAAGACTTTGTTTGCAAAAATAATTTTATCGCTTCAACAGAAAAGTCATTGATTAATTAATGATTGACTGACTGAATGTTTAAGTTACTGAATGTCTGCAGCACAGACAACTTGGAGGCAAAACTAATAAATAGAAAAATAAAACAAATAAAACAAAACAACAAGGTAGGACCCTAAATCATCCCTTCCCCAACAATTTTCACAGGCATCATGTACTCGAGCCAATAAGAAATTTACCCATAAATACGGTCAAATGTTGCTGACAGTACGACGAATGGTTGAATGAACCAACAAACTGACAGGGGGTTGTTAAGTTCATCAATGTTTACGATGGTCATTTAATGTGTTTTTTTTTCTTCTATTGCTATTTTTACAAAAGAATTAAATAGAAACGAAACAACAAATAAACATATTGAACCTGTTTTGACTGCCGGACTAAAATGGTTGTTTATTCAATTAGAACTGGCCAGCAAGCAGAACAAAACCAGAAGTTATAACAGCAGCAAGAACAAAACAAATATCACAATAATAATAATTAAAATGAAATGCAAATTAAAAACACAACGAGAACAACAAAAACAACAACAATTGAAGCAAATGTATAAGAAACAAAACATAAAAGTTCATTAATTAGTTAAATTGGGAAAAAATGTTCACACCACTCTATCTCTCGCCCACACTTATATACAATAGGATGGCTCCTTTTTAAAAGGAAAATATAACATTCTAGTTTTGTCCGCTAGATAATTCATGAAACTACTAGAAAATGGTACTGTGTTTATAAATAGTAACAGCAAGTTGAAGATAGTGTATTTTAGGCGATGTTAGAATTAATATCAACTGCATTACCAGTGTGTAATATAAGTTTGTGTATTAAATGAGAGTAACTATTTAAATTGTTGTGTTTAAATTAAATAAATAAAAAGTTGCTTTTATTTGCAATTAAAAGAATACGTTTTATTTAGAGAAAATTAACCACCGTTTTTAAAAAGGTAAAAACGTAACAATATCTACAACCAATATAATTTATCTGGTTCTCCCGATTTGGTTAGTTTTTATACCCTCCATTTCCACATTTTTCATTTGCGACCCCACAAAGCATATATAATCTGGATCGTTATAGATAGCGAAGTCGATATAGCCATGTTGAAATCAACTTTCGGTAGCCCCCAAATAACTTACAAACATGATTGATACATCAATTTATAGGGAATTCTCCCGGCTCGGTTGCTATTTATAATCGATGAAATCGACCCAAAAATGGCTGAGATATAAGGACAACCTCGAAAATATTTAAATTTTGTATTTTAAAGTATAATTTGGAGAAGGGCACAGCCAAATATAGCTCTCTTACTTGTTTTATTTTCTGTTACTAGAAATTATCGGTGGTAAATTTCACGTGGCTAGATTCATGCATTTAAATGTTATTGGGATTAAAATATTTATAGTGCTAAGTCCGATCAAAGTTTTTCATATATTTTGATCCTAAACTTTTTTACAATTCTACAAATTTTTCAATACGTAGTTTAGCTATTAACAATAAATATTTGTGAAAAATTTAGTTCTCTAGGTCTCCTAGTATTTTAAACGTTTAAACGGCCATTTTGTTCGACCGATATTGCCCATTTTCAACACCAACATTAAAATGTCCCAAAAATTTTTTTTTTTAAATTTCGGAACGCATACCCTCTGATTTTTTATATATATAAAACTATAGTAAAAAATTAAATTTTGTCTTTCTATCATGATTGCAACCCGTGCCGACTTGCGATTTAGTTTTGTTGTGCATTTACAAGGGGAAAAAATACAATTTTTTCAGTTTTTGTAAAAATTTTGAAATTAAATTATTACTTTTGCAATTTAATTTAAAAGAATCGATATGTGTACGTAATTGTCGTTCTAATAAGACATAAAACACAAAAATTGGATAAAAAATTTTAAAGTTATTAAAAAATCGCCAGGCCATTAACGTGTCTCAGGCCACTAGAACAAGAAACGTATGAACAAAATTAACATATTTTGAGAAATATTAATATAGGAGCTTATTTTTACTTAAAATATATACATATTTACTTGTATGTATATGAGTTTTTGTCTTCGTAGGATACCGTTAACCTATTCCCAGGTATGGCGAAAAATTTTTTTTATTTTTTTTAATGGCAGTTTCAAAACTCCAATTTCAAATTTTTAAAAATTTTGTTAAACAAATTTCTGAATTTTTTGATCATCACTTGGGGATTTATTATCAACATAACAGGGAATGAAAATGTGAAAAAATTATGTCAATACCTCCTATAGATTTTCCGTGCCTGCGATTTAAATTTTGCGATTTTTGAGAAAAACTAATTTTTTGGCCATATTTTGGCGAATGAGCCGAATTTCCTTACTGTTGTGATTTTTAAGTAAAACCTATTCAGAATATTATATTCCATGTTATTTTAAATATAATCTGAAAGTTTCACTAAAATTGGAAAACGTTAAACCTTAAATCGAGAAGGTCAAAGGTCAAATTTTTCAATATTTGGTATTTCTCATGGAAAAATAGCGAAATGTTATATATTTTTGGGCCGATTTTGATGAAACTTAAGAAAAATATAACATAAAGTCTAGTATTTATAATAACAGCACAAAAATTAAAATTAACCCTTAATAGCACTGATCATTTGGACCACTGTGCAACGACAGTTTAATCTACGATGGAATGCAAATGAAACCATCCTAATGTACACATACACATACAAAATGGGAGAACCGTTTGTTTGTGTATTTGTTAAAGATGAATTAGAAAAGGTCAGTCAATTGGAAAAACGATTTATATTATTTAGTGTTTGTTAGTGGTGGAATCAAAAGGAAATTTCTACCTAAAATCAATAATTGCGATGAAAGGAAAATAAAAAAAATAAAACATAGAAAATGTATTAAATAGAAATGAGAAAATAGTACTCTACATACATCACCCTCCAAGGCAATCGATATATTAGTTTTGTCATTCGTTTTGTGCCTTAGAACAAAAATATCTAAATGCATGTCGTACTACAGATTTTGATATTCTAACGATATGCCTAATTTTTTTTAAACAAATTACATACACATATTTCGTCACCTGAAAACTATTGGTACAGAGCATCAATTTTTAGGTTTCTATTTTTAAAAATAACGACTTTATTAAAGACAGAAAATCATATTTGTAACCTATTCTTTACATTTTATTAAGTTTTTGTCTCTCCTGTAAAATTGTAAAAAGTGATGATAGGCCCTTTTGCATTTCAGGTGACGATTTGTATTTCAATCATTAAGTTTTCCTCTAAGACCTTCGCTTTTATTTTTCAGTATTCTTCAAAGCGGAACGTAGCTTTTCGACTTTGTGCTCTTTTATAAGAAAAATAAAGAGTTTTTTATATACTTCTTCTTATAATGTTTTTCATTCTTGTAAAACACCCGTATAATTTTATTATTATTTTAAGAGTTTGCCTTTTATGTAACGTAAATAAGTATAAATGTAAAATAAAAATGAAATGTTGGTAAGTTAGTTAATATACATTCTTTCATTCTAGCCATCATACATTCATTCAATTTTAACCATATTAAAACTCAATACACGTTTTAATACTTTTTCTTTACACATCTTTCCTCTGCCTTATGTCCAGCTTTTCAGCCCATCAAGACCTAACCAAGCACCTTTAACAGGAATATACAATGAAGGAAATTGGAATAAGGAATGAAATTCATTTTTTATTTTATAAAATTCTATTTACAGCTGAGAAAAAGATATGAAAAACAAAAAGCTTTTCTGAAAAACCACAATATTATTAACCAAATATGGTTGTGTATATTTCTGTTGAAAAGCAGCTAAGAATCTAATTCAAATACATTTGTACATACAAGAAGACAGACTCTGTTACATATTTAAACATATAAACGTATAAACACATATAAAGTATTAAAATGCATAGAAGCAGGAAGGGAAATTTTAAACGTTAAGCACCGACAACATGTTGCACATTTTTAATTTTCCCTCAAGTTACGAAACCAGAAAGAGCTGGCAAGAAAAGTACAAGAAAAGTACTAAAAATAAAAACCATCCAAACAAAACAGCTATAACGCACCTTCTTCCTTATACGCAAAAAGTAAAATAATCTAAATACGAATGCAGACACTGAAACGAAATACAATAGATGAAGGCAACTCAAGACTGCAAGAACAAAAAAAAAATTATAGGGAACCTGTCATAAAGTAGAGGAAGGAAGATCAGAGATTCTTATGCTGTTTTTGTTGGGATAAATTACATTTTTCTTTACAAAAAATTTTACCATTTTCCAATTTTTGCTGTGACCATTTTATGGTTGCTGTCAAATTATATTATGAATTGTATATGACCATAATATTACTAAAGAACAGGTCAAGTTTAAATATACACGGAAATAATTTGAAATGCCGGAGAATACATAAAAATCAAAAATTACTTCCTTCAAAATCAACCATATTGCTAATAATTATAATATATTAACCAAAACATTGCTGTGCAAAACATGTTATTATTTAAATAAAACATTTATGACTGTGTAGAACTTAGCATAGTTGCCGCAACCATGTATCTTCTCTATTTTTCTGTACTGCTTGGTTTCTCTTAACCACACAGCCTCAAAAATGAGTAAACACCACAAATTATTGGATTTTTTTAAGATATTAAAATTTTAAGTTTCGGTTTGTTAGAGATTGGACTGAATAATAGATTCGGGTTTAAAAAAAAAAAAAATAAAATGTTAAAAAATCCAAAAATTCATTAGTGTTTATTCAGTTTTGAGGCTGTGTGTATTTCTAACAGCGATTTCACAGTGATTTACAGCGAAAAGTAAATTTGAATAAATATGTACCAGCTAATAATTTTGTGCAAATAAGTGGACCCATTATTATTACATTTTATAGTTCTGCAGAGACCTACAGAGCTTGCAGTAAATTTGAATTTAAAAAAAACTTCAAATTAAACCCCGATGTGTGCTGTGATCTTTAATATCTCGTGTCGCAAATAGGCTATTTTAACTTTCTGTTAAATATAGCTTAGTGTAGAAACGTGCTAAGTCCACTTTTTATAAAAATTAAGATTTTAATTATAAATATCTTTATTATGTAGATAACCAAACCAAATTCAACACAAATAAGTTTTATATAAGCTGAACTTGAACTATCGATCGGTTAATAATTTACCATGGCCTCCTTATAAGGATCACTATCGAAACTTTGATTAATCACCATTAAACTCTCAAATATCTTAGTATCCAAATAAAATTCAACACAAATACTCGAATTATAGCTCCAATTTTGTGACGATCGGTCCATAATTAGTCCCACTTCTGAAAATCACTTTAACCAGCATAAATCTCTTAAAAATGATGGTATTCAAATGAAATTCAATAAAAATAAGTCATGTCACCAAATTCTCGGTCAATAACACTGTCCAATAGAATTTTTAGAACAGAATAGCGAAACTATAATTCTGAAAGGGCATGTTGAGTAGATAATTTTTGTAAAATAAACTTATAGTCCAGCGGATTTGAGTTTGTTTTTACAGTGGGTCAAAGTTTAATTTATTTTTTTGATCGAAGAGAGCATTATAGTAATTGAAAAAAATTTAGTAAGTTAATGTCTGATAGAATTCTTATTGTCAGAGTTATATTGTGGAATTTTATGGGGTTCATTTTTGTGGAAGATTTTAATCCTCTAGCTCCTCTCTTTAGGGGTCAAGTTTTCGAGAAAATCAAAAAGTCTTTTCAACAAAGATTAAAATATTCTACAAAAATTTTTGCTGAAAAATGACAGTGCCGTCCCCAAAGATATTAAAGTTGTAAATACAACTCTTTACGCTTAATTAGCAAAATTATAAGACACCTGGGTCTCACATTTTTTTTTTTAAAAAATCACAAAAAATCTATTTATGATCCGAATCAGCTCATCATATGCAAGTTATCTCTTTTGGTTTCTGAGATATTAAGGTTTATTTATTTTGCTCGATATTTTTTTTCGTTTTTTAGACAAATGATTTTAAAATTAGAGGAAATGGACTTAGAATGTCCATAGAAAAAGTGGGGACTGTTAATATATTTAAATTGAAATGCTGAAAATATATGACATTTTAGAGAAGAGGTAAACAGGGAACCTTTAAAAAATTAAGCAATAACTAAAATCTGTAAACTTAACAATCAGAATAGTAAAAAATATTAAGGAAAAATCACTGCTGTTTACAACATTTTCAAATTAGTATATTAATCTAACAAGAGCACAGTAACGCAAAGTTTTGCAAAAAAAAAGTTAACGATGACTTCAAAAAATGTAATTGTTTAGCAAAACACCAATAGATGCCAATAAAGTATGTTTTAAAGTCTATAAAAAAGGTGGTTAGTAAAGTGACCACTAAACCGCAAATAGTTAACCGTGATGACATTTGGAAAACGTAATGGTGGCATTAGGATATTGTATGAAAGCTGAGGTAAATTAAAACTTAATAATAATATTTAAATTCAATAGATTCATTTCTATTAACTATTTGAGAATCACTGACATAAAAAAACCGTATTAAGAATAAAGTGATTTTTAATAATATTATAAAAATACAATTTTTCTTCTTCATCTACCACTGCGTGATACTTTCTAGTTGTACTATACTATATTTTATACTGTTTTTACATCCACAACACATAGCCATCATAAAAATATGATTAATCGTGTGTTGCAATACATAAAAACGAGTATATATTTATAAATACATCCGTATATAGATGTATGTATGTAGAAAAGAACATAATACATACATTTGGTTACATTAAGTACATGGATATGTCAGGTTATTCATCCATCCATTATATGGTCTTATAAATTTACAATCTTACATACATTAAGTTCATACATACTTAGTTAGTTACAACGTACATGTAGGTACAATAATGGTCGTAAGTGTTCTTCATGCAACCCACACAAAATATTCTTTACACGAGTATCCATCCACACATTGTGATAATGTTTATGTATGTAAGAGTAAGACTGTATGTATGTTTTGTATTTTGGTGGTAATATGAATAAATTATTTGCAATTTAAATTATTATTATTATGAAATGCGTTAAGGTTGTTACCATACGGTGCACTTACTTACTTACTCACTTTCTCACTTCTTCCTCACTCTGTCAGCCAGCCAGTCTATCAGACATTCAATGAGTTAGACTTTTGGCTGTTGTGGTTTTCTTTTAGCGTTTAACGTTTAACTTGACTCTAAAGAATTGTTATGAAATAAAAAGTTACAAGACTTTTTAACAATTTACTTACACGTACAATAAAGTTATTGCTTCAATCGAAAGAAGAATAATGACGGTGAGTTTTGAAAGGTTAATGACTTTTAACAGAGGAAGCATTATCATGCAGGCTATATATGTATGACTTTAGTATGGTTAGTATATGAAATATTAATATTAATAAATGATTAATAAGAATTTATTATATTTGTATGTATGCAGGGAAAAAAATATAGTTGTACATGTTTACTGTAACCATTTGAAAATGAGGTGCAAGTTTTTTTTAACAATTTATGCTCACTGTAATTGATTGCGGTAACCATAATGTGTTTAACTCTTTCCGGTTTAGTGGTAACTTTGCTAACCACCTTTTCTAGAGTCTTTAAACTATTTTTAGTGATATCTGTTGGCATTTTGCTAAACAATTACTTTTTTTAAGTCATAGTTTAAGTTTTTGTCAAAACTTTTCCATCAGATTGCTCTGATAAGATTAATATATTAATTGGAAAATAGTGTAAACCGCAGTTTTTCTAAGGTGTTTTCTCGCATTCAATAAAAAAGGTCAGACCAGTGTTGGTTTGGCTGGCTTGTGCTAACAAAGTAACATTTTATACTATACTGTTTGATAAATAACGTAAGTAATAGAGTGGTTAAATTACTAACCACTGTGACTGAAATAGGTTTTATATAATGTGTTTCTCTACATAATATTATGTTATTTTGTAAGATATTTTAATCGAATACCTTCAGAATTATTAGGAGCAAGTCGATCTGATGATGGTGCTCGGTGACATACCTTCGGGGCTCCAGTTAAAATATGATGCAGATTTTGATTCGGATGATGACATACCTCAATAAAATTTGACTAATACTTCTGTTAGTGACTTCTATACCCAAACTGCTGTGGTGGAACCAAAATGGATTCTGTTGATTACACAGAAGGTGGGGGTATACCAAATAATATAAAATAATTGGAGAATGTCTCACCTACACAGCTATTTCGTTTGTTTTGTTCACAAAATTTTGCCAAAATGTTTTCAAACAAATTTATACGCTACGAAAATTTTTATCGTAAGGTGGTTAATAAACTAACCACAATGAAAACTATTAGCAGTATTTTAATATATATTTTTTTCACAACAACGTACAACACATGATTTTGGGACTCAATTCTGAAAATTGCACATGAAAGTAGCCCCAAAAATAAGAACTTCTGCATCATTAGTTTTATCAAGTTGGCTGCCGTAGTAATTTAATTTTTTTTTGCTCAAGGTGGATTTTTATCACTTTTTCTATATTTGAACACGGTTATATGTATCTCGGTATACCGTACGGAATATCTCTTTTGTGGCTAAAGCCAAGTTGTAGATATTGAATAGGAGAAAAAAAGCGGAACATACCTACCCGAAAAAAGTGCATCCAGTGCCTTAAAAATAGCAAAAATGCCCATTTTTTTAATTTTTTTTTACCAATTTTTCACCTTTATTGCTCAATAACTGAATTACAAATCCAATTATGGACCGATCTCAATAAAATTAGGTCGTGTGATTTGTGTCTATATTGTTACGTAATTGTACTTGAATTCAAATATAACGATTTTAACGGCTGATTTAAAAGTAGCCTAATGCTTTCAAATAACAGTGCTATAATAGCAGACTGTAACATAACTGTGGGCATTATTAAATAAAAGCTTTCAGTTGACCATTGATCGTAAGTTGGCAACGCTGCGACAGTATATTCGAACTCGAATATTCAGTTAAAGAATATTGTAGAAATAGAGCTTTCTAGATGATAATGCAGTGTTATAAATAGTGGCAGAGCTTGCAGTCGTGAGTGAGTTTATCAGAGACGCTTTTCGAATAAACATCAACTGAGAGCCTTAAAGTGTGTTGTGTTTTTCAAGTAAATTCGTGTACATTATAAATTGTGTCTGTATTTCTGAGAATTTATAAACGTGTATAAAAAACATTGAGTGACTATTTAATTCTGTTGTTGTACATTTGAATAAATAAATAGTTGCTACCATTTTCAAACTACTAAACGGCTTTTATTTGCAATCAAAAGTATCCGGTTTATTTAAAGGAAATAAACCAAACGTTTTGAAAAGGTTAAAACGTAACAATATGAAAGTTATTTATAATGAATTTTGTAAGTATGCCATCATTTTTAAGAGATTTATGCACTTTGAAGTTATTTTCAGAAGCGGGTCTTATATGGGAGTTATGATTAATTATGGACAGATCATAACAAAATTCCATTCCATAATTGGATTTGTAATCCAGTTATTAGGCAAAAAAGGTGAACAATTGTTAAAAAATTTAAAAAAATAGGCTTTTTGAGATTTGTAAGGCACTGGATGCACTTTTTTTAGGTAGATATGTTGCATTTTTTTTCTCTTATTCAATATCTACAACTTCGGTATACCGAGAGAAAAGTGAAAAAATCGTATGACCATTAAATTATTACGGCAGCCAACTTGGCAAAACTAATGATGCAGAAGTTCTTATTTCTGTGTTCTGTGGCTGAAAGAGTTAAGTCACGACTTACATGATTGTAGCAATCAGATATATGATTCTACAATGGTAAATAAGTATATGTTTGTAACAACAATATTTATAATGAAGCATTCACCACATTATGTTGTTCTGTAAAGATTCATCATGAACATGATTGCCGAACACATATATTTATTTACTACAATCATATATGTATATGACAAAGATAATCATGTGGATGGTAACTTTAGCATATAATGGTTAGAGCGATCATATATATAATTACAAAGGCTATAATATGGTTAACAAAAACTTGTTGAAATGGTTACAGTAAATATGTACAACTATAACTTTTTCTCTGGGTGTGGCTGGTTGGATAGATGGACGGTAGTTTGCTAACTAACTGATGGATTTACTTTGACAAATGCTTAACGAAACGCAAACGCAAAAGAAGAACAACAATGAACATGCATAATTAAATTGATATGAAATAAGTAAACAAAACTGTATAAATATTTTATATGACGCTGTAATTCCTTTTACAAAGACTTCCGGGTTGTTTATGTTTTTTGTTTTTATTAAAAAACGCTTATGGGGATTTTTTCTTAAATATTTACAACACAAATTATGTACAAGTATGTGCTTAATATGAATTGAAAATGATAAGACTCCATCCCCCTTAAATCCATAATTGGGACTTCATTTAGACTTTAACTTAAATGGAAATTAATAATTTGTTCCTTTGGGGGAAATAACCCTGAAGCCCTGTAATAATGAATAGCAACTTATTAGCTTGACAGCTAATAACAAGCAAACTCTCTCTCTCTCTCTGTATCTTCTTTTACACACTACCCCCACTTGCACACTCTTAAGTAGCTACTTATGTACATACATATAAATACATATTTTACATACACACACGCCCTTAAGAATTAATATGTTTTAAAATGTAGAAATATGCAATTTGAAATTTAGAACTTTTTCAATTTCTTACAGAGCCACCAACAAGAACCACAAAAAAATACAAAACAATAAATAGAATTCCAACAGCAAAAGTTTAAATAAGAAGAAAATTTGGAGAAAAAAAAATATAAATAAAACAAGATAAATTGTTTTGGCGCCTAAACAAAATACAGCCAGCAGAACACAACTGAACAGAACAGAGCAGAGTTGGAAAGCAGCAAAATATTTAGATACTATAGAATGTAAATTGAATTAAAATGACAATGACAAACAACAGCAACAAAACAAACGTCAGCAACTTAAAGCCGAGACAAATGACAACATTTTCCTTGCTCTTGTTCTAGTACAATTATATTTACTCAAACACACAATCACTACAACCCAAACCTTTGACAATAGACAAGAGAAAAACCTTGAAGCTGTAGAAACAATATAAATATTTTTCTATATTCATATTGTAAATTCTTACAGCAACAATGAATTCTTTTATTTTGAAAAAAGGTAAAATATACATTAGGGTGTACCCAGTTTGTGTGAAGTAAAAATAAGGTGTTTCCAACTAAAATAATATTTTAGCTTTTTTAAGGACTCCATTTATAAAAATTCTTGTCCTGGCGTCAGAATTTGTTGAGTTGAATCCAAGAATACACATTTTGTTTTTGAGATTTTTTCATATTTAATTGGAAAATTCTTTGAAAGGGGCTTTCAATACCGTTACTGAATTCTTTTGCAAGTTCAAAAAATATTCATAGTTTTTTATTTTTGCAAAATGTTGGTTTTTATTTTAAATTCTGGCATCGAATTATTATTAGAGAATTGAGTGAATGACTTAAAAATGTGGGATTTACAATAAATGGCGAAGTTGAACGCGGTTTTTGTTTTAAATATAATGATTTTAAAGGGTAAAAAACTAAATTTTTTATTTTGAAAATGTCGAATTTTGTGCCAACAAAGTGGCATAAGCGGGAAGTTTTGCTTTATGTCTTTAATTTGGAAAAAAAAAGTGCAGCTGAAACACCAACTGCTCCATGTGTTCCATCGGTTTCAATGAGCCAGAGAAGGTTTGTGCTATTCGAAAGTGGTGATTTTTAAACGGAAAACTAATATCGACCAGGCCAGCCAAAAAAGTTTTACGATCAAGAATTGGGTGCATTACTCCATGAAGATTGTTGTCAAACTCATTGGGAGCTACTCAAACAGCAATTTTAAAACGTTTAAAACGCAGCAGGATTCATCAAAAAGCGGGGAAATGGCTAACATACGAATTGAAGCTGAGAGATTTTGAAAGACTATTTTGCATGTCCGAAATGCTGCTTGAACGCTATGAACCGAACCATTACTTACGATGCAAAATGGATACATTATGATAACCCGTAACGTAAGAGATCTTACTTGAAACCCGGCAAACCAGCCGAATGGACACCGAAGGCTAAGGTAATGTTCTGTATTTGGTGGGATCAAAAGTATCTGAAATCTGGCCAGACCAACACAGGGAACCTGTACCGAACATAACTGGCTCGTTTGAAGCGAGATTTGGCCGAAAAACTCCCAGAATATGCGGCCAGACATGAAACTGTAATATTCAATCATGATAACACTATTTAAAATTAATCTTTTTCTTACCCGATTTTTAGTCAAACCTCGCCCCGTCCGACTACTATTTGTTTCGATCGAAACAGAACGATATCACTTTGGAACAGAGTTGCCGAAATTGGATGGATTCATTCTTGGCCTCAAAAGATAAGCATCTCTAGTGGCTCGGAATCCATATGGATGACATAATGACAACCACGACTGGAAAAACAAAAACCCTTGTGACTTTTTTTTGAGATGATTTGAATAGGAGAAAACACTAAAATGTTACTATGTGAAAGTATTTAGAGCTTATTACAACATTTAAAGGGCAAAATATTAATTTAAACTGACTATATTTAATTGAAAACATTTTGGTTTAGTGTAAGAAATTAAAAGAAAACATAACGCCGCTCACGATTCGCAAATTTTCGCGTATTTCTACATGTACCTCAAAATTACTTCCGTTTTATGTCACGTACGATATACCCTTATTTCGCTCGATTCGAAATAATTTATTATTTGTTTAAAATATAGTACCCTCTGCACTGTGGTTCCAAACCAAAATCTAGGTGGACAAAATTATAGAATTGGTGTCTCTGATTCCAAAAAAAAATATTTAAAAGAACAATATAAACTTTTTTTCAAGTTACAGTAGGGTTTAGATAAATAAAAATCATTAATAAAAAAAATTAAAAAAATACGTTTTCATGTGTTTCTGAAATTAAATTTTTAAAAAGATCTGTATTTACTATATTTCAATTATTACTAAAAATTCCATTCCGTAAAAATTTAAAAAAAAGTATTTCGGCGGGTGCTGGCGGCTATATTTTTTTACCAAGACATTCCCCAGAAGTTTCTTTAAATGATGTATATAGTCATTGGACGGGCTTCGACGGTCTTTTTTTTTGGCAAGCTATATAATATTCTTAGGAAAAAAATATCAGTATATTTGAGACCCAAGTTTAAAGGACTATAACAGGAAAATGGAGAGGCCCATAAATATAATATATACACCTATTAAAAGCCTATATCAATATTTATCTATGTTTTGAAGTATGAATTTCTATATGGTAAAACAATTGAGATATATGTAATTTAGTAAAGCAGTAAAATATTAAAAAAAATTAACGAAAATATGATTAAAAATTGTTGAACTTCTGACGCTTCTGTCGAGAAAACGATTGAAAATCCCATTTGTATTGGAGGAGAGCAGATTGTCAGCTTCCGAAAAAACTTCGTTTTTCCAAATTCTCAAGATACCGATTTTTATAATTTTGTCCAGCTAGATTTTGATTTGGAACAACAGTGCTCTGAATGGAAAATAAAGACGAAATTATTTTTCAGATGCTCTTATATTTGCAAAATCTATTCCACTCTATAGGCGTACAAATGTCACGTACGATGATATGGAATTGCCCATATATTGCCAGAAAGATGGGAAAAGGTTATAACAAAGAATGGCCAATACTTTGAATAAATTTATATTGTAAAACTGTTTAAAAGCAAATCTAAACATTTGAAAAACTCCCGCATTTTTAAGTCATAAAACCAATAAAATATTGTATTGCATATTGGGGCCACCCTAATACATAGGTGTATAATAAGTATATCACAGTGCAAGTGTAAGAATGGGTATGTAAAACAGCGTGATAATGAATTCTAGCTTAAAACAACAACAGCAGCAGCAACAACAACAAAACAAAAACAACAAAAGACTTGTGGATGAATAGCAGCAAGTACAGCAAGAGAACAACTACAACCCAACACAACAAAAGCAAAAAAAAAACATTCAAAATGCAAATCAATAATGCTTGACACTGAAAAATGTTTCTAAATAAAAGTACATGGTGCAAGTAGAACGAGTAGAGCGAGTAGAAGAGACAAAAATTATAATTTTTTTTCGTTTTGAAAACTGACTGAATGCACTTGAATGATTGGTTTTCATTTGGAAATTTCATGGCAGATTATTGATTTTCTTCTTCTTTTTTGTGAATAACATTTAAAATACGAGTTCTGGTGAAACCATAAGTTATTTCAATATTATATTAAATCAATACCTGCCAAAATAATAATATTAAATGTATCTGGCATTGAAATATCAATTGAAAATTTATTGAAAATACATTTCGTTCTCCCTTACTTACATAAGTGTCATGTTTTTGTTTAACAAAATATTTAAAATTTAATTTTTAACTACATAAATTAAATTTCAATTTAAGCCTTATTTCATATTTAATCCTGTTTGTGTGTTTAAAGTAATTAAGCAAAAGACCATTAATAATACAAATCATTATACATATATTTATTTAAAAATCTGTGGCTATGAGGAAAAACTACTTAAGTGTCACTTTTCCTTTTATTCAGAATTTCAATACAAAATCCTTTTAAAATTTTCAATTCGATGGCCCCAACTTGTTATTGAGGATTAACACAATATGAAATACAGTTTTCAAATACAGTTTACAAGAGTGCATAACTTAACTTATGCTGTTTTTCCTTGTTACCACACAAATAAAGAGTGATATTGAATTTAATGAAAATTTTTGGACCAGCCGTTTAAACAGAAATTTATTTGCGCATTAATCATACGATTTTAAAATGAAAAATTCTCATTTAAACTGTAAATAAAACTTTCGAATTGTATTTACTTATGTTTGTATATTGTACAATATTTAAGCCCACTTTCAATGCAAACAACATTTGTTATATTTAATTTTAAGTTTATTTACATTAAATTCCCGTTTAAATCTTTATTTAAGCAAATAGCAGCCAATGAATTCTTATAAATGTTCGTTGATTTTAACGTATAAACAAAACTAAAAAATAAAAAAAAACAATGGCTGACGCTAACAGGAAATTAACACTTCTGGTTGCCATATTTTGATTTTTGTACTGTATCTGTATTAGTGTGTGTATGGCTGTGTATTTTTGCGTTGAACAGTTATAACTGCCAATAAATAATGAAAGGAATACAACAGCAATAACAAAATATAAATTTACATTTACATTTATTTTTTTATTTATATTTAGTTTATAAAATAAATGAAAACTTTGTTGCTTGCATTATTTCCATTAAAATGTAGAAAACTGAAATTTGTTTTTCAAATTGTTCACAACAAATACATTTGGAGTTTTAAATTTGACTTTTTTTGTTGTTACTTGTTTTAATTCCTCACAAAAAAAAAATGAATAACATGAATAACTGAAATTTTTGCAATAAAACATGTCAAAGTCAGATTTTGTTTATGTATCATACACACATACATACGTAGATATGCCTGTACATATCCCAGCAGTTCTAGGAGAAACGTGTACTCTAATGGAGGCAATGCACGGTGGTAAATTCCGGCCAAAAATTATTTTTTTTTGTTTTTTTTTTAATTTTTATAAAGTTTTGATGGTAATTTTTTCTTAACACTTCAGAATATACAGTATCATTATTATTTTGGCTATAAAGTAACTATGTGGTCATTTATAGTGCTGTAAAGTCAAAGCTATTTTCTTGTCATTTTAATATTAGAAAAATGTGATTTTTTGAATCGAAGTAGCCTGTGCTTTTTTCTTTAAAGTTTTTTTTTTTGAAAATTAGCACATGCTTTTACAAAACAGTTAGCAGTTAACCATTCCATGTAGTTATTAAGGAGTTTTTGCGTGTTCTTTTTATATCAAAGTGGAGTGATTAAGAACTAGTTTTAAATCTATAGAAACTAAATTAAAAAAAAAGTTTGAAAGGCCAGAACAAATTAAAAGGGGCTATTAGAGGTTAAGTGTAAATTACATCTAATACTGTAAAGTATCAAGAGTAAATACTATAAATTTCAGCTGCAGTTATCTGCCAAACCAATAACCAGAACGATTTCAGTGCCTTCATATTTTACAAAATTTTTTTGTAGTTTTTTGGTCAATTTCAAAAATTATATAAGTTTGAGAGTTATTTACGTCTATGCTGAATTGGCCAAACCATGTATTTGTATGACGAAATTTTTTCAATGGATCATTTATGTTATTTATAATTATAAACCTAATTAAAGCCATTTACAAAAATTACATACTTTTTTCGATACTTTTATAACGTCAATGTTTATTTGGCCAAGACCTGTATGCAATTTCTAATATTCATTGCGCTGGATCAAGCGTTTTGTTCTTAAATGCACAACAAATTTCAAATTTTATATGAATAACCTAATTTTTCCGATAATTTCAAAACGTCCATGATTGTTTGACCAAACCCTGTATATGTATTCCGAAATTTGTACGGCCATTTGTTCAATCACTTATGCTATTCTTCATTTTTGGGCTAAATTTCAGGCATTTACATGAATAAACTAATTTTTTCAATGCTTTTAAAACGACCATGATTGTTTGGCCAAATATATATGTAATCCGAAATTTGAATGACCATTTTTTTTTCGATCACATATTTTATTCATTATTTTTGGAATAAATTTCAGCCACTTACATGCTATTTTTTTGATACTTTAAGAACGTCCATGCTTTTTTGGCCAAGCCCTGTATTTGAACATCAAAATATTTATCGATCGATGATCGGTTATGTTATTTTTAATACAAATACAAAATTTCAAAAATTTTTATGAAGAAATAAAGAAGTTATGTATTTTTGGCCGGAATTGACCACCGTGCAATGGTTGAAAATTGTGATGTTTTTTAACAAAATTCTAAGTTCATTATTACATAAACCAAATGTCAAATCAATTTTTTTGAAATTTCTTTACAAATTATAATAAATATATTTATTGGAAACAACTGCCATTTAATTGTTATCCATAAAAATAGCATTTTTATTCAACTGCATAAAAATTACAAAAAATTAAAATTTATTTTTTCAAAATAAAAAAAACATTTTTCATAAAATTGTAATGTATAGTTGGGAAAGTTAATTCTTAATTCTGTTTTCGAAATCAAGATAAATTTTATATCTTAATCACTCGGTTTGTGAATTCATTATGAATTAATTCATAGTCTTAATTCCTTTGTACTTCAAATGTATTGAATTCATTCCTTTGATACTTCATTCTTTATAGAATTAATTGCCTAGTGAATCACTCAAATTTTCTTGAATTCAAATCCATTGCAAAATAGCTTTGAAATGATAAATTGAATGATTAAATTTTTATTTAATGCAAGTTTATTACAAAAATCAGTTTTTTCTATTAATTTTGAAGAAAATATATTTTAAATCAATTTGTATTAGATGTGAATTAATAAAAATCCAATAATTCATTAAATTATATTTATAAATAAATGTTGGGAATGAATTTATGGAATGAAAGGTTTATATTTTTTAATTCCGAAATAAGATTTTAGTGAATTAAGCTCAAATTGAATTAATTACTTCGAAATTCTGGTTTCATTTAATAGAACATTTTATAATTGATTTTCAAGAGATGAAATAATCTGAAAATAATCATTTTATACAATTCGGATTAAAATTTTGATTTTGATCAATTTGGTTACAAGTGTAAGATATAATCTGTTTCGCTTCCAATATCATTTCTAAACATAATGAATTATTTGTCATTAATAATTGTTTTTTAAATTTTTTTTTTTAAATTTAATAATTTTTTTTTTAATTTTAAAATTTTTTTTTTTTAGTTTTTAAATTTTTTTTTAATATTTAGTGAAAAAACAATTTTGGTGAAAAAAAATTCGGTTTAAAATTTTTTTTTTCCGATTTTGACCCATTGTAGGTCCAACTTACTATGGTCTTATATACGTCGTTGCACAATCTTTGAAATATCTATCATTAGATATCCATATTGTCTATATTAATGATTTAGTAATCCAGATATGGGTTTTTTCCTTATATCTCAGCCATTTGTGGACCGATTTTCTCGATTTTAAATATCAACCGAGCCGGAAGAATTTCGGAGATATCGATGTATCATTCGTGTATGTAAGTTATTTGGGGGCTTCAGAAAGTTGATTTCAACACACAGACGGACATGGCTATATCGACTCCGCTATCTATAACGATTCAGAATATATATACTTTGTGGGGTCGCAAATGAAAAATGTAGAAATTACAAACGGAATGACAAACTTATATACCCTTGTCTCTCATGGTGAAGGGTATAAAAACCTAAAAAAAAACAATTCTTTCCCCCTAAAAACATATTTTCAAACATCAGAGAAGATCAGATTTGACTTAAATTTTCAGAGATTTACATTTTTATATTGTCCAATTACTTTTTATACCTACTGTATGTGTAGTACATATGTACTACATGAAATAAAATGTTATTTTGTATCTACAACGCACCATGGTCCCAAATCGATTTTTTTGGCAAAAATTAAAAAAAAAATTTAAAAATTGGTAAAAATTATTTTTTTTCCTAAAGGCAACACAATAAAGAAAATATATTTAAAAAAAACAGTTGGCAACACAAACCTTAAAAAATAAAGTTATAAAGTATTTCAAAATTGGCAAATGTAGCCCAAGGTAAGTAGTATCATGGTCTATTTCTGAATTTTATTTTTGTTGAGTCCCTGTCGTAATTCTTGATATTGTGATTGTGTAGTTTTTTAGTCTCACCATAACCTATAAGTTCCGTGGACCAAAAGTTGTGTGTGGGCACGAACTTACATGGAAGTTTAAATGAGAAAGTGTGTATTTTGAGTGCATATTCATATCTCGTCAGCATTTTACAGCAAACTCCCACAATTGTCATTTTATTTTAGCACAATTTTTGATTAGCCATACCGAAATGCTTGCGGTACGGGTAAACAATTGGACAACAAATGGGCGCAAATATGATATACTAATGGAGTGAGTTATTCAGAAAATCAATAAAAATCTGAATATTAACAAAAAAAAATCAAATAAAACAAACTGTAATTTTCTTTTACATATAAAAACAAGTAAGAAAGTATGGTCGGTCAAGCCCGACCATAAAATACCCTACACCAAGTAAATGAGTAAAACTATTTTTCTTTTAAAATATCAATAATTTATATTCGTGAGTGATTTTCGGAAGTGGACCTTATATGGGAGCTATGACCAATTATGGACCGATCACCATAAAATTAGGTCGTGTGATTTATGTCTGTATGAAAGTTATTTATGTAGAATTTTGAGTATACACCAAAATTTTTAAGTGATTTAAGCACGTTAAAGTGATTTTCGGAAGCGTTTCTATATGGGAGCTATGACTTATTATGGACCGATCGTAACAAAATTTGGTGACATGAATTTTGTATATATAAAACTTATTTGGAGCGAAATTTGTGTAGATACATATATTAATTAAACATTTATGACCGATAAAGTCCAATTGCGGGAGGACATTTGTATGGGGGCTAGGTGAAATAGTGGACCGATTTCAGCCAATTTCAATAGGCTTCATCCTTGGGCCGAATTTTATCGAAATATTTTCAAAATTAAACGGACATCGTTTAATCGACTCAGAAAGTGATTCTAAGTCGATCGGTATACTTTATGGTGGGTGTTAGACCAATATTTTTGGGCGTTACACACATCTGCACAAACGCGTAATACCCTCCCACTATGGTGGTGTAGGGTATACAAATAGTTCAGTTTGGATACCTTCCCATTTAGTGGGCGTGGTCGAATTGAATATTTTTCGTTTAAATTTATTTATATGCCACGGACATTAAATGTGCTGATTATATTAATTAATGCCATAAAAATTCGATTTGAGACCATAGTGCAATGGATGTATTGCGAATATATGAATAATAGCAGAGCAATACTTAACAATTAGCAAATGTCAGCTAAATACAGCTATAAAAACGAAATGAAATAAATACAAAATCACAAACTGTCATACTCAACTACACTGAGAAAATAAGAACAACAGACAATAAAATAACAAGTTTATTTCATTGTTGGAAGATTGGAAGACTACATACATATGTACATTAAATTGAATTAAATATTTTATTTATTTTTTATTATTTTGTGTGATTTTTCTATTTTTATTTTTTATTTTTTTTTTTGGGTAAAGTCACTTTCATTGTTTGCCATTTAGAGATTTGTGTCTGCCATGTTTGGGAGGGCGGCGAGACTGTTTGTTTGGTGGGCATTACGCATTATAAAAGTCCGTTATTACTGTTGTTGTTGTAATTGCTATTGTTAACAACAATAAATTTCAAAAATTTTAAAAATGCTCTTTGTTACGTTTTCAATGACAAACAGTTGCGTTTGACTGAAAATGTTTCTAAGCCACAAACACACAATTTGTTAGTTGTCGCTGCTGCAAATTTAACAATTTTCACCTATATGAACAATAATAATAAATAAATAAATAAAAAAATCTTGTTTTATTGTTGTTGCTAAATAATTTGGTTTCATACCTCACACACACTTACTTATGGCCAAAACCACTTATTCCAGCTAAACAAAAAAAAACTGCTAAATAAGAAAAAGCCGGTTTAATTTGAATTGAAATTTTGTTTTAGGAAAAACTGGGTATAATCGGACACAAACAAAAAAGCAACAATTTAACATTGATCTCTTTTTATTTCAAATATAAATTGTCTTTTCATCAATATCTTGTTACTTTGAAAGCGAACAAGAAAAAGTAAAACAAAAAATGTTAAAAGAAAGAAATTTAAATTGAAACTGAAACTGAAATTGAAATTAAAATTATTTCAATTCATCTATGTATGAAGTATTGGTATGGGTGTTTATTGTACTTACCGGGCAATTTGAGTGGCGTTGGACTGGCCATATACTCTTTGTGAGCCATAAGCAGCACTATGGCCACAATAATCCAATTCATATTGTTGGCTAAATAATTTCGTTTTGGCTCGTTTCGTTACGTTTTTTTTTCTTTTAAATATTTTTCTTTATTTTATATTTGTTGCTGCTGTCGTTGTTTTGTTAAATAAATCATAAACTTGTTTTATTTGTTGAAATTTTTCACACTTCTTTTTTTTGTAATTTTCAACTTCACTTGACTATTGACATTTTATGATTGAAATTTTTTATCTTTCTGCTTTTTTTCACTTACAAAACAATAATATTTTGTTGGTGTTGTTGTTGTATTTATGGCAATTTTAGCTGAGTTGTTGGTCTAAAGACCAACATTTTAATGGATTTTCTTTATTCTCCCTTCTTCTATTGCTCTTACTGCAAAATAGATGATTAATTTTTTCAAACTTGTTTTTTAATTGTTTGTATAATTTTGATTTGATTTAATTATTTTAAGATTTAATAGATTCGTAGGTGTAAAATACTCGTTCACACATAAGAAATCTGCAAAGAGAATTGAAATAATAGAATTTAATTAATTTGTATTTATACACATGTAGATATTAAAACAAAAATTATAATTAAATTAATTATTAGAAAAAAATACACGTACATTACTGCTCAAAACCAGTTACAGTTATAGTGGGTCGATCGATGAAATACATAGCTATTGTTCGCTTGCTATTGAAATATTTTTGCCTACATCTCGATTACTGTATTCAGACCGACAATGGGTCAATTTCGGCCAAAAAAATATTTTTTAAGTCGAATTCTGTTTACCAAAAGGTCACACATGGCAAATATTTACTCCAAAAAGCTCAAATTATTTTGACGTTGTTACCTTACACCACCACAAGTGCGGTTTCAAAAATCAAAAATTTCATGTGCCCCTAAAAAATATTGAATAAACTTATTTTACAGTAAATTGCTCAACGATTTCAAATATGCTGCTCTTATTATAATCAGATTTTCAAAAGATATAGCCCTTCAAAGTTGACTGATTTTCAGTTTTCAAAAAAACAGACCATTTTTAGGTAATTTGGTCCGCTTTCAGATACAATATATAGAAAACTATGTAACGGATCGTCATTCTATTAATAGATATGGGGCATTTCACGTTAAGTGAACCAACTTTTGAAATCGATGTCTTCCGATTATAACCCCCTATAACTCTCTGAGTTATAGGGGGTCAAATTTTGACATTTTGGTCAAACAGGTGTTTTTTCTTATCCATGTAACTTATTACCTATTGTTCTTAGCAAAATGTGTCCCAAATAGTTTAGATAGCTCTTTCTTCAATCTTTCGAAAAAAAATATTTAAAAAAAAAAAAATTTAATATTTTTTTTCCGAAATCAAAAACTTTTTTGACTTTTTTTTAAAATGGGCCCTTTTTTTCTTAAAATAAAGCTTAGATATTTCCCTTGAATACCTATTTGGTCGCTTAGTGGGATATCTATCAAAATCGGAAGACATCGATTTCAAAAGTTGGTTCACTTGACATGAAATGCCCCATATATTTATTAAGAAAAGAATAAAAAAAACTTTTACTGTTCGCTTTGTATTTTTTCCAGGAAAATCGATATTTACCACTATCCATTTTTTCAATATTTCTCAACCTTTCTTTACCTAATGTAAAAATTTCCAGCTGCCCGTTCTTGCCCCTTTTTTTAGCTAGAGGTAAAATTTTGAAAAAAGACATGGTTCCAAAAGTGACCGCGAAAAACCAACCAAAATTTTGTTTTAATCATAAAAGAAACATCGCCTCTGTGCGACGTCCGTCCGTCTGGCTGGCCATGTAAACCTTATGCGCAAAGTACAGGTCGCAGTTTTGAAGATATTTCGATAAAATTTGGTACATATAATTATTTCAGCCAAAGGACGGAGCCTATTGAAACCGGCTGAAATCCGTCCATTATTTCACCTAGCCCTCATACAAATGTGCTCTCTAAATTGGACTTTTTCCGTCATAAATGTTTAATCAAAATCACTTTACATGGTGATCCGTCCATAATTGGTCCACTTCCAAACATCACTCACGAATATAAAAAAATGTTTTTGCTCATTTACTTAGTGTTGGGTATAATATAGTCGGGCTTGGCCGACAATACTTTCTTATTTGTTTACCCTTGCAAGTGTAAGATCAAACAACATCAAATAAAATAAAACTAAATATTTGTTATTAATTGCCCTTAGTTAAATGAGTTTTTGAAATAAATAAACTATGTTTTATTAACCAACCAACCAACGACTCGTGAAATATTAGAACATTATGACATGATAGGAGATCTTGTGAATCGACCAATTGTATACTATTTGAGGTATTCACACGGTCTGCTATTAGTCATATTGTCATAATGTCCTATTATATTATAATAGTTGTTGTTGTGTTTTAAACAAAAAAAAATTATTTTATGACAAAACAATAAACATAGCTCAAATAGTCTTATTAGTTTAGAACTTTTTTGTTTGAAACACAACAAACATTTGATTAAACTATCATAATATATTAGGACATTATGACAATATGACCAAATAGTAGACCGTGTGAATACCCCAATTATGTTTTTTTTTGAAAATATGAGGGTAGGAAGTTCTATTTGTAGCATTGTATCACCTTCACTTGCATATAATTTCTCTTCTCATTTCTGGTTAAAAATATAAAGAATTACAAACATTGTCCACATAAATTAAAGGAAGTCGTTTATCATTTAAATTCTATGGGAACTATTCCCGGCATTTACAACTCTAAGGTTGTCTTTGTTGAGAAATTGTGTGTATATTGTGGCTAAGAACTCTTGACAAAACTAATTAAAATGCATTTAACGTTTTCTATCAAACAGCCAACAATTTCCTTATTAATTGTTTAAACTTGTTTTTTCAATTTATCATTTCATCGTCTTATGCTGTCATAATAATAGAACTTTCACACAAGAAATATGTAAGTAATATGAGTATGTATTAAAATGTACCCTGCGTTTTAATGGCGAATAAATTTGACATAAAAGAATTAATTAATGTATAAGCTACAGTTCCCTTTTTAGAGCACTATTAAATTAGATTTATTTGTTTTACTTATTGAAAATCGATTATTTTTTCGGTGAAAGGTATTGCAGGGGTAACCAGTTGACAACAACTGTGTTACTTGGGGTAACATAGTAAATTCTTTAATAAAATAACTCAATGCTGCAGTAGTATTTAAAAAAATACTAGTGAACTCAAAGGTAACCATTCTGTTGCATTATTAACTGTAGGGTATTTTTGAAAATGTTGTTAAAGGTTTTATTTTCAATTTCTTTATTCACTGTTATATAATATTTTAATAATACAATCACAATATTCAGCTTTCCTTTTCTATATCTATTCTTTTATAACTATAATTTTGTTATTAACGTTACTGCAGTTAGTTGTAGTTGTTGCTATTAGCTTATGTATCTTTTAGCTACTATGTACGTTTCTTTTGTTGTACTTGAGCTGTCTTACATTTTAACTCACAATTACCCAAAGTCTGATTATAGAATATTTAACTAAATAATGACTTAAGTGATGGATGTATCTCTTCTATTTTTAGTTCTGTTGTCGTTTTTCTTTTATGTTGCTGCAGTTATTTTTAATACTGATATTGTTGTTGTTGTTTGTAATGCAATTGTATATTTATGTGTCTCATCCATTAAAGAGAATATTATAAAAAAAAGAAAGAACAAACTAAAACAATAAAAATTAGAATAACTATGCATACTAAAAGGGAAAACACTGTAAGCAAATATATTGTATACGGCTATGTCGTATCTTATATACCCTTCAATAAAGTATACTTTAAGATAAAGATTAAAAACAAGTTATTAATTGAAATGACCTAACAAGTGACATGTCATAACATAACACGTGATATGACATAATTGAACAGTACCGAATCTAAAATAAACAAACGATAATGTTTAACATAAAAAAAATTAAAACAAAATTATGAGAATAAAATTTTTGTTAAAAAAAAATATTTTTTGAAAAAATTTAATTTTCCCAAAAAAATTGTAAAATACAATTGATAAAAAAATATTTGGTCGAAATATTTTTCGACGAAAAAAAAATGGTGAAAAAAATAGTTTGTAAAATTTGTCCTAAATCTGAGCCAGTCCGATTTTTCCAATCATGTTAATATATTTGGGGATTTCGGAAAGTTTATTTTAACAACAGATATTGACATCGCTATCTATAACGATCCAGAATACTTATTGACGGCATTTATCCCAAATGGTTTATCTGCATAAACCTGATTGTTCGGGAGAAGCAAACAACTGTTTAATTCCCTAACTACACACAGAGAAAAAATATAGTTGGGCATGGTTACTGTAACCATTTCAATATTTTTACAAGTTTTTTAAATATATTATATTCACAGTAACCATTTACATGATTGTGGTAACAATAATATGGTTAATTTACGATTCACATGATTGTATCAACCATATATATGGTTACAGTAAACATATATATGTTTGTGACAACCATTCATATGATGAAAGACTTATCATATTATGTTGCTCTCGGTTTAAGGCTTATCATAATCTGAGAACAACATATTATGATAAAATGAATCATCATAAATATGGTTTCCATAAACATATACTTGTTTACTGTAACCATATATATGGTTTATACAATCATGTGAATCGTAAATTAACCATATTATTGATACCACAATCATGTAAATAGTTACTGTGGCTATAATATTGTTAAAAATCTTGTAACACTATTTAAATAGTTACAGTAACCATGCCCAATTATATTTTTTCTCTGCGTGTAGTGACTTTTTAACAAATCGATCTTCCACAATATGATTGATAGGCTTCCCTGAGAAATAAATTATAAAATAAAACCCGTTATTCTCTTATTTTAAGGTAGAAAAATTATTTTGTCTTAGAAAATTTTCGATGTTAATATTAAAATGGGTAGAAAAACCATTTTGTTTGAAAAAAATTTTAAGTTTAAATACTGTTGTTTTTCACTTTTAAATAATTTTATGATTAAGAAAAATAGAAGAAGAACTTACTTCAGGTCCAAATAATTATCTTAATGGTTAGTGTTAGGATTTTTATTAATATTTATTAAATAAATTAAATTACATTTATTTTGAATGAAGATTATCATAGACAGAATGATATTCATTAGGTATCACAGATTTCTATTCCTGTAGATGTTTCCATTTACTTTTGGATATTGGAAGATATTCTTGGTGAAGTGATTGTTGAAATATATATCCTGGGTATTTTTTCATTCGTACTGGAAGATCTTTGTACTCATCATTAAAACTGACTTTGTATTTTACACTACCATTCGGTAAATATAATAGTGATTTTAGTTTTGAAACAGTTGGGCCATTCTTAGATCGTCCAGGACGAATACTGGAAAAGCGTATAATATTTTCATCGTTGATGTTTTTGAAAAAATTGTATTCTAACGGTTTGCTTATTTCTTTGGCACCAACTATTACAATTTTACGCGCCTCTTTCGTTATAATCATGAGGAGTATGGATATGGATTGGTCCTTCAACTTTTTTTAAATTTTTGCATGTGCACTGTCACATTCCATTTGAGTGTGTCCCTTTTCTAGATATTTTTGATCCATAATTGTTTTGTTTTCTATTGAGTAATTAGACAAGGCATTTGCGAGAAAATGGTTCCGATTTTGGTAGCCACAACCATCGGAATAAAAACCTATAGGCAAATCACCCTTTAGACAGTGTCTTAAGATGAAATTTGAGGACAAAAATGTTGCCATATGCATTTACACTATGTTAACTTATAATATTTTTGGCTAAAGTAATAAACTTCCATCCCAATTATCGAACATTTGTTCCGTTAAACTGTGTGAAAATAGAAACATTTTGAAAACATATTTAAAATCTGCGTATTAATATTCATCAGAAAAGTTGAATTCGTTTTAAAATAATTACGTTCTTACAGATTTTTAATATACGACTGCTATGAAAATCTCGCAAATACATTGTGGATAAACCTTAAAGAAAAAGTTTCTATGTAGATAAACCAAACAAAAAATGTGAATAAGTCGCAAACAAATCAACATTTTGATCAGAAATTCATACCATAGGAAAAGTGCATCACAGGGAATAGTTTGGCATTAAAAACTAATTTTTACAAAATCTGCAGATGAACTATTTTGGATAAACGCCGTCGATATACTTTATTGCAAATGAAAAATTCACTGTTTATTGCTGGTGTTTTGTTTAAGCTTTGACATTTTTACAAATATAACTTGAGTGTTGTAATTTTCATTCGGTCTATAATTTTATTTGTATAATATATATATTTATATATATTCAGTGAATTCATCCAAATAATATTTATAACTGAGAAGTTGTTTAATAATAAAAAATTACAAAATTTGGAAATTTAAAAACTTAAAAATGCGGGATTTTTTCAAATATTTTTATTTTGAAACATTTGTACAATTTAAATTTACTCAAAGTATAGGCCATTGACCTTTTCCCATCTATCTGGCAAAATATGGATTCCGAGCCAAAACATCTGCTCATTTTTTGAGGCCAAGAACGAATCAAGACAATTTCGATACTATGTTCTGAAGTGAAGCGTATCCCAGAGTGAGCGTTCAAAATCGATTGAAACAAATAGTATTTGGATGGGTCAAGGTCTGGACTATAAAGCAGGTCTGGCAAAACTTCTCAACAACTTTTTTCTAAATAGTTTTTAACAGGTATTTCGTTTCATGTCTGACGGCTTATTCTGGACGTTATTCGGCCAATGCTCGCATCAAACGATTCAGTTGTGTACGGTATAGGTTCCCTGTGATAGTCTGATCAGATTTTAGCAACTCATAATATATAGGACCAAATACAGAGAATTTCCTTAGCGTCATGTATATTTGGCTTTGGTGTCGATTCAGCAGGTTGGCCGAGCTTCACATACGATCTCTTACGCTTCGGATTATCCTAATGGATCCATTGTTCACCGCAAGTAATGATTCGATGGAAAAATGATTTTCTTTTATAGCTTTCAAACATCATTTCTGACATGCAAAACCATCTTTCAAGGTCTCTATGCTTCAATTCGTATGATACTCGCTGATTTTCTCACTTTTGGATGAATACTGCTGCTCGCTAACTGTGTGAAATTGCAGTTTGAATAGCTCCCAATGATTTTACAAGCTGTTGTTGAGTTTGTTAACAATCTTCATGGCTTAATGCCTCTAAATATTGGTCTTCAAATTTGATTGGCTGGCCTGGGTGACATTTGTCTTCCGTGTCAAAATCTCCATATCAGAACCGAACAAACCATCTGTCGCACGTTGCAACCAATGGAACACATTCACCATAAGCCTCAGCGGCACTTTTTTTCAAATTAAAGAAGTAAAGCAAAACTTCCCGCATATGACGCTTTGTTGGTACAAAATTCTACATTACCAAAGCAAAACAAGTAAGAAAGTATGGTCGGTCAAGCCCGCCATATAATACCCTACACTAAGTAAATGAGCAAAAACATTTTTCTTTTAAAATTTCAATAATTTATATTTTTGAGTGATTTTCGGAAGTGGGCCTTATATGGGAGCTATGACCAATTATGGACCGATCACCATAAAATTAGGTCGTGTGAGTTATGTCTATATTAAAGTTAACTATGTTGAATTTTGTGTGTATACCAACATTTTTAAGCGATTTATGCACGTTAAAGTGATTTTTGGAAGCGGGTCTATATATTATGGACGCATCGTAACAAAATTTGGTGACATGAATTTTGTATATATAACAATTATTTGGAGCGAAATTTGTGTAGATACATAGATAAATTAAACATTTATGACCGATAAAGTCCAATTTCGAGGGGACATTTGTATGGGGGCTAGGTGAAATAATGTACCGATTTCAGCCAGTTTCAATAGGCTTGGTCCTTGGGCCGAAAAAGTAATATGTACCAAATTTGATCGAAATATCTTCAAAATTGCGACCTGTACTCTGCGCACAAGATTTACATGGACAGCCAGCCAGCCAACCAGACGGACGGACGGACATCGTTTAATCGACTCAGAAAGTGATTCTAAGTCGATCGGTATACTTTAAGGTGGGTGTTAGACTAATATTTTTGGGCGTTACAAACATCTGCACAAACGCATTATAACCTCCCCACTATGGTGGTGTAGGGTATAAAAAACTTTATTGGTTACACTACAATGTTCAAACGGAATGATAATGAGTATAATAAATGATAAATGATGTAGAGCATAATAAAGTCCAATGTTAAATAATGGCAAAATAATAGAGAACCAAACAGAAAGGCAAACTGACAGATGGACAGTTATTGTCTAATAGGAAAATAACAATTTATTTTTATATAAATACAAAAACTATATTCAATATTTCACAGTAGAGAGTGCTAATATATGAAAGAATGCCTTATTGTGTCGATTTTGTTAGATTTTAAGGCATTTCGAATATTTTTTATAGTTTATTTAACACTTTATACCAGCAAAAGATTTAGTTACATTTAATATATTAGAGATCAAAGGTTACTTGAGTCAATTGTACTTCAACTGTTTCCCTTACAAATTGTTAATAATTTAATTGGTATATTTTGAAACCTACAAAGATTTAAAAAAATGCCAAAACACAAGCATATTATTAATGATCAGAATATTTTACTTCAGCAACCCTTTTCTGTTTAATGTTTCCTGCCTTTTGACTGCTACAATATTTCACCTGACTGTCTCTATTTATATGAATAAAAAAAGAATATGGTTACATAGATACATTTATTATATTTGCAAATAATTCTATATTTTCGTGTGCATGTCTGTCTGTCTGTATATCTGTGCCTATGTCCGTGAATAAGTGTATTTGTATTTGTGTGTATAAGAATGTGTATGTATGGATTTCAATGAGTATTTGTTTTGTTGTGGCATGAATGAATTATGATTGTGGCAATTGTTGTAGTTTTATGTTTTATATGATTCTCTGGTCCCTTGTGTCATAATGCTACAACAATAAGCACAAAAAAAAACATAAAATAAAATAAAAAATAAATAAAATGTTGTTTTTAATGGTTCCACCTTCTTTGTTTTCTACTACTTGGTCTTCCTTTTTGGTTTTTGTCCTGTCGGTTGCTGTTGCACGAATGTATTTGTGTGTGTGTAGTTGTTGGTTTCATTTATGCCCGGCTAAATAAATTGTTTTGTAATGACAGACAGACATTTACTACTCCATCCATTAGTTGATGGGTTTGCAAGATTGTTGTAGTTTTGTTCGGTTCGGTTTTTTTTTGCTGACATTTTTACAATGTTAAAATTTTTTTTGAAAAAATAAAAAAAATCAAAGGAGTATTTTTTAATGTTGTTGGTGTCATGCTTGCTGCTGCTGTTTATTATTTGTTCCATTGTAATGACAAACAACTAAAAGTTCTCCCAACAAAAAAAAAAAAAAAGAATCAACAACCACAAAATAAAAAAGGAATCTAGACAGCCTAAAAGCCTAAAAAATACCTGAACTAAGAGATAAATTGTATTTGGACAAAACACGCCTGTCTGTCTGACATTGTTTGTTGATTCGATTTCCTTTGGTTGAGCTTGAAGTATGACGATCAATGTTACAGGAAGATGATTGACTGTCTAATGCTTGAATGAATATATTGCTTTTATTTTAGTATTGATTTTGTAATTAAAAACATTAACAGAACTGAAAATTAAAAGACCAAATAAAGATAATCCACAAGAAGAATCAAAGTTTTTAATTTTTTTTTTTTAATTACAGCCAAAAAACATCGGAAGTTTACTTTTGCGCCACCTTGTACAAGCATGTCGTATTTTTTAACACAATTTTATAAATTAACTAAAATCTTAGATATCAAAAAACTCTCAAATCTGTCAGAAATACATTATTAATTGTCTCTGTTAAAGAAATTATATAAATCGGGAATATGGTTTTTAGTTCTAGTAAAATTTGTCATATCAGATGTTTACCTCTAATATAGACTTTTGTTGTGAGTACAAAAACAAAATTATCGAGACCAACTTTCTAGTGGACTAAGTTTTAAATGAGACAGGTGTGGATCCAGGGTAGTGAATAACGGAAATTCCCCTTACCCAAATCCGAAAAGTTTTGATATAAAAAAGAAAAATCTAAAATTAATTTTATTGTATTTACACCCCAAAAATGGTTGATTTGGATCTGCGCCTGCCATTGTGTATATATATGTTGGTCATTCCATTTGTAATTTCCACATTTTTGTCTATTTAAATAAACTCTTCGAAAATATCGGTAAAAAAAATTTTTTTTCACCAAAAATTATTTTTATTTAACACATATGTATATAAAATTTGGTATAGTTGAATATAGCACTCTTGCTTGTTATTAAAGATAATATTTAATTAAATTTATTATTAAATTGAGAACATACCATTAATGAAATAAACCACCAATTAAATTCAGATGTGAAACTCAAATCTCTGTTTTTGTTTGACTCTTAAAACTTTTGATATGAACTGAAAATAATACAATGTCTCAAACGTTTGACTTTGTATTTGTTGGGAAATAATGAATGACAAATTACAAATAAGCATTATAATAAAAATAAAAGTCTTAAGATAACAAAAATCTTACTTTATTAATACTTTTGATTACATATATGTAGGTAAATAAATATTCGCAGAAATCAAGCAATGACTCTTAATTCAATTCACTCATTATAAATTATTACACGAATACAAAAACAATTACCAAACATACTGCAGACTCTCGTAAGCCCAAATCATCAACATCCGTTCACACGTTTGTTTCAGACAGACAGACAGCAACAGTCGCATGTACGAATTGGTATAAATCGGATTGTCTCTATGTGTGTAAAGATAAAGAAATAATAACAACAAAGTCAAGTTAAGAAAATTTCAAGGAGAATTTATAACTAAAAATAGAAACAATAAATGTTGTACAAAGAGACGAGGAGTCTCCCTGCTTTATTTCATATACATTCATAAATATTGTGCATATCGTCACATAAAATGCAAAATGGTATGATTAGCTGAAAGCCGGGTGAAGAGAGAATAATGGATAAATTGAAAGAGATGTTCAAACTATCTCTGAACCGAAACAAAATCGTTTAGATTTTGTACTCAGAATAATTTAACAAACAATATGAAAACAAAAGGATTAGGAATTAATTAGTAAATGAAATGAAATGAAATTTTCTAATTATGTATTTCATAAATTATTTGGAAAATGGATTCTTACCAATAACGAGCAGTATATCGCTGAAAAAGAAGTATTTACAACTCTTTACAATTAATTTAGAACCGAATGACAAGCGGAAGTATACTGCAACTAGAGATGCTAATCCCAAAAACCCCGGGATTTTCGGTATCCCGTTTGGGCTCTAAAAAAAATTGTTCTTAATAAAACGTACAAAACTAGTAAAAAACGAAAAAAAAAATATTTAATTTCAATGTGTAATTTGTTTATATGTATATTAGATCAGGATTAAAAACATTCATTTAAAATATTATCGTCAAAAAAAAACTCATACAAAACATACTTTTTAACCCATTTCGTTCCGCTGTTCGATTTTTCGAACAGTAAAAATAAGATTTTTCAAAAATTTAGAATTTCTGAAAAATTTTGGTATGAATGTTAAGACTAATATTTGAACTAATAAAAAAAACTATATCCCGACGTGACCACCCCCCTCGTTGCTAGGGGCAAATTTCTGCAATTACATTAAATTAAAAAAAGTGGCTAAAAATAGAAATTTTTTAAATTAATTTTTAAAAATAGTAAAAAAAAATAAAATTAAAATAATAAACATGAGGAATTATTGCCAAAATATGTAACTGTAAACCATGATTTACATGCAAATGCGGAACATCACATATGTGTAAACTTAACTGTTCGAAATTTTGACCTGGCTTTTCTGGGAAAACGAAAAATCGGAAATTTTTTTGACCAGATATTTGCAATCTGGGGGTCATTTACCCTAAAAAAGTTCTTTTTTTTTAAATAAATAAAAAAAATTTCTCGGAGCGAAATTGGTAATTTTGTTTTTAACAAAACGTACTTTTTTTTCATTATTTTTTAACAAAAGGATCTTTTTCGGATATTAAAATGGTTTTATATCAAACATCCTTAAAATTTAATGTGGTGACTTATGGCAGTTAGATGTTTCTCTTGATAAGTAAGAAACTTGTTACCATTTCCAGGTTCATGCAGTTTTTTAAGAAATAAATAAAACTCATTTTCCCAAAAATTTTACGATAAAGTAGCAGGAGAATGCAGGAGAAATAAGGAAAATCTCTAAGTGTTGT